>NC_140740.1:85715293-86335587 GCF_050655825.1 Lonchura striata | reverse complement strand
ATGCACCAGGACACCCCACGGAAGCTGCCATCATCACCAGCAGGGCTGATTTGCAGCGCTAAACCAGAAATTAGAGTTGTTTGTGCAGCTGTGTTGTAAGGTGAAGCTCTTCGTATGACAAAACCAACTGTAATTGCTTTGGCTTCTGGTGTTCTGCTCTCTTACAGGTGCTTCTTAAAATATGTTAATTGTCCTTGTAAGTATAGCCTCTGAACCTCATGAAAAATAGTGCTTCTGCCAGGCTAGGGAATAAGCTGTGTCTTTCTGCTCCTGGGCTGTTGTGCAGCTCAAGATAATTCTCTTCAGAAGGTCTGCAAGCTCTGGGTAAATAAAAAACCAGGGTATTTATTTTTCATATTATTTTTTTCCTCTCATTGTGCAAAGTGGCTGCTGTTTGCCAAGTGTTTTCTTACAGACTTGATGCATTTTAAAAATCCTCTTCTAATGGCTGGTGTTGGGTATAGAAAACTCTGGTTTTCGCTTAAAGTTGTATTAAATGAAATAGCTGGAATGAATTGGTGGTTTCTGACCCCGGGGAGAAACTTCTCAAAAGTGCATAAATGCTGCCAGTGTGATCACACACTGATTGAGTCAATGAATTGGCACAAACCTTCTGGCATAAAACCTCCTGAAAATTATTTATCCTAAAAGGCTTGGGGAGGATTCATCCCTAGCGTGTGCCTGTGGGCTGGTTTGGGGCTGAGGAGCAGCTGGGAAGGAGAGAGAAGGTTTTCTATGGATTGTGTAGAACAAATTCCTGGGAACAAGTGCTGGGGACAGGGAGTGTTTGGGATTCAGTCCCAGGACACCCACAGGATGCTGCAGAGCTCCTGAACTCCTGCTGCTGCCATTGCGGCTCCTGTGAGGAAAAGCAGGTTATGGCAGAAGGTTTTGTATTTGTTTCTTCATTTTAGACGATGAGAATATGTCTGGGTCACAGCACAGAGGGCAGGGACAGCTTGGAGGCCACGCTGGGGGTTTTATTTAAGGATGGGGCCATCTCGCTGAAGGAGCTGGGTCCATTGGCATCCCCGGGCTCCTCCTGCTCCTGCCTCATTATGAGCTGCAGTGGCAGGGAGAAAATCATTGAAATGTAAACTCTGATTGCTCCAGCCAGCTCTCTGCAGCTTGGGACTGTGCCAAGGGCACGGCCAGCGCCGCAGCCGCCCGGGGCCCCCTCGGCTTCCCCGCGGTGGCAGAGCCAAGCCTGGGCCTTAAATATCCTTCAGCCCACCGTGTCTGGGCCTCGTGTGGAGCCAAGGGAGGTGAGAGATTGTGGCATGGTGGGGAATTTCTCTGCCTCGATGGGCAGGGTACGCCCAGAGTTCATTCACCCCACGCTCTCCTGGCACTGCATGGGTACACATCCCACCACAGGGCAGGCTGCTCCGGGGCCTTTGTGCTGCAAAAACAACCACATTTTCTTCTCTGTTTGTGCAATTTTTCATCTCAGTTGCGCATTTAATAGCCCCTGTGCTGGGGTCAGGCAAGAGCCACTGAGCCAAGGAACAGGGAGCTGAGTGCAGGTGCTGGGGCACAGCCCCAGGAATGGTTCCAGCAGGGTAAGTTAGCTAGATCCCAGCTGTATCCCCTCTTGCTGGCTGGGATTAATCATCTTCCTCTTTTAAAAAACTATTTTTGAGAATTCCTGCCCTGATTCTGCTCCGAGGGTGTGAAACTGTGGCGTGGCAATGGCAGTGCATGCAAGCCCAAGTAGCAGTGACTTGCTGAGCTAACTCCAGGGTGAAAGATGGGGACAGCAGCGGGTCTGAGATGCTGCTGTGCTGGTTCTTATGGGATTGGGTGGGATGGGTCCTTCCTGCCCTTTTCTGCCCCGAGGAAGGAGTTTATCCGAGGTTATTTGTTACAGGCAGCCTGGCTGCTGTTGAGGAATGTATTTACAGGGGAGGATTTTTGCTTTGTTGTTCTTTCTTGCTGCCAATTACCAGGCAGAGAGAATAATGACCCTGAATGTGAACTCATGCATCTCTTCTGGTGACTGAGAAAGAAGGCTGTGTTTGTTTGTGACAGTATTTCTATACATATATGTTTAAACTACTCAGTTTGCTGTAAAGCAGTGCAGTTCTAGGTGTGCTGGACTTTTAATTTACACACCGATTAATTTGGAGCCCTGTCCAAAACAGGAGCAACGTACCCTTACTGTGATGGCTGTCCTTCAGGGAATTCACAGGAGTAGCCCCACTTGAGCATGGAGGTGCACCTTGGACTTCCTGAGCTAGCCACGGGTGTAATAAATGTCAGGTAATGCAGGTGAAACTCTGAGCTGGGTGTTTTTGTGTGGTGCTATTGCCTGATCTTTGACCCTTCCTGCACACAGAGGCGTTCGGTGCTGGTTAAAGGAACATCAGAGCAAACTGCAATCCAGGTCAGGAAAACGACTGCTGTTATTGCAGCGAAGCCTCAAGCTGTGGCAGACACCTGAAATGTTTGCAGAACACTTTAGGAAGAATTTGCTGCTTATCAAAACTGTGAAAAGTTCCCTGGGAGCTTTCTGTGTCGAGCTGGTTGTAAAGCAGTTGCCCTCGTAAGCCTCTGGCCTGCTCTAAGACACGTCTTGTTGGGATTTGGCTTAACCTGAACCTTCAAGTATGAGCAGAGACCTGTCCAGAGATGGTGGCAGAGCTGGGAAGAACCAGGCGTGGTGGGTGATGGGCTTCATGTGGCTTTCCTCCCGTGAACACTCTTTAATGTGCTGTCTGGGCCATGGTGAACTCATCAGTTGTGCTAATGAAGATTTTTGAGGGTTTGGTATTTCTGCTCTTTGCCTTTCCTGTGGTATCCAGAGGGTTTGGAGAAAAAAATCCCTACAGGGGAGAGTCTGCAGCCTGGAAATGTGTAGTTTTAGATTTCTCCAGCCGTGCTCTCCTTTTGCCCTTGGTTTTTCCGTGTCTGAAGTCTTCTCCAGCTGACTTAGACCTGGGAATCACGGGGACGAGTTGAACATGTCCAAGTAGGGGCTGTGGGACTACAAGAGCTGTGAGCAGCAGGTCTGTGACACTCACTGTGAGCAGTGATTAATTGCAGGTGGTGACTCCCAGCCCTGGTAGGGTGTAGGAGCTGGGATGGTGGTGCAGCCCCTCCAGCAGCGTGTGCCACCTGCTGTGCCACCATCCTTTGCCATTTTTATCCAAACCCGCTCTGATTGTTCCTTTTTAGATTTCACTATTAATTTCCGCCTCCCTGAGCAGTTTTCTGTGGCACTGACTTTTGCTGCCCTGTGTCTGTCCCCAGGAGCCAGCGGTGCTTCAGGCCCTGCTCTGGCAGTCCCAGTGGATCAGCAGCAGTGCTGTGTAACCCCCCTGGCTGCCCTCCCTGGCCATGTGTGGTGCAGGGCAGGCTGAAGCGACCCTCTTCGTGTCCCCCTTAATGCACAGCCCTCATTTCCCTCTCTCGTGCCCCCACACAGGCACTGTGGTGGCACCACTGGGGTGGCTGTGCCTTCTCTGGCTGCTCCAGGTGCTTCCATGGATCTTTAGTGGGAGATGTGTGTTGTGTCGTGGAATCCCAGAATGGGTTGGGTTGGGTTGGCGCTTCAAGGATCATCCAGGTCCAGCCCCACGGACAACTTCCCCTATCCCAGGTTGCTCCAAGCCCCATCCACCCTGGCCTGGGACACTTCCAGGGATCCAGGGGCAGCCACAGCTGCTCTGGGCACCCTACACCTCTGGGACACCCATGTCCATTCTGAGTTTTGGATATTTTTCCCGGCTCTCATCCACAAATCTCTGCTCACCATGTGCTTCCAGCTGTTCCTTGAGAACATCCTTTCCACACTTGGGGTTGACCAACCCTTTCAGACCACAACCAGCTCCCACCTGAAGCACCACAGGCAGCCCACGAAGGGATGAGTTTCCCTTGGTGGAGCCCTTACGCCCAGCTAATGCAAACCTTCACCCTTCCTGTGAGTCACTGCCCAGGCTCCCTCCTGGAAGTGCCACAGCACGTGAGGTGCTGGTAGGATGTGCTAAACACCACTTGCTGGGAGCAGGATGTGTTGTGGGTGAATCACGGCCACTGCCTGCCACAATAGCATGTTACACCTCAGGGATGTGGCCTGGCGAGTCACTGCTCTTCAAAGGGGAAAAAAGACCCTGGATGTATTCAAAGGTGGCTTTTTAAAAATCATGGGCATGTCTGTTTTTTTCTGGAAGCCCCACAGGGATGGTTTCAGGTGGCACAGGCAAACCTACAGCTGCCAGAGCAGGCTGGGCGTGAGCAAGCACCTGGAGCTGCTGACATGTGTATTAGGAAGTGAGCATTGAAAAGGGCTTTAAAACAAAATAGAAATAAAAAACATCTGATCCCTGTGCCTGCTGAGGAGCTGGTCCGTGGTGCTACACCCCAGGCAAGAAGGGTTGGTGTAAGCATATCTCAAGTCAGCCAGTGGATGCCAAGATGCTGAGATGATAGAAGTTGTAATTTTAAATCTAATTAAGCTGAGTAACTCTTTGTGGATTTATGCTGCTTAATTATTGTGAGCTCTGGGAAGGTGGGTGCTGTGGGTATTGCTGTTCTTTGCACAGAGACTGCCGGGGCATGGCGTGGGGCTCCTTCAGGGACACTCCATCTCCTGGTGGGGTGGGCATGGAGAGCTGGAGGTGGGCTTCACATGGCAGCACTGGACTGCTGTGGCCTTGGGCTGGTCCCACAACTCCTGCTAGGACCACGCGTCCTGTTCTGCAGGCAGGTTGAAGGAGAAGGCTCTGCTCCAGAGCAGAAGGTGGATGTGGGAATACTGGTGTGACTCTTGCCAGCTCTTCCCACACATGTGGGGTGACTGTTTGTTGCTTATCTGATTCCTCTTTCACCACCATGTTCAGTGGTAAGAAATAAAATAATGAAAGAAATTGAAGATAAAGCACTGCCTATCCAGAGCTTGGTTGGTATCTCATGTCTTTGATTTCTTCCAAGGCCAGGTGAGACAGGAAAGCAATTCTCTGCCGGGTTAGACTGTAAACAAGTGCACTGTCCTCTTGCAAGCAGTGGTACCAACAAGGCACGTTCTAGCTGAAGCCAGACCTGTAACACCACGGGAAGGCTCTCAGGGAAGGCAGGTCTGCTGGGCTGTGAAGATCTCACCTGGTGCAGAGCTGCCCTCAGGGGTGTCTGCAGGGCCTCCCCTGCTCCCCGGGCTGGGATTTTCCCCCGTTTCTGTCGGGGAGCAGAGGTCCCAGGGTGACAGACCCCAACTTGGCAGCACATCCTTCACGGCCCTGGCCAGAGAGACAAGCAGCCCTTATCTTGCTCCTGTAAACCCTGGAAGCACCAGGTGTGAAACCTGTCACTCCCCCTCCCTTCTGCTTGTTTTCTCCTTCCTTCTGCTTCCCAAAGCCTTTGTTTTTTGTTCGGATTCTGCCCCAGCAAGGAGACAAGGAGTTCCTCCCCGTGCAGACGAGGGAAGCGGTGGTGCTTTGCCTGCCCCGTCGCAGGGGATGGAGGCAGAACTGTTAAATAAAACACTTCATTTAAAAACAAGCAAGGAGGAAAATCGAGGTGTCTCAAGGTGCAGGTCTGAGCTCTGTGGAGCCCTGGGTTGAAGGGCTGATGCTTTGGGTGCAGCTGGTGGCGCGGAGGGCTGTGGAATTCACCCGGGGGCAGCTGCTGCTGCCCGGCCCCTGCTCGTCAGAGCTGCTTTGAAGCCTCCTGTGCTTTTTGCCATGCCAAAACAAACTCAGAGTCGAGCCTGTCAGAGCGAATCTTCATCTCTCTGCACTTTGCCCTCCCCGCCGCTGGCGCGGTGAGGGGTGGCTGTGCTCGCACCCCTGGGTTTTGGGGAGCCCTGGGGTCTGTCCCCCTGCTGCCCAGGGTCACTGGAGTGCTGACCAGCTTGGAGCCACCTGAGCTGCCTGCTTGACCATCAGGGTGGGCCTGAACCATCCTGGGCAGTGTAGCCTGACTGAATTTCCCTTTCAGCACTCGGTGTTGGGGATGGCTGAGGCTGCTCCAGGCAGTCCCCAAAAACGAGCTGCAAGCAGGCTTTTCCTCCCTAAGCACTGCTCTACCCAAAATACAGGTTTGCATCTCAAAGTCCACCACCAGGTGTTTGAAACCGTGCTCTCACCCCAGTGGAAATATCCAGTGGAATCTCCCCGGGGCTCCTCTTCTTTTTCTTTTTTAATATGGATTTCTGCACCACACACTTTTTATCTTTGCATATAAAGCTAGTTCTCAGAAGCAGAATATTCTGTTTGTCAATGCCAAAAGGTCTGTGGGCCCTCTCCCTCTCCCTCTCCCTCTCCCTCTCCCTCTCCCTCTCCCTCTCCCTCTCCCTCTCCCTCTCCCTCTCCCTCTCCTTCTCCTCTCCCTCTCCCTCTCCCTCTCCCTCCTCTTTTTTTAATATTATCTTAATTTTTTTTTTTATTATTGGGCTGAAAATTGTGCTGTCTCCTGCCAGCCTTTGCTCTGGTGCAAAGTCTCAGCACCGGGGGGTCAAGTGAGGTAAATCAGCAGAATACAAACCCTGCTGTTATTGACTAAACTTTGCCCGGATCTCACCTAATCACCAGCCTAACACGAATTTAAGAGCTCCAGATCCTTTCCTGTGAGGAGAGAGCTCAGCCCCACATCAGCACTGGAGCAGCCCTCATCCCAGGATCCTTCCAGGGCCCTGGCATCCTTCTGCTGCAAAGAGTGGCATTTTTGAACCTTTTGGATATAACTCATGCCTGAGTGATTTCTTGCTGTTACTTTCTCTTTCTGGGGTAGCAGCTTTACTGCTTTTTTGCCCTTTTTTTTTTCTTCCCCTACTCTGACAGGATTCTGCTGTAATTTTCAGTCACTTGAGAGGTATTACCCAAATTTAGGCTGTTGTTAACTCCCAGCAGGATGGTTTTTGGTGTCCCTGTGTGAAGAGCAAGCTGGATGTTGTGGCTGATGGAAAATCTTCCATGTGCACAAGAGTTTTGACTGTGGGCCCACTCAGCTCACAGCTAGTGGGGTTTCATCCTCCTAGCAAATCTGAAGGCAGTTTCTTGTCTCTCCACTTTCAGTTCTAACGGCTGAATGTTTCCAAAGGAGGAACCTTCCAACAAAACGATTTAATTTCCCTCGGTAATATTTTGGGCACAATCTGTTGGCGACTCTTTTATCTGGCGTGCCATCTCTAGGCTTATAACCCTCTTTGATGTGGCTCATTCAGGGGAAAAATGGCATTACACACTACCTCAATCATTCAGATGTCAGAGAGGATATTGCATTTGACTAATCGGGGGAAATTTGGGAAGATTTAGTAATGCCAGGAGACATGACCCACTTCCAGTTAAACGCTTTTCAGACAATAGAGGTTGTGCTAAGTGGTGGGGGAGGGAGAAACACTCACAGAGTAGAAAAAAGTGAATAGTTACTTATAATTTTAAATTTTATTGGGCTGACCCTTTCCTAGGCTCAGGATGCGCTTGCTTTCTTTTAGTGTTTACTTTTTACTTTTTCTGAGAGAAAGGTAATACTGATGCTAACTGGTTTATCTGGAGACGACCATCGCTGTGCTGTGGGTACCCGTCACCTTTGGGATGTGGCTGGTGGATGCTGGATGTGGCTGAGGGTGTTGGGAGCTGTGGCCCAGCGAGGTGTGGCTCTGGTCCAGCTGTGGGTGACCAGCGGTGGCTGGGGATGTGGGAATGGATTTTGGCTGTCCCAGCTCAGGAAGGTGCCTGCCCAATGATGTGCATCTTAAGTGCATAAAGAATATTAGTCCACAAAGCAAGATTTAAGTTTTTTTCTTGTGTTCCAAACGTTCAGTGTGGCTCATTCCTGATCCTACAAGTGTCTGGCCAAAACCAAACAGAAACTGCAGAGGTGCAGCTCTGTGATGTTGTAAAACTGCGAGATAGCCAAACCTAAGTTTGTAGTATATAAACTCTTACTTCAAAGGCTACAAAGGAGAACATTCTTTTAAGAGGCAACTCCATAATTTTTAGTGCTGCAAGTTCTGTCAAGCGGCTTGTGGCTGTTGCTTTGTGCAAGGTTTTATCTTTGCAGCCATGTGAGCCGAGCAAAAGCAACTTACTTTGCTTAAAGCTTATTAAACCCCTTATTAAAAATAGTTCTGTAATCCTTCTGGAGTATGGCAACAACACTTGGGTCTAATTCCATATTGTAGCTAAATTCACGTTGTAGCAATGTGCAAGGTGCTGCTGAGATGCAGACACACGACATTGCAAGATCCTGGAGCGAATGTCCGACGTGATGGAGCGACGCCAGAGCCCACCTGAAAAGGCTAAGATGAGCTGTGCTGCATGGGCAGCATTTTGGGGCAAAAAGTCCACCCTAGAGATGTGCTGGAACTGCTGCTGGTTTCTGGAAGGGGGTCCAAGTCTTCAGCCTTTGTTGCTGCTTTCACTTTGGTGTGATCATTCAGGCGTGGGTGTTTTTTACTGCTCTGCTTTTGCCTGCAGCCAGGATTCCACTGCTCTCCTTCCACAGGACACAATCCACTCTTGTTTTCTGAGCTGTTCCCCAAAAGCTGCTCTTTGAAGAGCCACATTATAATAGAACTTGAAGCTTAGAAATAAACCTCAAGTACCTTCAGCGAGCAAGCTAGCACCTTCCTTGGGTTAAAATCTTTCTTCTTCTGCCTTCAAGCTTCAGAGCCAGTAGACTGACATTTTTTAGATGCATCCCCGTTGATAAATGCTGCTTTTACGTGCAGTTACAGAGATGGCTGGAAGAGACGTAGCCCTGACGCTTGTCTAGATAAATTAATTTCCTTGGCACACACCTCTGGGTGTCTGAGCTGGTCACTGGGGGCTCTGGACTCTGTGTCACCCCTGTGTCCCACGAGTGACTCCAGAGGAATTTCTGCAGCATCAGCGGTGGGTGCTGGATGCCCAGAGCTCCTGTGAGGTTTGGGGGGCTCTGGAGTGATGGCCAGGCTCGGGCTGGGCAGCAGGATTGCCTCCCTCTTGCCTCCCTGCTCACACTCACCTGCCTGGGAAGCAGATGGAAAGCTGGGAACAGCTAAAATGTTCCTGGGATCTGGACAAACCTGTCCTGGCGTGAGGCTAAACTTCAATATAATTAATTTGTCTGGGAAGAGAAAAGGCCAATTTGGAAGGACTTGGCTTCTCTCCCCCCGTTCACACAAAACAAATGTAATTTTTCAAGTCAAGGCAGAGCAAAATCAGTGCAGATCTGAAGCAGGGCTCATATTTTGAAAGCTGAAGAGCTTTTGAAACACCCCAGCAGATGGAATGGGCCCTGGCTGCATCTGCCTTACCTGCTTTAACCCCATAAACAGCTCTGACCCTTGTCTCTTACAGGTCTTGTACATAATTTATGTCTGATTTGAAAGTTGGCTGCTCTGTTAACACACTTGTCCATGACTGATGCTCGGAGGAGTCTCCTGGGAGCTGCAGTGCCCATGCCCAGGGCTTGTGTTCGATGGATGAGATGCATTAAGGATGTTTAAGCTGCTGGATGGAAGCAGGCCAGTTAAAAACGGAGACACGGCTTTTCCCACCCGTGATTTGAGGCAGAGCTCAGGGAAACCTGAAGCCACTGAGTGGGTTCTGTGCTCTGGCCATAAACCAGCAGCCAGGGGGTGGCTGCCGTGTCCTTGGTGCCACAAACCCGTGGTGCCGTGCTGGGTGTGGGTGTGAAAATGCAGCAGTGGCCGTGAATGTCTGTGGGGCTGGGGTGGCACCTGAGGCCTCGATGGGTCTCTGCAGGGGCTGTGTGTCCTTCCAATAGCCAAACCCTGCTGGTGCTGGGCTGGTGTCCTGCAGCCGTGTCCCTCGTGTCCCTCCCAGCAGGCAGGAGCCCCGCTGAGCCTTCATCTCTGCGAGGATGCTGCGAGCCCCCTGAGCTGCCCTGCCTGGGGTCAGCAGCTGCTGAGCCCTCTGCTTGTGTCCAGCATCCCTTCCACATGCTCACAGAACCCCCTCAGTTCGGGGGATTGAATCAGTTCCTGGGGATGTCTCTTGCATTTTATTCCTGCAGATGGAATGTAAGACACTGGGGATAAATTTGCTGCAGCAATAAAACACAGGTTAGGAGAGATAATGATATTAACTGTGGCAGTCTGTCTCACTACCGGAGCAGCCTCTACCCTCTTCTGTCTTGTGATGAGGAGAGATTTGTGGCTTATTTTCCCCTGTGTCAGTGCAAAATGAGATGTGGGCTTTCTCCTATGCATGCAAATCCTGAAAGAAGTGTTGGAGGAGCAGGGAAATCCCAGCTTTCCCAGAAAGAATTCCCAGCTGGAAACAGGCTGTGGGGATGCTGAGGTTTGCTGGCTTCCTTTGAAACAAAGCCCAGGCCTTTGACAGGGCTTTGTTGGTAGATGGACAGAGGGGAAACCTCCTTTCTGAACAGGCTAAAATGCCTTCTGAGCAGGTTAAGCTGCTTTCCTGTGAAAAGAGCTTTTGTGGAAACCAGTCCCGTGGGACGCCTCCCTGGGACATCAGTGCTGGCAGTCAGGAGCTGGCTTTGTGGATGTGCTGGTGGCAGCCAGGCTGTCCCCAGATCCTGCACTGCTGTGGCCATCAGCGCTGTCCTTGCTGACCTGGCAAAGGCCTGGGACATGCTGTGTCCTGAACGAGGTGGCTTCTCTGAAATGCGTCAGTCTGGAGCTCAGATCCACGATCCTACAGCTGGAAATGCCAGGAGCATGGAAATATGGGGCTTCTGCAGACCCTCTGTGGGGAAATCCCAGAATCACAGAAGGGTTTGGGTGCAAAGGATCTTAAAATTTATCCAGTCCCACCCCCTGCCATGGGCAGGGACACATTCCACTGTCCCAGGTTATTCCAAGCCCTGTCCAGCCTGGCCTGGGACACTCCCACGGATCCAGGGATAGCCAGAGCTGCTCTGGGCACCCTGTGCCAGGGCCTGCCCACCCTCCCGGCCAGCAATTCCTAATTCCCAATCTCCCATCTGTGCCTGCCCTCTGGCAGTGGGAGCCATTCCCTGTGTGCTGTCCCTGCCTGCATTGTCCCCAGTCCCTGTGCAGTGATTGAAATCAGTGACTGAGAGCATCCAGGAAAATCCGGAGGGAGGCGAGCACTGGGCTGAGCTCCGCGGGGTTGTTGGGCGTGTGGCTCTGCTCTGCTCTTCCAGCCTGGTGCAGGGGACATCCTGCTGCTGGAAGTGACCCCGATTTGCAAATGCAACACAGGGAGGTTGGGGAGAGGAGGGGAAAGCAAATATTTGCCTTTCTGTGGCTGAATCCATCTCGCTGATGCTCTGATAGGTCCTGCTCCTCTCACACTCGAGCTTCTGCTCTTACTAGAATATTTTTGTTTATACAAAGTGGGTCTTATCTCCACTGCAGCTGGGAATTGGGAGGCTGTGCTCTGGCAGTGCCTTTGATAATGCCCTGATAAGGGCTCGCTGCCCCTGGCAGGGAGGAGGAAAGCCAGCCTTGCTGCCCTGGCAGGGAGCAGCAAGGTCAGAGGTGCCACAGGGAGGTGGGAAACTGAGACAGTGGCAAATGCTGGTTTGGTATCTGGGGTGAAGAGGGTGGGTTTAGGTGGTTTGGATGCAGCTCTGCACGATGATAGCACCATGCCACGACCCAAAACAGGATTTTTTTTTTTTTCCTTAATAAAGGAACTAAGAGTACTCGTTGGAAAGTTTGCGGCAGCCTCCAGTTTCACCCCAGTGTGGGATGGAAGGTGGAGCAGCTGTGAGGGGACATGAGCTGCTTCACATCTCTCTGCTGTTTGTAGATCACATCCCCCTTGGGGAGGGTACCAAATCCCTGGTGCATCCATGAGTGTGCATGGCCACTAATGCCTCTTATGATGCATTTGGATATTGGGGAAAATTCCTTTATGGAAGGGGCTGTCCAGCCCTGGCTCAGTCACCCAGCGCAGTGATGGAGCCCCCATCCTCACAGGGATTTAAAAGCTGTGTGGATGTGGCACTTGGGGACATGGGGCAGTGCTGGGAATGGCTGGAACTGATGGCCTGAGGGCTTTTCCAAGCCAAGTGATTCTGGGGCTGTGTGGTTTGGAGTGCTGTGGGACAGGCCCATGCTGTGGGTGGTGCTGTGGGTTACCATGAGTGCAGTTGGCACGTGAGTTCAGCTGTCCCTGCCCAACCACTGACCCCTGCAGCTTGAAGGAACTCAGCTGCTGGGACTGACTATTTTGTCAGAAAAGGCAGAGACCTTTGCTCCTGCGCGTTCTGAACTGGGAACTCTCAGAATGGTTGGCAAAATCTTCGCTTTTACAACAAAATAAGCTTGAAAAATGTAAAGTTTATTCAATTTAGTTTTTACTTCCTCATTTTATTCATCTACCTAGCAAAGCATGAAGTCACCCCTTAGAGAGAGGGAAAAGTGGCAGAGCAGTGTTTGGTGGAGGTGGATTTGAGTTACTCTTTGGCCCTGGTTTGAGTGAGCTCATGACTTGTCTCCAGCAGTCTTCTGTATGTTGTTCCCCTTCCCTGAGCCCTTCCTGCAGAACACAAATGCTGCTTTTGTAAAGGCACCACCTCCCAAATCAACTTCTGAGATTCAAAATTCAGGGATTGATGGAGATGTTCTTTCCTGAATCCTTACTCATCTAAGCAATAAGTACAGTTATACTGCTATAACTTCAATATGTGTTATTTGTTTTGCTGCTTTTCTAGTTAATAATAAATGTTTTCCTCACCTTGGGTGGCATGAGTAGGTCTAACTGAGCCTTGAAATGGGTCAAGTGCTGAAGCTGAGCTGATGGGACCCCGTGGCCTCCAGGCAAGTGGCATCAGTTGCTGTGTGACCATAACTTCTGTCCTCCCCCAAGGGAAAGGCAGCCCTTGGGCAGGAACTGATTTCCTGGTGCTGGGGCAAAGCTCCTCGGGCCTGAGCCAGGGAATGTGTAGTGGGAACAGAAATCTGACAGATGTGGGAAGAGCCAGAGCTGAGGCTTCCCTTTGTGGCAGCCCTGCAGCCCTGCCTGTGCCTGATGGGAATAAAGAAATGCTCCTGTGGCACAGGGAGGGCTCCTGTGAGTTCACACATCTCCTGCTGGGACAGGGATGTCCTGTGTGCCAACCCAAGAGTGGCTCTGTTGTGGGAATGGGGAAGGCAGGAGGAGCACCCCATGGCTGAGTTAGATTATTTTGGGCTTTATTTTTACATCTATTTTTATTTTCTCCTTCTGTTTGGGTGCTTTGTTCTATGGACACTTCAGTGTTTCATGAGAGTTGTGTTTGATTTTCCTGGGAATATGTGTTTGTGCACAGCTGAGGCAGCCACCCTTCCAGAGGGAAGAGATAACCTTGGATTTGTCTATCTTTTCTGGGGACATTGCCAGACCAGGGGAAAAAAAAAATCAAAATTCAAACCAGAAGGTGAATTTAGAAAAGCTACATTTTGTGGTGGTGATTTTTGTTTTGTTGTTTTTTGTTTGTTTGGGAATTTAGGTGCCCTTTTTGTAAGCATTTTCCCACTTGGGCAGTCTTCTGTATGTTGTTCTCCTTCCCTGAGTCCTTCCTGCAGAACACAAATGCTGCTTTTGTAAAGGCACCACCTCCCAAATCACCTTCTGTGATTCAAAATTCAGTGGTTGATGGTTCTTTCCTGAATCCTTGCTCATTTAAGCTTTTGTCTCCCCTACCCTTGCTGGAGGAGATTGGATGTGGTATTTAGGGGATGCTTTTCCATAGAGTTGCTGTGTGGGGTAAAGAAGAGGCTGCAGGATATGAGTGTGGGAAGATCTGGAGAGCCCAAATTTCAGTATTTCAGCTGGACAGCTAAAACTGTGTGGGAATGAGAAGGAAAAGAGCTGACTGTCCAGCCATGCTATGCATTGCATTTTATATATTAAAAAGAAAACCTCGTTTTGTTTGAGTTTCATTGGATACGTGTTTTGAACCAGTGTTAGCTCAGCAATTGCAAAACCGTGCTGATTTATTTCACAGAAGATACAGAGTCTGTACATGAACATGGAGCAGCTCGTGACACAAGTGCTCCTCTGAGATCTGCTCTAAAAGCATCTTGGCAGCACCAGAGCCAGTACAAATCACATCCCCAAATACTCGGAAATTACTGCAAGAGAGAAATTTAGGAAGAAACTCTTCCCTGTGAGGGTGGGCAGGCCCTGGCACAGGGTGCCCAGAGCAGCTGTGGCTGTCCCTGGATCCCTGGGAGTGTCCCAGGCCAAGCTGGATGGGGCTTGGAACAACCTGGGCTAGTGGAATGTGTCCCTGCCCATGGCAGGGTGGCCTTGGGTCCCTTCCCACCCAAACCATTGTGCCATTGTGTGGAAATGCAGGAGCAGTGGTTCCCCCTAGGAGACCTTTCCTCTGCCCTGCTGTTCTCAGCATCTGGGAGTGTCTGAGGGTGTGTTCACTGCTCCAGTTATTTCAATTTAATGCATTTATTCCAGCTTTGTGTCTTGATCACTGGGGCTGTTCTCCAGGTGTCTCCTTTCTAACAGACCTTGTTGCTGGAATTCTTTTTTAATTACCTCTAGTAAAACATTACTGTGTAAATCCCTGGTGATCAATTTGTTTTCCTTTGGTTGCTCAGCAGTGAAAAGGATGCAGAGGTGGCCACGGGGGTCTTTCCAGCATAGCCCTCTTACTGGAAAATGCTGAAAAATGTCCTGTAACTTTAAGTCAAACCCCTTTGAATTAACTATGCCTGAGTGATGTTCCAAGAGGGGTTTTAATGCCCGAGTTCTGGAGATGTGAGGGGTTACTGCGCAGGTTGATTAATCCAATTACTTCTTTTGAGTAAGGTTAACAGTCCAGTCTGGTGGAGAGGTTGTACTGCAATTAATGGTGAATTTTGGTGTTGTTTGGGTACAGTGGTGCCCAGCGGGGAGCACGGCTAAGCTCTGGAGTGGTGGGGGATGTGCTGTGGTCCCCTGGATTTTGGGAGACACTGGTGACACCCTGAATGCTGCTGGCGTCACTGCAGTTACAGCCAAGGAGCAGCCACTGCTTTAAACATGCCCAGCTGAAAGCCCTGCTGTCCCCTGGCTGCATCCCTGCACCCCAGAGCCAGGCTCCTCCCAGGACCATTTTCATCTAAAATCATCTAACATGGGGTGGTCACTGCCCTGGGAAGTGAACATGCTTGTGAATTTCCCTACAGCATCACAAGGCTGTATGACAGATAGAGGACTCTGAAAACCCAAGGGAAAAAGGCCATTTTTGACTATTTAATTAAACCCAAAGGCTTTTTTTTTTAAACTATTCATTACCAATCGGCTGTAAATGGTGTATATTGAGCATGTTTTGTATCCAGGTTATGTTCACAAATGAGTACTGAACTCACATGGATTTCGGATGGAAAAGGGGACAATGATGGCAAGGTTACCTCACATCACTGCTAAAGGTTTTGATTAATTGAGAATTACAGGAGAGAAGGGTAATTAATGCCAATCAAGAGGGATTTTCAGAAAGTAGCCTGGAAGGATTTCACTCTTGCAGTGTGACAGACTGGTGAAAGTCAGGCTACAGGGACACTTGGTCCCTGCATGGAGATTTTAGTTAGAAAAAGGCAAAACCTGAGTCTGTAAAACCCCAATAACCCTTACTTTAATAATAATAATAAAAAAGTGTGCATGACTGAGCTGTATGTGAAAGGCTCATCCTG
The DNA here is from genome assembly GCF_050655825.1 of Lonchura striata. Taxonomy (NCBI): domain Eukaryota; kingdom Metazoa; phylum Chordata; class Aves; order Passeriformes; family Estrildidae; genus Lonchura; species Lonchura striata. The sequence goes on along the minus strand of NC_140740.1, from coordinate 86,320,034 downwards.
GGACAAGGATTTTTTCGTGGTCCTGTGCAGCGTGGGGATTTTTAATTAATCACTTTCCAGGAAGGGTGAGGAGTGCTGGAGGAGCTGATGTGGCTGGGTGGTGCTGGGCTGTGGCCATGGGCACCCATGAGTGCTGGAGCCAGGGGAGGTGCCTGGGGAAGGGGTGCCAAGCTCCCTGCTCCAGGATGGTGATGCCCACAGCTCTTCCAGGGAAGTCTGCAAGTGAAGTCCTGTTACCTGCATTGGCTTTATCGACAGATTTTTGTCCTTCCCAGGGAGTCTGCAGAGATTTTGGGGGCTTGCCAGAGCATCTCTCTTTCTGGCAGGGGATGGACAGTGATGGTGAGCAAATGGAAGTGTCTGCAGGGCTGAGGCAGGCCTGGCAGAAGGGAAACTCAGTGTTTTTGTGGGGCAGTGCTGCCCTGCTCAGACCCCAGGAGCTGGGGAGGGGACTTGCAGCAGCGCCCTGGGTGTTGACGTCTCTTGGAGCTGCTCTAACCACGGTGGGCACGAAGTTTTGGAGGGCTTTGCAGGGTTTGGTTAATTCTGCCGTGGAGCACATGCTCCAGCACTCCAGGCTCAGCCCTGCAGAGGGAAGAGCCCTGCCTTGCACGCCGTGCCTCACCAGGCTGCTCCCAGCTCCCAGCCTTGGCTGTGCTGTTCGGAGCCACCCAGGGAGGAGGCTTTGGATCCACCCAGGCTGTGCTCAGCCTGATCCCGGCTGGAGAGGACTGCAGAGACACCCCGAGTGCTGCCAGCTCCCATTAACCCGGCCCAGCCCTCCCCTGCCACACCTGGGGCTGCTCCCAGCTGTTTGCTAGGGTGGTGCAGGTGACAGTGCACATCCCCTTGCTGGCCCTGCTTTGGTTTAGTTGCTTTTTAAAGGGTAGAGAAGCAAAGTGAAAATAGAAGTTGCTGCACTGCCCGGAGCAAACCATGGTGTCCCAGCCCACGAGGCAGTGGCTCCCCAGCCCGGGGTGGGGGGAACTGCCTTTTTTACCCCAGATTAAGACCAGATTGTTTATTTGCGCTGTCCTGAAGCACCTGGGGCTTTACCTACTTCTGCAGCATCCGATGACTTACTGGGAGAGGAATTCTGCAGTGAGAGCAGGACTGTGTGTGCACTCAAGACCTTGACGCTGAACTTGTCACTCTTAATTAGACCTGTGATAACGAGCGACGCCGAGATGCCACAGAAGAAGTGGCGGGGGAGATGTTGTGAGCACATGAGTTGGCTTTTAGTAACATATAAGACTATTGATTAGTCTTGGAATCTGTCCTGAAAATCACAGCTAATTAATGAAAAGCCTTCAAGGGTACCCCGAGTATTTCTGTCCTGGTGTCAGGGCTTGCCTGCAGCCCCCCTGTGCTTGGTGCCAGCTTTCTCTCTGGTTTGGTGGCATGGGGTTGGTGCAGTGATGAACTGCAACCTTTTAAATGCCCCTTCGTTAGAAATGCTTCTAATGAGCCAGTGGATGAATGCTGCAGATGCTGCTTGCCCAAGCACTGCCCAGCTGCTGTGACACATTTTCAAGTCACCATCGGAGTTAATTTGGGCAGGGAATAAAGTTCCACAGGGAGAACTAAAGCAGATTTAGTGCTGGTGGGAGACTTGGAGCCATCCATCAGCATGACAGCTCTTCAGGGGGAGAGGAGAACACCCCTGTGTCTCGAAGGCATCAGTGAAGCACAAATTCAGGGGCCTCTGCAGTGCCCAGGGATGGAGAGGTGCTCCCCAAAATTTAGGAGCCCTGCCTAAAATTTGGGCTTTGTCTGGGTGTGCATTTGTGTGTTTGTCCAGGGTCCACCTCCACTAGCACAAGGATGATAGGGAATATGAGGGGTGGTGTAGATAATGCCCATCTTCCTTGGCTCTGCTGTTTGTTTTTGTACATTTTTATGAGCCCTGGGAAACACTCAATTTGTTTGTTCTCATGTTGAGGAATTAGAGATGTTCCTGCAGAGTGCCACTGTCTTTCCCTTTACATTTAACACCCTCAGCAGGTTAGCACTTTCATTCTGTAGCTCAAAACAATGTTTTTTGTGCTTTTTAAGAAGTAAAACACTATTTTCCCTATCCCTAGAGCATGATGCTGTTGTAGTGTGTGCGCCCCACTTGGAATTGAAATGATGATTTGCTAGTTGTTTTGGTGTTTGTGGGGATTTAGAGTGAGGAAGAAGCTGGTCTTTTGCTACTGGAGTTCCCTGTTTGAGTGGATACCCTCTGGGCTTGTGCTGGAGATGCTGGATTTGTGTTTTTTGTCCCCAGTGTTGGGTACCAGCGCCGGGAGAAGTGTGCAAGCCTGGGACATCCCTGTGGCAGGCAGGGACACCCTCAGCCACCCCCTCCTGTCCCCTGTGAGGCTGTGCCAGCTGGTGGTACCCAGCAGCAGGCCGAGAAGCCAGACCAGGCTGAGACACCAGGGTCAGCAGGTCCGGCAGTCACGGCACAGCTTAGAGAGCCCTGACCCAAATTTGAGCTTGGCTTGTCTGTCGGGCAGGGGAGAGATCGCTCCTGGGATGAAAATCTTATCCAGAGGATGGGAAAGGGAGGATTATGGTTTGCCATCTGCCTCGAGATTCAGTAATGTAAATAATGATAAAAAAGGTAATGATCCACAAGTCCCTTAATGGAGATATTTTGCCTGGCTGCCAGAGCACCTCGTGGTGCCTTGCTGCGTCATGGGCGAAGCAGATTTTTCTCCTGAGTCGCTGCCAAGTGGGGCAGAAGGGAAGTTTAAGGCTGCAGGGCACCCAGGAGAGGTCCCTTTCCGTGTCCCCCTCCTGCCAGCACACATCCAGTGGTTCTCCCCAGCACCCATGGGCGCAGCAAACACAAACACATTGACCACAGCAGAGTCACTCCTTCAATAACCCCCTGTGGGACCCTGCTGCCTCGGGCACAAACCCCCTGTGCTGCTGACCCCAGCTCAGCCCCAGTCTGTAGAGAGAGAAGCTGTGGACATCCAGACAGGGGCTGCAAGTAAAGTCTTTTTTTTTTTTTTTTTTTTTTTTAATTTCTGGAAGAGCATCTTTAAATTATTTCTGGGAAGCGATCTTCGATTCTAGTTTAAAAATGAAAATAATGAACAGAAAAATGATACCCCAAGTGTGTGTGATATGGGCACTTTTATTTCCACTTACAGCATGCACTTTCCTCTTGGTTGAGAAGAGCACATTTTGGGAAAACCTCAGTTTTAGTAATAGATATCTTGTGAGTGAGATCTGCAAGGTGGTTATTGGTGTGTTTGAGTGTAAGCTGCTTAGCCATTCACAGGCTGTGTGGGAAGCCAGGGCTGACATTTGTGCTGGTTTTTCTTTCGTGTCTATTTTTAGTCCTCTTCGAAAGCATCCAGCAGTAGTGGACACTGAACAATATAGAATGAGGTTAGCAACAAGCCCACTGCAAAGGAGAAAAAAGTAGAAGTGTGTTTACTTAACAGAGAAAAATATACAGAGATTTGTCCTGATTTCCACCTTGTTCTAGTTAAAATTTGTGCATTCACCTTTGATTTTTTTAAAAAAATCACTCTTTCTGTTTTCTATAAAGTCCTTGCATAAGATTTTCTTAACCTGTGTGGAAGAACCTTTGTCACGACATGCTACGTGCTCACCTCTGTCACTGAATTCCCAGTGGTGAGGTGGTTGTTGCTATTTTATTGCCAGAATTCTGGGTTTGCTGCTGTGCCCTCCCTCTAGCTGCAGTTTGCTGGAAGGATTCCCCTGGAAAAATGCCCTTGACCCAGGAGCAATGAAAACTTCCTGGGGTCAGCTGTGAGTGTTGGCATTCCTGAAATAACTCGGGGGATTAAAACCCAGTAATAATAAAGATGGATTTGCTGATGTCCAGCTCGCCACGAAGACTTGCGACCGCCAAACAGCCCAGATGAAGCTGAGATCACTGGTTTTTAATATTTTTTACTTAATGGAAGATGATACAATTTTCTTAATGTAATGAAAATGATGCTCTGTCCATGGAGTTGTAACTCCTTGCCTGCAGACCTGCATCTCTCCTCGCTGAGATGGAGCACATTGCCCAGAGCTTGCTGGGAGTGCCTTTGGCCAGCACTGAGGGCTTTGAAACAGTAAAACAAGACCTGCCTCTTCTAATTTAATGTTGGTTTTAATCTGCATCCGCAGCGGCAGCCTGCTAAAATCTAAATCAAATCAGGAGGTGGGATTGAATTTATTAAGCTTCTGCTTAAGCTGTGTGGAATAATGCAAGAGGCAATGAGAGCACTGAATGGATTTAGTTTTACTGGGGATCTGGTTAAAAAAAAGTCACAAAGTAAACCATATATTTTTTATAATTTTCTTTTTGGAGCTGGAGCATATGGAGCTATTTCTAGTTAGTTTTAGCATTTGTTTAAAGTCATCTTTTCTTAAAAAATAAATTTAAAAAGGTAAAATGTATGGAAGCCCTGGAGTGTCTGGAAGTTGAGTGGCTTGCCCAGGGTTGTGTCTCCTGAGCCCAAACTCAAGTTAATCCTTCATTCCCAATGCTTTGAGATGGGCCCGTGTGCCCTCTGCTTTTCAACAAGCTCCTCCAGCAGATCAAGAGGCTGTTGAAGCTCTCAGGAAGCCTGGACAAGGATTGTGAAGTGGTAAAATGATGCTGGAAATGCAATTATGGGAAGCAGCATCTCACAGGGATGCTCTCCCCACCCACGCCTGGGTGGGCACCTGCCAGCGCCCTGTTTTTGGTGACACGGTGGCCCTCACCCGAGTGGGCTGACTTGTCAAAAAGAGGGGGTGTGAGGCTGTTTCGGGGCTCAGGTTGCAGAGGTCAGAGGCAGGGAATGCAGGGGAGGTGAGGGGGGTGAGCCCAGCGTGACCCCACCGGGGGCTGCCCCCAGGCCTCCTCAGGCTCTAATTAAAGCTGGCCTTGTAAAGACTCACCCGTGACACAGTGCTTTTATCCCAGCGCTGTGTGGTTGACATGTCTGGGATTTATGGCTGGAAGGGAGGGCTCGGGTGGGGGTTTGTGCAGCAGCCTGCCCTGCAGGGAGAGGAGGACGGTGGAGAAGCCCAGCAGGATGAGTGGTGTTCCCCCTCTCTGGATATGTGCGTGTGCACGCACGAGAGGACGGCATTAGGGATGCTTGGGGAGCTGCATTCACTGCAGCCTGTGCCGACAGCCCCTGGCTCTGCAGCGGGGTGGGGAGCACTCGGTGTGGGGAGTGCTTGACTGCACCTGGGACCTGCCAGCATGGGCTGTCACCAGTGCTCCTGGGGCCTTGCAAACACATCTGTACTGTGTGGTGCATTCTGTCCTGTGTGGTGTGTTCTGTCCTGCATGGTTCATTCTGTCCTGCATGCTGCATTCTGTCCTGTGTGGTGTGTTCTGTCCTGCATGGTGTGTTCTGTCCTGCGTGGTGCATTCTGTCCTGTGTGGTGTGTTCTGTCCTGCATGGTGCGTTCTGTCCTGCGTGGTGTGTTCTGTCCTGCATGTTGCATTCTGTCCTGTGTGGTGTGTTCTGTCCTGCATGGTTCATTCTGTGCATGGTGTGTTCTCTCCTGTGTGGCCCTTTGCATGTGTGTGTTTGCACAAAGTCTGGGAAAATCAGTTTTATTATTATCACTATTATTGTTATTATAACTCCGCAGTGTTGCGGGCAGGGTGGCTGGTGGATGAGCCCACACCCACCAGGCTGTGGGCAGTGGGTGCTGAGAGCTGTCACCCTCCTGTCACACCTGGGTGGCTCCTGGCCGTGGCTGGTGGTAAATTGCTGAGGGTGGCCCGTGGGACCTCTTGCTGCTGCTGCCAGGTTTCACCCCCAAAGGCACCCCATTTCAGGCTGCTCCAGGGTCAGCGTGTCCCTGTCTGCAGCCACCAGTCCAGGCAGGTCCCGGGCTCAGCCCAGCCCCGTGTGCAGGTTGGAACATTTGCAAGGTTGCCAAGACCAGCAACACCTTGTGTTTGAAGCTGCCCTGAGCTGGGTACACCCTGATCCTTGGCTATTCTGGGCACTTTCTTTCAGCGTGTCTGAATCTCACTTCTTGCCATTAGAGAGCTGGCACTGGATGAATCCACATCATCAGTGGGGAAGCGGCTGGTAGGGGTCCCAACCAGCCCCTTCCCCACTGCAGCCTCCTTTCTTTGTGGCAGGGGAGCACTGAAAGCTCATGAGGTGCTAGAGCTGGCATGCTGAGAAAATTCAAGTTTTCACATCGTTTCCCCGACTCCCTGGTAAAACTGTTGTTCTGGGAATATGATTGTGTGGCTCCATTAACATCTAAAGGTTCCTGCTGCTGTAGCTATTGAGCAGTTCTAAAAATAATTACGTGTGATAACATACAAAAATCTATTGCTTTTCAGCTGCAAAGTGGCCTGTCAGGTGGTGGCTGCTGCTGTGTTAACTCGTTGGTTGCCACAAAATGTTGCTTGGACATTGTGTGCTGGGGTTTGGTTTCAAATGAAGGCCAGAAGCACCTCTGGGGCTCTGGGGCTGCTGTCACTTGGGTTGGCTGGCATTTCCCCCAGCCCCTGGTGCTTTGAGTAGGAATAAGATGCTGTAGCTCTCATTTCAATCAGCAGGAGGAACAGGGTGGAGAGCTGCCCCAAAGGATCAGTAAATCTCTGGTTATTGGAGGGTTCCTGTTGGTGCTGTGGGCTGGAGGGGTCCAGCACCAGCCTGGCTCTGTGAGTCCGACAGCCTCATGGGCACTTGGGCTGAGCTGCACAGGTCTCCCTTGGTGACCCTAGCTTTGTAGATACAAAAGGAAGGTTAAATTTAACCTAATTGGCTAATTCATTTAAATCTAAGTGTGTTCCTGGAGCCTGTTTGTGTGTTCACCCCCAGCTGAAGGAGCTGGCTTTGGTGTCCTCATTTGCCTGCCTCTGCCCAGGGCTGTGGCTGGGGTCTTGCCCTACACACTTTGGTGTAGGGATTGATGGGGGTGAATCGTGATATTTCATTAAAGCCTTCTGGCAGGCTGTTTTTTTCTTCCCAGGGAAATTAAATTCCACGTTTACCTTGAGACTTTACCCTGCTTTGTTAGATTGGTAACGAGCCAGTGTACACCTTGTCCAGGGGAAAATTAGACTGAAAAATTAGACTTCTGGTCTGTAATTTACCCCAAGAACTAAAACTGGATTTATTTTTTCTTTCACTAAAATAAATGGTTTAGCTGCATTGACTTTACAATAAGTGTGAGGCTGCATTACTGCAGAATTAATTTATTTCTCATTTAATTTCCCGAGGTTTCATCGTGTTTAAACTTTTTCTTTCTTTTCTTTTCTTTTCCACCTCTCCAGTACACTAGGGTTTGGATTCCTGACCCTGATGAAGTTTGGAGATCGGCAGAAATTATCAAGGATTACAAAGTGGGAGATAAAAGCCTCCAGCTGAAACTTGAAGATGAAACTGTAAGCTTTTGAATGTCATTATTCTTTTTAGCAATTTAAAGCTTCGAATTAATGCGTGAAGAAGGCTGAGCCATTTCATAGTTTCTGTGAAGTGGTTTAAAATGTGTTTTATTGCTTTAACACTTCCAGCTTTTCCCTGCCTGGTCCCTCCCTAGACACTTGTGTTAGAGTAGGCTGAGAGAAAAGCCCTTGACCTCCATCATCTCTTTTCATCTCCTGGCAAACTTGTAATAGTCTGTGATACCAGGATGTATTTTTTTTAATAGCAGCAGTGTGTCAGAAATGCCAGTTTGTGCTTTTTGCTGCTGAACAAACTGTGGAGAGCACGGCTGGTGGCATCCACTCAACCTGGGGTACTGATGGAAAACCCACACACGGCTCAGAGGTGACTGCTGTGCAACAGCTTTCTCCACGCCTTAGTTTTTCTGAGTATAATCTTACATAAACCTCTTTTTTCCTCTGCTTTATTTTTAAATAAGAACAGCTTTTAAAAGGCAAAACCACAAAACTCATTTAAATGTAGATGTTCTCTAGCAAGCGCTGGCTCTAAATGCACAAACAGCCCGGGCTGTAGCATGTATACAGCCAGCAATTAATCATCCCCAGAGCAGGACAGAGGCTGGGGAGGAGCAGCTGCTCTCTGTTCCACATAAAAACCTCGTGGAGTGGGACACTGGGTGACAGCAGGGAATTGCAGATGAAGTTAACCACGGCATTTGCATCAGCTGCAAATTCAGTTTATGGGAAGGGAGCAGCCGTGCTGTGTACCCACCATGAGCTGCCTGCTGTAGCAGGAAGAATAAATACATTTTTCATGAAGAATTGCACCTAAACCATCTTTCTTCATGGAGCAGGTGGGGTTTCCTGAACTGTCTGGAGTGTGATCTGCTCTGATATCTAGAAGAGTTAGTAGAGACCACCCACTAGAAAATTCACATGTGCCAAGCAGGCCGAGCAGCTCCCATCCCCTCCAAGCCAGACAGTTCCCCACTGTGGGGAGCATTTTCACCATATTGCCTGGTGGAAGATGGAGAACAGGAATGAGCTGTGGTTGATTAGGCAGTTTGTCAAAACAGTTTTTCTTTCAGAGCAGCTAAAGCATGGGCTGTTGGCAGTGTGTGAGGGTGCCAGCTTTGCAGAGAACGTTGTTGATGTTGGGATCTGCACACAGTCCTTGGTGCTGTTGCTTTTTCCTGGCTTGGCCTCTGTGGCTTTCGTTGTCCTGCCCAGTTTGCTGTTCCAGCATAGGGCAACTTTCTGGGGAGGATCAAGGATGGAGGATGCTTGATGCCTTTTACCTTCCACAGTGATAAACCTGGATGAGGAGATGCACAGATGCTACCCTGCAACCCCTTGGGAGCACCAGGCATAGAATCACCATTTTATCGTGGAATGGTTTGGGTTGGAAGGAGCTTAAAGTTCATCCCACTCCACCCCCTGCCACTATCCCAGGGTGCTCCAAGCCCTGTCCAACCTGTCCCTGGATGTGTCCGAGGATCCAGGGGCAGCCACAGCTGCTCTGGGCGCCCTCCAGGGCCTCATTAGCAAAGAATTTACTCCTAATATCTTACCTAGGCCTACTGTCCTTCAACTTAAGGTAATTCCCCCTTGTGCTGTCCCTGCCTGCCTTGTCCCCAGTCCCTGTGCAGCTCTCCTGGAGCCCCTTGAGGCCCTGGCAGGGGCTCTGAGCTCTCCCTGGAGCTTCTCTTGTGCAGGGGAACAGCCCCAGCTCTGCCAGGCTGGCTCCAGAGCAGAGGGGCTCCAGCCTGGCAGCAGCTCCGTGGCCTCCTCTGGGCTGGCTCCAGCAGCTCCACGTCCTTGTGCTGCTGGAGCCAGGGCTGGACACTGATGGGTGCCCATCCCACCCACAGGAGCTCCTTTCTTCCTCTTATGCTGAGGCTGCCAAAGAACACCTGCTCCTATTGCTGAGACCTACAACCCCCATCTCCCTTCCTGGTTGAGATCTCCTGCAGTTTCGGTACTTGGGCAGGAATTACTGTTTTCCTCTTTAATCTGGATATTTCCTTGGAAACTAAAGGGACTGAGGAGTCCTGCAAGGTCTAATCCTTTTGTGCAGCTGAGTTCAGGATCAGCAACATTAAAGTACAAGGCAATGAAAGGATTACCAGGTGTTGTAGGTAGTAGCTTAATAAGCATGCCACAGTCATGGTGAAAAATGGAACATCTCATTTTGGGGTTGTGCTAGAGATCCAGGATCTCTGGGAGTGCCCTGTTTAATGCTTTCCTGTATGAAGCCCTGCCTGGATCTGTGTCATGTTGGACTGAAAAGCTCTAGCAAAGGAGAGCAGCACTTTTGTGCATCAGGTTGGAGATCCCAGCACTCGTACTTTCAGGGGATTCAAAGCTGTAGAAAGCCTTTTGCTCCTGACAGCCAGCATGCATTACCCAGCTGTTCAGTGCTTCCTTTTGTCCTTGTGCTTTAAGTGAGTCTTCATGTGTTTTGTGGTTTCTGGCTCTGCTCTGTATGCAGGAGTGCTCCCTCCGAATGAGGAGCTGACTGTAAAATATCACAGGGCATCCCTGGTGTGTTTGCCATTAAGATGTGAGACTGACTGCAAACTCTTGAAAATTGGCATTGACAACATGGAACTGGAGGATAAAACTAGCCTGAGGTTCTCAGACATGCTGAGAGATCCTGTCCTCATGCACTTGGGTCAGCTTTCCTTGTGCTGTTTTCACGGGCAGGGATCCAGTGGTTTTGTTGGAAGCTGAGATTCCTCCCTTCTGATGGGAGCTGAGCATCAGGCCTCCTTTCTGAGGTACCCTGTGGGAAGCAGCATCACTGGCAATTTGTTTTCTTTTCTCTGTAAAGAAAAAAAGTGCAGTTTTTCTTTAGTTGATGGCTCTGTTGCTCATTTGGGGATGATTCAAAAATAGCATAAGGCTGCCCATATGCCAACTTCAGCGGCGTAACCTGGCTCCTCAGACACTTCAGCAGCAGGGATGCTGTGCTTCTCCATGTCCTCTCTGCCTCAAGGGGTGCCAGGTTTCAGGTATAAAAGCAACTGGAAATAAAAATGAGCAGAGAAATCGCTCTGATGGTAAGAACATGGTCTAGTTTGGATGAAGCTGCTTGTCCACTAGCAGGGAGATGCTTAGATCAGATGAAGCTGTGGGTTTCTGTATGCTGCCTGCCACTGCTCGGAGCTGGCTGAGGGCTGTTTGTCCCAAGGCTGGCCTGAAGGTGACTCAGGTATTGCCAGGTTGGCGCTCGTGGACCCTCAGTGTCCACCAGGACAATGTGATGGTCAGCTCAAAGCCATTACCAGAGGGGTGGCCTGGCAGTTTGTCATCCAAGTCCCCATGGCATTTATCATTAAGGGGCTTTTAATTTAATTTAGAGCAGGGTGTGTAAGTGCTTAGCATTAGCAGGAGTTATGCCTGGAAAAGCTACAAGCCATTAAAGGAGCTGTTGTCTGTGGCATTCTCTCTCTCTCAAGACTTTTTCATAGAGGAGCTCAGAGAGAAGAAAGAGAAAACAATTTCTATTTCTGCTCCGTGTTTTTCCCATGTGGAATGTGTTTGGAGAATTGTTTAGCTGGGATGATTGCTTGGTTGAATTCTGGTGAGGATTCTTTGAGCCTGATGGCCAATCCAACCCACCTGTGGCTGGACTATAAAGAGAAAGTCACGAGTTGTGAGTTATACTACTACTAGATATAGTAGTTAGAATAAGTGGGTAGGTAGTTTTAGTATCTCCTTTAAATAGCATATTCATGTATTATTGCATAGTTATAATAAAGAAATCATTCAGCCTTCTGAACTAGAATCAGACATCATCATTTCTTCCTACCGGGTTCACCTGCATTTACAATAGTTGTTTTTTGTTTCTGTGCTCCTCGTGCGTCTCCTCAGCTCTACGAATACCCCATTGACCTCCAAGGGAGCGAGCTGCCCTTCCTACGTAATCCAGACATCCTGGTGGGGCAGAATGACCTGACAGCCCTGAGCTACCTGCACGAGCCTGCGGTCCTGCACAACCTCAAAGTCAGGTTCCTCGAGTCCAACCACATCTACACCTACTGTGGTGAGTGTCCAGACCACATGTTCAGCTCCTGAAAGGTTGTGGGGCCATGGAGAAACCCCTTGAGACCACCAGCCAGATGCTGCAGCATGAGGAAAGTCTGGGGGCAGTGGGTTTAGAGGGGTGGGAGGCATGAGTATGTGTTAAAACCAGAAGTGGTTTTTGAGGGCTGGTGCACTGTGACCCTGCTGAGCTCTTAGTGGGAACATCTTGACAGATGAGTTTGAGGCCAGCCTCGAATGTGCTTGGCAGCCCCCACAGGGGAAAAACAGGACTTAAAAAATCAGTCAACAGCAGCATGCCAGAGCAAGATATTACTGATGAATCTCCATAGCAGGTTTTCCTCCAGAAAAAAGTGCAAAAAACCATTCAGTGCTGCCATTTCCTTCCTTTTCTTCAAGGCTTTGGGAATTATCTAACTCCCAAATTCAGAGCAGGAAGAGGGCAAGTGTGACCTTGGGTTTGTGGTTTTTGGGGAGGGTGCCTTGCCAAAGCTATGCAGGGCAGCAGTTACCTGTGGATGGACAACAACAAGTTGCGGCTTGAAAAATTAAGAGGAAAGGAAAGAAGGCAATACATAGAATGTCAGACTTATTTGGGTTGGAAGGGGTTTTAAGAATCATCTTGTTCCAACCCCCTGCCTTGGGCAAGGACACCTTCCACTGTCCCAGGCTGCTCCAAGCCCTGACCAACGTGGCCTGGGACACTCCCAGGGATCCAGGAGTAGCCACAGCCTGCCCACCCTCCCAGCCAGCAATTCCTAATTCCCAATATCCCATCTGTGCCTGCCCTCTGGCCCTGGGAAGATGGGAAGCCATTGCCCCTTGTCCTGTTGAGGCTGGTGTGTACAGCTGTGGCTGTTTTGCAGTTTGGGGCTGCAGAGGAAATGCTCAGCAGGAGGAGATGACTTCTTAAAGCAGCGCCCTGAAAATACGTAGCCTCTGTGGCTCTTAGTGATGCTAACTTTCAGTATTTAATGATGTGTAGTGTTGGATTACTGGCCTAAATTGCAGCCTTTTGCAGCTGCACGTGTGTCTTCAGTCACCCACTGGCCTGCTTTCATCCAAAATCAGTGAGGTTTCATGAGAGCAGCTTTTCATGAAGGTTCGTGATCATCTGGAGCACAGCATTAATGGCGATGCAGGCATCTGGGCTGTGTAGGTTTAGTTGCAAAGCTCTGCCTGACTGCAGCATGCCCTGTGCTTTGGTTATAAAGTGGCTGGGAAGGGCAGGAAGGTGCTGGTCCGAAGTGAGGAGACCCCTCAGCTTGGTTTGCACTGTGGTTTTAGTGAGTCAGGGAAAACTGGGGGTGACCTGAGCAGAACAGGGAAGCAAGCAGGAGGAGCAGGGCTCGGGGAGGTGAAGCAGCTGGGTCAATGTCCTGCAGGGGCAGGTGGTGCGACAGACACTGACCTTTGCCTTTCTGGGTGTTTGCTGCAAGATGAGAGTTCCTGTGCTAGTTGGAGTGTGCCTGAGCCCTTGACCGGCCAGGCTGGGAGCACAACACTGCCCCACAGCCAGGAGCACCATGCTGGCCCCACAGCCAGGAGCATGATGCTGGCCCCAAAGCCAGATGTACCAGGCTGGCCCCACAGCCACATGCTCCACGCTGGCCTCACAGCCAGGAACACAACACTGACCCCACAGCCAGGAGCACCATGCTGGCCCCACAGCCAGGTGCTCCTGGAGCTCCTTGCAGGGACAGCTGAGATCTGCCTGACCCAAAACTCCTCAGAGGTGGAGCTTGGTCAGCACCTGGGTGCAGAGCAGCTCCCTGGAGCCCACGGGAAGCACATGTGTGGCTTGGCCTCTCATTAGGTCCCAGCTCAGCGCCCGGAGCTGGAGAGGAGGCAGACATTAAAGTCTCAGAGCAGGCTCTGGCATTCCTTTCCTGTCATTTATGTATTTCAGTTTGATTTGGGCACATTCTTTGTTAGGTGTTTTTACTCGCAGCCCAAGCCAGGGGAAAACCGAGGATGTTTGTTTGGGTCTAGAAGAGCTGTGGTTGCACAGAAATTTCTTTTCTGTAGTGCTGGCTTAGGCTGCATTGATCTCTCCTCACACCTGCAAAGTCTGTCTTCACACAATGGAGATTATTGCACATTTTTGCTCTTCTCACCAGCTTTGTGCATCTCCTCTGTAGCTGTACAGGGGCTTACTGCCTTGCTCTTGCAGGGGATGCTGAGATAAGAATTACAAGCCCTTCCCCATTCACTTTCTTTGTTAATGCTCAATCACTCTATTTTAAAAATCTTACTGAAGCAACTAACACAAGCCCTGAAAACCCTGAAATATGGACTCCCTGCTTGGTTTGTGAGGTACCTGCCTGTCTGTCTGCCCTCAGGTATCGTCCTGGTGGCCATCAACCCCTATGAGCAGCTGCCAATCTACGAGCAGGATGTCATCTACGCCTACAGCGGCCAGAACATGGGGGACATGGACCCCCACATCTTCGCCGTGGCCGAGGAAGCCTACAAGCAGATGGCCAGGTCAGTGGGGGCCCAGCCACAGGGGTTTGGGTCAAAAGTGGGCAAAGATGCCATTAAATGCTCCAGATACTCAGTGAAAGCAAAATTGAAAGAGAGCGGGTGGGGGGGGTCAGGTATTGCTAATTAATTCTGCCTAATGACTTGATCCCAGTTTTGCACCCAGACTCTGGGTTGATGGGGATCCCTGTGGTCCTCAGGAGCTCAGGGGTTTTGCAGAAGATCCCTCTCTTGTTGCTTCTTGGATGAGTTTCCTGGAAGAAATTCAAACCACTCTGCAAATGTCATGTTTAATAGCTTAGAGGAAACCACACTTCAGATAATTTGGTGAGATAATCAAACTAAATCCAGAAGCTAATGTTAGTTGTTGTTTCATGGAGAAGTTGTGATTTTGAGTTAGGTGGTAACTGGCAGATACTTGGAGATATTTATGGGTCCCTCAAAGCAGTGTCTTCACCAGATGGATACAGTGAGAGTTTTTACTTTATTTATTTCCATGCTTTTTGTGTTGCTGTGGACAAATGTAGGATTTTGTTCTTAACAAATAAGTCATGATCCAAAAGAGAACTGGGGAGGAAACTGAAAATTGTTGTACCAGGGTTCATTTTATTATAGTTATCAGGATTCACGCAGTATGTTTTTGTTTGCTTGTGGATCAGCTGAGATTTTGTACAGCCTTGCTTTTAATAGCAAGAGCAAGCCCTGAACCATTTTCCAAGGTTATTTATTTCTGCTGTGTCTGGATTTTAATGGTGAGTTAGGATGCATTTCTAATAAAAATGAGCTGGATTTCAATCCAGAAATGCACATGAAGGAGCCATGCCCAGAGATGGGATGGATTGCACCCAAACGGAGTCCAGCCTGCAGTTCACTCCTGCAAGTGCTTGTGCTCTGGGCAAAACCGCTTTGGGAAGAGTTCAGGAATTTGGGGAGCTGCCTGCAGAAAGACAGTGATTTAGGATTTTGTCCTTGTGTGATTCCAGACTGAGCAGCAAGCTGCAGGGCTCTTTTTAGAAGAAACCAGGGTTTTGCTGACCTGTTTGGACAGGACCTGTGGGTTTTCCAGGGCAAGTGTCTAAAACACAAGGCAGCAACTCACTTTTCTGCTAAGTTTGTGCTAGGGACAAACTTCAGGTGCTGAAGTTTGCTAGGTGCACTTCTCCCACATGCCTCAGGAATTTTGCAGGCAGTTGCCTAACAGCTCTATCCAGCAATGCTTGTCTCTGCTTTCCTCCTTATCAGAATAAAGCTACTTTTGACAGCAACTCATAAAGGATAACTGCTGTCTCTGGGTGGTTCAGACTGCTCTGTTTTCAAGGGGACAGGAAAATAACCACCTTCAGAGCTCTTAGACAAGGTGCTCACTGCTCAGTGCTCCTCTGGTGCTCTCTGTTTTGGGCTGTTATTATGGTAATTGCAGGCTTGGGTACAAAAGAGGGTTTCAGACAGGGCTGAGAGGAGACTGGGACATGGATTAGAGGAATCTACCTGGTTATTTGAAATGCACCTTCAAATGTAGCACACTGAGTTTTAAGTCTGAGTGCTCCTGGGTGGGTGTTGTGTTCTCTGCAGCTTGATCTGAGCTTTTCCCAGAGCTCCAAGGAGAGTGGTGGAGCTGTTGGGGCAGGGGGTGTGGATGGCATAGCTCCTGGGTGATGGATACAGGCCAATGAGAAGGACTTATTTCTGCCCTTTTTTTGGCTGAAATGCTGACTCTGTGGGATGCCTCGTGTCTGCAGCTCAGCTTTACTGCTTTGGGGTGAGGTGGGATGTGACTTGTTAAACCTAAAACGGTTCAAAAATATCACTTGTTTTGCACTTCAGCTTTTAAACAATTGGATTATGTCTGGTGCATCCATATAGATTAGGAATAAAACTCAAGCCTGCCATCTCAGAAGGTCAAACTTGCAAGGTGATTGAGAGCAGGAAAACAGTCTGGCCAGTCCTGGGGTTTTTTTGAGTATTTTATGTCCATTTGTGGCCCAGAGCACACAGGGAAAGTGCAGTGAAGGGGATTGAATGGGATTGAATGGATGGCAAGGGAAAAGGACACAAAACTTAAAGACTCTGTGTTAAGTGAGAAAAATTGGAGGTAATGAGATTTTTATTTCTCTGAGCTTTCCATGCAGAGACAGGGTGCCAGGGCAGAGAGTAAGGCAGTCGGTGTGTACAGCTGTTGGTGACTTGCTCCTGTGCTTTCCCACTGCCTCAGCCTCAATGCCCAAGAGATGGGACAGGAAGCACCTTCACAGGTGACCATGTGGCATCCTGTGTTTGCTTTTGTCCTGCCATCAGAAAAATGCCAATTTAAGAAGAAAAAAGGAAAAAATAAAAAAGATAAAAACAAAAGCCGTTGTTGGGCTGTACAAGGGGGCTGCAGAGGTTGTATAACAACACCTGATCCCTGTTTTGAGTCAGAATTTTTCATAAAGCACCTGAACACCTACAGCGGATGCAGTGTGTGTTAAAACTCCCCTTTAAGTGTGAGCTTTTTATGAAGAGGATGTTTTTGCAGTTCTTGCATGTGAAACGGCTTAAAAAACAACAACCAGAAAAAGGGCTAGTGATTAAAATTCATATGTGACATCCTCTAATTTTTACAGTGACCAGCTCTTTAGAAAATCCCTAGAAACCCAGTGTGGGATAAAATGCGCTCAGTTCAGTGAAACCGTGTTGTTTTAAACAAAATGAGCAGCACGGAGTCAGTTTGCTCCAAGGGCTGCTGCTGGAGGTGGAGGAGTCAAGTGTTGGGATGGTGGAAGGAGGGATCATTTAGTGATTATTAGTGGCCCTGGGCTGGAAGCAGTGAGTGCCTTGGGACATGGATTGCCTGCAGGGCAGTGCAGGCACCTGCTCTGGCCAGGGTCCTGTCCTGGGGAGGTGCAGTGGGGCTGGGGGCCCACAGAAGGTGTTTTCCCTCCTGGGAGCAGTCTGAAAGCTGTGCCATGGTCACACGGAGGGACAGCACATCCGCTGATGCCCTGGCTGGTTCTTTCTTTTCTCACAGAGGAACAAAAGATGCCTTGTGTGCCCACATCCTGGCTCTAATTTCCCTGTGTGTCATCGCTCTGGGCAGGAGCCTGGAGTCTGGCAAAAATTCCCTCTGGAAAACCTGCATTTCTACTGCAGTCAACCTGACCTGAGCAGCACACGTTTCACACTGCTCTGTGCCAGCACCGCCGAGGCCGAGCTGGGGACAGCTCTGAGCCCTTCATGACAAGGACATGGAGGGGCTGGAGCATGTCCAGGGCAGGAAATAGAGTGGGGAAGGGGCTGGAGCCACAGGAGAGGCTGAGGGAGCTGGGAAGGGGCTGGAGAGTTCCTGAGGAGCTGGGAAGGGAATGGAGAGTTCCTGAGGGAGCTGGGAAGGGAATGGAGAGTTCCTGAGGAGCTGGGAAGGGAATGGAGAGTTCCTGAGGGAGCTGGGAAGGGAATGGAGAGTTCCTGAGGGAGCTGGGAAGGGAATGGAGAGTTCCTGAGGGAGCTGGGAAGGGAATGGAGAGTTCCTGAGGAGCTGGGAAGGGAATGGAGAGTTCCTGAGGGAGCTGGGAAGGGGCTGGAGAGTTCCTGAGGAGCTGGGAAGGGGCTGGAGAGTTCCTGAGGAGCTGGGAAGGGGCTGGAGAGTTCCGGAGGGAGCTGGGAAGGGAATGGAGAGTTCCTGAGGAGCTGGGAAGGGAATGGAGAGTTCTGAGGAGCTGGGAAGGGAATGGAGAGTTCCTGAGGGAGCTGGGAAGGGAATGGAGAGTTCCTGAGGAGCTGGGAAGGGAATGGAGAGTTCCTGAGGGAGCTGGGAAGGGAATGGAGAGTTCCTGAGGGAGCTGGGAAGGGGCTGAGCCTGGAGCAAAGGAGGCTCAGGGGACCTTGTGGCTCTCACAGCTCCTGACAGGAGGGGACAGCCGGGGGGGATTTGTGATCTGTTCCCAGGGAACAGGGACAGGAGGAGAGGGAACGGCCTCAGGCTGGGCCGGGGAAGGCTCAGGGTGGAACCAGCAGGAATTTCCCCATGGAAAGGGGCTCAGGAACTGGAACTGCCCAGGGAAGGTTGGAGTGCCCATCCCTGGAGTGCCCAAGGAAGGACTGGACATGGCACTGGGTGCTCTGGGCTGGTGGCACAGTGGGGATCGGGCACAGCTGGGACTTGATAGTCTTGGGAGGGCTTTTCCAACCTTACAGAGTCCATAATTCATGCTCTGACCCCTGAGTGTGACCCACTAGTTGTTGCCAGCTCCATGGAGGAAGTTTGGATGGTGACAGTGCAACACCAGCTTCCTCACTCTCAGCCTTTGGGTGCTTTAGCTGTATTTTTAGTTAAATATTCCCCATCTTGTCTGCAGCTCCATTTTAATTCTTGACAGCTTGACTTGTCTGTGTGGTCATCATGTTTTCATAATGCTGGGCTGAGTCTATTAGGAGAATCACTACAGTGGATCTATTTGTGTGACTTTTCTGTCTTTGGCCCTTGTCTCTTCCTTTTGTATCAGCTGGGTTCGTTCTGGGCACAAGCTAGGAGCTGCTAGTCCAAGTAAGCTTTCTTAATTCTTTTGGGTTTGGTGAGGCTCTATTTCTTGGTGGTTTTTGTTTCGTTTGGGTTTTGTTCCTGTTTTCTGGTTTTTTGTTTGTTTTTTTTTTTTTTTTTTTTGCTATTTTCTCCATCTATTTATTTATTTATTTGATTAAAACCCACGCATAATACATAATAAAATACAGAATTGAACAGCACTAGGTGAGAGAGGCATGTGCTGTGGTCAGTGGAGCAGAAGAATGGGCCCTCCAAAGGCTGCCAAACATGTCTCAAGAGCAGGGAGCAGGCAGCAGAGGTGATCTTTGCTCAAACCATAAATCAAACACTGAAGGGTCCGTCAGCTCTGTGTGTTTTCCACATGGCAGCTCTGGGTCTCCATTGTGTGGGCCCTGAATGCTGTGACATGGCAGCAGCCCACGCCAGGTGACGGACACAAAACCAGCCCAGTGTCCATCTCTCACCGTGGCAGAGATCTCAGGCAGTAAAGGACTCGTGAAAGCCTCCTGAGAAGTGCAAGGACTGGGTCAAGTGCTGGGGGTGTTTTGCCTCCATCTGGCTGATGCTTTCACAGGTGCATCCCTGCAAAGCTGTTCCATGAGGCCAGGCAAACATATCTTGGGTCTCATTCACATGAAGCTGCTAAATCCAAATTACAGATGAGTGTGATGTTCTGCCAGGAGCACAGAAGGGTTCTGCAGGCCTTACCTGACCCTTGCAATGTCAGTGGGAAGGCAATTGTCCTGGTGACCTGTTGCCTTGACTGGAGCTTCCTCCTTCCCCGCTTGAAGATCTTCTCACAGTGTTGTTGATAGTTCTTGCAGAAGAAATCAAATAAGAAATGCAGGAGTGATTTGATGGATGAGTTCAGCTTCAGCATATCTTGTCTGAACAGCGGCTCAGTGGGTACCAGATAACCCCTGCTTGGTGTCTGCAGTTCCAGCCGGGCTCAGCATCTGTTGTGCAATTCCTGAATTGTAAATTGTATGGAAATAGGGTGTCTCCTGCCTTCAGCCCCACTGCCCACACCTTGCTTCTGTCACCAAGTGCTCAAACACATGGAATGCAGGCAGGTAACTCGATGTAGCAGTGGCTTTCCATTTTTATTGGAAGTTAGTGCTCCGAGGCTTTGCACTGCACTGTCCAAATCGCTGCTGCCTGCAGCCAGAGGGGAAATGTCTGTGTCCTGCAGAGAGGCAGGTGCCACTGGGGCTGTCCGAGGTGACCACAGCTCTCTTTTCTGCTCTGGGGCGCAATGCTGGAGCTGGAAAAGAGCAGAAATTGCAGCGACAACCCTGCACACCAGCAAATAGACTCAGGGAGGGGTATGGGCACGGCGGGGGATGTCTTTTCATAGCACTTCTGATTTCCAGCTTTTACAGGACGACTTAAAGCCATACAAAAAGAGAGCAGACAGGAGTTAAAAGAGAGATTAACCCCCGACAGAGATGCAAGGGGAATCAGACTGGCACAGTAAATAAGGCTGAATCTTGTGTTATATTGAAGGCAGGGAAAGGTTTTGTTTGTCTCCAGGGGAATGAGGCTGGGTGGGGGCTTGCAGGGTGTTTTGGGGCTGAGCTGTGCTGCAGATCACCAGGGCTGTGCAGCAGAGACTGTCCCAAAAGTAAAGCTCTGGTCTAAAAATGGGACCAGGTGAAAAATAACTCAAGAGCCTTGGATTTAGGAAGCTGCAAGCTGAGGGAGTTCTCTTATCTTTAGACTTAAAAGTGGGATGTGAATGAGGGGAGGAGATTTTGCAGGAGTTATCCCATGATAACATGCTGGTGTAAGACCTCAGGGATTGTTTTTCTTCTCCCAAGGAGATATGTAAAAAAAAAAAAAAAAAAAACTGGGAGACACTCCAGGAAATGTTTCCCAAGAACTGGAGAGAGACTCTCTGGTCTTACTTGCTGTGGCAGAGATGCTCTGAGAGGTAGCCAACTAATTAACTTTTTGTAAATGTAATTTTTTTTTTCCTTTTTGGAAATTTAGAATAAAGACTGTGCTACTTACTAGCAAATTTAATAATAAATGAAACATACCCTATAGAAAAATCATAAATACTCATTAATGGGACAGAACGGGCATGGGAAAACTTAATGTAGAGAAAGGCCAGTGCCTTACTGAAAGTAATGAGTGTGTGTGTGTGTGTGTGTGAGAGAGAGAGAGAGAGAGAAATATCACTGACCAGAAAGGAGGGATAATATCCTACATCAAACATGTAACTACTGCTGTGATGCAGGAGAACTGCTGGAGCTCTGGGGGAAAACAGCTGTAACACCAAGTATCATTAAACATTCAAAACAGCATTTATGAGCATAATTACATCTTCAGAGCCCAAAGACTTGTGATTGGCCTTGCCCACCTCCCAGTCACTGCTGGCCAACCCACATCCTCAGTGAACTTCTGGAGGTCTCGGGATGGGGAACCCAGAGCGTGGTTTTTGAAAATCCCTTCCAGGGGTTTTCCTTGTGCTCATCAATTGATTAATTAGTCAGATGGCAGTGTGGGAGTTTTCCAAGCAGCAGTAGCTTAGGACGGTGGTCAGTCAGAAGGACCTTCTTTCTGGGTCTGGCATGGGGTGGAAGGAAGAGTGATGCTGTTGAGCCAGGGATGGACGAAATGACTCGTACAATTTCAGAAGGCAAATGAATGTTTATTCAAAAACACCTCTCTGTTTTATAGAGAACATAATGAACATTAATTCCATTGGTCTTAGAGTAAAAACATTTCACCTGATGGGTACACTGGACTTAGGACAGTGTGGCAGAACATTTCTATAAACAATATGAATGGAAAGCAAGATAATAGATTGTTTACATTCCTCTCGGACTTTTCCCAGGCTTAGCCTGGCAGAAATCTTTCTCTTTTTCTCTCTGACTGAACTGAGAATATCCACAGAAGAGCAGCTGACTTGTTCTCCTGGTGCTCCAAAGCTATCTGCTGGCACAGCATCCCAGGGCTCCTTCCTGTGTGTGGTGCTTTTTGGGAGGACACAGCCCCAAGCCTCCTCCCTCTGCAGCGCTCCAGCAGCTTGCAGGTGGCCTGGGCTGCAGCCAGGGATGCTCTGTGGCGTGATCCCAGCACAGAAAAGAGCATCAGGGTGCCAGAGAGCTGAGGAAGCTGGCCGGGTGCGTGTTTTGCTCTCCTTGGGAACAGCACACAAAGGAATTGCTGACCTCGTTTCCGTGAGGCCGAGGAGCTCGTGTTCCTCCCCGACGGGGTGTGCAAAGCATCAGTCCTGCAAGAAGGTCATCCAGACTGGAGACAGCTCAGCATTTTGCAGAAACTCGGAGCTGTGAGAGTTTTCTGTGCTGTTGGATGGGCATTTCCAGCTGGCTGTGTGAAGCAGACGGGGCATTAACAGGCTGGGGCGTGTGGGAATCCCAGTGCTCTCGTGGGGAAAACACCTGGAGCGCTGGAACCCCTCATGAAAGCACTCTGACCTCTGCAGAGATGCCGTGATTTGCTCCGTGGGGTTTGGTCTCAGTGTTGGGAGCGAGGGGTTGATGAGTGTTAAACAGAAGGAGCAATCCTGCCCCTCTGGAGAAGGTTCACGCTGCACCTTGCCTGGTCTCCATGAGCGTGCTCATCCTTGACCATTCTGGGCCACGCTGCTGCTTTTACTTTTTCCCAGCAACTGAGACATAAAAAGCTGCATTTTCTCTCTGGCTCCTTGCTGAAACCCAGTGGGGAGCAGATGGGCTCTAAAGCTGCGCAGAGTGAATTCCAGGGAAAGCATCACCCCCAGTTCATCTCAGAAGCACAGAACTTGCTGAGCTGGAAGGGACCCATCAGGATAATTAGGTTCAACTCAATTCCACCTCTTTGTAATCCAACTCTTTCTTTGTGACCAGAATGTATTTTGAAGCTCTGATATGGGTGTAGATTGCTGGTGAAAACAGTGTTATTTTCCCCCACCACTGGTATGTGGTACTGATGTGTATCAGAATACATATGATACACTGATATATATCAGAAGTTAGTTATCCCTACAAAAATAAAATTATCTATGTTAAATATAGTTTTCTGTGAAAAAAAAAAGAAGGACCAAAAAAAGGTTGTATAGTGTAATCCATACAGTTTATGAACAATACAGAGTAAAAAATGACCCAAATGTATAGCTTGTGAAAATCTGTCCTTGTAGTGCTCCTGGCTTCAGCAGCTGCACCACAAAAAGTGCATTTGCAGCTGATATTTGAAAATGCAAACAGAAAACAAGTCCTTAAACATTCTTGTTCATCTGGGAGAAAAATATCTTCTTGGGTTTCTCTGAGGGAAAAGTGTAACTGCCTCTAAGTTGTGGTTTTCGGTTTGCCTTGAGTAAAAATTCTAGGGATTCTAAAAACCCAGATTAGATCCAACAAATAAAAGAAGCTGCTGCCACGCTTAACAGTGATGCTGCTCCAAATTCTGGTTATCCCACAGAAATGGGAACAACTCCTGGCTTCAGAGACCATTTCAGAGAAGGCTTTTCTCTGTGTTACGATGCTGCAGCACTCTGATTCTCACCTCCAGAGTGCAACTTCTGTTCATTTGAAAACAGAGTCTGAGTTTTCCTCATTGTCATTAATACTCGAGGGATGCAATCCAGTGGTAATTAAGTTATTGCGTTTTTTATATTTCTAGCAACACAATGCTGTAGCTGTGCTCATTCTTAGCCTTGGCAGCACTGACAATGGAGAAATGCATTGGGGCTTTTGTGGGTGTTGTCATTGTGGTCAGGCTTAATTCAAACTGCAGTACTTAAAGGCTTTTTAATCTTCAGATTGCTTTATGAACACTAATCCTCCAAGCAACCTGAAAGAAGTAGGTTAAATATGATTTCCATGGTGGAGAGACTTATTGACTCATTCCATGACAAAGAGAATTAGTGTCAGATCTGGGATTAAAGCTGGAGTGACCCCTGACAATTGTTCACAGGGTCTGGCTCTGCCTTCATTTATTCCAGATCCTTTTCCCTCTTGGAAAAGCTGTGTTTTCAGTGCAACTGGTTTTGCTCCTGCTGCAGAGACCAGGGTGAAGTTGTGCAGTTAAGCTCCTTGTGCCAGTGGTGGTTTTCTGAAGGGATGACTATGAAAACAAATCCTAGATATTCCAGGTCCCTTCTCATGGGTTTAGATTGTTGCTTTAAAGAAAGATGACTTTGGAAAAATTCCAACTGGTGATATATATATATATATATATATATATATATATATATATATATATGTCCAAATAACATTTTGGGCATATTTGTGTTCAAATACTGTTTTCAAGCAGTGTTGCTGAAGGCTGAGGGTGTAAAATCTGGACTGAGGTGTCCCCCGTCTCCTCTGTCTCTGGCAGAGCAGTGGTGAGAACCATCCCTGTATTCAAACCCCTTTTAATTGCAGTGGCTTGACCATCCCCTTTTCTGAAGTGAAGATTTTTCCAGGGGTGTTCTGCCCTGGATTGATTAGGTAAAGTGGTGGGATCTGCACATGGAAACACTGAGCAGTGCCACACTTCTGCTCTGATGCATATTGCTCCGTGTCCAGCTGGGCAGCTTGGGGTGTGGATTCTTCTCCACACCTTTCCCAGGCTGGTTGGGGGCTCCTCTGAGGGCAGCAGTGGTCTCTGTGTTCCTGCAGGACTGACTGCTTTAACAGGCAGGGAAATATGTTCCCTGGGTGTAAAGGCTGGTAATTAGCTGCCAGTGCTAATCAGCAAAGGAATCTGAAGTGCCCTTTCTCCTCATAGCCAACTGACTTTTGTTTGCCTTGGGCAGCACCTTTAGATGTTGCCTTTCAAAAATGGTATCCATTAGACTTCTAGAGTAGATATAAAGAAGGAATTTCTACAGGTTGCCCAGAGCAGCTGTGGTTCCCTCATCTTTGGGAATGTCCAAGGCTGAGTTGGATGGGGTGTGGAGCAACCTGGGGTAGTGGAAGGTGTTCATGGCCTTTACTAGATGGCCTTTAAAGGTCCTTCTCAACCCTAGCATTTTTATTAGTCCATGCTATTTTTCATGTATTGTAAAACCAGTGACCCCCAGCTTAGTTTTGCTGGCTGGAGACCTCACCCCTCTCTTATTGTGTGTGCTCTTGAGGGGAATTGCTCTTAAGATGGCAAATACCTGCAGAAAGATGTGTTGCCCACCTCCAAAGCACCTCTGGAGCTACTAGTACCTCTTGCATTGAAGAAACCACTCTGGATCTTGTTCTGGTTAGACTTCTGCTCCTTTGTGGTTTTATTTGCCTCTCTGATGGCTGGGGGCTGTAGCCCAGATCGTGGTGTGGTTTTCCAGCCTGAGCATCATGTGAGTTGTGAGACACATGGAGAGGAGCCCTGATGCACTTTGTGGCAGCATAAAAAGCTGTGGTGGCAGCCCTGAAGTGCACAGGAGCCCACCCAGCCCCAGGATGAGATGGAGCAGCACTGCCATGCTGCAGCAGCAGCAGTATTCACCCATAAACACTTAATTTTATCCAGGTTTTTTCAATAATAGTTTTCTCCTGTGCTGGCACTGCCAAAATGAAATGCATTTTAAGCAGCCATGTAGCACACTGTGCCTGCACAGTGGCCAAACATTTCAGTGTCTTTTATAACACACTAAACACAAACACCTCCTGCCTGGCTTTAACCATTTCTGCTGCCTGAGCATCCTGTGCTGCCAGCTGCTCTGCAGGGTTCGTCGATCTTCCCCTGCTGGCACCAGCAGTTGGTTAACTTGTACACTGGAAAGGCTCTGCAGCCTTTATTCTGGAAAGCTTTTATTCCTGGAGTTGGAAAATAAATGTCTGAACATGCACTATCCACCAAAAAACCTCAGAAGAGACACATTACTGCAAATGCAGGAGGTGGAGTGACCTGCTAAGGGCAGCTTTCTTTTCATTTTATCTTATTGATATACTCCAAAAGTTTCTTGTGCCATGGAGATCTCACCTGGCCCATTTCATACTGCAGCACATCAACCATTAGGGCAAATTCTTGAGAAACTGTGTAAAAATGGGACCTGGCAGAGTGGCTGCAGCAGCAGTAAGTTGTGCTGGCCATAGTTCTGTCACTAGGCTCAGTGTCTTTTTAAAAGGAGGCAAGCCAGAGGGAGGCATAAAGCACTCAGAATACCACTTAAAGCCACTTTTGTGATGGGATCTGAAGCCCAGGGGAAATGTGGATTTGGGTTGGTCCTTAGCTGGGCTCTCAGGTGGGTTGGTCTCTGCCTTCCCCAGCCTGGCCCATCCCAAGAGCTGGTAATAGAGATATTATGAATGAGGTTATAATTGATGGCAAGAACTCATAATTGGGAATCTTAAAGAGAAAAAAAAGGGCTTACCAAATACTACCTTGCAGCAGTGCTGTCTGGATGCCAGGTAATCATCTTTTGAGATTTTGGCCTCATTTAGCCGAAGAGTCACTCCCAGACTGGTGGGGCTTTTGTCTTACAGCTTTAAGAGAAAAGTGGCAGAGAAATGTTATCTGAAATGTGCCACTTGGGCCATACCTGTCATGCAGAGCCGGGTGGGAAACAATAATTCTGAAGTAACTTTGAGGCAAGTGTGAGCCATGCCGCTTTGCAAGCCATGCCAGCTCTACATTTGGAGGTACTTTAGTTGTCACCTGTCCCTTCTGCTTCTCCCTCACCTCTAACCAAGGACAGCCTGTTCATCCACCCTTGCAGCCCATACCAAAGCCTCTGTCTGCCCCTTCCTTGGCAGCTGGCAGGAATTTTGTCTGTTGGGTCCTGCTGATGGCCAGGGTGGGATTTCACTGATGGAGCTCAGCAGTCCACAAGTCACTGAAACCATGGATGCATTAAGGTTGGAAAAGGCCTCTAAGATCAGGTTCAGCTGTCAGCCAGCACCACCAGCATGTTCACCTCAAGTGAACACGCTCACGTCCTCAAGTGCCACACCCACACTTTGTTTGAGCACTTCCAGGCATGGGGACTCCATCACTTCCCAGCAACCTGCGCTGGGGCTTGGCAGTCCCCTCCATGAAGAAATTTTTCCAGATATCTAATCTAAGCCTTCCCTGGCACAGCTTGAGGCCATTTCCTCTACTCCTTTCACTTGTTCCCTGGAAGGAGAGACTGATTACCCGCCTGACCAAAGGTGATCAAACCAGGGGGGAAGCTTCAACCAGAGCTCAGTCAGACGTAAACCGGGACAGCCATCAGCAGGAACTGCTGCTGTGGGTTCCCCCAGCTCCCTTCTGGGGCTGGGGCTGAGTTTCCCTTCCCCTCTGTGGATCTGGCACTGCTTTTCCTCTGCTGGCTGCCCATGCCTGGTGGCTCGTGCTGCCAGGAGAGGTTTGTTGCACACCTGTGGGAGTCCAAAGGTGTGAGACCAGCACGTTGGCAGCCCTGTGCCTGGGCAGCCCCTGCCAGCTGGCTGTGGGAGAGCCTCGGTGGCTTTGCCAAGACCTGCTGAGGGCACGACGCCGTGAGTTAGCAAGAGCAGGCTGTCCCCACCCGGGGTGAGTCACTGGGAACACGGGCTCTGGGTGCTGGCTCCTGGCTGAGGGCGTGCTCCACGGACAGCCCGTGTTTCTGCACTGCTGCCTGGGTGCTGCCGGAGCTCACCTCTAGGTTGGGGGTGGCTCTGTGTGGTGGAAAAGTCTCTCCTCCAACCCGTGCTTCCAAAGAAAGGCTCAGCAGTCTCTGTTGTTTGGTCTCAAGGCAGCTTATTGCAAGTTATCTAAAAGATTTTCTTCTGGGGCTGCTGTGGTTTGCTCACAGCTCAGGCAGAGGCACACACACACCCTGACATCCTCTCTGACCCCGACTGCTTCTTCTCTCCCACCAGGGCTGCTGCTGTCTTTGATATGGTACATTATGTGTTAAATATTTATAATTTTTCCCCAATGCCTATTACCTATATTAAATGGTGCCTTTCTATCTTTTATATGATACATTACATGTTAAATGTTTATAGTTTTCCCCTAATGCCTGTTACCTATATTAAATGGTGCCTTTCTACTCTAAACCAATCTGTGAGTGCCAACATCACCAAGAACATGGAGGTAAGGAAGGAGAAAGAGGGAGGACAGGGCAGGCCCAAATCCCTCCATCTTAAAATCTCTGACCCACATGTACAAAACAGAACCCCCCCTGTACAGCACTCAAAAATTCTTCCCTCTACTTTGTGACTACTTCTACTATAGCATCTAAACTTTTGTGACTTCTTGTTCTTCCTGCAAGGTTGTTAAATCATTCCATGGTTCAAATCCAAAATCACAGCTGTTCCCAGCTGCCTGCCAGGGTCTCAAATGCTTCTGACCTGGACCCAGAGCATCCAAAAATGTCTGAGGGACATTTTGAGTTCTGACATGTTACTGGGGTGCTTAGAGGCTCCTCTGGCCTTCCTGTTTGTTGGTAGCTAGGAGAATTAGCTGGCTAGGGGATGGATTAAGATATACACTTTGGGAATTGGTGTCTAAAAAGTAGAGAGAGATGGAAATTATCTTGTCAGTCCGCTGCTGCTGAAAGCGTCTCAAAGTCATGGCTGCACCAAAATGTTACATTGACTTGGCTGATGTTTTTTCCTCAAACCCTAAGCCTAGAAGGAATTAAGATGTTTCTGCCTGACAGTGGAGGGAAGTAATGGTATGGTGTGTCTTTGCTGGAAGTACAAAAGTGGGGTATGGCAATCATTTAGCCTCTGTCCTCATCTGGTATAAACTTGAACTGAGTACCCTAAATTGAAATGTGTTTTGATGGTGTTTCCTGATGTCAAGAGAACTGCAAGGTATAAATTTATTGTTGTGCTTGTGTATGGGATTTTCTGTGCCTGCTTTCAGCCATGATTCATGGAAGCCAGGGCAGAGTCTGGGAAGCTTAAGTTGATCTTACTTAAAAACACACTCAATTATGTCCTTACAGCTTACCCAAGAGCTCGGGTATTTTGGGAACTTATAGCAAATCCTGCAGTGAAAACTCTGCCCTTCCCAAAGTCTGCAGCCAAATTGCAGAGTTGCTGGGTTTGCTGTGTGCTGATGATGCCCCGGGGAGCAAATCCCACTGCAGCAGAGGTGCTTGGCCCTGGAGCCAGCAAACCTTTTCCTGGAGGGATGTAGGTCTGAAAATGAGCTCCTCTTACGGCCTTGGCCCTTCCTTTGCCTTGCAGCTCAAGCATGTTAAACAGATTCATTTTTGGGGTGTATCTGGTGGGTACCATGCTGGGAAGGTCTGGCTGTTTTATGGTGACTTGTGCAACAGCATTTGTGTGAATTATTAATTTTGTACGTGGAAAAAGCATTTGGAAGAGTCTGTACTCTCTGCAAGGCTCAAGAGCTGCATGAGATGGTCGCGCTGAGCTTCTCCATGCAAAGTCCTGTGCCCTGGAGGGACCTGGTGAAGTACCTCTGCGCTTCAGATCAGTGACCTCACAGTCTCACAGGATTTAGGGATGAGTCGCTGGTGAGAGTCTGGTGTCAGACATGCTTTGTATCAAAAGCATGATATCAAAATTTTAACCAGATGTTGGGAGTTTTTATCAAAATTTTAACCAGATGTTGGGAGTTGTGTGAAAATACTGATACTCATATAATTGCAAAGAGAATCAAGTGACTTCTTCTATGTTCAAATTTTAGGATGCTTTATTTTACAACTTCAGTATTTTTAATGCATTTTGAGTGTAGAGGAATCTTTCTGAGTAACTTTGTTTTAAAAGATATTTTCACAAGTTGGCTGTGCGTTAATGAGCAAAATCTCAAATGCTTGAGTGAAGGAGCTGGGAGGGAAAATTAAATATACATTATTAGGAGCTGATACTCAGCCAGTGCCTGTTCATAGTTCTCCAGACAGATGTCCAGCAGCAGAGTTTGGGTGTTGTGTAAGAAATGGGCTTCCCAGAGTCTCAGGATGAAGGAGGAAGCAGTACTTCACGCAGGGGCTCAGTTCCTGCTGTCTCTGCAGGCCTCTGGGAATGTTCTGGAGATGTCCAGTGTGTGGGGATGTTCTGGAGATGTCCAGTTGTTTATGTTTTCTCTGGGAAGTGTCACAGTTGTGTATTACTCACTGTTACTTCCCTATTCCAGAAGAAATCCAGTGTCCGTAATGTAGGTGGCCACAGGGCGAGGGACCAACGACACGGGAAGAGGGTGCAAGCAGCTGACAAGAAAATGGATTAACCCAAGAAGCTTATCTTATATTGACTTTGCTGCTCTGGCTCCCCACCAGGGATGAAAAGAACCAGTCCATCATCGTGAGCGGGGAGTCAGGGGCGGGCAAGACGGTCTCAGCCAAATACGCCATGCGCTTCTTCGCCACCGTCGGGGGCTCTGCCAGCGAGACCAACATCGAAGCCAAAGTCCTGGCCTCCAGCCCCATCATGGAGGTAAAAGCTGCTCCCTTTCCTTTGTCCTGGTCACTCTGCCTCTCTGTAAGCCACAAGGACAGTGAGAACCCCCAGGGGCTTGAGAGAAAGGTCTGATTTACAGCGTAGCAGTGTCCTGGAACTGGAACGAAATGCAGAGATGCACCAACAGCCTCCATTTAGACCACCCCAATTTCACCTGTATTTGATGGCCTTAAAGCTGAGCCTAAGTATCCCCAGCACAAGTCCAGGAGCTGGGCTTCGAAGGGGCTCCAGTGTGGAGAGCCCAAGCAGTGCAGCTGGCACTGTCAGTGTTTAATCATCTTCTTCTGCCTGTGTCACTCCATGGTGCCCTCTAATCTCCTTCTTTTCTTCTACAAACATGGAATAGAGAAGGAAGGGCTTAATCTGTTTGAGATATTTAAATCCATTTTTATTTTTATTAGTTTTCTGTTGCTATCAATTACTGTCCTCTTCCCCTAGGCAACAACAGCAATGGGACAAAAGGACTCAGCCTTAAGCTGTGCCATGGGAGGTTTAGGCTGGACATTAGCAGGAATTTCTTCAGGGAAAGGGTGGTCAGATAGTGGAAGGGCTGCCCAGGGAGGTGTTGCAGTGCCCATCCCTGGAAGTGTCCAAGGAAAGCTTGGACATGGCACTGGGTGCTCTGGGCTGGTGACAAGGTGGGCATCAAGCACAAGTTGGACTCCATGGGCTGGGAGGGGTTTTCCAACCCAACTGACCAGTGATAGGGGAATAATGAGTCTCATTATTGGGAAATCCCTGCTCTGAAGGAAAAGAATTCTTCTCATACATACAAAAGAAAGGGAAAAAG
Organism: Lonchura striata; assembly: GCF_050655825.1. Lineage (NCBI taxonomy): Eukaryota > Metazoa > Chordata > Aves > Passeriformes > Estrildidae > Lonchura > Lonchura striata. The sequence goes on along the minus strand of NC_140740.1, from coordinate 86,289,501 downwards.
CAGCTTTGTTCCCTTTCACTGAAGCCAGATGCTGAAAATAAATGTCTGAGTACCTAAACCCCATTTTCCAAACAGATTTTGCAGTCATGAAGAACCTTCAGTTGACTTGGGGCTGTTTCAGAGTCCATGAAGCTCTTCAGACTCGTGTGGCTTCCTTTTCAAGGCAGGAACCAGCAGCGCTGCTTTAGTGGAGTGTGGTGCTGTCCTGTGCTTAACCCCAGGCTTGGCTCAGCCTTTAGGGAGGCTTCCCATCGTGGTGCCTGGTGCCAGATTGTGTGACAGACAGAGAGGGGTGGCTGAGACGCAGCTGACAGGCAGCACATGTGCTCTGACACCCTCTGCCCTGTGCTGGGGGTGAGCTGCAGTGTCCAGGCCAGTGGTGCTGCAGGTGAGCAGGAAGAAGAGCCAGCAGGTGTGTGGCTGATGGGGAAAATTGGCTGGTTTTCTGCAGCTTTACTCCTGGTAAACCTGCTAGTTTACTCCTTTCCTCACCCATCTCCCCTGCCTATGTGAAATGTGGCTGCAATACAAGGGGGGCACTTAAAACCATCCAAGACAAAAATTGATAGTGCACACTATTCTTCTGTATGACCCCAGAATTTTATTGCTCTAATTTTCCTGCCTCTGTTCAGTTCTGGCTGTAATTTCTAAGTGCTGAGGCCAGGCAACCTGCCTGTCTTTATTGGAAATTGATGAGAACATTGCCTAGGCAGAAAAAAAAAAAAAAAAAAGAAAACTGCCTGGTTTGCAGAAAAACCCTGAGTTAAATGGGTTTGTGAGGGAAGGCGACCCACCGAGGGAAGCTGCTGGTGTTGACTCTGAACAAAGGTGGGGGCATCCAATAAGGTGGAGCAGGAATCTTGAGACTTCTGGGATGTGGATGGTTTAATTACTCTACGAATACTTGTTGCTGTTTGTATGCATTTTTCTTCCACAAAAACCCTGGAGAAACCACATTTTCAGTGAAGAGTCCTCCCCAAAGTCACATTGCTCCTCTGCCTTCTGCATCTGGGAAAGTGGTTTTTCTCAAAACCTCCTGTGGCTGTTTATATAACACTGATTGCAAATCGAAGTGTTAAAAAAAAAAAATCAAAAATTCAATTAAAATTTAATGTTTAATTTTGTTTGTTTTATGCAGGCGATTGGAAATGCTAAAACAACAAGAAATGACAACAGCAGCCGCTTTGGGAAATACATTCAAATTGGTTTTGATAAAAGATACCACATCATTGGTGCCAACATGAGGACATATCTGCTGGAAAAATCTCGGGTTGTATTTCAGGTGAGGAGTTGTGGAGCTTTTTTCTTTTTTTCCTTTTAGGTGCTATATTCCAGGAATTCAATAGTCCGGGTCTTTTCTATGGATAAGGAAAAAAAAAAATCTCTTTATAAAAAGAACTACAGAATCATTTAGGTTGGAATCCAACTGTCCCCCCAGCACTGCTGCATCCATCACAGAATCATCATCATGGAATGGTTTGGGTTGGAAAAGATCTTAAAGATCACTTCATTCCACCCCTGCCATGGGCAGGGACACCTTCCACTGTCCCAGGCTGCTCCAAGTCCCATCCAGCCTGGCCTGGGACACTGCCAGGGATCCAGGGGCAGCCACAGCTGCTCTGGGCACCCTGTGCCAGGGCCTGCCCACCCTCCCAGCCAGCAATTCCTCCACAATATCTAACCTAAACCTACTCTCTGTCCATGGGAAGCCATTGCTCCTTGTCCTGTGCCCCCATGCTCTTGTACAAAGTCTCTTTCCATCTTCCTAGTGATCACATCCCCAAGAGTCACATCCACATGGCTTTTAAACCCCTCCAGGGGTAGGGACTGCACCAGTGCCCTGGGCAGCTTTGCCAGGGCTGGACAGCCCTTTCCATGGAGGAATTGTTCCTGATAGCCAACCTAAACCTCCCCTGGAACAGCTTGAGGCTGTTTTCCCTTCTCCTGTCACTTTCTTGGTGGGCACAGCTTCCAGATGTGTCTTTTGGACTCAGTCTTGGAGTTCTTTGTGATTCCAGCCTGGTGACCCTTGTCCTGGGCTGAGGTGTACCTGGGAGATTTGTTAGATAGAGAGCCAGGGAGAACAAATGGCAGGAAGCAGTGTTCAGTTTTGAAGACAAAGAAGGGGCAGGAGAGGGGCTGAGAAGGCTGATGTCTCTGCCACAGCACATCCCTTGGGTTTCAGGCTCTGGAGAGGCTTTCTTAGTTTCTGCTTGGGATATAGGTCAGAAGCTACTGCAAAAATTTTGTCCTTACCCAAAAAAAGAGTGCCCCAACTACAAAAATCTTAGAAAGCTGACAACTTTGAGAAGCCACGAAGAGTAAACCACCTTCTTTAATATTACTGTGGGTTTGCAACTAAGTGCTTGCTGCTTCATTTAGCCTGGCTACTCCAGAGAGGGATAAGGTGTGGAATGTAATACAGAATTATTTACTCCCTTTTCCAGGTGAGCAGTGTGTGTTGGTCAGGTTTGGCACCTCCTTTCTCCCAGGTGGCAAGGAAAACGTCCTTGTGTTGGTGTCACTGACGGGTCTCGGTGGTGGGAGGCAGGGGATGGGACCAGGGTGTCCCTGGGCTCAGGGGGCAGCAGTGTGAGGGTGGGAGCTCTGCTGTCACCCCTCTGTGCCTCTGGTAACTCGACATTTCCCCGCAGGCAGAGGACGAGCGCAACTACCACATCTTCTACCAGCTCTGTGCCTCCTCAAGCCTCCCAGAATTCAAAGACCTTGGACTCAGTAAGTGCTGGCACATCCCTGTGCCCTGCTGGCTGCTGCCTGGCTCTGAGGGCAGCAGGAGAGAGTGGTGGGGTCAGAAATGCAGGTCCCTGGGGAGGCCTGCGTGCCCCAGGAGGAGGGAAGGAGATGAGACTGAAGGGCTTCTGCTGCTGGGTGGAGCACAGGTTTGTTCACCCCATCACCAGGGATGTGGCAGCTTGGGTGAGGGTGGGGACACGCTGGCACGGGGTGCCCAGAGAATCTGTGGCTCCCCTGGATCCCTGGGAGTGTTTGGGGTTGGACTGGATGGAGCTTGAAGCAACCTGGGAAAGTGGAAGATGTCCCTTTGAGGTCCCTTCCAACCCAAACCATTTTGTGATTCCATGGAAATCGGCAGCAGAGCTGCAGTGAAACTACATTGATGTGGTGTATGCCAGCTGATGCAGGGAGAACGTGTTAATATTGTACCAACCTTGCATAAGGTGTGTGTTTTAAATGTGAGTGTGGCCAGTGTCTTGGCAGGAGTGATTGAGTCCTTTGGATTTTTTATGTTTCTTTCTTTTTAATGGCTAACTCCTGGAATGAATTGTGTTTTTTCCCCCAGGATTTGCAGCAAAACCTGTGTAGAACACCTGATTCAGGGGGTTTGCACTCGCAGCAGGTGGTGCAGCCATGAATTTTAATTATTTTTTTGTCTTGAATATTTGCTGTTGCTTAGAGAGAAAAGCAAGGTTTAAACAAGGCTTTCACACTATTTTGAATATGGAGCAAGGCAGGTTCTGATCCCACCACAGGTCTTGCAGAAATTACAATCCACACTACAGTGGAATGGCAGATGAAGAGAGGGGATTTCAGTTTTTAGGTAATTCTTAATGACCTTTTTGGTCACTGTAGGCACATTGCCCACACAGAGCACATCACATGGACCATTTTCAAGAGTATATGCCATACTTATGTGCTTCATTTTTAAAAACATACCCTGGGTAATGATGATGTTTTCTGGCATCTTAAAATTCAGACACAAACTATTTCAGCTACATCTGGGAACATGTGGATCAGGGGAAATACCAGTCATACTCATCACAGCTCTCTAAAAGCATCATCTGTGACTGTGGTGACTGGCAGGAGTGCAGGCTGAGAGGCCTTTGCTGTCCCGGTGCATCGCCCAGGACACGACTGTGCAGTTGTGACTGTGGCTCTCAGCTCCAGCATCTCAGGCATGAATGTGTAATGGCAACAGCTGGCAGTGCAGGAGGAGTGGGTGCCAGGGCCATTAGCTGCAAGGAAGCCCTCTTGGGTAATTTCTAATCAAAGTTTGGTGCCAGTGCTTGTCAGTCTCCAGCTGCTCTCTGTGGCACTTTGCATTTGCTGTGTCACAGCGTGCGCAGGTGTCCTCTGGGTGTTGGAGAAGAAGCATTTTTTCCAAAGGTGAAGGGGTGTGCCCTTGGTGTTTCCTGCCCTCTCACCTTGCAACAAGCTGGAAAAAGCACCCCCAAAGTGTTTTGGGGGCTGTCAGATGTGTGGCTGCTCACGGGCTTGGTGGGGACAGGGGTGTGGGTCCGTGAGCTGCTCCTGTTGGTGTGACTCAGGCTCTGCCCTTGCCTGTGGGATTTCTGGTGCTGGGCAGTGGGTGCAGAGGTGCACAATTCACTCGTTTGTCTTTCTTTTGAGTGATGTTTTTCATTTCCAGCTTTGCCTTGGATTTACTGGCCTGCGTGAAGATGACTAGTCAGAACTCAGATTTATTTCCTTGTGTGAGCTGTACTCACCTGTCAATCTTGTCTTCCCAAGGCTTATACCAAACAAGAGGTGTCTTGATGTGAAAATCCACTTTTTATTTATTACTCATGGAGGAGGATGTATACTTTTCCATCTAAAAACCAGGAGCTACTGCTTCTCCTTTGGGTCTTACACATACAGAGAATTATTATTACTTCCTTTTATGTTGCAAGATGCTGGAAAACAAAAAGAGTCTCTAAACATACATGAGCCCAGCAGAGCAAACCAGCGTTGGCTTCAGTCTGAGTGATCCTAAAGGCTTAATTTTAAACTAGAAAGTAAATATTTGACTTTAAATGGTAATCTGCAGTGCAAGTGCCCTTTGAAGTGTGGTGTCTAGCTTAATGATGCCTGGGCAGTGGTGCAAGGCAGAAATGTGTTTTATTTGTTTGCAGTGAATCAAAGGGTTTGTGTGGATAAAATAATTACGGAGAGCATGAAATACAGAGATTGGAGTCAGTTACACCAGGGATGACTTGAGGCAGAAACAGATCCCAGTGTGAATGTTTAAAATAAGCTGACACCACCAGCCCTGGCTGCATCTTGCAGGGCAGTGTGCACAGCACCAAGCTGTGAGTGTGATGTGCTCCACCGTGGGCTGGGTTAGCTCCTGTTGTGCTGGGGGACCAGGAAGGACACAATCTGCCTGACCTCAATCAGCATTTTCTGCCCCTCGTTCCTGATGCTCCAGCAATGAGTGGAATTACCAAAATCGCTGGGTCGCAGGGCTTTGTATGCCAAAAATAATTAAATGTTTTTTCTTTACAGCCTGAAAGTACAGCTAATGCAGAAGCCTGTGGGAGGCCTGGGAAGGGAGGGGGAGCTTCTGGTGGCAATTTGAGTCAAGAAGAGTGCAGATTGCAGTGATTTTAAAGCTTACCACTAGGCTGGTGTGGAACACAGTAGGCTTTTTTCTCTATATTCACCACGCTTGGGAAATATGTTTGTGTGTGCTAATGAGTGGGTTTTGGCAAATGACTTCTACTCAATTCTAAACAGGCTGAGGCTGGTGCTGAGAACTGATTTTGGGTGGGGTGGGGAGGCTCCCCCAGCCCTCACAGGGAAAATCTCCGGCTCTGTCGGGCTCAGCCAGCAGCCGTGGGCACACATCTTACTGCTGTGGGCCTCACAGGAGTCCTTGTTTGAAGGAGGGGGATTACCTGTGGATCTTTCTTTAAGTGGACACAAATCCTGCAATCTCTTCTTGTGGTATTTGCATTGGAAATGCCTCTCAGCCTCCACAGGATTTATTGGCGTCCTCCTGGAGTAACTTTGCTAAAGCACAGATGTTCAAGTGGTGAAATGCAGGCACCGTGAGCCGTTCTCCATTCCCTTTGCTCCCAAGGATTAAGGCTTTGTGTAGGAAAGGTGTTAAAACACCTGAATTGGTTATGGATGTGTAAAACAGGATGAGGAGTTACTGAAAGGAGTCACGTCAGTGTTTGAAATGGTTTTCCCCCAAGTGATGGAGCTGTTACTAGAATCCCAAATACACCACAGCACTGCCCTGACTGAACTTGCTGTGAATGGAAAAAGGGTTTCATCACTGCAAGAAGCAGCCACTTACCAAGGTTCTGCTCCATCCGCCCCTGAGCAAACTGTGGTTCAAAAGACATGGGTGTCCTTCAGGGGTGGGGCACAGGGAGCATCCCAGTGCCTGTTCTGGGGAGTGCTGCATTGGGGTGTTGTACTGGTTTAGGGCAAATTTGAGAGAAATCCTCCAGAAGAAGCCTCCAGAAAGCAAACCCCCATGGCCCCTCTCCCCACCTGATTCAGGAGAGAAGTGGGAAAAAACCTGTTTATTTAACAGACAAAGCACTCCCCAGCACAACAACAAGAACAACACCAGATGACAAATCTTTCACCGCTCTGAAGAGATGACAAATTCAGAAGGTCTCTACTGGGAGTGGTTGCTCTGTTATCGGTCCCTCCGGCACTGGGAATGGCTGCTGCAGGCCACAAAGTCCAAAACTCTCAATGTTTTCCCAGGTCCCAGTTTGGAGCAGCCTCAAATGGTTCCAAGAAAAGGGAAAGAAAAGCAGTCTAGGGAAAATTTGGACTGCTTAGCTAAACTAACTAATAAGAAAAAAAAAAGAAAAATAAAAAGAAAAAAAAAAGAAAAAAGGAAAAAGGAAAAAAGAAAAGAAAAAAAAAAAAAAGCAAAAGCAAGTACAAGCAGGAGCAAGAGCAAAGGCAAAAGCAAAAAGCAAAAAGCAAAAAGCAGAAGCTGCACTATGTACTGCTGTCTGTGTCCAGCAGACTGTGGGGGATGAGCAGGCTGATAACAACGCAAATCTTGGCTTTTCAGAGCCAGTCTTGAAGACACAGGACATAATATCCAGCATAAACAGGACAGACAACTGGAGATACAGGCATCATAACATCGCCCTAGGACAGGTGTGGATATGACAGTCTGGTCAGAGAGAGAGAAAGATAAGATTTCCCATGAATTGGTCTGGGAAGTTTTAGGGAGGTGGAGAGAAAGAACTGTAAACTGTCTGCCGGTGGTGTTTTGAAGAAGTTGTTTTTGTCATAACATGTTCACCAAAGGGTGTCTTCTTAATTAGCCAGTCATGTGAATTGTGTTGATTAAATAACCAATCGGGTCCACCCGTATCGGACCAGGGTATAAAAGAAGGGGTTCTGATAAACCTGGGGCATCTAGGCTCTTTGCCTTCTGACCTGGAGTCTGTGTCACTTATTATTGTTCCTGGCTCAATGGGGACAGTGGGGAGGACTGATTGCTGGTCTCTTTCTTCTCTCCTAGCATGTGCCGAAGACTTTTTCTACACTTCTCAGGGAGGTGACACGTCCATCGATGGTGTGGACGATGCTGATGTCTTTGAGAAAACCAGACATGCCTTCACCCTGCTTGGTAAGGAGTTGCTCTGCTTGGAGCCTGCCCAGCAAAAGTTTCACAATTGTTTTCAGTGTGTTGCCTGAATTATAACGTTCCTGTTGACCTAGTTGGCTTTACTTTGCTCTTTAGTAGGAGCTGCAGAAGCATTTCTAGCAGCTGTCTGTGAAGCAGCAGTGAGATGGAGAGGGATGCAGAATTTAGCAGAAAACATTCTGAAGTCAAAGCAGGGCTGCAGTATTGACTTGCTATTTTTTACCCTGTTTACGAGCAGGCAAAGAGCTATTACTGTGCAGTTCAGTCTGTGTTGTGGTTGAGGGTGATGTCACTTGTTGGATCACAGCGTTGTACCGAGTATCTGATTCCTGGAAATGAGCTGAGTGCATCCCTGCTGTGCAGAGTCCACATCCACACGGCAGCTGCAGAAGCTGTGGCTGTGTCCAGCTCCTGTGCTCTTTGAAAGGAAAAACAAGCTGGAGGGGAAAACTTGCCTAGTGTATTTGTATTTATCTGAAACCAAGCTTATAAATCCTGATGAGTCTTGCTACCTCTCAGTTCCTTTTCACAGGCTGGGAGAAGAGCTCATGGAATTTACAGTTGCCTGTGAAATCCCGACCAGCTGTGCCTGCAGGGAGTGTGGGGACTCACTGCAAGCTGTAGAACTGCAATTGTTTTCCTAAAATTTGTCCTCTTTGTGTTTTAGATGGGTCTCATCTCTTTCTCTTTGGGGTCTTGTCTTTACCCACCTCTTGCTCAGCTTGTGTGAGTTCTGTTAACTACTCAAACAATATGATTCCTGGTAGCTCCAAACTTGCCCCCAGGACTGTAATCCCCAGAGAGCTCTCTCACCATCCCCCTGGCATGTGTAGTGTCTCTTTTGTCCCCTTTTCTGGCTCCCCAAGCAGCTCCCCTGTCTCCTTGGTCCCTGGGAAGCCGTGTGAGAGCATCTTCCTCTGGGGCCAGTCTGATTATGATTTTCTGTTCTTCACATGCTCCTCTGTCTCTGCTTTTCCTCATTTTCCTTCAGTGTTTCCCAGCTCTGCTTCTGTTCATGGCCTGCTGAAACTGCTACTAGAGTTTCCAGTCCTGCCTTTTTGGGTGTAACAAGAAGTCAAATTTGTCTGCAAATCCCCAGTCTTAGCCAGGCTTAACTCCAGTTTAGAGATCCAAGTAAGAGCAGAGCATTGCTCCTTTTAGTAACCTTGAAACAGTTCTCACTGTGCTGATAACAAAAAAGTCCTGAGAGAGAGAAAGGGAAGCTCTGGATAATTCAGAAACCAGCAGGTGATGTTTCAGACCTTGGGTGGATAATTAGGACACCAGCCCTGAGCACAAAAGGGAGACAGAAACCCAGCTGGGATGTTAAAAAAATGCAAGATATGGCAACAAGGCCATGTGTAGGCTGCTGCTGAGAAAAGTTCCTGCTGGGAATGCCTGCAAATCCTAGGAATGCCTGTAAAGAAAAATAGATAAAGCAATATATAAATAAAATACATAAAGCAATAACATCTTACACCCCCAGAAAAGACCCACAAGTGTCTCTTGTGGAGATGCTGGGGATGGTTAGACTGAGCTCCCCATCACCTCCCTGGTGACTTGCTGCATCCAGCTGTGCCACCAGTGCAGAGGCGTTGTGCAGGGCTTTAATTTTCCCTTCTTTTTGTGGGACGTTGGCAATAAGTGTAATTTGTAATTTGTGTGCTTTGGTTGTCAGCAGACACACAAGCAACTCCTTGTTCTGTGCAAGCTGCAGAGCCCCTGTAACTCTGATCCTGTTTGTTCACTCTGCAGCAGCATCCTCGGGTTTGTGTGTATTAAACCCATCAGTGTTAAAATTGAGAGTTTATGGTGTATTTATTTGAAGCAGCCTCATGATTCTGAAAACCAATTGCCTCGGAAGGAAATCAAATGCTGCAAGCACCTTCAAATAAACTCAAAATTGTGTTTCATTTTCCGTTGTGACAATCAGCTATCAATTGTTCCCACAGGAGTGAAGGAGTCTCATCAGATGACCATTTTTAGGATAATTGCTGCCATTCTGCACCTGGGGAACTTGAAAATCCAAGGGGAACGAGACGGGGAGGTCTGCCATGTGTCGGTAGGTCACCCTCAGGAGCGGGCACGTAGGGAGCTTGGTGTGCTCTGCAGTCAGGCTGTGCTCATGTGCTTGGCCTTTTTATGAAAACACATGATAAGTTCTTATTTTTTTGTTTGCCCAGGGAAATAATGCATTATTCCTCCTCTCTAGCCAGCCTGCAAGCGAGGCTGTTCAAAAATTGCTTACATCCCTGACATCCCAGCCCACCTTAATTCTTCCTGCTTCCTTAGAATGCCCAGTGCAGGGTCTTGGGGACTTGTGGCACTAATGGTGAGACCAGCACAAGGTGTGATGCTTTACAACCACTTTCCTCCAGGCAAAGCCACGGAGCTTCTGCTTGTAACGTGGCCAAAGGAGCACTGCATGGTTAATTAGCAAAAATAAGTAACACTAAGGATGCCTTAGAGGCGGTTTTTCTGTTTCTGTGTTTGTTCAGAGGTGGGGAAAGGTAAAGCAATTACATGGAAAATACTGTCCTATAAATTATCATTGCCTCCCAGGCTGGGTCGTTCATTCCTAATTAAAGTATTAAAAGGGTTCTGCACACACTTCTGTGTTACCCTAGAGACAATGTGGTGTTCAATAAGTGAGATGCTGGGGTTAATTTACTTGAGATTTGGCAACATGGATATGTGAAAGCTGCCTGCTTCAGTGATGTTGAGTTCTTTAATGAAGTTCATGTTGTTTAATTACCTCCAAATATAATTGCAAGGTATTAAATCAATTTTGGTATTACCTTGACTCTGATCAAAAAAGTATTGTAGCAATAGAACATCCTAGAACTCTTGTAAAGTGCACTTTTTTCTGCATCCCCAGCCACATTCAGCATTTCTAAGTACACTCACCTATCTGGAAACAATTTACTTCCTATAGATATGAATTATTACACAGGGGAAGGGGAAATTGTTTTCTTGTTTTCCAAAAGGCAATGCTCTATCTGACCATAATAGAGATGCAGAACTGCTTTATCTTAATCTCAGAAGGGAAGGGGTGAAATACATTGTACTAAAGAAAATGAAGTTCGCATTTCATTTTATTAATTGTGCAAAGCCTAAGCCCTTCTGGTAACGCACGATTTATAGCTTTGTTATTCAGGATACAGTTATTTTGTAGAAGGCATGGTGTCCTGGCATACCCTAAGCTGTAGTCTGAGGCATAACCAGGGTTGCTCTGGGGCAGGGTGTAGTTGCAGCTCAGGGAGGAGTGAGGTGGAGAATTCTTTTTTCTGTTCTCTTTGTGAAAGTTGAGAGCTCAAGGATAACCAGAGCAGGGCCAAGCCTTGGTACCACCATCCAGAGCTCTGTGTGAGCTGTCCCACCCCGTCCATGAGGACTCCCACAGCTGGATGGGTGTCACTGCTCCCCCACTCCTCACAGGGAGACACAGCTTTCCCCAGTAGTTACAAAAAGCCGCCACTCCTTGCACAGATCTGTGAACTTGGGTGTTAAAATGCCAGTTTGGGGTGTCACCAGCCTGCTGACTTTGCTTTTGGTCCCCCCACTCCCAGAGTGAGGACGAGCACCTGAAAAACTTCTGCAGCCTGCTGGGTGTGGAGCACAGCCAGATGCAGCACTGGCTCTGCCACCGCAAGCTCGTCACCACGGCCGAGACCTACGTGAAGAGCATGACCCTGCACCAGGTGGTGAACGCCAGGAACGCCCTGGCCAAGCACATCTACGCCCAGCTCTTCAACTGGATCGTGCAGCACGTCAACAAGGCCCTGCACACCACTGTGAAGCAGCACTCCTTCATCGGCGTGCTCGACATCTACGGGTAGGCACCTCCTCAGCTCTCCGGGCTGCTTCTTTATAATTTGTCTTCCCCTTCTTGCAAAGCACACGCTGCTTTGGCTGGTGGCAGGTGATGGGAATGATGGAAAGGAGCACAGAAAAGTACTGTGTAGTTTGCAGTTTTGATGCTCCTTCAGCGTGTGCAGCCTTCAGCACAAAATGGTGCACACGGGTCTGTGTGAGCACTGCGTTCTGGGATTTACCTCCCATGCCCTTCCCATCTGGAGTTTCTGTCTCCTGTGCTGTTTAAAACAACCTTAAAGATGAGCTGGGGTAAAGGTGCTGCTGTGGAGACCAAAGACTGTCTCATCTTGCTGTGGGGTTTGAGGACACTCCTTTCCTTCATCTGTGAAGCCGCTGCTGCAGGGCCCTGGTGCAGTGACAGCTTTCAGAGGAGCTTGGGAACCTGTGGTGGGGATGTCAGGTGCAAAAAGCTCTTGCCAGGCTTTCAGCCTGTGCCGTCAGGGGCAATGACCCGCTTTAAAATTGTTCTGGGTACCTGTTACTGCCTGGTTTGTCATCCTGAGTGGTGGTAGAAGAGGGATGTGAGAGTTGCCTGAGTTCATTTTAGCTGAAGTGCTGCAAAGAAGCAGAAGATGGAGGAGAAGGGAAGCGATTCTGTCAGCTGTGGGGTGGAAAAGGAAAGAGGTATTGTGGATTTGGGTTTTACTCTCAATTTTTTCAGCTTTTTTTTTTTTTTTTTTTGGGTGTGTCTCTGGATAGAAAGGGCAAGAGAGAAGTCCCAGGTGGCCTAGACAGGTCCATGCAAGGCCGGGTTGGATGGTACTTGGAGCAACCTGGGACAGTGGAAGATGTCCCTGCATGTGGGGACTGGATGACCCTAAAAGGTCCCTTGCAACCCAAAACCCTTCTGGGATCCTGTGGTTCTCAGTGGGACAGCAGTGGTCTCCTGTCCTCCCTTACTACATGCAGGTGCTGGATTGCTCCTCTTTTGGAGGGGAAGGTGGCATGCACAAGTTGCAGCAGCTCCAGCAGCCAGTCCCTAACCCAGGGCAGTCGCTGTGCTTGCTCAGTCCCAAATCCTGTGTCCTCCAAAGGTCTGTCAGCTCTAGGAGAACCAGGACGAAATCCTGCCAAAGCAGTTATAGATCAGAACAAAAAAGCAGCCTGTTTTTAGGGCTATAACACCTACACAATTGCTGGAACTGGGTCTTGTGTATAAACCCTCCCACAAGGTTTCTACAGCTACTGGTGTTTGGGATGATAGTTTTGACATCTGGACTACCACAGCAGCAGAAAGGATGTCAGAAAGTGCTGGAGCAGCAGTGCAGCCCCACTGGTTGCTGATCTCCATCCATAACTGCTGTCACATGGCAAGGTTATCAAGGATGATAACCACACGGTTCTGTTTGGTTTGGGATTCCAGTGATGAGGTGATGAGGTTGTTCTCTCTGGTTTGAAAGTTTCTGGGCTCACTCAGGAAGATCTGAAATATGGCACAGTCTGGTTCAAAGTCTGTATGAGACAGAGAAGCTGTTTCCCATCACTTTTTTATGAGATAGAAAAGCTGTTTTCCCCCACAGAAATTTCTGCAGGCTGGAGTATGATAAATAAAGCTTTGAGATGGAGCCCTGTGGGTGATGGTGGGTCTATACAGAAAATTGGATGCCTGACTTAGAGGATCAGACTGTCAGAAATCTGAATGAAAAGAGACTTGAGGATAAGGCTCATGAAAGATTAAGCTGGGCTTGAAAATCTGTTAGTGTGGAAGAAAAATCTCCTTCAGCCCCCTATCCAGTGCGTGAGCCAGCAGATGCTCTCAGCCCTGGTGACACCAGCAGGGCTTTTCCACAAGGACCTGCAGGTCCTACTAAAGAGGCAGATTTGCACGGGAAGGTGTCCATGTTCTTGGCTGAAATGCTTGTGGGAGTCTGGTGTCCTAAAATGACCTTTCCAAAATGGGTTTTGCTGTCAAAATGCTGAGTAATGTACAGTGTGAGGAATATGGGTGATGATAGCCTGACTCTGCTGAACATTAGAGTGGTTTGGTTCTCCTAACCCACGTGTTTTTTGATTTTTTTAAATGCATTTTTCTAATAGATTTTTTTTCCCCCAAGTGGATGTTGTTCTTTCCTTTGGGAGAGGGATTGAGCTGGAAAGGCAGGAAGCCTGCATCCAGCTTCACAGCACATCCCTGACATCCTCAGAGCTTCTGTGCCTGTGCTCCTGTGGAAGGACTGTCCCTCTGTGTGGGATTTCTAGGGATGGGATCCAAACAGAGGGTGCAGGAACTGTAGGGTTTTTCTTCCAGCTTTCTTTCCAACTTTCCAATGCTCGACTTTGCATCCTCAATTCTCTGTTAACACCGAGGTGAGAGGGCACAGCAGTGAAAGCCTTTCTGTATTTATTGAAATGGTATTATTTGCTGCACTGGTATTAATAGGGTATTATTAGTAGCATTAATTTGCTGCACTGGTGTTGTTTGGTGTTATTAGTAGCACTAATACTGAAGTCAGTCAGAAGGGTGGATTCATGTGGCACTCCTGGACTTGGTGGGGACACCTTGTTCCCCCTCTTGTTTGCCACATGAAGTGAGAACACCCAGCCAACCAGCTGTGTGCTGGACATATTAATGAACTTTAAATATTTTAATACAAACCTTGGTGCTGCAGAGGATGTAGGAGGGACCAGCAGAATGAGGAGCATCAGAAAAAACAAAATACAGCATTTGCCCCTTGAAAATCTACTTACAAGAGCTGTCCCCAAGCTGGATGTGTTTTCCAGGGAGACACAGTGATGGGCTGGAGTGGTGAATATGCTTATTTTTTCCACCAGATTACAGTGCACTAAAATGAATAGAGACCCAACAGGCACTGTTTTGCCTTCCCCATCAGGATATTGCCCTCAGTGCAGTCAGTCTGAGCAGGTAGGGCCTCCTGGCATGCACACATGTAGGGCTGGCGACTAATCTGCTTTGCTAATTAACAAATTGTGCTAGTAGATTCCCTTAATTAGCAACTTTGTGAGATCCCCCTTGGAGCTGGAGTTGTACAGCAGCTCTGCCCCCAGCTAGCACTCACTGGGAGGGTTCACAATCACATCTGGTGTCTCGTAAGGGGAGAAGTTTCCGCTCCGATTTCTTTTCCTCACGAACTCCTGCCTCATTGCCTTTTTCCACCTAGCTCTCTGTGCCTCTCCATCTATGTTTTAATTAAATCTTTCCTTGCCCTGTTGCTGTGACCATGAGCCTGCAGCAGCTGGTGTTTCCAAAGAGTCCTGGGATGCCACGTTCCTTGTGTGCAGGGCTAGAGGCGCAGGTTGCCTCAGCCACACAACCGAGCACAGTGGGGGCTCTCCAGGGACACATCCACCACCGAGGGCCACACCACGTCTATTATGTAATCATTTATTGTCCCAGGCATGGATTCTGTTGCTGTAAAGGCTGTAAAGCCCAGTTTTTGGGGAGGGGATGGGTTAAGCATCCTCTGCTTGGCACAAGTGGCACCAGCTGCGGGGGCAGTGCTGGGCGTGCAGAGGGAAAGCAGCCCCAGGCTTCCTCAAGGACTGTGGGGGTAATAAAAGCACAAAACCAGGTTGTTTCTCCCATTCCCCTTTTTCTTTTGCCATTTGGCACTGCATTTCCCCAGGGACTCTGGCATTTTGTGTGGTGATGGCATTGTCACCTGGAAGTACTCAGGGAATAACTGCATCACCAGGGTAACAGCAGGGTGGACTCAGGAAGTGGCAGAAAATAATACCTATTATTTTGAGGAAGAGAGGCTGGAAAGAAAGAGCTTCATTTATTCAGTGTTTAAAGACTGTTCTACATCTCCTACAGTGCCTATTACCCAAACAATTATTTAGTCACATATTTATAATTACAGCAGCTTACTCATTGAACATAGGAAGCATTCCCACTACTCCCCTTGGTTTAATCCTTACAGTCATGTGTCAAAGACTTTTTTTCCTCTTCCCCCTTCCAACTGTGCCTTAAAAATAGAAATATAAAGTACATAATTCCCAGAGGTAGCTCAAAATACCCTCTTGGGTTTTAAGAGCAAGCCTGGCTCCCTGTGCCTGTCCCTGGGCGTTGTGTACTTCAGCCTCAGGGGCCCTGCTGGCTCCCTGCTCCTTACCTGTAGTTCATCTTGCTAAAACTGCATATTTTTTCCTTTCTAATTGTGATTAAAAAGCTATTTTTGGGCCTGTCTTGGAGGATAATGTTTTGGCGTGGGTAGCTGTGGAAGTCCTGTGAAGAGGTGGATCACTGAATCCAGCGCCAAGGACCCTCTAAGGTTCCTCTAAGGAATGTGGAGTTAGAGCTGAAATCACCATTTTTCCCCTTCTTCCTTCCAGAAGTTGCTTACTCACGTGTGTCTAATTTTTGTGCTAACAGGGATGCAGTGCAGAAGCTATAATTACAAATTTAATACCTTCTTTTTCTGCTCTATTAAATTCCATTAAAAGTAGCATGCTGGGTCTTTTAAGACGGCAGCTACTGTTTCTTCATCACCTTTGCAGTGAATGTGTTTGGGACTTAATATTTCATAATATTTTTCCCCAGGAGAAGCAGTTACATTTCTTGTCTCAGACAGGGCTGATGGGCAGGAAGCTGCAGTCATGCCAAATGTCTCATTCCTGTGTATCAGGAGGGACATCTTGAATCCCTCGAGTTGTGCCAAGGGAAGAAAGATGTTTTGAGGAAAAAACTGTAGGTCTGGGATAGGAGGAATGGGAAGGATGGTTGACTGTTCCCTGTCACATGGATGGTACTGTTGCAGGAAAAATTAAAAAAAAAATAATATTTTGAGACAAAGAAACGCCTAATGCTGATTTATTCATTGCTTTGCAGGTTTGAAACTTTTGAAGTGAATAGCTTTGAACAGTTCTGTATCAACTATGCCAATGAAAAGCTCCAGCAGCAGTTCAACTCGGTAAGGTCAGCTTGGAAATGTTCCATAAAACTGAGCAGAAAATAACTAGGCAGGATTCTGGTGTGCCTGGCTTCTGCTTAATAGCATTTACCTGCTGCCTGGGCAGATCCTGTGATCCTTGGAATGCCCCCCTCCCAGATATTTCACTGCAGTGGTTCTAGCTGTTCCTATCAGGTTGAAAAATGTTGCTTAGTTGATGTATAAACTTGATCCTAGAAATGGATTTGTATGTGGTTTGTGCAAAGGCTCACATACTGCTCTGAATAAGTATCTAATCTGCCTTTTTTTTGGTGCTGTTTCAATCCTAAAACAAAACCTGGATGCTCTCATGCTGATTTCCAGTGTGAATTAAAATAAGTTATAGGTGTGGAAACCTTACCATTCAGCGTGGTTTAAACCTGTGAGATGAGAACTCTGTGTTAAATAACAGAATTGGAAACACTCCCCACTTTTCACTTGGACATGCCCCACAAAACCTAGAAGTTTTCCTATTTTATTAGAAACAAGCATTTACTTTCACTGGAAATGGAACCAGTTGTCTTCTGCTTCAGTTATAAGTAAGGAAAAAAATACTGCTAATTTCAGAATACAGGGGAAAACTTGTTAAGTTGAACATTTAAGTACTGCAGATTAGTTTGGCCCTTTGAAGCCATATCTTATGCATGGACATGAACATTTGCAGTCTATCTAATGCATCAGATAGATCACTGCTGCTAAAAATGAAAAGTAAATTATGGATTGTATTTGCACTATTCATATCTTACTTGATATGTCTAACTATCACTTCTGAAGCTTATAAATTCAAGCTCCAAGATGACATGTTTGAACAGATTTTAAAAAGCTATCTTTGAAGGGGGGAAAAAAAAGTGCATTTGAAAAATCATTTTTTAATATGCTTTAGAGTATCTCAGAAACAGCCAGAGACAATTTATCTGCTTGGGCAGAGGCCTGAGATACGTAAGCCTTGCAAAGATTTATTTTTTTGTTATTATAGGTTTTTTGAAATAAAAATTCTCACTAGAAGTGTCCCTGAGTCAGTCAGATGCTGCTGCTGATACCCTTTGTGGGATGAGGGGTGCTTTTTGAGAAGCCCTGCTCACAGATGGGGACACGGGCTCCCAGCCCTGGCTGGGCTCCCAGCTTGTGAACCTGCTTCAGGTCACTGCTTCAATCAGCAGAGCAATAAAGCAGAGGAGGATTTTGTCAGCCCAAGAGATATATGTGTCACTGCCACACCAGTGTGTGGCTCCCACCTTGTCGCTGTGACAGCTTCAGTCACTTTGTGGAGAAAGTCATTTCAAGCCTTATTTTTCCTTGTGCTGTGGTTTCCCAGTGTAATGGTTTTGTTTTCCTGGCCAGGAAAATGGGCTGTGTGAACGTGCAGGCTGTACCTGGGGGCACCTAGAGCCTCTCTGGCTTCTGGAGGTGCTCGTGGAATGCTGAAGTCCAGCAGGGACAAGGGGAGGGGGCTGTGCTCTGCTGGCTGGGCTCACACTCATGGCTCTGCTTTCTCCCACTCCCAGCATGTGTTTAAGCTGGAACAAGAGGAGTACATGAAGGAGGCAATCCCTTGGACTCTCATAGACTTCTACGACAACCAGCCATGCATAGACCTGATAGAAGCCAAGCTTGGGATCCTGGACCTGCTGGATGAAGAGTGCAAGGTAAAGAGGACCTCCTACTTTTTGGCCCATGTCTTTGTTTCTGTAAAAGATCAAAGAATGGGCTTTAATCTCTGGTGTCTTGCAGGTGGGTAAGTATCTCCTTTCACCATGTTGCTGCTGTGCTCATGGCAAGAGTAGGCTTGAGCTGGCATTTGCT
Organism: Lonchura striata; assembly: GCF_050655825.1. Taxonomy (NCBI): domain Eukaryota; kingdom Metazoa; phylum Chordata; class Aves; order Passeriformes; family Estrildidae; genus Lonchura; species Lonchura striata. The sequence continues at coordinate 86,271,546 of NC_140740.1, read as the reverse complement.
TTGGTTTGGGACATTCAGAGCCTCCTGGGCAGGTGTTTGCTCCAAACCTGGGTACCTGCACTCACCATGTGCAGCCAGTGTGTCTAGCCTGGCTGTACTGAGGGATTGAGACCTGATGCCTTTGGTATTGCCCAAAAGGAGCTGGAGCTCCTCTCAAGCCCTATTTTGTCTCTGGGGAACCTGTGTCCTCTTGCAACAGCTCTTTAAGGTAAAATTCATTGCGTTTAGTGTGCAGATTTCAGAGAGTCGTAATGTTGGAGAGCAGCTTGCTGTCTTTTGCCCTCCCTCTCATACTGGCCAAAGTGAAATCTTGCTTGAAATTGGAGAAGAAAGGCCAGAGTGGCAAACCTTGGTGACAATCCAGGAGAAAGATTGGACTCCTTGTTCACACCTTATTCATGTGTCATTGTTCACACATTGCCATGAATAACCAAATATACCTAGGGAACAAGGAATGTCAGAGGTCAGGTTTCCTTGGGAGGCTGGGGTGCCGGTTTTGAAGCACTTTGATGATGGAGATGTCCTGTTGCAAGGGGATGGGGACTGCCTTCCTGCTTGGTGTGGCTGCCTTGAGCAGCCTCAGCCTGGTGTTGCTGTGGGGTGGCCCATGTTGTCCTCAGGAAGGGTTTCCACTGAGGCTTGGATGTATTCTGTGCCAGGGAATGTCTTTCTTACTGTGGGAGGGCTCTGAGGGTTTCTGAACAGAGGCAGGGAAGAGTGAGACAAAGTGCTGGTAGAGCTGAAGTGGATAAAGGGCCCACCTCACCACCGAGGTGATAAGAAGGACCCAAAGAATTCTGGTGGTGTCTGTGGGATCCATCAGCACAGGACAGATCTGGTGGCTCAAGAACACCAGTGTCATGTTGTATCAGAGGGAAAGGGCTGGGGTCCATTGTTCAGCCTGGTTTCCCTGAACAAGGACGCAGCACCTGTGTTTGTCTGGAAGGTGGGTGACCTGTGAAGTGTTTGCTGCCCTCCAGGTACCAGGGCTGCCTTCCCAGGCATGGTAGGGGTGTCCCAGCCTGCACATCCCACAGGCTCAGCCCTCGTCTGACCTACAGGCACTCTGGCTGCATCTTTGGGGTGAGCCAGAGTTGGGGCTTTGCCCTTTTCAAGCCTGTTCTCAGGAAATCTCCTTAAAAATTAACAAATTAGACTTAATTCGATGTCCTTAAACACAGTATCTCAGCCAGTGCTGGCTGGGAAGGAAGTCAGATTATTTCTTGATATTCAGCACCATTTCATCTGGTCTCTTTGCTATTAAGCCAGTTAAATTCTGCAGGCTCAAACTGTCTCCTGGATGCTGTGAGGACCATAAGGTTTCCCTGGTGTTGGGTGTAACACCCTTGGCTCCTCTCTGGAGCACCGGGCACTGGTTGCTGCTGATGACGTTGCAGCTCCCATGTACCAGCAGTAAGTTTACCTGGTACTACTTTTTTCATCCATACTTATTTTTTGACAAAGAAAACCAAACCAAAAATGCAAAAAACAAAACAAAACAAAAACCAATTAAACCAAACCAAACAAAAAAAACCCCAAAACCAAAACAAAAACCCCAAAAAACAAACAAACAAAAAAACCCACAAAAAAACCCACACAACCAAAAAAAACCAAACAAAACAAAACAAAATAACCAAACAAAAAAAAATAACCAAACAAAAAAATTCCAACCCCCCCACAAGATCTATTCCCTCCCCCTTCTCATCAAATGCCAATTATCTGGGTGTTTACCTGTCAGTATGGGATGCTGTCATTAGTCACAGGCCCTTATTACTGGCCCTGTAATCGCCTCTTTTATAACAACCTGCAAGTGTTCTCCAGATTTATGAAAATTTCAGCAAAATCTGTCAGCTGAAAGCAGCAGTTTATGGATTAAAGCCTTCACCCCCACAGCACTGTTTCAACTCCTGGGGTGGGACCACAATAAGGTAATTACATGCCACCTTGTTAGAACCTACAGCAATGGATGAAAACACTCTGGGATGTGAAACGGCATCAGGGGAATATTTTGTACATAATGAAGCATTGGTGCAAATGCAGAGCGTTTGTCACTAATGTTCTTGCTTCACAGTATGGTTTTTTTTTTAAATCCTTAATGTGTGGTTGGGGAGGAGGTGGCTGGGTACTTGCTGAAGCAGTTCAGGGAGTGTAGGTCATAGGAGAGTCTAGTTGCTGTTTAGGGAAAAATTGACGTAAGAATTTGTAGTGAAAGAGAAGGGCCTTGAGCTGGTATTGGAGTGTTAAGGACTAAACCTCTCTCCTGAAAGCTAATGAGAAAAACCCTGCTTCTTAAAACAGACTTTAGGATATAGAATAGTGGAATCACGGAATCACAGAATGGTTTGGTGTGGACCTTAAAGATCATCCTGCTCCACCCCCTGCCCTACTCCTTCCACTGTCCCAGGCTGCTCCAAGCCCCGTCCACCCTGGCCTTGGGCACTCCCAGGGATCCAGGGACAGCCACAGCTGCTCTGGGCACCCTGTGCCAGGGCTGCCCACCCACACAAGGGACAGTTCCTAATTCCCAATCTCCCATCCATCCCTGCCCTCTGGCACTGGGAGCCATTCCCTGTGTGCTGTCACTCCATGTCTTTGTGGAAAAATCCCTCTCCAGGAGGGAGATGTTTATGTTTGGGTTTGTAAAAACAGCTTTGTGATATAGGAGTTGGAAGCTGTTCTAGAATTATTAGGGCTGTAGTTGGCTTCTGGAGCTCATTTGGTCCTTTGTCCTGTTACATCCTTGGTCTGCCCAGGAACCCTTATAATCTCTCTGGACTGTGACCTGTGTCCTCTGCTGAGGGACCCTGCAGTCCTTGAAGTTCTCCCTGTTTTCTGCACTGGAGTTTCACCTGCCTGGATCTGTAGCTTTTAGGGCTGCTTGGTTTTGCTCTGATGCCAGAGAACAATGAAAATTCACGTCCCCTGTTCAGAAGAAGTTCTGCCTAAGGCCATCACGGTGGTGGGATGCTGATGTGCTGTAACAGAAACTGATGAGCCCAAAGAGGTGGGAAAGGGCAGAAGGGCATCCAGGAGAACCTCCCTTTGGTGAGCTGTGCAGTGTAGGTGCAGTCATCATGGAGCCAAGAGGGAAATAATCTGGAAAAGGAGTAGAGCCTGTCAGAAAAAATGAAGAATGGGGACTGTCTTCTCCAAATCTGGTTGTGGGAAGATTGGTTGGATATCTGGAATAGATTTAGGGTATGGTTGTACTTGTGGAAGGAGTTACTTTGATGGAGGGGATAGCACACTTCGGAAGACTTTGAATTCTGAGGAAACGTGGAATGAAACTCTCTGAAGAGGAGCAGCCAGCTGGGGCTGGTTTTTCAAGAGATTTAAGTTATCCTTAGAGAAAACAGAAAAACCTCAGAAATGCATTTGAGCCCCTGTCAAAGCTGGGTGAGCTGTCCTGCTTTTCAGACTGAAGCTACATGCCATGTGGGCGTGCTGCCTGTCTTCCTGAGTGCCTTGGACAATGCTCTCTGGCACAAGGTGGCATTTTTGGGGCTGTCCTGTGCAGGGCTAGGAGTTGGACATTGCTGGTCCTTTTGGGTCCCTTCCAGCTCAGATTATTCTGTGGTTCTGTTTGGGAGTACAGTCAAAGGTTACTGTGGATGCCCAGGTTTCTCCATAAGGTATCCTGCTACCTCACTGTTTCCTTGCTTTCACCTTGGCATGGGAGTAAGAATGAAAAAATTAAAGACAAAACAAGTGTCTGTTTCCTTTAAGTACAGCCAGAATGGTTGAATCAAGAGCAGGCTGGTGGGAAGGTTCACACACCAGTGTTGTCACCGTTGTCCAAGATTTGTGAGGGATTTTGTGACCCTGAGGCTGCCAAAAGGGGATGTGACTTGCCCCCAACTCCCTTATGTTCTTGAGCTCCTCTGTGGCTCTATTCTGTATTCCATGGCACGTTGCCACTGTGTTATGCTGCTGAAGTGCCAAATGCATTTTCTAGCGCTGTTCAGAAGATGCTCTTTGACCTTTGCTGTGTCCTTCTGTCAAGTGCCAGGAACGCTGCACTCCACTTCTGGCCCACTGCTTTTCCACCCTGCTCGTCCCTGTGCATCGCTGTGGACTTGGGGATCTGAGCAAATGTGTTTTTCTTGTCTGGACTTGTTAGTTTTTTGGACATCAGGAATTAGCACATGGCTTTCCTGTCCAGGGGGATTTCTGCTCCATGAGCAGATGCAGAGAGGTTGGACCCCTGGGCTTTCCCATCGGGCGGGCTGCCCGATGCGCAGGCAGAGCAGCCTCCCCTACGTCATGCTGTCAGCTCTGATGATTTAAAGTCAGGCACATCACTTGCAGTGGAACGTGTTTCTGGAGTACAGAGGCAGCCCACACGCTTTTCAGGCTTTAACTTATATTGGAGTGCTAAGGAGTAAAGAAGTAAAATGTGAGTAGCTCCTACTGTGTTTTCAGCGGGTTGACTTTTAGATCATTAGGTTTTAATTACAGAATCCCTGAATTATTTGGGTGAAGCTCATCCAGTTCCAGCCCCTACCATGGGCAGGGACTCCTTCTACTATCCCAGGTTGCTCCAAGCCCTGTCCAACCTGGCCAGGGACACTTCCAGGTATGGATCAGCTGCAGCTTTGCTGGGTAACCTGTGCCAGACCCTCACAGGGAGGTATTTCTTCCTAATATTTAATCTAAATGTACCCTCCTTCACCTAAACCATTGACCTTTGTTTCTTCTATCCATTTAATTGTCCTTCTCTTGGAGGTGGTGGTGGTGGTGGGAGTCTCAACTTCTACTCCAGGTGGCCCCAAGCATCTCCTCACCTGGCTGGTGGGATCTTGGTGGGTTCTTGGTCCTGGGATGCAGAATGGATCCTTTGGGGCTGGCCCTGGTGGCAGTGGGTGGGTGTGATTGTGGTTGCAGCACCAGTGGATCCAGAGGGGAGGGAGCCCTGCCTGTGACTCGGGAGGACAGAGCAGCACAGGCAGTGACCTTGTGCAATTCCTGGTATCAGCTTTATCCGGTTTAAAGATTCCATACAAAACTTGCAAGGCAGTCGCTTTTCCTCTTCCCTGTCCTCTAAAAAAGAGATGAGATAGCCAATAAAAAAATTTCTCGGTTGCTCTAAGGGCCTCAAACTGCCAAGGTAATACCAAAAGCTGTTATAATAGTACAGATAACAGCCTTGTTAATTTTTATCTTTGGAACTTGGTCCCTATCAGGTACTTCCCAGGTAGCTAAAAATACCCAGGCTGCGGGATGGTGAGCAGAGTATGGCAAACCCTCTTTCTGGGAGGCAGGAGTGATGCCTTTGAAGTTCAGTTCTGAGATAAGCAGTTTTTTCAGCAAAGTGGATGCCCTGGAAGAGAGCTAGTGCAGGATAAATATGGCTCAGGGTGTCTGCAGTGCTCCTGCTCTGCACCTGTGGCTTAGTCTTGCACAGGAGGCACCCAGTGATACCTCCAGAGAGGATGCTTTTGCATGCAAATATTAAATATAACCCATGAAAAGAAGCACATCTACATTTATATAACCCCATAAACATGTGAGTCTTACCTTGCATAAATAAAATATGTATATAATTGCATAGCTAAGTGCCTTTCAATATTTATATATAGCCTGTGTTATTTCTGTGTGTATCCATAATTGGCTAAACTTAAAAATTGTAAAATATAAACAAATGTGGGAGAGCACAGCCTGTGTGAGTGGCTGCTGCACTAAATTCACCCTCATGACAGGGATTGGCAGGAGATGCTTGTCCCTGTGTTCAGAACCCTTCTGGTGTGTTTTGGTTTGCTGTCATGAAATCAAAGGCTGTTTCAGAGCAGCATAAAGAAATATTCCTCACCTGTCTCGTGTTTTCCATCTTCCTGTTCTCTGTCCCTATTTCCTCTGTCATTTCTCTTATAAAAGCCTATGTAAAGTCGTGATGAATGACCAAAAGCTCTCTCTGTTCCTGCATGGTTCTTCTGTGGTTTCCAGGCTTTGTCCCATCTAAGTTTAAATATTGACAGAGACTTTTCTTCTGAACTATCTATTTTTCTAACCTAAATATCCAGTTATCCCTTTTATTTGTTAAAAAAAAAAAAGCATCTGTGTGTGTGTGTTTGTGCAGCCACTGCAGTGCTCAGCAGTGGTTCATGGGATGGGGATGAAGCCCATTGGTGGTGGCTCTCAGGCAACAAGAGAAACAACTTCACTGTTATATAAACCAGAGCATCATGTATGTGGTCTCATGTGGCAGTTTCTGAAAACTATTCCATCACCTAAAACAGCATTAAAAAATAATGTTGATGCCTGAGTCATTAATGTATCTTAAATGTAAAAATATTTCCTTAATATTTCTGTTTTAATTAGTGGGGTTTTTTTGTTGTTATTTGGGGGCTTGTGTGTTTGTGTGTATGTATTTGGGGTTTTGTTTCACTTTGGGGTTTTTGGTTTGGTTCTGGGTTTGTTTCTGTTGGGACTTTTTGGGGTTTTTTGCAAGGGGAGATTTTGGGGTTTTTTGTTGGTTTTTGGTTTGGTTTTGTTTGTTTTGGTTTTTGTTTTTGTGGGGGGTTTTTGGTTTTGTTTTGTTTCAGGGTTTGAGGATGCTTTTTTTTGTTTTGGGATTTTCTTTTTTTGTTTTGTTTTTTTTGGGGGGGAAGGTTTTGGGTTTTTGTTGGTTTTTTGTTTGATTTTGCTTGTTTTGTTGGCTCTTGGTTTTTGTTTGTTTGTGGGGTTTTGTTTTTGTTTTGCTTCAGGGTTTGTGGGTGCTTTTTAGTTTTGTTTTGGGGTAGGTTTTTGGTGGGTTTGTTTTTTTGTTTGTTTGGTTGGTTTGTTTTGTCAGTTTATTTTGCCTTTTTTTTTTCCTGCGAGAGCCGTTCCGGCTGCCGGAACGGAACCAAGATTTGGGCGTTCCTTGCTGGAAACGCAGTTTCGGTGTGTTTGTCATGAAAGTAGGTGACCACAGAGCAGCACCTGGCCCTGGCAGTGTCCCCTTTGTTCCCGTGCAGGTGCCCAAGGGCACGGACCAGAACTGGGCGCAGAAGTTGTACGACCGCCACGCCACCAGCCAGCACTTCCAGAAGCCACGCATGTCCAACACCTCCTTCATCATCCTGCACTTCGCTGACAAGGTACCCAGCAGGGAGCTCCCAGCAGGGACAGCAAAGCCTCCTGCAGCAAAATAAACCAGTGGATAGCCCCGTGAGCTGCTCCTCGGTGCCTGGAGGGTGGTGGTCGTGGCTTAGTTGCTCAAATCTGGATCAGACCCAAGGGCTTCAGCCCCCGAGCTGTGGCTCTGAGCTGTGAGTTGTGGATTCTCGAGGAGGGAAAAATCCTCTTTCCCAAAGCTGTGGTGAAATGGGTTTCTGTGAGGGCAGCTTGGCAGGAAATGTGTTTGTGTTTGAAGAGCAGGAGCTGTGAGTGTCAGCAAGGCACAGTGCAGGGAGGAGGTGAGAGGTGATCCCAGGCAGATCCTGATCCCACATTTTTGAGGGAGAAGATACCAACTGTGGCACTAAACTAAACCAGATCCCAGTGCCTGGTGGTCGGGGGTCTTGTCCATGGGCTCCAGCTTCACTGAAGCCCTGATGTGACATCTGTTATTCACAGCAAACAGGAATCTCAAAAGCTCAAAAGTTACCCCAAACACACATATGTTAGGAAAAACTTTAAAAGATCAATCCAGGGAACTTTTTAAGATGTATCTGAGGAGCTGGACAACTTCCAGGTGCTGTGATGCCCTACTCCTAGGTGCTGCTCCTAACCAGGTTTGCCCTGGATGCCAGAGGCACTTACCATGGCAAAGGGTGGTACTCACCTTTCCATAGGCAGCTGGTTTTGCATATGGATCCTTCATAAATAATATTTCTTAGAAAGTTTTTCTTTTTTTTTTAAGGTGAAAAAAGATAAATTTTCTTTTGTTGTCTCTATTTTTAAAATTTATTTCTTAAAAATTCCTTTGCAATTCAACCCTCTGCAGTTTCAAAACCCAAGAGACCTACAAGAAACTTAGGCAGGGCATATTTTGAAGTTTATTGATTAACTTAGAAGGAGTTGAGGAGTGAACAAAAGAGCGTGTAGAATTACTGATGATCCTTGCATTTTTTTTTTACCCCTGGCTTCCATACACAGCAATTTAATGACTAGGAAACAATCTGTGTTTGCAGTAAGGATTTTGCTTTCACCCAGATTCACTTTGATAAAAAGTGACCATTAAATTCCAGTTGTTCCTTTCCCTCTGAGGTTTTTGGGGTGAGCTTCTGACAGCAGGGGAGTGGTGGTGGGAGCACCTTGTCCCTGCGTGTTTGGGATTGTCCCTCTGAGCTTCTTGCCTTTGTGTCCTGGTAGGTGGAGTACCAGAGCGAGGGGTTTCTGGAGAAGAACAGGGACACCGTCTACGAGGAGCAGATCAACATCCTGAAGGCCAGCAAGGTAAAAAGAGCAGTGGGTCAGGGCAGCTGTCCGGGTTGGAGCTGAGCTGTGCCACGCCTGGCTCAGGGTGTGAACGTGCAGCTGCCTTCAGCCACCACTCACTCTCTGAGTGACCAAAGAGCCAAACCAATGGGGTGTGGAGCAAGGAAAATTGGGGAGAGGAGGGTGCTTGGGGTTACAGTCTCAGCCATGTGTGGATGTGGGTGGTTGACTGCCTTCCTTCACCCTGGTGCTGGTGTCCTGTCAAGATGCATTGCAGGAGTAGTTTCTGAACCTGCTGATCCTCTTCTTTTTTTGGCCACCAAGGGCCAAAATTAGGAACAGGTAGTTTTTGGGCACTGTAAATCCCACTTAGCTCTTGCTTGGAGCTCCCCAACCATCACCCAATCACCCATCACCCATAGAATCACAGGAGTGTTTGGGCTGGAAGAGAATTTAGGGATCATTTTGTCCCAGCCCACTGCCATGGGACACCTTCCACTAGACCAGGCTGGTCAAAAGAACAGGGATCTGGGGTTAAAACCAGTGTAGTTTGTACATTGTGGGTAGCCTTGCTGGTCCTATTCCCCTTCTGTGTGAAAATAGCTGTTCCTCTTAGCTGTAATCCATCATACTTGTCCCTGAGACTTCTAATTGCTTCAATAATTACTGTGCAAAAACAGAGTTAATACGTAATGCTGGAAAGATAACAGGAACTCTGAGATACTCCAGCTGCTGTGGAGCTGTTTTGCGCCACTGCCAATGTGTAACTTTAACAAATTAACAGGTACTAATGATCACCCTTGATGTCACTTGTCTTTTACAAGGTGGTTTTGTACCTTCCCAAGTGTTGTACAAACAACTTGTCAACATCTCATTGCACCAAGTGCCAGCAGGGATATATTGACTGCCTTTGAATGCCAGGCTCTTTTGTTTGGCTCTTGCTGTTCAAAATTTCCTGTGGGCTGCGGATTTGGTGGGATGTTGGAAATAGAAGAGCTGTGGGGCTCTGAAGGCTTTGGAGTGGGTCATGCTGCAGTAAATGAGCATTTGACCATGGACTTCAAGCTGGAGATTTTGCAGTTTTCTAAAAAAATTGAGTAGATTTTACACTGGCTTCCAGTACCATGCCTGCTTTCTATGGGCATTTGGGTAAGTTGGCTTAAAAGTGTCAATAGCACAGACAGCTAAGGCATTTCAGATCCTTGTTGTTTCAAAACCAGACCAAAAGTTCTTCCCCGCAGCCTTGAGTCTTTCATTGTCAATTAATGAACTGAAAATATAAACAACTTCATCTGTCCCAGGGGCAGCTTTTATTAAGCAGTTAGTGTGAAAATGCAGCCCTGCGAAGTCCAACTCATCATCCAGCAGCCAAAATCCAGGCTGTGGGACTCTGGGGCACCATTGTTGCTCCAAACCTGGTGTGTGGTTTAAGGAAGGAGTGCATCTGCTTTCCTCCAAAGCATTTCAAAGCCTTCCACAGAATAGGCCATCATGTTCAGTTTATTTTATTGTTTGTTTTTTTTTAACACTACAAATTTTGAAGGCCCCCTGCGTGTTGCAAGCAAGTATGTGTCATATTCTTACTTCTCTTTGTGACACTCTTGGGTTTGCTTCTGGCTGTGACCTTCTAAATGCCACCTTGAATAAGGAGTGGGATGAAGGGAGGTGGAGGAAACATTTTTTTTAGGAGGAGTTTGTTCCTGTCAAAGTTGGAAGAGATGAGAATGGGAAATTATTAAAGTGTTGTCAGTGGCTTGGCCTGTTTCACAGCAAGGAATTCATGTGAAGATGGCAAGATGAGCAATTTTCTCATCCATGGGAGTAGTTGTGAAATTAATGACTGTGAAGCTGGGCTTTAATAAAAATGCCAAAATCAAGAGCTCTGCATGTTCAGGAAGCTTCCTAGTGAAAAACTGGGCATGATTAGAGCTCATTAGAAATGCCAGGTAACCTCCAGGAATAGTTGATGCTGTATGATTAATTATTTAGCCAGTGCTGAACTTGCTGTTGGAATCAGTGCTGCAGAACTGGCAGTGTCTGATAAAGATTTCTGTTTTGCTGTTTGGTGTAGAGGAGAGATTGTAACTTACTGGAGTAGTGTGCTGTAGAGTGGTGGAGAACCTGGAAATCATTCCCTAAAAACACAGATATAAAATAAAGTCTCTCTTGTCATATATAGGGACCACAATATAATATCAGAGCAAGCTCGATTTTTGTTTAAAATCTTAAATCCCATCCAGTGCCACCCCTTCCCCTCCAGTATCCCAGGTTCCTCCAAGCCCTATCCAACATGGCCTTGGATACTTCAGGGAAGGCAGCCACAGCTGCACTGACCCAGCCCAAAACATGCTGAAATACACTTGAGTCTGAGAACTTTTGGGAGACAGTTTGTTGAATTTCTGCCTTTAATCCATTCCCCTAACAACATGGGAGCAGTGGTTTTTATCAGCCTGTGCTGATCCCGTGCAGAAGAAGAGCAGCAGGAGCATCGTCACATTCCTCTCCCAAATCCTTCAACACTGGATGATCTGCTCTTGCTGCCCCTAACCCCTGTTTGCCAGCAGGTTGTTACCCTGGTACTTTTACCTCTTGCCTGCCATTTGCCCTCCAGGGCCATAAACAATTAAAACCAATTTTATTTTATTGTGAAAGGCGACCTGGTCTCTCTGAAGCAGCAAAAGCAGCAGTGGCAGTGCTGAGTCTGTTACTCATATGTGTACATTTAAATAAAGCTCAGATTTGTGCTGCAGAGGGCTGTGCTGCGAGGACTTTGTCTTGTCCTCAGGATTGGGCTGGCACACAGTATTCCCTGCACTCTTCTTTGCATTCCCACTAAAGCAGCACAGAGGGGAAGGGGGAGCACTGAATTTAACACAGCAAGGACCTGAGCACCTCCCTGTCAGCAAGCCATCGCTGACAGAGCACTCCCACCAAAGCAGGACTGCCTTCTGCTAATTAGAATGCAATTACTGCCATCAACAAGATGGTGAAAGATACTTTATAAAGCGTTTAATTAGTTCTGTAAGCGCTGGTCAGCTAAAACAGTTGAGAGCTGTTCTTTGAATAAAGGTAAATGATTTGAATGCTGATGGAAAGCATATGGGCATGCATGCTGTGAAAGTTGCCTTTTCCAGTTCTCTGTAATTACAAATAATGCACCAGTGGTTTTGACTCTGTCAGCTGGAGAGGAGAGATCTGTCCCTCTGCTTTTGCCCCAGAACCAGCAGGAATGGTTCCTGCTGGAGATGGTCCCATTTCCACCAGGTTTGCATCGTGCAAGCTGAGAGCTTGGCTCTGAAATACTTCTACAGCGCTTGCTCAGGAGCAAGCACTGCTGTTATTAATAGCAAGTGGATGGAGGGATCAGTGGCACTCCAGCTGTGTTGAGAAGATATTTTGAAACACCAAATTACATCCAGAGGTTTTACCATATTGCCAGGTGTGAGGAAGTAATGCAGAGCCTATGTTGGATATCTTCATCAATACATGTGTCATCCATACCTCCCGTGCTTGCAGGAGTCAGAGCATCCCAGATGGTGATGTGTCATCCACAACGACTGTCAGGATGTCTTTTTTAGGGATAGAGGGTCAGGTGAAGAAGGAGAGAGCCTTTATTGTGGTAGGAATTGAGTGAGCTGCAGAGAGAGCAGTGAAAGCTGAGTGAAGCAGATACTTAGCTGGCGCTGTTGTGGAGCCTGCAAGAAATTTGCTCATGTCATGCAAATAATTTTCGTCCCACAGTGGTGTTGAGGCTGCTGTCCTAACAAGCTGTGAGAACATCCCACAGAACAGGGCTGGCATGTTCCTGTCTCAGCCCAGAGACGTGGCAGAGAGCCAGGCAGCCCTTCACGGCACAGGGCTGTCTGTCTATGTCTAAAAAGTGGTAAACCACAGCACTCTTCCTGGGATCTTAAATTGAAATACAACCAGACTGGGCTTTTGGAGGAGCTCGAGGTGGGGGCAAGAGTGCTAGGCAGCTGCCACTGCCTTGTCCTGGTGGTTTTGGGGTGGATGTGCTGGGCATGGTGTGCCATGGATGTGGGGAATGTGGTTTTCTCCCTCAGGTGCTGCAGCATCTGTGCTGCTGGGAGGCATTGAGGGTGCTTTGGCAGTGTCACCAGGCAGGAGCCCAGCTCAGCTGGTGATACATGACATCCCACCTGCTGACAGAGAGGGTTTTTTTACATTTAGGGATTTCCTCTTTGTAAATGCAGCTGTGGCAGTAGCCAGTGTGGGAGTGTGGATGGATTCAAGATGTGAAAATTCAACAGCCTTGCTAACCAGACCAGATCTATGGTGGCTTACTTAATATTCAGGTTCCCCAGCTTAACATAAATCTAAATATCCTGTTCCCTAAATAATAATTTAAAAAAAAAAAGGCATTCACTGCCTTTGCCAGTTCACCTCTTGTTTATGAAGAGTAAATGTTGCTGCTGGCTTGCCAGAAATACCAAGATGAGGGATCTGTTGAGCTAGATGTGGTTCTTCCAGGGTTGTGGGATGGTGGTGCTGCCATGAAAGGTGGGTAATTAGGGAGGAGGCGTTTGTATCCCTTAATTTGTTGAAAAGCAAGGGTGTCTCTGGGGCTGTGGTGGGGCCTGGCTGCTGCCTGTCCTCACAGGAGATCCTGTTCCTGAGACATGTGCTGTTCAGGCAGCATCCCTGTTGGGGCAGGGCTGGGTAAAGAGCCTGAAACAAAGCCTTGGGAACAAGAGTCACCTCCTGTTCAGGAGGTTTTGTGCCTTGGCAAGACCTTAGCAATCCAGCCTCTTTCTCTTTTTAGGCTCACTTGATTTAATGTGCACGTTTCAAGGTTTCATGACCTGCAGCACAGAATGCTCAGCTGCCCTGCTGATGGGGTTTATGTAGACAACTCTTCTTGCTTTCACTTCCTTGCCCTTTTTCCCTTTCCAGGATGAGGATGGGTGCAAAATGACCTGAGCAATGGGATTTGGGTGGGCTCATTCCCCAGTGAGCAGGGTCAGTGGTGCTCAAGTGTTGGCTTTGTTTCAGTATCAGATGGTAGCAGACTTATTCCAGGAGGAGAAGGACGCCGTGCCCGCCTCTGCCATGCCAAAGAGAGCACCCTGGATCAACGTGCGCTCTGCAAAACCAGCCTTCAAAGCTGCCAACAAGGAGCACAGGAAAACAGTGGGGCACCAGGTAATGTGAGGTCTGAGTGAGTCAGTGATGACAGAGCAATCCAGTTTAACATCTGGTTGCTTCAATTTGAAGCAGAGGTAAATAAAAAGATGTTGGGGGTGGAAAGAGACTTTCCCAGGATCTCTGTGTTCAGCTGTTCTCTTTGGATGACTTCTAGTGGTGTCTCTGGAACAGCAGGCATGAGTAGTCTTGGCTGAAAGCAGCTGAGACATGGTCTGGGGAGGGTGGAGGCCACTCTGGGATTCACTGGACAGTGTCCCAATATACTGTGAAGCCCTGATACTGAAACAGCTTCAGAAAAGGAACATTTTTTCCCCCTGAGGGCAGTCAAAAAGTTCAGCAGGGGCACAGAGAAGTTGTGCTGTCTCCATCCTTGGAGATGTTTCAAAGACCCAACTGGGCAGAGTCCCAAGCTTCATTGCTCATGAGTCTTTGAGCTGGAAGCCCTCAACCCCCCAGTGAATTCTCTCTGAATTCTCCCTGCCTGTGCTGGGCCCATGGGGAGGTTCACGCTGTGTGACACCCACGGGTGGCCCGTGGCACCTGCTGGCTGGGGCTGCGGGGTCACAGCTCCTTCGTGCCTCCTCCAGGTGGGTGGTTTTGTCTTTCAGTTCCGCAACTCCCTGCAGCTGCTGATGGAGACCCTGAACACCACCACCCCGCACTACGTGCGCTGCATCAAGCCCAACGACGAGAAACTCCCCTTCAAGTAAGTGGCCCTGCCCGTGAGCAGATGTGTTCAGCTGCATGGCAGCAGGGCGTGCTTTGGGCTCTTCCTCCTGCTCAAGATCTTGGCCCCTCCTTTTAATGTTGTTCCTGTAACTGGAAAGTCTACGTGGGTTGCTGGAGTCACCTTTTTGGGTTTCAGCATGTGGGGTTTGTGCCTCTGAAATGAAGACTAATTCAGGTTCTAATAATTTATAGATCCTTGCTACACAGATCCTTGAGCATCCTTGCTTTTGCAGGAAAAATAATTTATAGATCCTTGCTATATAGATCCTTGAGCATCTTTTGCTTCGTGCAGTTTTCATCTTAGACTTGCTTTGATTTAAATAACTGTAGTTCCAAACAGTGAAAAGAAAATGAAATTAAAAAGAAGAGATAAATAGTGGGCTTGCAAAATGAACAGAAATATCTTGGTGCTTCCAAAATAAATGCAGAAAAAGTAAAGACGTGGCTTGTATCAACTTCAGGCAGGTGAGCAGCTGAAGCAAAAGGCCAGTCCTGATCTTTGTCCATAGTTCAGAGACCTATCACAAGCAGCAAACACTGTGAGCAGGTAGTTGTTATCCCTGTTTGACCTCTTGGTCATGGATTTGTGCCCAGTTTTCTTCCCTGTAACTCCAGGAAAGCTTGGCCATTGGTATGCAGGGACCTTACAGATGTGATGTTCTCAAAGTGCATCAAGTGCAGGTGGTGACCTTTAAGGAAGAAGGCTGTGAATGTAATCCAGCAGCAGGGAGGCATTTCCCTCCAGCTGATCTGATGCAGGCTGAGTGCTCCCAGTGAGCACAGAGCGATTTAGGAGTGCAGAGACAGCTCCAACAGTGTCCTGGAAGGAAGGCAAAGCTTCTCTAAACAGACTCACCCTTGGTCGTGATGTGCTGGGGGAGATGTATCCACCAGGAGGCTTCCTGGCTTGACTCTGCAAACAGCAAAGTGAGGGGCATTCATCATTGCAAGACATTGAGAAACTGGTTTCTATTTACCTGATTCCTTTGATGAGTAGCTAGCAGCCCTGGAGAAGGCTGTCTGTGGTGGGATCTGTGTTCCTGTGCTCTGCTGATCTGTTTCACACACCATCCTGTAGGTACTGGACATGCTCAGGCCTTGGTTTCCTCTTGGATTTTGCAGGGGGTGTTCATTAAATGAAATTCAGGATTACACTGTGTGATTGACTGTTTTCTTTAGATGAAGCACAAAATTATTCTCTCACTTGCTGTAGTGACAGTGTGGTGGGTGCTCTGGGTGGTGAAGTGGCTTCATCTTTCTATGGGTCTTTCCAAGGCTCCATGTCCCTGCTTGGCTCTCCTTTCAGCTCACCCCTCTTCACTTCTCTGCCTTTGAACTTTCAAATTCAGTTTTTCATGTGGTCCTCAGGATACATTTAATATAATTCCATGGATGTGCAAGCTCCTGGTTTTCAGGGGGCAGTAATTGAATGAACTCAGTTGTATCCCTGAGATATTATGGGTAGCAAGCACCAGGAGGATAATTCTGCCAGTGCCTGCTCCTAGTCCAAGTGATGGCTCTGCCCAGTGTGATGCTGCTGCTGGTGAATGTCTAAGCTCAGGATTTTGGGAACAACTGACAGACCAAAATAGACACAAGGATGGTTCTGGAGGAGGTTGCTTTAGGCTCTGGTGATGGGGTTGCATCCTCATCCACAGGAGGTTCAGGTGTCTCCTGTGGGTAGTTCTGCAGGAGACTCTCCCCCCTCACCCCTCATGGATTGTTTAATTGGCATTGTCACCTGGGGATCATGGCCAAGGTTGGTCTTGCTGCCACCAGCTTGAGGATTTTGTATCCTTAGTCTGGCTCAACTAAAGTCACAGAATCCCAGGAGCACTGAGGCTGGAAAAGTGCTCCAGGATCATGGAGTCCAAGCTGTGTCCAATCCCCACTGTGTCACCATCCCAGAGCACTGAGTGGCACGTCCAGACCCTCCTTGGACACTCCAGGGATGGGCACTCCAAACCTCCCTGGGCAGTTCCAGTTCCTGAGCCCCTTTCCATGGGGAAATTCCTGCTGGTTCCACCCTGAGCCTTCCCTGGCCCAGCCTGGGGCCGTTCCCTCTCCTCCTGTCCCTGTTCCTGGAGCAGAGCCCGACCCCCCGGCTGTCCCCTCCTGTCAGGAGCTGTGAGAGCCACAAGGTCCCCCTGAGCCTCCTTTGCTCCAGGCTCAGCCCCTTCCCAGCTCCCTCAGCTGCTCCTTGTTGGACTTGCTCTATTTTTTTATGTGTAAAAGTGGAATCTAGAGACACATGCTGGAAAATCCATAATGCTGGGAAACATTTGTGAAGTGAAACATCATCAGCATTGCTGCATGTTAGCACCCAATTGTCTGTAGCATGCAGAATACTCCATGTTATGTTTGTTGTTCAGTGAGAAAGTAAGTTTTGTCTTTCTAGAAGATAACATTTTTTAGCTCACAAGAGCATGATGTTTTTACTGAAATGAGATGCTTACCCTGGAGAACGGGATGGATGTAATGGCAGCCCTTCAGTACTTAGAGGGGCTGCTATGAGGAGAAAACCATGCTCTGGGCAGTGGGAGGAAGGAGACAACAGCCCCAAATTGACACGGGAGGTTCTGACTGGAGATAAGTAATCCTGTTTTTTCTCTCCCTGAGGACAGCCTGTCGGTGGAGCAGATCTCTGCCCTGAGAGGTTGTTCAGCCTCCATCTGTGGAGGTTTCTGTCAGTTTTGACTGGATAAACCCCAGGATATGGATCTGCCCCCATAGCTGTCCCAGCTTTCACTGCTCCCCTTTTGAACATTGGGGTTGGGAGAGTTCCTCAGGTGCCTGCATTCCTACTTCACAACTTGCTGAAAAGATAAGGTCTGTAATGGGGCTGGAGGGTGTTAGGCTCCCATCCTGGGACACCTTGGCACCACACAGGGAAGTCTGCTACATCTGACTGCAGGTTGGGTCTGAGGTTAATTCCTGCTGGAGAAGACTTCTGAAGAGAGATGTGCAAGGGGAATGCTTGACTTCAGGTTGTTCCTCTGTCAGTTTTCCTTTTAGATTCTGTTTTAGGCAGGGTTTGGGATCTTTGACTTGGGTTTCCAGGCCAAAAGCAACCTGCCAGGTGCTTCTACCTGCCATGGAAAGGAAAAGGAGTTTGCAATAATAATTTTCCTACTTTTAAGGTCTTTATTTCAGCATTAGCCCATAGCTGGAGCTGTTGCTGGTAGATGACTGTGGCCTCTCTGGTGACTCCATTTCACCCCCACTAAAAAGGGCTTTGCTGCTTTGCAGTTTCCCTTGGATACCAGAGAGATTGCCC
The DNA here is from genome assembly GCF_050655825.1 of Lonchura striata. NCBI lineage: Eukaryota > Metazoa > Chordata > Aves > Passeriformes > Estrildidae > Lonchura > Lonchura striata. Next base: position 86,254,013 of record NC_140740.1, on the reverse strand, counting down.
TGGGATCTTCCAGGGCTGACGCTTACCTGTTGATCTGCCACTCCTGTTTATTATTTATTGTTATGGAAATTGCACCCTTGTGGGTTCTTCCTTGAAGTGAGTGACAGCCCAGACTGATTTTTCACCCTGCACAGTGTCGGTGGTGTTGCAGTGAATAACTTGCTTGTAGACTTGACAGGTCCAGGGAATTAAAAAAAGCACAGAGAGAGAAGAAGAAGACTATTTTTCATGCTGCTTTTGTACAGAGACCAGAGAGCAGGCAGAATTATTCATGTAATCTTGACTTGCAGGTGTAAATATTTTGGGCTTTCAAAAAGAGAAAAAACTGGCATTATATGAGAGGCTTTGTTCTGGAAGCCTCACACAGCTATGGACATCTGCATCATGTCAGTCTGAGCTTGATGCAGGGACTTTTCCAGTGCCTTCCAGAGCTGGAATCTTTGTGTGCATTCAGAGTCAGGGTGGAAGGAGGGAGCAGCCTTGGGGGATGCTGGTACCTGAACTCATTCTGTGCAAGGATGGTCTGATCTGGGAGTGAGTTTTTGCCAGAAACCACAGGAAGCACTGCCCAAATATTCAGCTGGAAGCTGCCATGAGTTTTTTTGGCACAAATTGCTGATGGAAATGAGTTGCTAGTGGTAAGGGATGATGCAAGCTTTAAGGAGGAGAGCAGAAACACCTTGAATTTCCATACAGTGTGCACAAAGTCATTAGTCTGGAACACGACCACCACTGTTCTTGGAAAACTTAGTCTAGAAACTTGTGGGACCTGTTAATTACCTGGTTTTGGTATGGAATTGAATATAACAGAGTTATTTTGCTGTTGAATTTGATTTCTGTAAATATGTTTTTGCCCTGATAGCTGGTTCACCAGACAGCATGTGGTGGGGTAGCCTGTTCCCTTATTTATTGTGATTGTACTGCTTTATGAAGCCAGGTAAATTCTGGCTAATGTGGTCATCAGGTGGTCATCTTATCTCAAGAATACCCTGGCACTGATAGCAGGGTGGTAGCAAGATTTCAGGCAACCTGAAAATCAGACCTTTGTGACAGGAAAGGTGTGACATCTGTGCAGGCTGTTCTCAAAGCCAGGCACGGGCTATCCTGAGGTCTGAGGGGGCTGCGGGCTCTCTTTCACTGCGTGCTAACACCTCTCCTGAATCTAATTGCAGGTTTGATCCCAAGAGAGCAGTGCAGCAGCTGAGAGCCTGTGGAGTGCTGGAGACCATCCGGATCAGTGCAGCTGGCTTCCCATCCAGGTGCTGGGCTGGGAATTCCCTGGGGTTGTGCTGCTCCTGTCGTTTACTCAGCAGGTTCATTGTACCCAGGGCCAGGTAGGACAGGGCTTGGAGCAGCCTGGGACAGTGGAAAGTGTCCCTGCCCATGGCAGCAGTGGCACTGGGTGACCTTTAAAGACCCTTCCAGACCAAACCCTTCTGGGATGAGGGAGGAAGAAGAAAACTCTTGTGTTCTCAGGACAATGTTTATTTAGGTTTGGTTATATCCAAAATAAATTTTCTGCTTTTTGTTTTTTTTTTTTTTGCTATATTTTGCCAAACTCCCATTATGTTCTGGGTTCTTCAAGTCAAAGAGATTCATTACCAAGCAAAGAGCTGCAGAGTGGGCATGACAGAGTGTCAGTGTGAGAGAGTCCAGGGTTCCAGCTGGTGCTTTCAATTTGGTCCTGAGAGGTAATTTGCTCTCATGAAACCTCTGAAAAACCTGATGCATGTCAGATAAAGGATTCCAGCTTGGATGTTGTACCTAGGTGGACATCAAATAACAAAACAACAGTTCTGGAAGCAAGCACTCCCTAAAGCCCTTCACTGTTTGCTTGAAGCCCCTTCCACTGTTTAATTTGCTTTTCTTTGGTCTTTTTTTTTGTTTGTTTGTTTGTTTTATGTTTTGGTTTTTTTTTTTTTTGTTTTTTTCCCCGGCTTCAGAAATCTGCTGCAATCCTCATTTCAGCCAAAAAGAAGTTTTGATTCTACTTGCAGAGAAAGAAAATAAGGGTTGTAAATTATTGTTTTAGACTTTCACACCGCACATCCAGAGCATCCTAGGCTTCAAACTCTTTCATTGTAAAAAGGAGGGTTACGGGTGGTGTGGCTCCTGCTGATTGAGATATAAAATTCAAAAGAGGTTTTTAAAGCCTAATAAATCAGAAAACACAGACCATACATAAGTCCTGAAGATGACAAGGGCAAATAATTCTAAAAATGCATCAATTGCATTTTAGTGCCAAGCAGCTTTGTGTTAATGTCAGCAAAGCCATCAGCCTCTTTATACGGAACAAAGAAGTTATAAATATGCTCAGTGAAGTGTTGGCCAAGCGTGATGTGGAACACCATGAGAAACTCCCTGTCCTGGATTTTGGGGAGGAGGGTGCTGCTCTCACCTCCTGAAAAGCTGCAGAGGGTTCCTGGCAGGCGAGGGCAGCAGCTGCAGGTTGGCCAGTGACCTTCACCTCTGCTGGCCAGTGACCTCTGTGGGAGGCCACAGCTGGTGATGGGGTCCTCCCTGACCAGCTGAGTTCAGCTACTTAAAGAAGAAGAAGGGAAAACAGAAGAAGAAAAGGAGAAAACTCATGGCACCCAGTTTCTCTCTGTCCTCTGCCAGTGTGGGAGGGTAAAGATCTGTGACCTCATGCTGGCACTCTGACTCTATTAGAAGATCCAGCATCACCTTTGGCTCTCATCTCTGAAGTCTTGAAGGCTTCTATGGGTGTAGCCAGTGAAAAGATGCTTCTTCATTACATGATCCCTAAGCCATGGTGGGGTATCAAAATTTCCAGCCCATGGGCTGCCTTTTACTACCAGCTTTGTTGCCAGACCAAATCCATCAATCTCTTGTAGTAAAAGCCCTGAAACAATGAAAAATCTGGGGTTTTTTCACGTGGAAAAGGCCAGAGAAATGCAGTTCTTTGCTCTCCGAGCAAGCAGTCACATTTCCCAGTGCAGTCTGGGCCCCAGCTCTGCCATGGTGGGTCCTGGGAGAGTTTGGGCAGCTCTGACCTGAGCGTTGTGTGTTTTGTGGGGCTTGTTCTGGTCTCATCATGGCTGCACTGATACCCCGTTCCTCTCCATTCAAAATTATCCTACAGATTTGTAGCGTTTTTCCATTTCTGCTCATTTAACTGTAGTTTATACCCTGCAGCACTAAAATCAACGTAAAATTAATAACTGGGGAGGGGGAACAGAGGGGAGAAATTATTGCAGCATCTGGAGACCAGCCAGGATCTATTGACAGCAAAGAATTGACCAGTGCAAGGACCTCTCCACCCTGACAAACTAAAAAGTGATGTTCTCAGCTCTGCTTGCATGCTTTTGGTTGTGAGATCTTCTCCCAGGACACTAAGAATACAGAACTCTTCCATCACTGCAACTTGTCAGGTCTTGTTCTTTCTCCAGGGACAGAAAAAAAAGGGTGCAAAAAGCTATTTCAGCCTTTCAGAGTGCCCTTCTCCAAAGTTTGTGATTCCTGAAGGACAGATCTTTGTGTATTTTAATATTTCTAGGATATAATTGTATATGGGAACAGCTCTGCACCAAATAGAATACTCACTTTTTGCCTGGTGGTTCTTCACCTTCCTTACTCAGAAAATGACAATCTTGAAAATCCAGACCCAGGAGCTGGACTGTCATTGAAAGATTGTGAATGATCTGTGTATTTAAAATGACTTTACAGACCATCTTGGAAAAAGATGCTTTCACAGGATCTTGTTTTATAGGAAAAGTAACAAAGTTTTTAGTTCTTTCTGCAATTTTACATGTGGTCTCTCTGAGTTTTCATCACAGTGAGCATTGATTATTCCTCTGTATTTCCTTACATTTTGAGACAAGTTGACAAGTATATTTTGAGTTTTTATTGCTTGATTAAGGATAAAACCAAAAAGGAAAATCATTGCTTTAAATTTAAACCTCTTGTAAAGGCTCTAAATTTGGAATACTTTAAAATAATGCCAGAAAACTTGATCTTGGTGACTTTTGCTTCTCTTGGGTGTAAGTAATTTACCCGTAAAGAAACAGAGAATTTCCAAATTTGTTTATCTCTAGGTAAATTTTATCCAGAAGCAATAGAAAAACTCTTGTTTGCATCCTGTTTACCCCTAAATATATTCCAGCATGCTGTCACTAGAGTAACTTTCTGAGGGTGATGTGGCTTTGAGTCAGAGATCTCTGGATAAAACTACCTGCTACTGAAGAGTTCAGTGTTTTGAGTCCTTAATACTTTTTTACGTCTAAAAAAAGAAATAATTTTTAATACAAGTGGTGGTTGTTCAAACTGTGTAAGTCACAGAAATCTGAAGCCTTAGCCTCCCCACTAAGGGTGTTCCTGGGTTTATTTTACCATTTCCATGGTAGGCTGCGCTCTGGCTGTGTCTGAAATAAATTGAAAATGTATCATTTGCTTTGAAATGTTACTCAGCAGTTAAGAAATCTCTATCTGTTAGCATGTACATAAATGACTGTGATGAATGGAGTGTCTGAGGTGTGTAGGTAGAAAATCTATCATCAGCTTCCCTGGGTAAAGTGTGGAAGATGTCTCTGTGCTGTAAAACCATTCATCTTACTTACAGAAACTGGCTGCACAGAGATGAGTCTGTAGAGAACTAATTGGTGCAGATCTCCACGAATAGCAAAATAACTCTTTAAAACAAGTTTTTAAGTCGGTTCTATGAAAACTGAACATTTTTTTTCCCTGCTGGTTATGGTGGTTTCCAGTCAGTGGTCCAGCAGCAGTGGTCTCCCACCATGCCATCACTCTGAATTGCCTCATCACTGCAGTTCTCTCTCAATTATCCTCTCTGTAGCTGTTATGTATTTACAGTTTAAGTATCCTTGGCATTTGGCTTCTAACTCTGGCTGCTGGAGCTCACTGTCAGATTCAGCAATTTTGTATCAATTCCGTGTGAAATCCCAGCTGCTAAACACTATAAATATTAAACATTTATAATTGAAAACTATCACGAACATCCTTGGATACATTTTTTTTTTTTTTTTTTTTTTGTAGAATGTGCCTTTAGCTGTCTGGCTGTCATTTCAGGATAACAAGACCTATAAATTGCTTTGGCTACCAACAGTTCTGTTTGCCCACACCCAGCAAAGGTGTAATATGTAAATGGAGGGGCTTTCCCCCCCTCATTTTTCTCTTTGAATATATTACAGCTAATTTCAAGCTAAGCCAGCCTGCATGTTTTAGAGCTAATTGAAAGGCAAATCTGTTCTGCTGCAGTAAACAAGACTGAGCGAAATTTTTTCTGGGAACTGCAGCTTCTGAAATAATTTCATGTCAAATCTTGGCTCTGCGATTGAACCTGCACCCTTCCAGATATATTCTGACTCCTCTGGAAAGATCAATATCATCCAGTTCCTTCCTGCTTAATATATTGACCCTTTCAGGGGAGGGTGCCTTGTGGTGCTGTCAGGATTTCTTACACAAAACTGAGTTTTCTCAGGACCTGGGATGGCCTTGGGTGAATCTGTTTACTCTGAGTGGAAGCATTTCATGTTCAGTTATTTTAGGGTATCAAAAGAAATCATATTATGGTTAAGAGTTTGAAGCTTTTTTGATCTATTACACTGCTTTCAGCTGTTCACTCAGTGCAGCTGGCATAACATTGCTGAAACAATGGGTTGTGGATATTTTGGGCAGTTGTTGATGCTTGGAAAGATGCTCTTTGGAAGCTTCCTTAGAATGTCAACCCCAGTTTCCTACCCACACTCTCCCTTCAATATGACATTGTAATAAATGCAGCTGGCTCTGCTCAGGTTCATAGCCCCTCAATTTTGGACAGGAGCAGCCCCTTTGCTTTGCACCTGGCTGCATTTTTGTGTGAAACATCCAAATATGGTTGCTTAAACTACAGAAAAAGAGATTAATTCATGTGTGGTGTGTGCTGTATCTTATTCCCTCTGTTTCCTCTAGGTGACAAAGACTTTGCTGGGAGGACCAAGTCTCAGGCTCTCAGCCAACCATCCTCCTTGCTGCTTGAGCCCAAGGAGGGTTTTTTCCACAGGCACAAGTTACTTTCCTGCATCCTTCCCTTCCCTTTATTGCCTTTTCCCCTTAGTGACCTGTGCTGACATCAAAGCAAAATTCAGCTTTTTGAGGTCGCCTTGATCTCAGTTTGAGCAGCATCTGCCCAGTCCTTTGTGCCTCCTCCTTCCTGCTTCTCAGTTCCGCAGGTATAAAAGTCCCCTGGTTCCATCTCTTTTCTCTGCATCACTTATCTGGATCTTAATACTTGATAATAATATGGAGCTGTATTTATTTAGTGTCCCTTGGTGGTTTCCAGCCCTCAGCACTGAGGCTTTCCCGTGCTCTGTGTTGTGTGGCAGCATGCCAAGGACCCAAAATCTGTTTTTTATTTGACACCTGTCCACAAGCTGAACTGAGCTGTACCCTTCCCATAGTATTTCCTGACCTGCTAAGCTGTGGGGTAACACAGCACATCCTTTGTCTCTTGCTGGGAGTCAGCATGTCGCCTGGCAAGTACAAGTTAAGTTTGCCTTTTTGTTTCCATGTTTTGTTTTTTTTTTTCTTTTCCCCTTTTGAAATGAAGACATTGTACCTAGAAAAAGAAAATATGTATGTGCAGAAAAATAATTTTAAAAGTGTGTGTACAGCAAAGCACTGAGCTTCAGTATTTCTGCACTGGAGAAATCTCCCTTGCAGGGTGGAGGGATCATGTTTGTTTCTCTCTGAGCACATAGTTGTAAGGAAATTTTATACAGCTTTGAGCCTCGAGTGGTTCAATGAGGCATGTTACATTAAACCTGAGTACTTTAATTGTTCTTTTCTCCGGGGAGGATTCTGCAGCAGCACCTATGAACACCTGCAGCTTTCTTTTGCCAGTGAACTAGGATGGCAAATATCCCAGTGGAACTCCTCATGGGCTGACTGAGCCCTGGTGTGGCACAGATTTTGTCTTGATGCCCCGTGGACAATAGTACAGGAGCAGTGTGGTGTCAGGGCTGTCATCTCCTGATAAATCAGAGAGTGGTGAGAGCACGAGTGAGGCAGTTCTGTGCCCTGGGGCTCAGCGTGGGGCTGTGAACCTCTGGGAGATGTGGCTGTGGGACTGGAGATGCCACCAGTCCTATAAACACCTCGGCAGAAACCAGGGAGTGTATTCCCTGACTCTTCCAATGTCTCATGTGAGACTTACTCCTGAAAAGTGAGCCATTTTTATTAAGGATGGATGTGGAAAATCAATTTTTGCCACCTTGGGAAATGAGAATGACAGGCTTTAGAGGAAGACCCATTGCGCAGTGACCTATGATCTATTTTTAAGGAATTCCTGTGGGTGTCTGACTCTTGTTTGTGAGCAGCTGTGGGATCTCTGCCGTGGTCCTGGAAGATGATGGATTTTGCTTTCTGCCCAGCTTAGACCTGTGCCCTGAGTTTCATATTCTGCCTCTTCACCATCTGCTCTTTGCTTGAAGAGCCTGGGTGGCACCTGCAGGGTGATTTTTTTAGTCCAGATATCAGCAGTTAATAATGCCAATGCCTGAGCTGACTCTGGCAGGATAATGGGAATACTCTCTCCTTCTCTCTTCCACCCTCCCAAGCTTTCCCTGGCTTGAGCAGTACCCAAGCCAGCCTTGTGTGCTTGGCTGGATGCCTCGGGCTCTGCATGCTCTGCTTCTCCTCTCAGGTTTGATTTGGAGCTGTGTAAACCCTGGGCTTAAAATGAAAACATGTTTTATTTGCACAACGCAAAATGGGAAATGTAATTATAAAATGGAGGCATTGGGAAAGCAAAAAGAAAGCAAGTTTAAGATAAACCTTACAGGACACAAGCTTGTAGTCTTGCATAATCTTTCTGTTCAGTTTTCACCCCAGAGGGAGCTTCCCATAGCTGACATCTAAGGTTTTTTTGGTGGTAATCCTGTACTTTTGGTTATTTGAGGATGAGTAGCCTTAGCTGCTTGGCCTCAGGACTAGCCCATGGAGACAGAGATTAAATCAGCATTAAATCTGGCTGTTCTGGAGCCAATCTGAGCATTCTGACATAGGAAAATCCTTTCATCACAGTTGCCCCCATGAGCTCTCCATTTTACCTTTGGCTTCAGGTGCAATCCTAAGGGTATTCTGGTTTTTGCCAGTTATTCTTTACTAGTTGTGTCCTGGGTGCTGCGTGTCCCTGCAGGAGTTACATGCGGCTTACCAGTCCACCTTTTGTCCCCATTTGCTCTCTTCATTCCTTTGGAAACATTTCCTTCTACTGCACTCTTTTTAATGGAAAAAAAAAGCATTTGCTTTCCTTTTCCCTTTTCTGAAGTGACACAAACTCTGTTGGTTTTGTGTTTTGAAATCAGCAATATGCCTGTCTTAGAAAATGCCACAGCTTCCAGCCTTCAAGGTGTTTCGTGAGAGATACCAGCAGCTGGAATAGATGATGGTGCAGGTCCCTTCCAACTGAACTATTCTGTTTCATGATGCATTTTGTAGAGCTGGCAGCTGTGACTGCTCAGGTAGTCTCGCTCAGCCTCACCACTGCAAACTGGCCACAAGCATTGCTCTGGTCCTTTGCAGTTTATTTTCCCTCCCGCACTCTTAATCCCTGGAAGTGTAAAAATAGGAAGAACTTGGTGCAGTAACACAAAAAGTTAAGGTATGCATGGGGCTTGTGGGTGAAGAGGATGTTTCTGTATGGCAGCTCTTCACAGTTTGTTTTCCTCCTGGTTGCCAGAGCATCCCTGCAGTAAGGATCAGGCCCACAGCTGGTTTTGTTGAGTGAGGGCAGAAATCAAATCCTCTGCGATTCTCTCCAGTCTCCCCTTGATGATTGTTACGCGTATTTTGTTGAAATATCAATGATCATTCTGGACATTGCTGGGAAAAGGCTAGTGTTAATTAAAAACTCAGGTTTTGAGGGGTTTATAACTCACTGTGTTAATTTAGAGAAGGCTGAAACTTGGCAGATGCTGAAGCAATTTCAGTCGCAGTCTGCTGGCTCTACATCTATCACCAGCAGCAGGAGATGATATTTCTAGCAGCAGGATACAGTGCTCTAATTCCTTCAATTAGCATTGCTTGTTTGGAAACGTTGCTGCTGGAGACAGTGAGGCATCTTTCAAGGGGCTGGTTTGTCTTTCCAGAGACAAAGATTTTGTGTTTGTTTGAAGGGTGTCAGTCATAGACCTAAAGATGGAGCAATTAGGGAGTCGATTGAAATCAGTATTCAGCAGAGTTTGGGAACACAAAAACCAAAGAATATCTATTTGATTAATTCTCTACAACTTTATCAAGGTTGCTGTCTAATTTTTATTTTTCAGCAGTCAAGAGATCTGTGATTTCTCCAAAGTTAGGTTCTCCTTTCTGATGGGAACAGCATTGTTGCATTTGGGTGGCAAAGAGCAGCAGATGGGGAAGCACATCAGGGGTGAAAACAGGGTGATCTGTGGCCTTTCTGTTCCAGGCTAGAAAGGCCCTGATATGGTCATTCAGTGTCTGAGACTGGGGCCAGGCTGGGATTGGGGGTGAATAGCTCCTTTTGGAGTTGGTCCATGCTGAGGGTAGTGGTGAGAAATCCCTTGCAGTATTTCACACTTTGACTTGTCTACAGCTCCAAGCACTTTATTTTAGTGAAACAGTGCCCAGCATGCAGATTAACCCAGCATGTGCTTTGCTTTCAGGTGGTCCTACCCTGATTTTTTCAATAGATACCGTGTGCTTATGAACAAGAGAGACCTCTCTAAGAAGGACAAGAAGCAGATCTGTCAGAGCCTGCTGGAAGACCTCATTAAGGTGAGCTGGGACCAGAGCTTTGTCAGGGATTTTAAAAGCACAGAACTGATGGCTTTGATGTGGTCTGAAATTGCTCCAGCTTCACCTGCTGCACGTGCAGGTGCTTCTCCACCCCAGGCAGCCTGGGAGTTTTCCCAAAATGAGGGAGTCTTGTGGGGAGGTGGCAGGAGCAAGTGGGACATGGGATTACATGGTTAAGAGGAGCAGATAATTTCAGTGCTGGTGAAGTCCAGAGTTTGCTGTTACTGCCTGGACATGAATGACTGGCCACTTCTAAAAAATGTGTCCCCCCATCCCTCCCTTATGGTTTTGTCTGGCCACAGCTGGAGCACATTTCAGGGGTCCACCCAGAGACAATATCATGAACCTTAGTCAATCATTAAATGACTCTTTGCACAAATGACTACGGGAAAAGTGCAATAAATGCCTTATCTTCATGTATGGAAGACTTTCAGTGGCCCTGTGTTGAAAAAATATCCAGCAGTTTGGGGCTTTTTTACCATAAATGAATCAGAAGGTTTTGATGCCTCACCTTACCAAACTTTACTGCCTGCTTGTATGCATCACTTTTAAATTGCAAATGTGCATGCAAAGGTTTCCTGCTGTTGAGTGGCTCAGAATGTGCACAGCACCTTAGACAGGTGCACCAGTGTTACCCTTGGCTGCAGAGCCTTTTGCACCACATGTATGACTTTGTAGATCTAAACATTAATATTTTTGAGAAAGAAATATTTTTCTTGAAGTGCTCTGGTGCTGCATTTCTAGTCTGGAGTAGTGGAAGGCATCCCTGCCCATTTTAGGGGGGGTTAGATATACATGAGGTTTAAAGTCCCTTTCAACCTAAATAATTTTGTGATTCCGTGATTTCTTTATTTAGATAAAAACCAACAAATAATAAAAAACCAAATACAAACAAAAAACCCCAAATCCCCAAAAACAAACAAACAAAAAAACTCAAAATAAAATAAACCCTAAATAAATTCCTGCACTACAAAAAAACAAAACCAAACAACAACAAAAAAATCCCCAAACCAACCAAGCAAAAAAACCCACAAAACACTAAAAACCCAACCCAAAACCCCTTCAAAATTTGCCTAAATATATGGAGTTTAAGACTGAGTCCTAGTGCTGCATTCCTTAATGACTGTATAGATGGTCAGGTGTAGTAAGGCTAATGATATCTGATGTCTAATAAGTTTAATAATCCAATATGTTGGAGTCTAATAATATCTTCATTACCCAATTAAGAAGAGATGTGGGTTGATAAATTTGATTCAAACTGGTGTTTTTACTCTGTATCTACTGATCAACTTAGACTGAAAACAAAAAAGAAAAAATAATGTTTGCCTCAATTTAATGTAATTTCCTTTATGCTTTTGAAAAGGATCCAGACAAGTTCCAGTTTGGCCGTACCAAGATCTTTTTCCGTTCAGGCCAGGTGGCATATCTGGAGAAACTGCGGGCAGATAAGTTCAGAGCTGCCACCATCATGATCCAGAAGACAGTGAGGGGCTGGCTGGAAAGGACCAGGTTCCGGAGGCTGAGACGAGCCACCCTCACCCTGCAGTGCTATACCCGTGGGCACCTGGCACGCAGGTGGGTCCTGGGCAGCCTCAGAGAGGGGCCAGCTGGGAACTCAAGTGTGACAACACCTCTGGCCACCTGGGTTTTCAATCTCTTGCATCTTCTAGAACTTAAACTTGGCGGTTTCATGTGAGGAGCTTCGGAAATGCTTTGCTTGCTTGAAAGAAAGATGTGCAATATGCATGTGGGTGACACTGTGATGAGAGTTTCTAAAGTTGGGACTTATTTCTGGCCCTTCTATCTAGCTTTATTTCGGGGCAAGAGATCAAAACTTTTTGCCTCAAACTGGTTGCATATTTACATTAGTTTAATTTCTAGGTGCTGGGCTGAGGTCAAAACAGACAATCTGGTTATAATGAAGTGACTACAGTGCTCTGAAGGATTTAGATGAAAGCGTTTCACAGGACTAATGTTTTCCTGGGAGTGCCTTTGGTAAAGGGCATTTGGATCAGCCAGGGAAGGGCTGCCTAGTTGGTATGCACTCCTCCCCTGCAGGGACAAGGTTTGTGTCTCCGTGATGTCCAGGGGGAGTTCTCAGGATTGAGTGGCTATATTTTTGTAATGAGGAAAATCACTCCAAATCACTGTCAGGGTGGCTGTGTACAGTAGATAATAAAGGAGCCTAATGTTAACTCTTCCTGTGCAGGAGCCCTTGTGTCAGTGGGTTGCTGGGGTTTCTGTAGGTAGCATTCTGCTGGAGGCTGGGCTGCTGGTGGCAGCTGTGACGTGGATGTGAGGGAGGAGCAAAGCAATGGAACAGCATCCAAACACACTGGCCACCTTCGTTCTTGTGGCTCTTCTTCAAGCCAGAAAATCAGCAGAAGAACATCAGAGATACTAGCTGACTTTGTGGTGTTATTTGTGATTGTGAAAGGGATTGGTGTCAGGAAGAACCAGCTGCTGCAGAGTTTCTTCTACATAATTTTTCAGCTTCTCTCTTTGCGCAGGGATTGTAGGGTGGGATAGCAACTGAGTAACTGTCTCTTTTTGAGACAGACCATCGCTTATCCTCTTCAGGAAGCCCTGGCTCAGTGGGTCCTAATGAGAAACCATTTGCCGCAATCAAAGGAATATATAAACCAATCTGATGTGGCTCTTAGTTTTGATACGCTTTTTACAAAATAAAATAAGTGGATCAAATTTCTGTATAATGCTGCATGCTGAGATCAATAAATGAATCATAAATCCATTAAAACAAGCTAATTATCAAATTTAATGGAGGATTTATGGGCATTTATTAACCAGTGTAACAGCAAATTGAACATGAGTTCAGCTGGAGAATTGGAGCAACATGGTACGGAGTTGACCACATCCCTCATTATTTACTGTCTGTGAATGGCTCAAGGCTCTGCTCAGGAATGTTGCCAAAGCAGTGCACACCAGTTTAAATGTCAAATCAATTTGCTGCTGTTCTCACTGAGTCAGTAGTGCGCTTTTTATAGTCAGGGAAGTGATGGAGCCAACCTGGGTGCTGGTTAGCACCAGTGCACAAAGCAGAGAATTCAAACCAAGGAAAACCTGGGGAATCCTTGGGTTTAATGCTGTTTGGGAACAATGAGGTGTGTTGATCTGTGGTTCCAGTGCTCCTGGGTTCCATGGCTGCTGTCTGATAGCATGGAGGCTTTCTTAGCCCAGCTCTTGGGGTGGTCTTTCCTGAATACCATCAAGCCACATTGGACCAAAGGTTTTTCTCTCCCCGTGATTTAAACCTTGCTGCATCAGAAAAAAGTGGAGTTTGTTTTCCCTGCTTACTCTCCTCCTGTGCATTTCAGGCTTTTTGAACACCTGAGGAGGACAAGGGCTGCCATCATCTTGCAGAAGCAATACCGTATGCTGCGGATGCGCCGGGCCTTCCTGAGGGTCCGCAGCGCCACCCTCACCATCCAGGCTTTTGCTCGGGGCATGTTTGTCAGGAGGATTTACCACCAGGTACACCTCCAGGAGGCTCTTTGCATGAGGAAATAACCTTTATGTTTACTTCTGAGATGTGTTTGTTGTGGCTGTGTTGATGTTTGTGAAGCTGACAACCCCTGTCGTTGCCAGAGAAATGAGGGTGATGGTGAGCTTTGCTATTTGAAGCTGTGCAAGCAAAAAAACATTTTGGCAGCAGCAGCTTAGCAGAGCAGCTAAATGGAGCTGATCACTGTGCTGCCAGGAGGTGTTGTGGAGATGTGGAAATGCCATGTGGTCTTCACCTATGCTCTGCTGAAACCTCCCCATCCCCATCCCACTGAGTGCATGTCAGAGCTGCATGCAGGGGCTCTTCCTGGTAGGGTAGGAAGACAAGGAAGGTCAGTCATGGAAGATAATAAGTAATTTATTGATAAAAATATCCAATTAGGCCTCTCCTTCAGCTTTCTGTGTTAAACCTGGAGCAGGACACAAAAGATTTAGAGCTTCATGACAGCAGTGATACAGTGAGAAATCATTGAATCCTGGGGTGGTTTGGGTGTAAGGGAACATAAAGATCATCTCATTCTACCCCTGCCATGGGCAGGAACACTTTCCACTATGCCAAGTCACTCCAGGTCACTCCAGCCTGGCCTTGGACACTCCCTGGGATCCAGGGACAGCCACAGCCGCTCTGGGCACCCTGTGCCAGGGCCTGCCCACCCTCACAGCCAGCAATTCCTAATTCCCAATCTCCCATCTGTCCCTGCCCTCTGGCAGTGGGAGCCATTCCCTGTGTGCTGTCCCCTCATCCGTTGTCTAAAGTCTTTCTCCAGCTACTCTCTGTCAGGAAACTGAGAACAGCTTTGGAGAATCTTCTGTCTGCTCCTCAGACCCAGCACTGTGTTGGTAGTTACCTAAATTGGTGCCTAACTGGGTTGTGGGGCTACTCCAAGAAATGAGAAGCATCAAGAGGGAAAAGCCTGTTCCTGGAAATAATTGAAATTACCTGGACACCTGGTGACCTCCCAGAGAGACCAGGGCTGTCCTTTGAGACACAGCAGTTGGTGATAAGGAATTTGTGCTGTCACTGCTGTTCCAGCATCTATTTTTTAAAGTGGAAGCTTCTGCAGAGGAGGCAGCTGGTCCAGCAGTTAAACTCCCTGAGATTCAAGGCCGCCCAAATCTTAACAAGGTGTGGAAGTTGGCTGAAGGCCAGGCCTCTCTGATCTGAACATCCTTAATCTCTGGAGCATCTGGGTATAGCTTTTAGATATAAATGTTTGTTCCAGTGCATGTTCAGCAATAGATGCAGGGCTGTGGGTGATGATCTGTAGGATGAGGGTGTCCACCCAAAATTTATCTATAAAGCTGAAATAAGTCCCCAAGGCAATGCTGTGGGAGTTCTTCTGCCTCTTTGGGCATCCCTATCTTTCCCCATTTAAGAATGCCAAGGCTGGAGACATACAAAGCTCATTTCACAGCCATTCTTACTGTATCCTAAATTCATACAATCCCTTTATTCTGAATTAAAATTTGCAACTGCAAAGAAAGCCTTAGGGTGAAACAAAATAATTGTAAGAGGAGCTGATAGGATAACCTTTTCTGAGACAACTTAACCAAACTAATAGCAATAAAATGTCTTGTAATCTTCAAATTCTTCTATTTGTTTCCTTAGCAGACTGAAGCATAAGGAAGCTATTAACAACATGCTGTTTGTATCTTTCAAATGTCTGCCTTCAATTTTAGAGAGCAAAATTGAACTGCCACTGACTGACAAGATAGCTGTAAATTTTGGGGAAGAAATTCAATGCAAACATGCCAGAAATTTCATGAAAACAGATAAAAATTGCTAGGAACTGAACCGTGCTAGAGAACTAGCTGCAGACTGTAGTGAAAGGACTCATGGCTTTATTTGAAGGTTATCCACATGATAGGAAATCCCATCAGGACAGAATTTATCTGCAGCGAAAATTATCATAATGCAGAGGCAGAACACAGGAAAAAAAAATCTACAGATCTGTTGTGGTGTGGGCGGTGTTTGATGCTGAGGGGACAGTAAGTTCATTGTTAAGTGTTGGTGTGTCTGTCAGTGACTGCTCTGGAGCTGTGGCTCTGGTGGATCTCAGTACCCTTCTGAGGTGGTCCACGAAGTCACACTTGAGCCCAGATGTCACCTGCTCCCACCAAGTCCTCACAACCAGGATAAAATCCCCTCATGTCACGGGCCAAGCAGGTCTTTATTTTGGGATCAAGCAGGCTCCTAGGAGAGGTGCATCCATTGAGAACAGTGCCTGTCCGTGAAGGAGGGTGCAAAACCAGATCCTCTATTTCCAGCCATCAGCACCTGCATCTGCCAGGACATTTCTTGGAGGAGAAGCCCTTCCCAGGGAAGTCTGGGAAGTGTTTAATGTTTGTTGTAGCCAAACCAGAGTGACCTTCCAGGAACGGCCTTAAGATGAAGGAAAGTAGATTTAGAGAAGATATTGGGAAGGCTGTGAGGGTGGGTAGGACCTGGCACAGGTTTCCCAGAGCAGCTGGACCCCTGGAAGTTTCCAAGGCCAATCTGGACAGGGCTTGGTGTAGCAGGTGTCCCCACCCATGGTGGATGTTCCTTCCAGCCCAAACCATCCGTGGCTCCACAATTCTACGCCCTCCCTCTGCTAACAGCCCCGTTGTGCCTGTTTCGCAGATGCTGATGGAGCACAAGGCCACCATCCTGCAGAGGTACGCGCGGGGCTGGCTGGCCCGCGCGCGGTTCCGCCGGACCCGGGCCGCCGCCGTGGTGCTGCAGAGCCACTGGCGGCGCCTCAAGGCCCGGCGCCAGCTCCAGGCGCTCCGCATCGAGGCACGCTCGGTACAGCACCTCAAGAAGCTCAACATCGGCATGGAGAACAAGGTGGTGCAGCTGCAGAGGAAGGTGGATGAGCAGGTACGCCCCTTCCTGCCCTTCCCTGCGGTCTGGGAAGGGTCGTGTTGTGTGGGAACTCAAAATGTCTCTCAGACATTTTTAGAGGTTCCAGGCCTTGGTCGGAGGCATTTTAGACCCTGGCAGACAGCTGAAAAACAGCTGTGAGTTTGAGTTTGAGCCATGGAATGAATTACCAACTTCGTAGGTGGAACAAGCAGTCACAAAGGGTTAGATAGGATAGTAAAAGTAATTACAAAGTAGAGGGGAAATTTTTTTAGTATTGTACAGGGGGGTTTTAGCACCTGTACAGGGGTTTTTTTACTTTGTACATAGGGATCAGAAGTTCTAAGATGGAGGAAAGTGGGCTGATCCTGTTCTTCCTCCTTCTTCTTCCTTGCCTCCATGTTTTTGGTGATGCTGGCACTTGTGGATTGGTTTAGAGTAGAAAAGCATCTTGTAACATAGGTAATAGGCATTGGGGAAAAACTATAAATATTTAACACGTGATGTACCATATAAAAGATAGCAGCAGCCCTGGGAGGTGGGAGAGAAGAAGGAGAAGACAGCAGACAGAGAGGATGTCAGGGTGTGTGTGCATCCCTGCCTGGGCTGCTGATCAAACAGCCGCAGCCCGAGAACAAAATCTGTTAGATAACTAACAATAAACTGCCTTGAGACCGAACAGCAAGAGCCTGCACAGTTTTTCTTTGGAAGCACGGGCTGGAGGAGGAATTTCAGCACCACATGGGAACCCAGAATAAGGCCGGGGTTCCCACAGTGTTGGTGGCAGCTGAGCATTTGTAAGGGTGGGACATGGCGAGCTCAGGGAGCTGCGCTGGAATTGTTGCGGGGACTGCCCAGCAGGGCTCAGAGGGGGAAAATAGAATGGCAGTTTTGGAAAGTGTTGCTTGAAAACCCAATCCACATGGGATCCAGTCATGGGTCTGAGGCTGAATTGCCCCGCTGTGCTTTTTGAGTGTGCAGAGTGTGTGCCACCACTGGTGTTGTGAGCCTTGTGTCTTGGCAGTCACAGTCACTGGAAGATAAACAGCAGTTTGGGTAAATACTTTACTTTTTGTTGCTAGACACAACAACTCTCCAGGAGTAACAGGAGTGAGATGTGTGATGTGACAGATCCCTGTGTGGCATGAGTTAATGACCTTACAGTGACTGTTTGATCACAGGGGTGTTTTCATCAGTAGGCATTTGCCATTAATAAGCTGCAGAATGGTTTGACTTTCTAAACATAGCAGAATAATTTTTTCACCTACTAATGTGTGTAAATTACTTTGTTAAATACCTTCTGTGTTGCTGTACAAGGAATTGAGGGGTGATCTTAAGAAATGTGGAGTGGGACATAATTGTATTGACTAATATCAACAGGGAAATTCACATCCAATTGTACCATTAAACCAAATTTTTACAGGTAGGAGAACATTCTCTTCAGTTGGGATTACCCCTTATTTGTAGCACCAGTTTTTGGTAATTCCAGTTTATCATTCTGAGATGTTGTCAGAGACCCTTGTCCATCCCACACGTCTCTCTCACCACCTGAAATCTCCCCACCCCAGTAAGACAGGAGCAGTCCTGTGCTGGGGGTGGCTCTGTGTTGGCTCAGACAGTGCAGGGTCAGCACACACTGGGGTTTGCATTGATGTGGTCACCCTCTCTGCACTGTTAATTGGCTGCAGTGCATTAACTGCACTGCAATAGGATCCAGCTTCCAGACCCCAGTGTTTAATTTTAAAATGCCTGTTTCCATACTTAGATTTTGCTAGCAGTAGGGGAATGGGAAACTTTCAGAATAAGGTTTGGTATGACCTTTCGTCCAGAAGGTATTTTGGTGGAATTGAATAGGAAGAGTCATTCCAGATCAAGATAATTTGGGCTGAACTCATGCTATGAGTGTGTACATCAGTGATGGATCTGTTGAGCAGCTGGACTTGACACTGGAACATCAGTGATATTTTATAGTTTGTATTTTTCCCTATTTCCTTGCTAGGAAAAGTGTGGCAGTAGAACAATAAAGGAAAAAAAACAATATTTGGTTAACATTGGCTTTGCTGTCATGGGTTTTGAAGGCAGCAGAAGGATCTGCTTTAGGAAAGGAGTCATGGAGAGCTTTTAACCAGGCAAAATAATGGTCTTGAGCTCATCTTGCTCTCCTTCAGCCTCTCCACAGACTATTTTGTAGGAGTTTCTTTGATGCTTTCTGTGTAGATTTTGCAGGAAAGAATTCCTGCGCTGGGTTACATGTGGTGGTCTGTCCAGTAAGCTGAATTTAACCATCCTTCCAGGGCTGCCAGGTTTCCCTGGGATGCTTTGGAAGTGCTAAGGACCACCATTCAAGTAGATTTCTCTTTTCAGTGCACTGAATCTTTTTTCTGGCACGGTGCATTTGCAGTATCATAGTTTCCCTGAAGGATATTGCTTTCAGTCCTTGCTAATCTATAAACACAACCTTTGAAAATACCAATTAACTTTACAAGAAAAAAAGCATATAGTAGGTAACCTGGAAAGCTGCAGTTGTGTTGGGTTTTTCTGAGTAGCTGTGGAAGAAAATGTTTCTATTTCTGCTACTTTAGCTCATGCATGAGTAGAGATGCAATTCTCCATGTGCCCCTAAGGAAGAGATCTTTCTTTGAAAACATGAAAACCTATTATTGTATGTCAGCCTCAGCTCAGATGCTCTGGCATCTGTAACTGGAATAATTTAATTAGGTTTTTAAATCAGGTGAGGGATTTTGCTGCAAAACATCCTCACTGGAGCACTTTCTTTTCTATTTACATTGGACCAATTCCTTTTTTTTTCTTTTTTTTTCTTTTTTTTTGGGGGGGGGAGGGGGGTGGGGGTGTGTGTGTATGTGTTTGTTTTGTTTTTTTTTTCTTTTTCCTTCAGGTAATTTTCTTTAAATCTGTTTGTTGGAATTGCCTGAGACACTTACAATGCATGTACCTAATTTAGTATTGCATGTTCTTGCAAGCCAATATTTAGACGCATTGTGAGCTCTCTACACTCTCTTTGTAAGCACTACTATCTCTGTGAGCATTTTTGTGAATAAAACTAGTTTGGGTAACAAGCTGATGAAATTGTTTCATCTGCCTTTGGTAGCAAAATAAATTGGGTTTTTTCACAGAGCCTGAGTTGAAACCAGGACTGTCTTAGGTCTACAGGGCTGGATAATGATTGATAATAAAGCAAGTTCAAGTTTAACAGGGTCTGTTGAGCAATATCTGATTGCAGTGGGGAGCAGCCCAGTAAATGCTCTCTCATGTCAGTAGTTTTTAATAAAAAAACCCCATAACCATTCCTGTGCATTTATCTTGTATTTGTATAGCAGGGGGTGGAGTGAAATGGGCTTTAATGCCCCTTCCAGCTCAAATCATTCTAGGATTCTATGAAATGCCTTTGGTCATACAGAAATTATAATTTCCTTATTTGATATGAATGCTGAATTTTGATGTTCATTAATAATTCATTACTAGGGAGCAAAGGAAAAAAAATGTTAATATGCCTCATTTACTTGTTTTTTCATTTGAGATGCGTCTTTATCTTGCTTCAGAGCACTGAGATCCAGTGAGAGGGGGTGCTTTGGGAGGTCACCTTAAGAGGGGCCAGAAGGATGATCAGAGCAGACTTTAAAAACCAGAATGCATTTTAAGTTTCAAAATGGTTCGTTTGGTACCAAGATTATCTACCCAGTCAGCACAGTTTCTGTAGTAGGCTTTTAATGAAGCTCTAGGTCTTTGGCCTATGGGTATCTAATAATGATGATGTTTTATTGGCCACAGTGACCATTGACTTTGATTTGAAGCCCAAAAATCAGCTGAGTCTGCTGAATTTTCAGTTCTCAAAACTGGGAAGAAAATCAGTGCTAAGTGCTTTTGAAGTGAAAACCTGAGCAAATGAAAGGATGGCTGAGGTGGCACATGACTTAAAACTAGAATTTGGAGCTCCTTGTGCTTGAAGATGAAGTTCTGTGTTGTCACTCCAGGTTTCTGCAGGCATGGGATCCAGGAATAGCAGGATAAAATGCAAAAGGAATACTACAAACACTCCTGAAACTACAAGTCACATTAATCAATGCTATTTGGAAGCTGTAGTAGTGCAGTATTTTGGTTTGGTTGCCAGTGCTACCAAGTGTTACTTGCCTTTGCTCTGAGTGATATCTGCATAGTACCAATTTGACAAATGCCTCTGTAATCATTCCCGAAATATTATTGAGCTTTTGTCACAGTTTAGAAATAGCTTTTAGCTTTATGAGCTTCATTAGCATATGCATGAAAACATTTGTTGTTGTGGGTCTCTCACCCACCATGCTTGAGGGTTTGAGTGGCTAATGATTTTTCTCTTTTCGAGTCAGGTCTCATAGGCTCTCAGAGAAAAGAATCACACTTGAGATAGCTCAGCTATCTCAGATGTCATAAAATTAGTAGGATGGCTTGAGACAGTGTTGAAACAGAAAAGTTTTAATAAAACGCAAAACAACAAAGGTCTTGGCAGAGAAAACCTGAGTCCGGGTGTTCTGTTCTTTTCTAGGGAATTGCTTAGGGGGGACTTTTTGGCTCCTGTCCAATTAGCTGTCCTTAAATTTGAGGTGAAGTCCCCAAAGTCCTATGAGGTGTCTTTTAACCAAATTGAGGAGAGAAACTTCTGGGCTTTTTTCCTTTTTAAGGGGGACAAAGGGTGACTTGTTTACTCCGTCAAGAGGGGGCACATTCCCACAAGTGGCTACTTTTGTAGTGGATCTCTGCATGCACTCGTGTCACTTGTGCTCTTGTCTTCTTCTTTCTGGGATGCTGGCTGCAGAACAAGGAGAACAAGCTTCTGAATGAGCAGCTGTCCATGCTGACATCAGCCCACTCCTCCGAGGTGGGGAAGCTGAAGAAGGAGCTGCAGCAGTACCAGCAGACCCAGCAGGGTGATGGCAAGCAGCTCCTCAGCCTGCAGGAGGAGACGGAGCGGCTGCAGAGGGAGCTGAAGAGGGCTCAGGGGGAGAGGGAGGTCATGGAGGACAGCCACAGCAAGGAGAGGGACCTGCTGAAGAAGGTATGTCTGTCTGTCTGTCTGTCTGTCTGTCTGTCTGTCCGTCCGCCTGCCTCGGGTTGTCTCCTGCAGGTGGTCGTGCTGGTGAGGGCTCTCTCTCCACAGCTCTTTAGGGGAGAGTCTGTTCTTTGTTATTTCTGCTGCTGAATGCCCCCAGGATTACCCCAGGCCATGGGGCAGGACAGGTTGACATCCCTGCAGGAGCAGTGGCTGCCTTGTGCCAGGACACCCCACCCTGATGTCTTTTGTGCTGCCAACCACAAAGAAACGCCCCAAACCCAAACACATCTGGAAATCGGGATGCCTAATAACCATGATCAGCATGGAATCACAGAGTTGTAAAGGTTGGAAAAGACCTGTAAAATCACCAAGTCCAACCATCAGCCCAGCACCACCATGTTCAGCACTAAACCATGTCCTCAAGTGCCACATCTGTGTGGTTTTTGAACACTTCCAGGGCTGGTGACTCCACCACTGCCCTGAGATGTGTGTTCCAATGCTTCACAAGCCTTTCAGTGAAAAAGTTTCTCTAATGCCCAATCTAAACCTGCCCTGGCACAACCTGAAGCTGCTTTTCTTGTCCTAAGATTCATGTGAGTGCCAGAGTTTTCATGTGTATACAGTGATTCCTCATGGTGTGTAATGCAAATTACTGGGACGTCTGTCACAGCTGCTGCAAATATTAGGAGGATGTAAATATTCCTCACCCCAGCCTGGGATGGGACACAAGGCTCAGTTTCTGACATAGCTGGTGTTGTAGGTATACACAGAGTATGACCAATGAGTAGACCAACTTCTCTCCCTGATGAGAGGCACTGCTCCAGCATCAGCTGCTGGTTGTTACAGGCTTTTATAGGGTTTGGAGCTGTGATATACACAAAATAGGTTTATTTTTTTTTCTTCCTCCTTCATGCAAACCCACAGAATATCCTGGTTTGGAAAGGAACTACAAGGACAATGAAATACAGCAATTCTGTGCTTTAACTCTTGGGGTGGGGGTGGACCAACACTGCCACCATTGTACAAGAAGGCATTCTGTTGGGAGGAAGAAATTCCAGAGTTTTGAATAGTGCTTGAAAATAGCAAAGATGGACCTTTTGCCCTGAATTTCTTTGCTGATCAGATTAATTCTGAGTAACACCCATTCTCTTAACCTGAGGCACTGAGATGAGAATTCAGTTTCCTTCTGCAAATGCTTGTGGCTGCTCAAGTTAAATCCATGATATCTCTTCTGCACCAGAAATTGAATTGAATCTTTGATCTTGCTATTGGAAATAATTTAGGGCTTTTCTACTCAATAAGTTGCAAAGAAAAAGCTGTTTTGCAGATGTTATTCTAGAGCAGTACTTCGTGTGTGACAACCTGAAGACGAGTCACTTTTGGAAATTAAAAAATTAAAAAAAAAAAAAAAAGCCTGGAATTAGCTGCATTATAATTTACAGTGGAAGAATGTCCTTATGAGGCTCCTCTACAGCATTTCACACAGCACCATTGCTGTGGCCAATCTCCCCTCGAGGCCGAGCCCTCAGGTGGTGGGTTTGGCTGAGAAGCTGTGGTGGAGGACTGTGGTCAGGGTGATTTACCCTAAACCTCTGGCATGGCTGAAATGCACTGCTGGTTGTGCTTCTCAAAGAGGTGAGCAGTCTGTACACTTGCTGTCCTTGGCTGGACCAAGAGAGCTGCCAGGTGATCACTCCTTGCACTTGTGGTGCACCACCCAGGGACGTGTGAAACCGGTGATTTCCTTTTAAAATTACAAGATTCTTTTTGGTGCGGGGCTCTGTTCATTATCTGGGTGCAGCACAGGCTTTTAGGGCCTGAAAGGATGCCTGATTTTAAGGGTGATGCAGCTGGGGATAAACTGTGTCTCTTTGTTCTTGATTGCAAATCGCCTTCAAGCACTTTGGTGGAAGGTTGGATTAATCGCTGAAGAAATGCTTTTAAAAAGCATGGAAACAAAGCAGAAGCTTTCCCTTGTTGTAAAAATGCCTAGAGCAGAGCAAATACTGTGCATTTCACCACAGAAATAGATGGTTTAATTATAAAAAACATTTCTAAATGCACAGGCTCCTATTTCTGGGATTAGCTTTCCATTGCTCCCTTCAGTTCCTTGTAAGTGGGAAGATGGAGAGCACCTGTTTCCTTCCTGAAAATATTAATTTAGTCAGAACGCTTCCCAAGAAAAATTCTGGGAAGAGATTTTTGAGTTGTTCTAATATCTCCTGGGAAGCATAATGAAACTAAATTTATGTAAGAAGCAGTTTTCACCTTCAATATCAAGATGACATTACTGGCATGGATGTAGTGGGACAGATTCTCAAAGACATCTTGCTTCTGAGTGAGACTGAGATGAACCTTTAATTTTTCTGCAGCTTCTGCAAATCCATGTCAGTATTGATTTAGTTACTGAAAGAAAAAGTCCTTTAATCTCTTCATCATAGCTATTCTGTCCAAGCCTTTAGCTTTAGAATAGCTCTTCTTATTTAATTTTGTGATTAAGTTTGAAACATCTGGGTAAGTACCAACGGCTCCTTCTAGGGCTTTTGGTAGCATCGATTCTTCTCACTTGGTGAACTAGGACAATTCACAGCCTGGCCAGGAATTCCATTAGGAAAGTGCCAAATGCCATCATCCTTCCCTTATAAGACTGGGAGAGGATGAGGCAGACCTTATAAGCAGGTTGTTCCAGGGAAACACTTAGGTAAGAGCTGCAGCCACCACAAGTGTTCCCTGCTCAGCATCTTCCACAGAAATCTTTCAAAGCAGGTTCTCTTGCATTTGAAGCACCTCCAGGTGCATTCAAACAGGAATGCAGAAAACAAATCCTGTTTAAGAGAACATCTTAAAAATACCTCTACCCAACCTAGATTAGAAGTTTTAAAATCTGGGAATAATTTTTATGGATTCTATTAAGTCTTGTTCTTCCACATATCCTCTCAGTACAGTTGAAAATACTCAAGATTTTGGTCCAGTTTTGTTTTTCAGCCATCATAGCTCTGGGTGGAGACTTCCTTATCAGCACCCAATAAAAAGCATTAGTAAAATAATCCCTGCCTTAATCTTTTCCTGATGGGACAAACAAGTAGAACTCCTTGCTGTTCCATTGCAGCACAGGTTTTCCTTCCATTCCATCACTCCTGTATCTCTTTCCCAAGTGCTGATCTAATGTCAGATGTGATTTATAGTGAAGGAGTGCAGTTGGTTTTGGTACAGAATATTAAAATCTGGGCTCAGTTCACAGCATTTAAAACACCAATAGCTCTTTATGCTTACATTGTGGTGTTTTTCACTTTCTAGTTGTACACCCAGACTCCAGCCTTCTAGGAGAGGTGCAGACAGATGTAATGCAGACAGCTGGAGTAAATTAACAGGGACAGTAATGAGTGGGGAGGTTTTTCAGTTTGTGCATGGAACAGGACTGATTCAGCTGTGACTTAGAAGAAAATATTCACTGTGCTTGTCTTCATCATTAGTATGTATCTGGTGTAGCCAGTGTTTGATCAAATGCCTTAATTTGAACATGGTTGTGTGGAAGACTGAGATCTGTGCTAGGAGTGCATGCCAGCTGGACTGCCTATAAATTTAATCTAGTGATGACAGCAAAATTATTACTCTTGGGCTCTGAAAACTCTTATTATGGTGTTTACAGCGTTGTTTATCGTTGGTGCCTTGAGATCCTTCTGCTGTGTGGAGCTGTTTCCTAAGCAGTGGCTACAGGAAGTGAAGGAGCAGGCACAGGGGATGACACATGCTGGGATGATGTGCATTCTGCCCCTGACAGCAGCAGAAACATCCTGCTTAGCTGTGGCAGCGTATTTCACTTGACAATATGATGGTGGTGTGTTTTGAGATAACGCTGTTGAATGCACCAGAATTCAGGGAGCTGAATGATGTTCCAGGATTGGTTGCTGTCAGCATCAGTCCAGCCTTGCCGTTGTGGCAATTGGAAGTAGCATTTTTCAGGATTTAGTTCCTTTTCCCATTATTTTTTACGAGGCAGTTGTTGTTAATAGTTGCTAAATATGCTGCTGTTGTATTGCCAAGGGCCCTGGTACATGTCATTCCTCATTGTACCAAAGGTTCTGTAGTTGTGGGATGCACTGAAGTGACTCATGATGCTACCTGGATTGGGTACAATAAAGTTAAAAAGCCTGATCTATTCACTCAGCTCTCATTCACTGTGTCCATCTCAGCTCCTGAAGTGCTACATTTCTGAGAACAATCTGCAGGTTTATTTCCCCAGCAGCTGTGACTCAGTGCTGTGACTTGAAGACAATTATGAAACCCATTGAAATCTAAGAATAACTTGATGACCTGATCACTTCCAAGAGCTTTGCTCCTACAGGTCATGGCCACTAAGTCCGGTGGCTCAGTATTTTTTAAGATTCTGCTGAAAATATTGAATTAAGGGAGAAGTGCAGTCAGGACGGGGAAAGTTATTATCTTTTGTAGTAATGCATTTCTCCTGTGTTTCTGCTACTGGTGTACAAAGGATAAGTGATAAAGCACAGGGGAACAGATCTTTTAAAGAGCAAAGAGAGGCTGAACAAAGCCCCCTGTCTCCTGCCTGGTGAAATTAATCCCTGCAGGAGCCCTGCCCGGCAGCCAGCAGTAACTCTCTGCCTTGTTCCCTAGCGTATCTCTGACCTGGAAGAAGAAAACGCTCTCCTGAAGCAGGAAAAAGAAGAGCTGAACAGCAAGATTCTCTGTCAGTCTGAAGGTAGGAAAAACTGCCTATGGCATCATCATGCCTTCATTAGACAAGGGCTTCATCTTCTCCCCTGAAGCTTGTTTCCCTGCCTTGAGAAGTGCTAATCTTCCCGAGACCCTTTCCTGGTGGCTTTTGTCTCTGTTTTGTTGTGTAGGTAGTTCTGTTCCTGCTGTCCTACTGCATGAACAGAGCTACCTGCACAATAGGTAAGCCAGAGGCCAGTTTACTTGGTGAAATACAGAATAAAGAACCTGAAAAGCAAGGCTTTTCAGTTCAGTTTTGTTAAAGCATTTCATGCAGACAGTGTGGGAGGCAGTGAAGCTGATGGAGTAGGGAATAGCTGTGTCCCAGGAATAATTAATAAAGGATCCAAGGGGCAGCATGCTTCACATTATTGAGCTGTAGTGGAGGACTTCTCTAGTGTGACACGAGCCTGTGAGTGTTTTTTCAAAAGCAGAGACTTAGCTGACAAGCCATACATAAGGGAAGCAACCTGGGAAAATCTCATTTCACAAAAGGGACTCTCATGCATTTAATGAGCTTTTCTAAATGTTGTCATCCTTTTTAGCTTTGATTTTGCAGCAGGATTTACAGAGGTCCTGCTGTGGGTGTAACTATCACTGCTCTGTGGTACTTGTGAAGTGCCTTTTGCTCCTAGCCTACCACAAAACAAAGGAAAGAAGATAACACATTAAGGAGAAACTTGCTGCAAATATTTATTCACCCCTTACAGAATGCTTTTGGAGCATCTGAGATGGGAGAAAGGAGGTGGAGAGGATTGGTTTGCTTTTCACCAATTTAAAACAGCGCATGGGCTACATTTGCCTGGTTCCTTAGGAAGAGGAGGGACCTCTTTGCTTCCAGAGGGTTGTTTTTAACAAATAATTGAATTTATTTGGATATAAACTTCTTTGAACTCCCCACAGTCTTGCCATGGTAAATGGTTGATGATGACACGAGGAAGAGCTGCTGTTGTTGATTTGCTTCTATGCCAAAGCTGATGGTGGGAAGCAGGCAGGGAAGTTTTCATGTGCAGCAAGTGCCACCTTTTCAACCCAAATGTATTTCTGTGCCATGCTGGTCTTTTCTTACGTGGGTTTATGGCTGGTCCATGGGAGCCTGAGCTGCCACAGGTAAATGATGGTTTGTAGATGCTGGAGACTTCTCTTTACAAGGCAAAGAACTGCTCTGCAAACAGAAGAGCTCAAACTGTTTCAAATATTGAGGAGACAAATACAGATTATAATAATCTCTAAATATTCGTGAATGCTTGCATATATTTTAAAGGGTCTTGGCAGAGAGTATTTTGTTCATTAGTTGTTGTTATTGTTGTTCCACATGTTTGCAAGAAGCATCTTTCTGAGCTAAAGTTCATAATTTCTCTTTTCTTCCCCCTTCCTCTTTTGAAGATGAATTTGCACGAAACACAGTTGAGGAAAATATGCAGATGAGGAAAGAGCTGGAAGAAGAAAGATCTCGTTATCAGAACCTGGTAAAAGAGTATGCAAGTCTGGAGCAGAGATATGACAACTTGAGGGATGAAATGACTATTTTTAAGGTAATGAAACTAGAATTATCTGTGTTCCTTTGTGCCTTGGACCTGATGTTGGTGCCTGGATAACATGGCTCACTCAGCCCCAAAACATTTAATAGAACTGCCAGTAGTGGGCAGTTTGTGCTTGATATTTCTAAGGATACCTATCTGCACTGGAGCCAAACCATTTGTGTGCCTTGCAAAAGGAGCTTGGTCTTCCGTGCTTCTCCGTGAAATGCTTAGAGATGTCTTTGAACCTCAGCAAAACCTGGGTCATGCTTGTTCTTGTCTTGCTTTTGTGTCAGTGATGTTTATGTGTAGGTGTTGGGTTGAAAGAGCAAACAAACAAAGCCTCCAGCAATATGACTTCAGAATTTCAAAACGCAGAGTTTTTAGGTTCAGCATTGCTAAAGTGTTAGAAAAACTGTTAAAAATCAGAGTGCTGCTGTTGGATTTGATGGAAGGCTGAGTGTTTAAAGAGTGTCCTGGAGGGTGCTGTCAGCAGCACAACCCTGAGCTCGGATCTGCATGTTCACACTTAGCAGGCATGTGGTGTCATGAAGAACCTTTAATTCATGCAGAATTTTTAAGCTGAGCTTCTATATCACTTTTGCACTTTGAAGTGTTAATGTGAACTTCGAGGGTAGGGCATAAAAACTTAGAACATGTACCTCTGTAAGGTAACTTAAGTATATAATCATACATTTGCTCTAAAGAATCGACACTTGGAGAGGGATTCTTTATGAGTCTGAATCATTTCTTGGCAGCACACACCGGGGCACAGGAGAAACCCATCCAACCAGAGCAGCTTGGAGTCTGATTCCAATAACCCATCCATCTGCACCTCTGAGATCGGGGACACGGAGGATGTGATCCAGCAGGTGGAGGTACAGTGAGTGAGGAGGGAGGGCAGGGGAGCCCTGCTCTGGGCGTGATGGGTGTGGGGTTTGCAGCACGGGGGGCAGTGCAGGTTGGGCAGGGGTGTGATGGATGGAATTGGTTCCGTGCTGTAGAAACGTGTCGTTAATTGTGTGAGCAGGGTTGTGGTGCTCTGGCAAATTCTACTTGTTTGCAGCATCAGGGCACTAA
Source organism: Lonchura striata (assembly GCF_050655825.1). Lineage (NCBI taxonomy): Eukaryota > Metazoa > Chordata > Aves > Passeriformes > Estrildidae > Lonchura > Lonchura striata. The sequence continues at coordinate 86,225,491 of NC_140740.1, read as the reverse complement.
AAATAATACAGTGCTGTCTTTGGGCCATACCAGCTTGAAGACTGATAAAAATTCATCGCAGCACTTACACCCAGCTCTGATGGATCATGACTGTATCATGATCCCTCTCTGCAAGGACACCAGAATTCATTGCCCTCTTGCCCTGAGCATTTTCATTCCCATGCATCTTCACAGATGCTTTGCTGGCCAGCACAGCTCTGTAATCAAATCAACAGTCTCCTAATGCAGAAAAGAGCAGCACAAATTATTCCTTGGCTATCAAGAATCCTGTGGAAAGGGGAAATGTGTTTTTTGCTTCCATCTGATAGAATAGGCTGCTTTTAAAACTCCACTCTTCTGACTCTTGAGCGCTTACAGGTGATCAGTGTCAGCCTCACCCTTGCAGGACCATATTTTGTGTCCCACTACACACCTGCAGAGGCCCCCACTTCTCTCTGCTGGCTGCTGCATTATATTGCTTTGGTATTTTTGAACAGCTCTGAAAGCATTTTCTGAAGTCAAAATAATCAGTATTGACAGTGCTTTGATATAAAATACACCAGGTGCAGGCAGTTAAAAAACCCCAACAAATAAACACTTGACTAAAAGAGACCCAGTAGGTCACTTTTGATGTTCTTAGTCATAATCACCTACTTATCTGTTGGGCTGTTAAGCATTCAGTGATGTATCAAAACAAGTCAGGTATTCTACTGACACTAAATATAGGTGTTTAAAATGTTGATTTGCTCTTTGGAAGTACACATGTTTCTGAGGATGCTCTTGTTCCTGGCTGTGGCTGATGTACAGTCAGGGTGCATCTGGCACTGTGAATCGGTATAGAACTTGACACTCAGGTTTTCTTTTTTTTCTCCCTTCCTCCTGTTCTTCTCCAGGAGATTGGGATGGAGAAAGCAGCCATGGACATGACCCTCTTCCTGAAGCTACAGAAGCGAGTGAGGGAGCTTGAGGTGGAGAGGAAGAAGCTGCAAGCCCAGCTGGAGAAAAAGGAGCAAGAGAGCAAGAAATCCCAGGCAAGAGGCATCTTTTCATGGATGCTAATATTTCATATTTGTAACTGGCTTTCCTTGATTGCCTGAAGCCACATGATGTAGGAATTTAGTTTTGAGAGTGATAAGTTCAACATAAGAGGCTACAAATCCATCTGCAAAAGGGAGATAATTTTTTTTTTTCTTGTTAGCTAAGGACAACTGGACAGGAGAACTGCTTTATTTATTTGTTTAAACAAACTGGTTACAACATATTTATGGCAGTAGCTTAAGCTTCTTGAAAGCAATGAAACGTGGAATCAATTTTGGCACACATTATTCCACTCAGCACTGACCCTGTGTCTCACGTGTGGCATCCTGTATATTCAACAACTCTCCCTTTTGGATGATTTCTGTTGTTCAAGCATTTCTTTGTTGTCCTGGCTTCCCCCTATCCAGCAGCGTGTGGCATGAGCTGAAAAGCACTTCACACACATGTCAGTCAGGCTGGTTTCCTCAGTTTGATTTTATTATCATCTGTGTATTTTGTCCTCAGTAATGATCACAGAGAGGAATACAGGCTAAAAGTAGTGTACTAAATAAGAAATATCAGGATAGCTGTTAGAAGAAAGGATTCTTAATTTCTGTTGCAAGGCAAGTCTTTTGCTGTATTCTCCCTACTTTGTGGGGAAAAAAAACAAAAAAAAAACTTGCAAAAACACAAACAAACAAACAAAAAACCCACCCCCAAACAAAACAAAACAAAAAAACCACCAAACAAGCAAACAAAAAAACCCCAACCAAACCCGAACTCCTAAGGTTTGAGTTGCTTGCTTGAAAGCAAATTAAAGACATGTATATAAGAAAATCAAGGTTACTGACAGCCCAGTGGTAACTCAGTAGACAGGAGTCCGTAAGTCTGAAAATATAGACTTACTGAAAATACAGCTTTTTAGGTTTTGATGAGCTGACTTCTGGTTTGGGGGTTTTAATAGCAGACCTCTTTGCAGACCTGTATGTGATTTCCCTGCCCTCTGTAGCCAAGGCTCTGTGGCTTGTCAAAGTGTGCTATGAAACAGCAGTGCTGCTGTGTGCTTGGAGCCCTGAAGCACTGAACTTTTATAAATTGCTGGGCAAATGCCATCCCTCTTGGATACATATTTGAAATTTCTGGGGCTTTGGTCGCTTTGTTTGGGAATTGTTTTCCTTATTACTCTCCAGTGTGAGATCAGTGTACCTTTGAACAAATGCAGTAGGAGACTCAACAAAATAATCAACAGTAATTATTTACTTGCTTCACTAGATATCATTATTGATCACCCCTAGAAATTTGCAGGAAACACGAAACAGGAGACTTCCCCAGACTCTCATTCCTGCTGTAGGAGGATTAAAAACCTGTTTTCCAACTGCTGTGTTGAAGATTGTTCCCTTAATGACTGTCAATTGTTTGAAAGCTGCAGCGAAAGCTGACAGTTGTCAGGATATTAATGAGAGATTAAGCCATTTTCTCTTGGAGTGTCCTCTGCCCCACTGGTGTTGCTGTCTGATGGCAATTAATGATATTATTATGGTTGAGCTGGCCAAGAGGGCTGAATGCTGATGGAGATGTGCCCTGCTACCCTGTGCTGTGTGCCAGTTCTTCCACCTGCTCCTAAATACAAATTTACTCTTTAACCTGCACAGGTAATTGAAATAAAGACTGAAGTGACTTCAGAACATGAAGATTTTGCATACAACAGCCTGAAGGTGAGTGAGAGGCTTCTGCTTAGTGCTGTAGCCTATTGCATGGCTCCAGCAGCCCAAAACAAATGGTGTGAATGTGATAATAATCCAAAACCTGCTGTAATCAGCTCTGTTTGAGAGGGCAGTTGGAAAGCTGCAGCTTTCCATTTGCTCCTGGGCATGGGATGGGCTCACATATGTTTCTCTCTGGGGTGTCATCTATTTTCTGCCAACCTACCTGTCTCTGAGTGATCCACGGAGATAACGAACCCACTCATGGTGAAGGGGGCTTTTTCCATGCAGATGTTCCTTCAGGGGCTTTTTTGGGCTCCCTTTGATGGGCACTGCTGGTCTCAGCAGCTGGTTTGGCAGCAGGTTCTTGTTCCAGGCTCCACCTCTGCTTCTTAGCCACCTTCTGTGCTATCCCAAGGTGCCACTCAGGTCAAACTCAGATAAATATGTGGAGTGATTTGAGCCTCCTTAAATGGCTCCCATCTCTCAGCAGAAGTGCTGGCTGAGCACAGTCATCCTTTGTCTTCCAGTATTGCCCTACCCTGGAATTTGTCTTGCCCCCAAGCTCTAAATCCTAACAGTTTCTGTCCCCATCACTTTCTCCCTGTGACAGTCACAGCAACTGAAACCTCCTGAGCTCCTGCTGCAGCTTCTGTGGGTTTTATTTTCCTTCTCTAACTCTATCCAAACACTTCTGACCTTAAATGTCTGCCACCAATTTTTATGTCCTGCTTACCCTCAGAAAACCAGTTCCTAGGATAGCATTACTAGAGGTAAATTTTTTATGCTGTTGGTTTTTTCAGGGCAGACCTACCTTTCTGATACTCCTTCTCTCCCTATCCCATTAGCAAATATTGCAATGCAGCTGAGAAGTCCGGAGGAGCATATGTTTTCCAGAACAGCATGATGCTAAACCATCTGCCAGTAGTAATACCAATTTTTCCTTCTGCATCATCTCCTCCAAAGGATGCTGAAAAAAGCAGAAGTTAGAGATGGAAAGGATGTCCAACCCTCACAAAGCCCTTATAGTATCAGTAGATCTTTATGACACTTAATAATCCAGTTTTATTTTCCTAGCATGATATTGGTATAGCTCTGAATTTCCTTAGTACCTCTGCATAGCCCCTTGGAGAAGAAGCATGGCCAGGTCACTGCCCACGTGGCTTCCAGCTGGTTAAGCATACTTGTGGAAGGTTTAAGTTTATTGACCTTGTAAAGCAAAGTGGAGTTGCATTTGAAGGGGGAAACCCAGCAGGTAAGAGCCACCACCTCCTTAAGTGGCTTCTGGAGTTCTTACTTCTGTGTGAGTTCACAAACTGTGTTTTCTTCAAGGTTTAACCCTGGAAGTTCAGAATGGAAATACTAATTTTGGATTTTCCTACTTTCTGCACAGTGGCATACTAGCATTCATAGTTCTACATATCTAACAAATTTTAAAATACCGTTTAATGTTAATAGTATTTCATAAGGATAGGTGGCATGTGTTACTAAAAATGCAGGGTTCTTTAAACTTTAGTCTGAAACAGATGGAAAATGAACCTGCAGGGAATTCACATTCACAAGAAGAGAGACATTCACATTCAGAAAAAGAGAGACAAATACACCTTCCAGCTGTTCTCCCTACATCTGAACACAGGACACAGCCTGAAGTCTCTGTCTGCAATCCAAGAGTCACTTACTGCTGATTTTGAGGTCTTCTTTTCCCTCTTCCCCCTTGGCAGCTGCTTCCACGGCTACGACAAAGCTATTCTTCTCTGATTTTTCTCCTGCTAATTTAAATTTCAAGTATTTGTACTATCTCTGTCTCCTTTAAGAGTTTCTTGTGAATATGTTTATTTTTCATTTTTACCAGCTTAAAAAGACTTTATCTCAGGGAAATAGTCTGAGATGCCTAAAAACTCACACACAGGACAGTCTTTCTGTGGATGCTCTTGTGAGGTACCAGTGAGTCAGCCGTGGACTGCGACACCTTCTCCTGGACCAGGCTGCTCCCACCTGGCCTTGGACACTCCCAGGGATCCAGGGGCAGCCACAGCTGCTCCGTGCTAGGCAGGGCCTTACCACCCTCACAGCTAGGAATTTTTTCCCTCCTTTCTGATCTAAACTGTAGGAATGTGCCTCCAGTTGATGGAGTGGCCAAATTATCCTTTGGCTCCTTAAAAAGGAAAAAAGCCTAGAAGTTTATCTCCTCAACTTGGTTAAAAGACCTCATAGGACCTTGGGGACTTCACCTCAAACTTAAGGACAGCCAGTTGGACATAAGCCAAAAAGTCCTGCCTAAGCAATTCCCTAGAAAAAGAAGAGAACAAAAGAAATAAATCGCTTTTGTGAAGTGTTTTAGCAGGGGCAAGAACCTCTTGCCCTGGCTTGGGTTTTCTCTGCAGAGAGCTTTGTTATTTTGCCTTTTATTAGAACTTTTCTGTTTCAACACTGTAGCCATCCTACTAATTTTATGCCATCTGAGGTAGTTGAACTATCTCAAGTGTGATTCTTTTCTCTGAGAGCTTATGAGTCCTGGCTCCAAGAGATAAGTATCACTAAACCTTCTCTCTCAGTTTGGACAAGATGAGCTTTAAGGTTCCTTAACTTGCCAACTATTTCCTTACTATTTTTAAGTAAGAGTCCATACTTTTATGTCCCATTTCAGATGTTTTTGGCACTCACAGCCCCTCAAGCAGGACAGTACAAGGTGTGGGTGTTACTGGATGGCTGTTTCTGCAACCAGCACATGGTCTGATACTTCACAGGTGTCTGCTGTCCTCCAGCTTGGAGTCTTGGTGTAATTATTACTATAATTATTACTGTCATGACACCCATGATGGCAGGGATTTGCCTTTGGATTTAGCATCTGGTGGGGAGCCTGTTCTTGATGCAGATTCTGCTGGAGGGAAGTGATTGAAGCACAGTGCTCCATTAGAGAGACTCATCTGGTTTTTTAGTTTTGTAAGACTGAAATTTGTGAAACTTGAGCTAACACTGATAAATTAACAAGCAGAGGTTACCTGTCCTTTGTAATGGAGAAATACATTTCTTAGAAGATGTTGTCCCAAAATACACCCAGCCAGATGTTTGGTTAATCATTATCCAGGAATGCAAAACAGGGAGATACTTCCCTCAGACATGCCAGTGAAAAATGTGTTTTCCTTGTTTTTTCAAGCTGGGAAAGTGGCAGTGGGAATGAAAGCACCAAGGAGCCTTTGCTCTGACTCCATGTTTCTGAGTGACCTGTTCTAGTGGAAGCTGTTCCTACAGCTGGACTAGATGGCCTTTAAAGGTCCTTCCTAACTCACACATTCTAGGATTCCAAGCAGGAGCATGATGCATAATTCAGTTTCTCACTTGGTGCGTAGCTTAAAATTGGCAACGCATCATAAAATGAGCTGCATGGAGGATTTGATTTTCTTTTCCTTCAGAGTACCAGAAAAGAAGAGAGGGGGCAAAATCCTGGCATGGCAGTGCTAACCTGTGACTTAGGCAGGCTCACACTTCACCCAGCACTGCCCTGTGGGCCCTTTGCTAAAGAGTGAAGCTATTTCCATCACCACTAGTGCTTGGGTACCCCATCAGAACTCTTTAACACTGCATATGTTGGGGAAAGTGTGAGTTCAAGGTCAGTGCATTCTGACTGTAAAATGTTTTGGTCAAATTTATTTGTCAGGTATTTGTTAAATAAATCAGCATGACTGGACTATGCTGAAGAAAGAGCATTTTTCAGTTTGCCAGAAGAAATCTCTTTCCACATCCATAGCATTTTATTTTAGCTTCTGATCTTCCATGAATATCAAGTGGATCTTCATGGATGTGGTGATGCAAAAAAGGGTGTATGAGCTGGGGACAGAAGGTGCTTTAACACTGCTCCATGAAATCCACAAAGAAAGACGTAGGGAATAAATGTAAATGTAAACTTTGAAAGGAGTATACGGCAGGGATTCTTGGAGCAGGGTTGTTGGCAATTGCTGTCTTTCCTGGTCTTTCTGGCCTTGTTTCTAACCAGAGCAGAGCATGAAATGACCAGTCCTTGGAGTTAGCAGTGTGGCTGACCCATTACAAAAAAGAGAGGGAGAAAGGGACACAAAGAGGAGGATGAAGGTTAAGAAAAAGGAAAGCAGAGGGCTTACCCAGCAGATAACAAAACCCAGAGAAGAGTTATTTTAGTAGAAAAGCAAGTAACTGCTTTCACCATCAGTGAGGGGTGATGGTCCTCCATGTAGCAGGAAGAGTTAAACCCAGTTTGATAGCAATTCCCACCATGCACACACTGCCAACTCCTGCTTTAAACACCAGTTACGGGAAAGCCCATGTGTCATATACATGGTTAATGTGGAGGAATTGATGGCTCTAAGGCATTTCTTATCCTTTGGGTTTCTTCATGACAGATGGTATAAAGTACCTGAATATGCCCCGTTACTGATGTTGTCTGTTCAGCTAGGAGCGTGCTGCCCAGATGCCAGATCAGCTATTCTGCTCACACCTCTGCTGTGATAGGCCATGCTATTTATAATTTGTAAAGATTTATAATTACAACACCCGTTTCCTATGGAAATGGGGTTTACACAGCTGTGCTAGCTACACACTGTGTAAATTGTATAAATTGCCCCCATCCCCCCCAGCCACTTTTGGATTCATTAGCTTGACTTAACCCAAGCTGATAATGAAGCAGATATCCCAGAGATAGGAAGGTTGTGAAAGGAAGCTGTGGAAGGGGTCAGTAAGCAGCAGGGAGATGAGGGATGTGACAGTGGGGAATGATCTTGTGCTGTTGTAGACACTGGAGAATCCACATGGATGGGGGTTGGTCCCTAGGAAAGAGCTGACCGCTCATCAGACGGAGGACTTTGTCAGCTCATGTGCAGGGGTGTTGGTTTGTGCCGTGTTGGACGAGGGTCCTGATGGGGTTTGGCATTGCCTGAGAACTTTGGAGGTGTGGGGACAGGAGGGAGCACTCCTGGGTGGCACCATGCAGCAGCCAGAGGTGGAGGATCATGCAAAGGGAGGTGGGTTGTTGAGAACAGGACCCCAAGGAGTCTGGCTCACAGCCAGTCTGTGACCCACAGCAAGGACTGATGGTTTTAAGCTTGAAGAGGGTAGATTTAGATGGGATATTGAGAATAAGTTCTTGGCTGTGAGGGTGATGAGTCTCTGGTGCATGTTTCCCAGAAAAGCTGCCCCTGGATCCCTGGAAGTGTCTAAGGCCAGGTTGGATGGGACTTGGAGCCACCTGGGCTAGTGGAAGGTGTCCCTGCCCATGGCAGGGGGTGAAACTGGATGGGCTTTAAGGTCCTTTCCAACTCAAACAATTCCATGATTCTGTGATTGCACCCGTGTGCAGGAGCAAAGCTGCTCTTGACCCAGCCAAGATTCTCCAGGTGGGTTTTGGGTGGTGGCAAGGAGCTGCCAAATGTTATGCTACCACCTGCAAACAAAGGCTGTCTTAGCTGCCAGAGCTCTATTCTTCTGACTTCTGCTGTCTTGCAAAAGTGAATAAGCCCTTCAGTTATCTCAGCTAAGATGTTGTTATTCAGGAGAATAAGTTGACATCAAACTAGCACAGTGTTGACCCTGCCTGTCAAATGCCAGTGTCTGAGGAGACATCAGGGTGAGGAAATCCTCCAGCTAGAAACACTGCACTAGGGTGGGGGAATTAAAAAGCACATGAGAAAAGAAGAGGGAATTCACAGACCCGTGGCTTACCTAAGGGATGTCTACCACGATGATGGTTTGTCCACATCAGCATCTCCCAGCTTATCTAATGAATATGGGAGGTGAGCTGAATGTTGTGAGGGTTGTGTGATTTATTGATTCAGAAGGAAAAAAGGTGGAGGAGAAAAAAGTATGCTTAGTTTCTTTAACAGCCTGCTTTTGTGTTTAGAAATAGTGTCAATAAATAAAAAATACCCTGGGTCACCCTGTGTTATTCAATAGCAACAGGCTGCTGACTAAAGCAAAAACCTTCTGGGCTGGCAGCAGAACCCAGATCCTGGCTTGCATTGATCTGTAACCATTGGTAATTGAGTCAGCCTAGAGGCATCTCAGAACAGGATGAGGCACCACAGGGCAGTTTATCTAAACTGCTTAATGGCTCGGTGTTTTCCAGAGGCAAGAGCTGGAGTCGGAGAACAAGAAGCTGAAAAATGAGCTCAATGAGCTGAGGAAGGCCATCGCAGACCACGCCACGGAGAACAACTCCTCCAACGACGTGCAGGACGGCTACAGCCTCCTTCTGAACCAGCTGAAATCGGCCAACGAGGAGCTGGAGGTGCGCAAGGAGGAGGTGCTCATCCTCAGGTCGCAGATCATGAAGGCAGCCCAGCAGAAAGAGGCAGAGAAAAACATGGTAAAGGAGAGGGTAATGGATTTTCTTTTCCTTCTTCCCCTCTGTTGGTGAAGAGTCACTGGCTGTCTGAGCAATGCCATTCCTGCTCTGGTGGGCAGGATGGCACAGGGGAACTATGGAGGGTTGTGGAGGGATACAGGATGTCCTGCCTGGGAATGAGATGTAGTCCTGGCATTTCAGACAGCCCTGGACTATCTGTGCCATGATACTGCCATAGGCTGCTCATCCCATACCTGATGAGAGTAAGCACCCTATGGCAGGGTAAGCCAGCCCACACTACCCCTGCACTAATGCGTGTGGTTTAGCATGTTCCTATTGATGTTTTGCAGCAATAATATTTTTCTGCAAGGAAACACAGTGAGGGAAAAGAATTTCTAGACCAGGTTCTGCTCACTTCAGGCTGGTGCAGCTGTAATGTGTTTCTTCTGACATGCAAGCAAGAAGGGAGACTGCCTCTCAAGCTGCTGGGATGGGATTTTTGTTTAGAGCACATTCCAATGGAAGGGCACATTTTCCAGAAACTCAGTCTTTATTGATTTGCTGTCTTACCATTCCTCAAGGTTTTGATGTGTTTTATATTTCAGACCAAGCCGAGCACCCTACTTATCCTCTTCCCAAGTTCACTGCATTTTTCTTCCATCTCTTATCTCTCCTGCTGCATGTGTGTGGATTCATAGAAACTCAGCAGTGTGGTGGATGCCCCAGGGATGCTTTTATTAGGATAATTGGGAGTTACTTGGTGTCAGGAACTTGTAGAGCTGAGCAGAGTTTTAAAGCAGGAAGTCACATTGCTGTTTTGCACGTTGACTTTAGGAGAGCATCTCCCCCAGTGCCAGCTGGCCCAACAGTGACCGGCACGTTGACCAGGAGGACGCGATCGAAGCCTACCAGGGCATGTGCGAGACCAACCGGTAAGTGTGGCGCTGACCCCTCCACCTCTGGGGAACGCCGTGTCAGAGAGGGATCCACACCAAAACCAATGTGTTCTAGAGGGCTGCCAGCCTCTGGCTTGTGTTATGGACCCAAGAGTGGGCCATAAAGGTGAAACCAAGGGCACATCTTACAGAATTGTAGAATCCCAGAATGGTTTGGGTTGAAAGAGACCTTCAAGATCATCTAGGTCCAGTCAGATACTGAGCAGATGGAAAAGCAAATATGGAAGTGAGCAAAACCGGGTTTTGACTTCGCTTCCAGTATGGAAATGGCAGCAAGACTAAGATTTGGGATTGTATTGTATTTATTTCACAGAATTCACAGGATGACTGTGTTGGAAGAGACCTTCAAGATCATCGAGTCCAACCCAGCCCCAGCACCTCAACTCAACCCTGCCACCCAGTGCCACATCCAGGCTTTGTTAAACACATGTAGGGATGGTGACTCCACCACCTCCCTGGGCAGCCATTCCAGAACTTTATCACTCTTTCTGTAAAAAACTTTTTCCTAATATCCAAACTATATTTCCCCTGGTGCGGCTTGAGACTGTGACCTCTGGTGCTGTCAGTTCCTGGAGAAAGAGCCCAATCCCACCTGGCCACAGCCATAGGGAGTGATAAGGTCACCCCTGAGTTTTCTTTTCTCCAGACTGAGCACCCCCAACTCCCTCAGGTGCTCCTTAGGTATCTCATACTGTGTTGGGAAGGTGCCACAGTTCTTTTCTGTTTTTTCCAGACACAAAAGCCCGTCATGGTTAACTGAGCTAATAAACATGCTGTATTCCCTGGAAACACTCACATTATTGATTTTATTACACCCAAACTGAGTGTCAGGAACAACTGTTTTATTGCCAGTTTACCTCAATGAGGATTAATGCTTTGAGCATGTGTCTGTCCTGACAGTAAAAATGGGCTGATATTGCCAAGCATTAAATCAGTCCTTGCAGCTGCCCAGGAGGATATAAAATAATAAAGCAGTACTTTGCAAGAAGAAAAAATTATATGGATTAAATAGCATGATATTATGAAAACGTAAATGTTTATTTTACTTCAAGGAAATTGAATGTTTATCTTTTTTTTTTTTTCCTCTTGACAAATACAGATGTTTGAAGCTTTTTTTTCCCGTTAATAATTTTCATTCAGCAAGGAAAAAGACCCAGCCATTGGATTAATTGCTTTTAATAACACAATATGGTTTTCTACTTTGTAGAGTGGTTGCAGAAGGTTGTTAACATTCCAGGCTGGGACCTGATTTAATGAGGATTGTATTCACACCTGTATGAATATGAGGAAAGGCTTATTTGAGCTCAAAACCCTGCTGACTAGAGGCCCTGCCCCAGCTGTTCTGATAGCTTTGCCCAGGTCTGGAGGCCTGGAACAGTGGGGATTGTTGGGGTCCAGGACTCTTGTGACATTGGTTTCTCACCTGAGCATCATGTCTGGCTAGATCAGGACTTGTCTTGTGGTTTTTTCCAATTTGCTGTCGAATATTTGCTTTCCTGAAGTGAACTTGCTAATGAAATTTGTGCCCCTCCTGCAGTAGAGGTGATGAGATTAATTTGCACATCACATTCTTGTCAGTAAATCAATGGAGCTCAGTATGTTTCCTGCAGCAAGGAGTGGATTTTGGTAATTTAATTAATTATATGAGTTTTCTCTTCTTTCCTTCTTTTTCCTTCTCTCCAGCATTCTCCTGGAGCTGTGGGTGCTCATATGAGATGTGAAGTGCCATCGTTGGGCACAGCTTTAATAAGTCCCTAAATTTTTCAGCGTGCATGCCTAGGAAAGGTTAGTTTGGTCTCAGGTGGTGGTGAAGGAGACAAAATAAAGGCTACAGGAAAGGTGTCTGACCCGGGGTGTCACTAGTCCCCAGTATAAATTGGTATCTGGACATACTGGTGCACATTGCCAGGAGGCCCCAGTCCTCCTCCTGACGTTCTGGTTTCCACACTTGACTTCTGCAGAAAGAACTGAATTGTATAATCATTTAGGCTCAAAAGGATGTCTTGAGGTTCAGCTCTTCCCCCAGCAGTATAAAGGCCAGCACTAAACCATGTGCCACATCCACATGGATTTTAAATCCCTCCAGGGCCTATATGTTTCCAAGATCTAATTTTCCACAGTAGTACAAATCTCTTTCCTTGCAATTGCACGGGTGAGCTGCAATTTTAAGAAGTTCATGTGATGTGGCCTTGGTGGTTTTTGGTCTCTTAAGTTTTGGGAGGGGAAATCTGCAGTCTCCAGGGTTAGTTCATTATTCTCTCATCTACTTCTCATGTGAAGCTTGACTGGAGCTTGGCTCCTGAAATACAGCAGCAGTAGCTCTATATGCTTTCACCCTGGTTTTCTGCAGTGATTTATCCAGTGGCTCATTAAGCACCACCAGCCTCCCCATTATAAGGTTCCCTGTGCAGTTTTGTGTTTATTAGGTTGGTTTATAAGCTGTAGGCTGGTGTTGATGGTGATAAAATGGATGAAGACAAATGCTTGGGGACCCTGGATTATTGTGTTTGTAGACATAACCTAACATTCCCTCCCCCAGCAAAACTTTGCATTTGTGTTTACACAGCTCTATACCCAAGGGTGTCAGCATGAGACACACAAATGCCTCTCCTTTCTAATCTTGATCAATACATATTTTAATGAGAAGCTTTTCTGGTGGGGTTGAGGTTCTGAAGTGCGATTGATAAGCAAGAGCCACATTTTCTCTCACCCCCTCTGCAAGAAGCACTCCCATTTCTCTTTCACAGAGTGGTTTGAGTTGGCAGGGACCTTCAAGGTCGTTCTGTTTCATCCCCTACCATGGACAGGGACATTCCACTGTCCCAGGAAGCTCCAAGCCCCATCCATCCTGGCCTGGGACACTTCCAGGGATCCAGGGACAGCCACAGCTGCTCTGGGCACCCTGTGCCAGGGCCTGCCCACCCTCCCAGCCAGCAATTCCCAATTCCCAATCTCCCATCTGTGCCTGCCCTCTGGCAGTGGGAGCCATTCCCTGTGTGCTGTCCCTGCCTGCCTTGTCCCCAGTCCCTGTGCAGCTCTCCTGGAGCCCCTTGAGGCCCTGGCAGGGGCTCTGAGCTCTCCCTGGAGCTTCTCTTGTGCAGGTGAGCAGCCCTGAGCACAGGGGCAGAGGGGCAGAATCCCCCCTGCCCTGCTGCCCACGCTGGGGGATCAGCCCCGGGCAGGGGGGTTCAGGCTGGGGCAGGTCCAGCTCTCACCCACAGCACCCCCAGGTCCTTCTCCCAGGGCTGCTCCCTCTGCTCATCCCCAGCCTGGGCTGATCCCGGGGGCTGCCCTGGCCCAGGTGCAGCTCCAACACTTGGCCTTGTTAAACCTCATGAGGTTCCCTTGGGCCACTGCTTGGGCTTGTCCATGTCCCTCTGGATGGCCCAATATTTTGGGGCTGTCAGCTGCTCTTAGCTCCCCAGTCTGAGGTGCTTTTTGAGCAGGTGGAGGTTCTTCACCAGCCCAGGCTTATGGATGTGGTGAAACCTTGCTCCACCCAGGAGGTGCTCCTTGCTCCAAGCCATCATCTCTTAGTTATTTAGGCTGTGGACAGAGCACGGCTATATTTTGGTGGGAGATCAACCTTTTATTCTCTCCATGTCTATATAATGCAGCACTTCTAAATACAGCAGGAGGAAAACAGGAAGAACTCTGCCAGGTGCTGCTAACCCTGTCCATCTAGCCGTTCCCTCTCCAAAATGCTTCCAGAGAAAAGCCCTTTGATTCCATGTCAAGGGCAGGTTTGAATTGAAATCAGCCCTTCCTTTATAAATGCATTAAACTCAGCTTCTTTCTTTCTTAAAAAAAAAAAAAAAAATCTGCTGAATTTCAGCTGCTAAGAGGAAAATCAAGTTAGTTCCTACCTCATTTTCCTCCTACAATAACTGAATTAAAGCTAAGTAGACTTTTTTTTTTTCCCTGTTTCTGCTCTTGGGATCATTCCTTCAAGCCTGTTTGATCTTGGTGGAAACAGAGCTAGTGAGAGACCAGGTGATGGTGTTAAGAGATAATAACCTGGCAGCTCAATGTAAATCGGGCTGTGTCTTTGAAATTAGCCTCCATGATAGCTTCCAAGAGATTTCTGTAGAGTACATGGATTATTTTTCGCTGTTGGGCAAGCCCTACCTGCAGCTGCTGGGCAAAGCGAAGAGCTGATGCTGGCTTCACATGAGGGATGCTTTTGCAGCTGGGAGAGACCATCATGTGGAGATGGTATCACATCCCTGCTTCCCACTCTCCAGTGGGTATCTTCCCACTCTGCCACAGATCTAGTCTGTGATTCACAGTATTTTTCCTTTTACCTAGAACAAAGAGGTAAATCTGTGTCTGAAAGTAAAATGCCCCTTCTTTATGAAGAGAGGATAATTTACTGAAGATGCTGAAATTAACATTTCTGGATTTGGGGTACATGCACCGCCTTTAAGCTACTTTCACAGGGCAGGGAGGTGTTTGGGCAGGAATTTTTTGGTTTTGATGAGGGCAGTTTGTTGACTGCAGGTCCCAGCTGCTCTCCAGACCCGTGCCTCCAAGATCAGGATAAAGGGGAAACACAGAGGGTGAGTCAGCCCTTTCAACTCCTCTCCAGCCTTATCTGAGAATAGGATTGACCAGTTATTTTAGGAAATTATGTTTCAGATGCCAATTATTCTAATTGCATTGAAAGGACCCTTTTTTACATCTTGGTCAATGTGACCTTCTGGGAGAAGGGGGAGTGCAGTGATTTCTGAGTCAGTGCTATGTTGATAGAGATGGACTGAATGCTTATTTCCCAGTGCAGGTTTACCTTAAATCAGCATTTTTATATATTTATCTTATAATGGCACTTTCTTGAGCTGCTCTCCTCATTTACCTCAATGCCTATGATGGAAAAAGGAAAGAAAGCTATTTTTCCAAAGAGGCTATCTCTTAAAAATACTGCTCATCATGTGAGATTTCACAGGTTTCTGATGTGCAATAAATAGTGGGGACCCTTCCTGCTTTTTCTTTCGGTTTTCAGTACCTGAGGACTTGTCCCACTAAGATTACATTAACAAAAAAGTAAGACGTTCCTAACAAATTCATGCAAATGAGACCAATAAACTTCCCTGTATCTGTCAGGCTGCAGACCCTTTTGGAAACCTGCTACGTATGGGATAGCAACAAGGTTTTAATTTGAATTCATACATGTGGTTCTAACAGATGAACTTTGCAAGTGTCAGTGTCTGAAATGTTTGCTGGTTTTGAGAAGTGCCGTGCTGGAGCACTGGCATGGGAGGGATGCACGAGCTGTCTGTGGTGGTGAGGCACCTCCAGAGCCCCTTCAGGGCACTGCTGCAACACCACATTTCTCACTCATTTCCTCGTGAGAAAATTTGCTCATGAATCTTTGTGTGTTGTGCTTTGCCACTGAAATATGCAGAAATTCCCTTGCCAGGGAATGGCATCTGCTACAGCTCTTTTCAAAATGTGTGTCTGGACTTCTCCTTTTTGTGTTTTTGTTTTGTTTTTTTTATTAATATAATGATATATTAAGTTTGATGGTTTCCTTGCTTACTTTTTAAATTGTTATTGCTTAAAACAAACACTCTTTTCTAACTGACATCAAATCCACGTAAAATCTTGCTGTAACAAGTGTTTCTGGTCAAGCTGACCAGCTTACCTCACTAATTTGTTATGTGTCCAGCCCCTCATTAAAGAAGATAAATCCACTTCTTGCCTCATATAACTTGGGAAAAAAAGCCCCAAACATTCAGCAGAATGTAGACTAAAAAAGCCAACTGCTAAAAGTATTAAAGTGAGATGAGACTTTCCTGGCCATTAATCTGCCTGGATGTATACAGAGAAGATTGATCTTGTGTGGATGCATGTGGTGTTTGGACCAAAGGTTGCTTTGAGGAAAGACTGATGTGTTTGAGTCAAATGCTGAGGAAACCCTTGGATGAAGTGGAAGGAGTAGAATTTATTTTAGACCAGTGGGAGTTGCTGCAGTGGGAAAGAGATGGAGAAACTTGTTTTTAAAATGTCATACAGGGCACAACCAGGGCAGAGTTCTCCTTTCCCATGGTGGAAAAAGAAATGCAATGCAATGAAAGTGTGCTCTAAAAAAATAATATTGAATGAAATAAATAAGGGTTCTGTACCTTTTCTCCTTTTCTTTCAACTGACCTTTTGTCTTTCTCTGTCCTCTTGTTTCCTTTTTCTGTCCTTTATTTCTAGCAAGACTGAGGACTGGGGCTATCTCAATGAAGATGGAGAGCTCGGCTTGGCTTATCAAGGTTTAAAGCAAGTTGCCAGGTCAAACACTTTCTGTTTCTCCCCAGTGCTGCTTCTCCTCTCTCCTCCCTTTCCCTTGCCCTCTTGTTTCTTTCTCTTGCTCTGCTGCTGCCGTGTGGTCCCGGACAGGGCTCACTGTCCTGTCTGGGAGCAGCTGGAGGCAGGATTTCCACACTGCAGGAATTGAGACCCTCCTGTAATTTTCAGAGGAGTCATGGCTCCAGCTGGCTGTTGCTGGTGGTGGCTGTTGTCACTAATGCCTGAGCTGTGATCCAGTAAGGATTATGTGACAGCAATGAAAAATTGGGTGATGAAGGGGTTGGGAAGCTGGAATCTCTAAGAAGACAAAAAACCCTTCCCATTTTATTTTTTTTTTCTCCCAAATTGCACTAAGACATGGCACCTCTCAGAACTGTTTTTCTCCCAGTGTTTGACCTGTTGGAAGGGGAGGGTCTGTGCTTATGTCCCAGTGCTGTCACCTTTGCATGATCCTGGGGATTTTCTGCTCCCATCCATGTGTTGTCTGTGGGTGAGAAAGGCATGTGGTGGACACAGGGTGCCATCATTCCACAGTCCACCCCAGGTCCTGCTGTGCTTGGAAAATATCCCTCCCGGATTCATGTCCTGCATCACCCCCATGCTTGGTGGTTATGGGGTGTCAATATATATGATTTTATTAGTTTTAAGGACATTAAAGAGATTAAAAATTTAAGTATTTTGTATAGAGTAGTCTAAAGTGTTCACATCTAGTGGTATCAGAGCGAAACCAGATGGTAACAGAAGAAATAACAGAGATTATTTCATGTGTTTTCCCAAGCAAAGTAGGAATCCAGGTTCATAGAAGGAGCATGTTCTTCTGAGGGTGTCTCATGGATTATCCAGACTGAATCCCAACTAATCCCAGTATGAAGAAATAAAATGAAAATTATATACTTAATACTTATTTCATGGCGGGTCTGTATTTTCCAAGCCCATTAAGAATATAACTCCTGACAGGATTATGAGGCTGACTGCATTATTGCTCATGTTTCTATAGGTGGAAAACATGCTTTTCTGTCTTGTGCTGGGATGTGGGAGTAGAGACTGTGTTGTTAAATTTTCTTAAGGCAGAAAAACAACAACCACACAAAATAACCTGGAGATGATGAGTACTTTTCATCCAGGAATCTTCCCTGAAAGCATGCACTCTTTTATAAATTTGTTACAGAAAAATGCCAAAACAGTAACAAAAAAATTCCGTGCATAGTTGTTCCTGTAGGGAAACAGTTGACAGGAGTGTATCACAATCAATTTCCCAGTGGACCAGAGCGAGTTGTGGCTCTGTGTCTGTGTGTGTCCTGGGTCAGTGTGGAGCTGTCAACAGCAGAATCCTCCTCATCTTTGAGGATTGCTGTTTGCATCCAGTGTCAGAAGACCCTGAGCTGGCTGTGAGGTGACCACAGCTCTGACCAGGCACATCCGTGGGCTGCAGCAGGGGCAGGGGCTTGGTCGTCCCCTTGGGTCATTTCTTCTCTTGGCTACCACTGTTCTGTATAATTTGGGACTCAACTTTGTAGCTTCTGGCTTGGTAGCCTTCTCTCAAAGTCCTTATACCTTCTGGAGTCACTGCAATCTTCTGGCAAGAGCTGGTGGGCTGAAGGGAGATTTCCATGTGGCAGAGGGTAGGGGACACTTAAAATCAACTACCATGTCACCTGCCAGGTTTGTCACCATCACCATCAGCACATGTGTCTGCAGTTAACATCTCAGTGATTAATCAATTTTCTACTGGATTTAAAAAGGAATTCTGGCTTAGCAAATGGCATTTTACAAGAGTGAAAATTTACGTTTGACAGGAAAGGAGCACAGCAACAAATGTCCTTCAAGCTGAGCTTTTGAAGACAAAACCTGCAGGTGCTGATCTGTGTTGCTTTCTTGCTGTGTATTTGCTCTTTGCAAGTAAAGGAACCTGGATGTTTGATTCAGTTAAATAAAAAAGGGTGCTTTGGGATTTATTTTTTAAAAATCCCAACATTTGATTTCATATCTCTTAATTTCAGAAGTATTTCATCTGCAGTTTAGCATATGACAGAGTAACGTGGCAATAATAGCTTCTTGTTTGTCAGTTTTATAGGGAGATTGGCAGAATATCTCCCAAGCTGGCTGATTTTGAAGGATCTAAACTCAAATGGTGGTTACTACTGTCACGCTGACATCACAGACTGATCAGTGTGGTCCTGTTCTCAGGTTGCTGGAAGCCCAGCTCCAGGACCAGAGAAGGGAGCATGAGGAGGAGATGGAAGCTCTGAAAAACCAGGTGGATTTAATGCAAGAGGAGCTGGAGAAGCAGCAGCAGGCATTCCTGCAAACTCTGCAGCTCTCTCCAGAGGTCCAGGTGGAGTTTGGACTTCAGCAAGAAATTACACGTCTTACCAATGAAAACCTGGTAAGAGGCTATGCTGAGAACACAGAAAGAGGGAAAAAAATGGTTAGAGAGAAAGAGATATGAAGCATAATATGGAGGGAAGGGCACTAGGATCCTTTTCACCCTTCCTAAACTCTGCAGAATCCATCAGCATCTTCCACTGGTGCATTTGGGAGTGTTGGCACTTGGCCTTGAGTTGATGTTCCATGGCTGTATGACTTTTGTTACTACACAGATGCTTTATTTTTAATTTTTTAAAAAATGCTTTTTAAAGCCTGTCTACTTTGTGGCACTGCCTTCCAAATCAGATCACTGGGGACGTGTCTACTCTGTTAGGCACAGAGGCAGCACAGGTTTTTCATCTTACTTGTTTTTATTGGAAGTGTGGAAAGGCAGTTGCCACTCCAAAAAGTTGGCCTGGATCATCATAAATCTTCCCTTTCTCCCCTTCTGTATCTGTGTGCAAAGTCTGGAGGGAATGTTGGCATCTCCTGATTTTTTGCCTTTTTTCAACAACACCAGTATCTAAATAAAACTGTTTAAATGTGATTAGCAGCCAGGATTAAATGCTGTGGGTGTGCTCCTCTTCCACTGAGATGCTCAAATCGTGCCTTGGTGATGCACAGACCAGACTCCAGCCCCTAACTCACCCCAAATGAGTTGTTCTTGGGTTTAATGTTGGGATTCCTTTTAAATGTATCTTTTGTCTTTCAGGATCTTAAAGAATTGCTGGAAAAGTTGGAAAAGAATGAAAAGAAGCTGAAGAAGCAGCTGAAGATTTACATGAAGAAGGTCCAAGATTTTGAAGGTGACTTGAACATTGGGAAATACTGGGTTGGGGGAACTCACTTGGGTTTTACTTCTGTGGCCAATCTTGGAGATCTGCAGGTTTTGAGGTTTTTTTTCTCTTTTTCTTTCTATGAAAGTAAGATTTTGCTTGTTGTGTCACTGAACTAGCAGCAGGCACTGAGCTGACACTGACCCTGTACCAGGGTTTGGAGGATATTTAAGGAAAATTTTCTGCTGTCATTGCAGTCAGTGCAGTGACCCAGGCAGAGATACAGAAAGGAGCCCCATGGCCAGCAGGAAAATTTTTTGATCTGTCAGTTCTGAAGGGGGGATTATAACCCTTTAGTATCAAAATGTGTATGTATATTCTGCTTAATGATAAAATGCCTTAAATGTGGAATCTGTGTTGTATAGAAAGCACTTCCTGCTCTCTGGAGAAGCCGTGATTAATCAGAGAGCCCCATTCTCATGAGTTAATTTCTGGAAACCAGGCATTAAGTGAAATTAAGCTGAGTAACTGGAGGGTTTCCACGGCTTGCCCAGCTGCTCTCTGTCAGTGTGATTTGCATGCTGCTTGCTGCAGTATTTGCATGCTGGTCTCTTCTGCTTTATTGCACTTCAGCAGTGTGCCACTGTGGTTTGCAGCTTTGCAGACAGACAGAAGTTGCCATGCTTAGGGATTTTGCATTGACTGTCTGCTTTTTGCCTGGCTCTGTGAAAATCATTCACTAGGGTTGCTACCTTCTAGCCTGTGGTCTCTCGGAAAATAAAAAATGGCTTCATTTTTTTCCTCTTCTAAGTTCAAGTTTTGCACTTTTTCTTCCATTCAGCATCACAACTCTGTGGACTGGTAATCCAGGACCTGATTGTTTATATTTTTATATGTCCGTCAAAGCTGATGACATTATTGGGAAGTAACTTTGACTTGGTGTCTGCACTAAGGCCAGTGGAGGGCCTGAATAGCTGTTGATATCCATGTGCCAGCCAGGTGTTGATAATCTTTTCTCTTCACAGCATCCCAGACAATGGTGCCAGTGGAGAGGAGGCTGCACGAGCGGAACATGCAGGTTGCTGTCCAGAGGAAGGAGAAGGATTTTCAGGGCATGCTGGAATATTACAAAGAAGATGAGCCACTCCTCATCCGAAACCTCATTACAGGTGGGGAACTTGCTCTGCTTCTCCACCTGGCTGCTCCTTCTCGTGCCTGGGAGAGTTTGTAAACTTGAGATTAAAAAAGTAAGGTTAAGACAAATAGATCATCTCAATTAATCCATTCTAGTGTTGCATGTTTGTGGTGATGGCAGTTTAGGTAGGAAAAGTAGCGCTGCACTAAGCAGATAGACCAGATGGGACACACTCCCCTAGGGATAGCAAAAAATGGGAAACGCAAAGCAAGACTACAGTTTTTAGAGCAGGCAGCAACTTGCTGAGCTTTATATGAGGTGATAGATGGGGAGGGGGTGGCAGAAGGACAGACCCCTGGGATCTGGCACAGCCGTGGAACAAAGGTAGCTCGGTTTATGAGGCAGTAACAGACAACAGACAATGAACTTGTGAGCTCTTCTGCACTGCACAGGCTGCACTGCACATGCTGCAGCATCCCCTCACTCAGTGCAGTCAGGCTTTCCTGGCAAGGTGTTGGTATTCAGTACAGCTCTAACCCCAGCAGAGCCTAGTGGGGATCCAAAAAGTGTTCACAGAGCAGTGCTGGCCCATTTCTGTGGGCACTGAAGTTGTCCTGATCAGACAAGCTTGTTCTTTAGAGGCTCCAAATGCCCACAGCTGCCATTAGGATTCCATATCTTGAGGGAAGGAGTGATTTAATGTGTTCATCCATTCAGGGAGAGGATTTATTGTGCAAGGTATTCCTGAAAACTTCAGGGAGCTGTTCTAAGGTGGTTTGTGTGCTGCTGGGTTGAGTTTTACAGGGTAGAGAAGCTCTGGCTCCTCTGTGCATCTATAAGGAGAAATGGGGAGTTGTCACAAACACCAGTGCAGGCAGGGCTGCCCTTCCAAGCCTGAGTGCTGAGGGTCTGGGGCAGGTCCCTCTGTCCTGCAGCTGAACCTCTGGCTCTGGGTCCACTCTGCAGAGAGGGATGCAAATTGCAGAGCCAAAATGCCATTTTTCCCAGGGCTGAAGGGAGAGGGGTTTGCCTGGGTACACTCCAGCTCTGGAGTTTCTCTGCTTCACTTGTCAGTTGGGGAAATTTAAGTTTGCTTTTTTTGTGAAATCTTTTAATTTTTTTAACTGTCAAATCTTCCAGATCTCAAACCCCAGGCAGTGTCTGCTACTGTTCCCTGCCTTCCTGCTTACATCCTCTACATGTGCATCAGACACGCAGATTACATCAATGATGACCAGAAGGTGCACTCCTTGCTCACCTCCACCATCAACGGTGTTAAGAAAGTGCTGAAGGCAGGTGTCCATTTGCTCTTGTCTTGGGGTTGAGAGGCTGTCAGATGGTAATAACCATGTCCAAGTGTGTGACATTCAGCTCTCACGGTGATTTTCAAGCCAGTTTGCTCTTAGAGCCTCCCTTTTTAGAAGAGTGAGGAGAATTGGGAACTTAGCAATAAAATTGATTGAAATTAGAGGTTAAAAAAAAAAGTTTGAAGGGAAGAACAGCTAATACTGCCCAGCTGCAGAGGGAAAGCTGCCTGATTCTGGGTGGGGAAACTCAGAATTGGTTAGTTTTGTGATGCCATCACCCCCCACTGAAAGGCAGGGGGGTATCTCATGTGTTTTCACTTGTCTCTGCAGAAGCACCAGGATGACTTTGAGATGACATCGTTCTGGCTGGCGAACATGTGCCGCCTGCTGCACTGCCTGAAGCAGTACAGCGGGGAGGAGGTGAGAGCCCGGCCTGGGGGGTGGCATCTCCTCCTGGCACCGGGGGCTTCCCTCTGCCTGTGGGGTGGGGCAGCTCTGGCTGCCCTCCTTGTTCATCTGGGCAGTGCTGTGATCTGGGTATAGCACAGCTAGCTTTTCCTGGGAGAGCTCCTAAAAGCACAGAAGGGTTTTGGGTTGGAACAGACCTTAAATCCCATCTCATTCCATCACCTGCCATGGACAGGGACACTTTCCACTGTCGCAGGCTGCTCTAAGTCCCATCCAGCCTGGCCTTGGACACTCCCAGGGATCCAGGGACAGCCACAGCTGCTCTGGGCACCCTGTGCCAGGGCCTGCCCACCCTCCCAGCCAGCAATTCCTAATTCCCAATATCCCAATATCTTTGAGAGTCACAGAACCATGGAATGGTTTGGGTGGGAAGGGACAGTAAAACTCATTTAGTACCACCCTCTGCCATGGCAGGAACACCTTCCACTGTCCCAGGTTACTCCAAGCCCTGTCCATCTTGGACTTGGACACTCCCAGGGATCCAGGGGCAGCCACAGCTGCTCTGGGCACCCTGTGCCAGGGCCTGCCCACCCTCCCAGCCAGCAATTCCTAATTCCCAATCTCCCATCTGTGCCTGCCCTCTGGCAGTGGGAGCCATTCCCTGTGTGCTGTCCCTGCCTGCCTTGTCCCCAGTCCCTGTGCAGCTCTCCTGGAGCCCCTTGAGGCCCTGGCAGGGGCTCTGAGCTCTCCCTGGAGCTTCTCTTGTGCAGGGGAACAGCCCCAGCTCTGCCAGCCTCTCTGTGCTCTTTCTGGTGGGCCATTTTGAAGGCTGTTCTCCTGATTTTAATTTGTCCCACAGCTTTTCATTAAACAATATTTCATTGTGTTGAATAAACTTTATTAAAGCTGATCCCTTTAAAGAATGGGATTATCACAGTTCTCCTAGAACATTGCACTCTGCCATCCTTATAGATATGTATTCCGCATATTAAAATTTTCAACAGACCCAAATGCTGGTTTTTTTTTTAAAGTTCTTAGATATTTATTTAGCTATATTGAGCATTTAAACTCTAAGGAAAAAAAAACTCATAAAATTAAATTAACTATTCAGGAAATGTAAAAGATAATGGCTTGTGTATAAAACCTCAGCACTGGATTTTGAAGATTTAAAATCAAACATTAAATTTAAAATATTTTAGAGAATACTTACTAGCAGTTGTGCTCTTGTTTGCCCTCTTCTGTCTGGATAGTTATACTGCATTTAAAGAAAATCCTCTCCAGAAAACCAGCTGGGTTAAAACACAGTCTTTTCCATGATTTACTGTGTTAAATTAACCAGCTGTTTGCAAATTCTGTTGGCAATTTGTTGAAAAATATAAATGGGAGAAATACTTCAGAGCAGTTTGCAAGATACTGTTATCTTTAGTTTTAAATCTGGCCTATTTTTAAGAAAAGGTTAAAAAGAAAATCCCAGCCCACATGCAGTCCTGTCACGTGAAGAGCATTTTGCTCTTGAATTAGTTGAGAGAGTGGGGAAATTGTGAAACCAACTCAAATTGGTGCATGTTGTATTTTTCCATTTTGCCAGTCAGCAACCAACAACAGTTTTGGAGTTCTCATTTTTACACCAAACCGTATGAACAGGCAATTAAAGGATCTGTGTTAATTAAAACATCTCATTAACTTCTGCCACTAAAACTGGTATTAATATCTGAGCCCAGAACTGAGGGTGTACGGCAGCCAAATGCAGGATTATAGATCAGCACTATCAGCAAAAGACAGGCAACAAATTCAGTTATTTCAGATTTCTGAATTTCAGAGCAATTTAAAATGTTGTCAAGGCACATAACATGCAGTCATAATTTTTTTTCAATTTTCTAGAATCTTAATTTCAAAATACTTTATTCTCCATAAACAGTTGGAGCCCAAATAGATAAACATGTAGCTAAAAAAGTAGTTTCAGAGGGCCTGAAATGTCTTTTGCTACTCATATGTTTCAGTGTGCAGATCTTTGCTAAGGATAAAGTGAAAAACAGGTAGTTCAATGATTTTATTCAGAAGACAGTCCTCTAGTAATAATTTATGAACAAATGCCTGGGTAACTCAGAGGTGATTTATGAGTTTTGATCTTTTCTAAAATGTACTTTGGTAACATATTTTGGTATACTGTCCTGCAAGAGGGGGAGGGGGGTTGGTTTAATGCAGTGTTTTTGATGGACTGTCAGTGGGTAGGATAATGAGCCTGGGTGTTTTAACCTCCTTTTCAGTGCTTCATGACCCAAAACACGGCAAAGCAGAATGAGCACTGCCTGAAGAACTTCGACCTGACCGAGTACCGCCAGGTGCTGGGCCACCTCTCCATCCAGATCTACCAGCAGCTCATCAAAATTGCACAGGGCATCCTGCATCCCATGATCGGTGAGCTCACAGCTGCCCTTCAGCAGGGTGTTTCTTGGCCCAGATTATCTCCTCCAGCTGGTTTTCAGACTTTTGCACAGTGCCAGCATTACCCAGAGAGTTTTTATCTTCCCCCATGATAGGAGATAATAGGGATGAGGGTTTTTCCTCCCATTCCAGAAGATACCTCTTTTATTTCTGTTGGGGAGGCAGTGGAAGAGGTGAGGTTGTGCTGGTGGGTCTGCTGGGTCTGCTTTCTCCTCCAGACCAGGTTTGTGGTTAATCTTTTTATGGATGGAAATGTACATTTTAAGAGAGGAGAGGACTGGGAAGAGGAAAAAGACTCATAAAGACCTTGTCTGTTGAGGGTGAGAGAAGGTATGAGAAAAGTTACCTCTTCATCCAAATCCTTGAGGATTCATCTGAGGAATGCCCATCCCTGGCAGTGTCCCAGCCCAGGCTGGACAGGGCTTGGAGCAACTGGGATGGTGGAAGTTGTCCCTGCCCATGGCAGGGGTGTTTGACCTAAATGGGCTTTAGGGTCTCTTCCAAACCAAACACTTGTATACTTCTATGATATTTGTGTGTGGTTTTTAACTATTTCATATTATCAGAATAAACCAGCACTCATGGATCTGTCCTGCTGTCAGTTCTCACAGCATCCATGGTGTGCATCGCTGAGACTGAGATGTGCTCATTGCAGCCCATGGAGGGATCAGGTCTTCCCTCTAGTGACAAATAGATGGATACAGGCTTTTTAACCCATTTCCCCCACTCTTTTCAGTGCCTGCTGTGCTGGAAAATGAGAGTATCCAAGGGCTTTCCAGTGTCAAACCGGTGGGCTACAGGAAATACTCCTCCAGTGTGGGTGACATCTGCTACAGCTTGGATGAAATGATTCACCACCTGAACACATTCCACAGCATCATGTGTGACCAGGGCCTGGACCCAGAGATCATCCAGCAGGTGTTCAAGCAGCTCTTCTACATGATCAACGCTATCACCCTGAACAACCTCCTGCTGAGGAAGGATGTCTGCTCATGGAGCACGGGCATGCAGCTGAGGTGGGGCTGGGGCTTGGGCAGGGCTGTGCCTGCTTAGGGAAGTTTTGTTAATGTTGTAAATTGATGGAAAATAGGGGGAAAAAGTGCACTTCTCAGTGTAAATTAGTTAGATTTTCTCTTTGCTGCCCTCTCCTCTTCTCACACTGGATCTTTCTGTGCTTCCCTTGAGGACAGTGGGCACAGCTAAAGCATTTTCTGTGTAGATATTCTCAAAGGTATCTGGGTATCTTGCAGGATCTCATTAGCATTTAAAAGCTGGTTAAAAGCTTCATTTCAATTGTTGAAACTTGGAGGAATCTGAATGCTGTAGAAAAGCATTTGTCCCTTTTGTTGTTTGGCTGTTACATGATTCATCTATTTGTAAGGTACCTGGAGTATATATTTTACTCTAAGTTGTTAAATACTAAGCTTTGGTCTGATTGTCTCTTGATGTGTGTATCACAAATACGCATCACAAAATGCCATATACACCAGCACTGCAACATACCTTGAGCTCCAAAGAGGAGTTTTGAAGATACTACTTCTTACCTCTGAGCTCACATCTTGTCTCTGTTGCTTATCCAGGTTTAACATCAGCCAGCTGGAGGAATGGCTGCGTGGGAAGAATCTGCAGCAGAGTGGAGCAGCACAAACTTTGGAGCCCTTGATTCAGGCAGCACAGCTCCTGCAGCTGAAAAAGAAAACGTCGGAGGATGCTGAGGCCATCTGCTCCTTGTGCACATCGCTCACGACCCACCAGGTAGGGAGCAGGGCAGGTGTTCACAGCACAGGTAATTGAGGAGTCGGAAAGGGTGGTCTCCTGCTGCCAGCTCTTCAGTGGGCACAACTTGTGCTCTTTGGGACTGATGTTGCATCTTGGCCCCTCGCAGAGGGGGTCACAGTGGTGGCCCGTCTCTTACAGTGTCACTGATGGCACTGGAGCTCCAGAAATGTGCAGAGATGAAACCCAGCCCTGAGGAATTTGTTGTGTAAGATTCTTGGCATTTTAAACCTGCCTAGCTCTAATCACAGTTCTGCTGTCTCTGAGGCCAGCCTTTTGCAGCTTTCCCAAAATTCTCTGATTTTAATGATTCCCACACCTATTGTCCTTTGCCAGCTCTTAAACTGGCTGTGTCTGCAGGATGCCCACCAAGGATTCCTGTTTGGAGCAGGAGGTTTAGAAGTACTAACCTAGGCTGGCTGAATATGACCTTGAACTTTGAGACTTCATTTCAGGAGGATATAAACTGACATTTTTTACTGCTGGATTGCCTGTCCTTAATTTGATAATATTGTAGGAAGGGAGAAGTGGGAGGTGTGAGCTGATTTCCAGTGGTTCTTGGAGAGCCTTTCTAATGTATCTGCATCACCCTGTCCTGAACATGCATTTTTGAGAAAAGCTGAGGGAGGGGAGGAGCAGGAGTGAGGGAGTGTCAAGAGAAGTATTGTAGAGGTGACATCAGAAGTCATCCATGTCACCATGTGCCAACCAGGGTGGAGTCCCTGTGTAAAGCTGTTGTCCAAGTCTGTTGCCAATTTACAGATGTTCCCATAAGAAGTGATTTTGACAGGTCCATAGATCTTGCAATACCTTACAGCAGGCAAAGAAAAACACCAGGGTGATATTTGTGCTGCTTTTCTCTGTTTTGTCACGGCAGACTTGTGGCCATACGACAACCTGCTGCTGGTGCTTTCTGTTCTGGAGAAGTTTGGCTTCTCATGACTGTAACCATGTTTTCTTTTTAACAGATTGTAAAGATACTTAATCTCTACACTCCTGTGAACGAGTTTGAAGAACGTGTGACAGTAGCTTTCATACGAAACATACAGGTAAATTTAAAGGACTGTCAATTGGAGGGCACAAATTACATCTCTGTAGTTCTAGTGGCATCTGTATTAAATCACAGCTAACTTGGGCATTTTATAAAAGAAATGCTGCTGCAGATTGTCCTGAATTCAGTGCCCTGTGTGTGCACACACACTTACAGCACACAGCTGCAGGGATAACCAGGCTGCTAATCACAGAGGGCAACAAGAAGCCAAATCCCAAGCTCAGCTAATTCAGCTCTTCAGTAGCAACACCACCAAAGATTACAGTTGCAGAAGTCAACAAAGCATTGGTGAAATTGAGTAACTTCTGAGATAGGAGGTAGAAATTGGCATAAAGGAAAAATAAACAAATTAAAGCCAAAAACTTTTTAATGCTCACAAGGACCAGGGAGGAAAAGGAAGGGCATATGTTCAATACCCCCAGAACATATCACCATGGTTGAACAGCTGAATCAAAGGTGGTCTGCTGATAACATGTAGTCCTGGTTTTGCTTTGCTGAGGGGATCATCTTGTTTCCATGTCCTGTATCTTTGTGGTCATGTAGAAAATATAACCAGGTTCTCCTGAAGCAGTGTTTCCTAAGTCTGTATAGAAGTTCCTGTCAACACTTGCTCAGAAGGAAAGGTGCTGCAGAAAAGAACAGAATAGTTCTCACCATTTCCTGCAGTACCTATAAAATGATGCACATTCTCAAAACCTTTCATGGTGTTAAACACAACAAGAAAAAGCAACAACTGATGCTAAATCTGTTTTCTTCTCCCACACCCAACAGACGCAGTTGCAAGAACGGAATGACCCTACACACCTGCTGATAGACTTCAAGTACATGTTCCCAGTTCTGTTCCCATTCAACCCATCCGCCATCACCATGGACTCCATTCATCTCCCTGCTTCTCTCAACTTGGATTTTCTCAATAAAGTCTGAAGAAAGTAGAATTAAGCTCACCTCTCACACCCAGAGACTTCCAGCAACAAAATAAAAAAAATCGTAAAAAGAATTAAAGAGCTCTTTAAATATGGACCAAACAGGCTTATGGAAGAACCAGTACTCAGTAACAAATGGATGCTAAAACGTACACTAAAAAAGACACTGGTCTGTATGTGATTTTTTTTTTTTTTGTAATTTGCAGCTCAGAAATAAGGATACTTGAAAAAAAGATTTTTTTTATTTTTTATTGCTTGATTTTATGTTGACATAGTTCAAAGCCCATAATCATCTCCAAAAGCCAGGAAGTGGGAGACAGCTTATTTTAATTTTCACAGGTGTCTATGACAAAAACAAAATTTGAGATACTTGTGCTGCCTTTAAGGGTGTGTTATTTGTCTAGTAGCAGGTGGGTTTATGTGTATGAATAACAGAACATGCAGTTCTGCCTTCAGTTCTTGCTAGTAACTGCATTCATGATAGTGAATTGAAAAGGTAAATTGCAGAATTTATCACACCATAAAGGTAAAAGGGCTGGGATGCTTCTTGTTTCCACTGATGTGGAATCTGTCAGAGATGGCATGTTTGAGAAATGTTGTTGCTCCTCCTAAATGCATTCAGTGCATCTGCTTCATGGAAGTTTAGATAAATTGGCAGGAATTTGTTCTGTTGGACTTTCTTATGTTACCAAATTTACATTAGCAAAGGGTTTGTCCTGGTAAAACAATTATGATGCAAAGGACTGCCTTAAACCTTCTGCTTCTAGTATAGCATCATCCTGCTCCCTACTGTTATCTTTCCTTGTGCTTTCAAGTGTCAAACACTTTCATCCAGTGGCTGTCAAGGTTCTTGGACCTCTTACATGGCCAGTGTCAGAATCCCATACCTACATCATGCTAAGGAACCCAGTTTAATCATCCAGCCCTGTGTTCAAAAATGGGTTAATCCTAGCTGTAGCTGTCCAGGGAAAAACTCCATTCAGTTCAGTAGCCATCCAAAAACATTATGAATCATGCCAATACACAGCTTGGATAAATGAAGAATATTTGAAAAATTAAAATAGTTCTAAAAGTGATGAAGTGTTCTAACACAAAAAAGAAAAAAAAAAAAAGAAAAAAAAAAAAGAAAAAAAGAAAAAAAAAAAAAAGAAAAGCTGTCAGGTAGTATGTTAGAAATGTAAGCCATTTCTTTAAGAGTGAACCCAAACTACAACAACCTTAAATGAATAATTGCTTTCAGTTCAAATTCTGTTAGTTTTGTTTTTTTTTTAATCAGACTTACAAACTAAACCAAACCAACCCTCTGACCTCAGCACACAGATGTTGAAGGAGACAAGCCATTGGTTTTTCCTTTGGTCCTTGCTAGCAGACACTGAGCTCTCGGTGACTGCTGGGCAGGGAAGGAGGAGGTGGGTTCCTGAGGGTCAGTGCTGCTCCACGACTGCTCAGCGTGGGGATGCCTCTGCCATAGCACGACGTGCCAAACTGCAGCCAGGATGTGTGGCTGCCAGCATTCTGCCCTCTCCACTTCCACAATAGTCTTAAATCAGTCTTAACTCACCTGCTTTTGTGGCTCCTTCTGTGGTCTGCAGCTCCGTCATGACTAAAAGCTTTCTATGAAAAATCCACTCTCTCTATCTGACTCTTTTTAATTGGTGTAAATCCAAACAGCAAATTTATGACCAGGTAGGCTGTCTGTTCAGAGATTCAAAGTAGAATGTGAAGTTTCTTTAAGATACACTAACTCCTGTCTGCTGCAGTTTCCTTTCTAGGCAAGGAGCGTATTGTGATTCAGACATCATGTATATAATCGGTGTATATACAAACTGCAATAGTCCTGTATGTACTATATATGTATATGACTATCCAAAAAAGCACATTTTAAAAGAAACTGTTGAGTGCTGTGCAGAATTATATTGGTCTATGCCAGTGGGTAAGTACCTTGATTCAAACTGAGACTATAGTTCAGAGCAACTGTTACCACTGAAGGACAGACTTCAGGCTAAAAAGTAATTTTCCCCCTTAACCATCACCCATGGAATTACAGATATTTTGCTTGTAAAGAGCCAGGACTGTCTCCAAATTGCAGTCCTTGGGCAGTCCTCTCCTCTGCTGTGTCTTCAGTAGTGCCTTCATCTCCCCTGGCTATACAATGAGGGTAATGCCACCAGTCTGCTGCCCGTGCCCAGCAAGCCCTGCCACCCACTCACCTGCAATATCTTTATTTGTTTTCACCTACCTCTTTTCACAATGAATGTCCTTGCAGTGCTCTGAATTTTGTTAGTTGTCACCTCTCCCTTCTTTCCATGCTCCAACGGTCATCATGGTTTAAGAATAAATAATTTAAAGCAGGATTCAGCCTTTCTGTGAGGTGGTTTAAACAGAGAGCTGTTGCTCAGGATTCATGTTAGGTCAGCACTTTCAGGCAGTTCAGGCCTCTACCTCTTTCTGATGTAAATTATTTGGAGTACAATTCCCAATGCATTGATTGAACCTATGCTTATCTCTCAGACTGACAGGTTGCTGCAGAATCCTCTTCTGCAGTGACTGTGTTGCTGATTACCACTGTAAAATGTGCTTAATGGTCTTCTAGGGGATAATGGTCCTTCACTGGCACTTTCAGGTTTGTAATTTATATGTTCTTTCTTAAAAACTCTTAGTATGTGTAGATGGGAACTGGGATTTAACATCTTGATCTGTGATCACCTAGTTTATCCACTGAGATCCATCTGAAAGAGAATTCTGTATGAAATACCTTTAATATATGTTATATTTTCTGTTAGCACTTTTTAAAATCTGTATTTAAATGTTAATTTAGTTAAATTGCTATGTTCAAGCATGCCTTCTTTCCTCAGATTTACACTTCTTTATTTAAAAAGCAAAATGAACACAAAGTATGGCTTAGAGAAAGCTGGCTCTTCTCCAGATCTGTCTTTATTTTTAAGTATTGATTATTATGTTTAGCATTTTCCCACTCTGTGCCTTCAGCTGTTTAATTCAACCACTCTTTCTCTGAAATAAGCATTAAAACAGTGGAATATATGTATTATTCTGTTATAGAAAAAGTTGTCTATGGATATAAAAGCCTACTCATAAAATCTTACATTGAGGAGGTCTGCAAAAACACTTTGAAGTTCTTGGGGAAAAAACCCAAACCATAGTGACCCACAGTGATTTTTGCAAATATGATGGCTTACATCTCAGAAAATCACTATTGGGAATAAAATAAATTAAACCATCAAAATGCCTGAATCATCAGCATTACAGAACCAACACTTCAAATATGAGTTGAGGCACATGCTGGCTGACCTACAAGAAGCATCCTGGACAATGTCCATGTTTCATTTTCACCAGAAAGTTCCTTTTCTTCTTCCTTTTTTTTTTTTTTTTAATTGGCATTTTGTAACTGAGGTTGCTTATCTGATGAACCTGCTGTAGGTGAATGTAGGAAAAGAACATTAGACCACAAGATTGAATTTTTGCAGTCTCACATTACAAACATTTTTTTGCTCATGCAGTTTATTCCACTGGAACTGCAAGAATTCCTTCATATTTGTGAAACAGTACCAAAGTGTGGGCATGTTTTAAGCACAGTGGCTGCTTTTCATCACCCTGCAGCTTGAACACTGAAGTCTTTGCAGGACATGATTCCTCATTTCTGTGATTTGCAAAAGGTGCAAATGAAAAAGCTGCACTTGAAATAATGTTGCTTTCCTCCATTTTCAATAGTAAATGAATAAAATTGTGCAAACTTATTAACTGAAAAAATAGCATTTTATTATTGAATATAAATAGAACGTAATTAAAACAAATTGCATGAACTTCCATGAAGCTTTTTCCTCAAACTTTATTGATTCACATATATATTACAATCATAAATTGATCTTTTTTTTTTTTCCTGAAAGAAATACTAGCAAGGTGTTAAGTAAAACAATCCACAAGACATAGCCCTGATAAGTATCCAAATTATTTCAAGGTGTGAATGCCAGTGGACAAAGACTTTCAGATTAATTTGAAATCAGAAATAAGTATATTAAAAAAGTGCTACTATATTGAAATCTTTGGGGATATTTTTATTTTTTATTTTTTGTGGCGTGAAGTGTCATTACCTTAAGGAGCAGAAGGTATAGCTGCTGTCAAATGATATACATGAGTGAATACTGTAGATTAAATACTACTGCTTATAAAATATTTTTCCATTTTGAACAAATCTGTAAACAACACCTTTGTATAAGAAAATGCTTGTAACAGTGACTGTAATATTCAGCTGGGGATAAAAAAATTTGTGAAATAAACACTTTTGAAGAAATTGTGGCTCTTGGTCAAAAATGGGAATGCAAAAAATAATCCCTTTCAATATATACTTCCATCCAATAGAAACATTTCTAGGTAATTTATAAAAAGAAATTAGGAGAATCACTTTTACTTATGACACTGGAGCTTTTAAAAGATATAACTTTATTTCAGAAGTGCTGAAATATTGGCAGCTAACAAGAAACTCATTGAGTGTGAAGTGTTATGGCCCTGAGAGCCATTATAAATGAGTGGAGAAAAGGAAAGGAAACTCCATCCATTGTGCATGTGCGTAAATCACAGAAACCCAGAATGGTTTGGGTTGGAAGGGACCTGAAAGCCCATCCACTTCCATCCCTGCCATGTGCAGGGACACATTCCACTGTCCCAGGTCACTCCATGACCCGTCCAGCCTGGCCTGGGACACTGCCAGGGATCCAGGGACAGCCACAGCTGCTCTGGGCACCCTGTGCCAGGGCCTGCCCACCCTCCCAGCCAGCAATTCCCAATTCCCAATGTCCCAATATCTTTGAGAGTCACAGAACCATGGAATGGTTTGGATGGGAAGGGACAGTAAAACTCATTTAGTACCACCCTCTGCCATGGCAGGGACACCTTCCACTGTCCCAGGTCACTCCAAAACCTATCCAGTCTGGCCTGGGACACTCCCAGGGATCCAGGGGCAGCCACAGCTGCTCTGGGTACCCTGTACCAGGGCCTGCCCACCCTCCCAGCCAGCAATTCCCAATTCCCAATCTCCCATCTGTGCCTGCCCTCTGGCAGTGGGAGCCATTCCCTGTGTGCTGTCCCTGCCTGCCTTGTCCCCAGTCCCTGTGCAGCTCTCCTGGAGCCCCTTGAGGCCCTGGCAGGGGCTCTGAGCTCTCCCTGGAGCTTCTCTTGTGCAGGGGAACAGCCCCAGCTCTGCCAGGCTGGCTCCAGAGCAGAGGGGCTCCAGCCTGGCAGCAGCTCCGTGGCCTCCTCTGGGCTGGCTCCAGCAGCTCCACGTCCTTGTGCTGCTGGAGCAGGGCTGGGGCAGCTCTGCAGGTGGGCTCTGAGCAGAGCACAGGGGCAGAGGGGCAGAATCCCTTCCCTCGACCTCAAATGAGGCTTAGATGAGGGAAGTCAATGGCAAAGGGAGAAAATACAGCAAAACCTAGACTCTTTTAGAAGGCAACTTTGCACGTTCACTGATTTATAGATTTATTAAATCATTGGAATTATGCAGAGAAAGTTGTTGAGAGATTATTTTAAATGAAAAATGGGAGTCTTCACAGGATAACATCTTTTTCTTCAAGAAAATTTATAGAACTTTAAGTATGTCCCTGAAGACATGGCAAATTTTATTTGTACACAAAATATTTTCACCGGCTTCCCTGTCTTCTGCCTGACAGCCAGGATGGTTCCACTGGAGCAATTATGCAGATAAATCATACCTCAATGTGCATTTCAACCATCAGAACTGTGGAGAGTGAGTTTTGTGGTGTAGCTTGGAGGTTCGGATTCCTGGCTGGGAGGGTGGGCAGGCCCTGGCACAGGTTCCCCAGAGCAGCTGTGGCTGCCCCTGGATCCCTGGAAGTGTCCAAGGCCAGGCTGGATGGGGCTTGGACCACTCTGGGATAGTGGAAGGTGTCCCTGCACATGGCAGAGAGTGGCACTGGATGAGCTTTAATGTCCCTTCTAATCCAAACCATTCTGGGATCCTAGGATATTCATACATGATTTTAACTATTTTATATTATCAGAGTAAACCATGGATCTGTCCTGCTGTCTGTTCTTGCAGCATCTATGGTGTTGCATCACCAAGACTGATAATGCGTTCAGTGCAGCCCACGGAGGGATCAGTTCTTCCCACTAGTGACCAGTATATGGCTGCAGGCTTTTTAGCCCTTTTATCCCCGTGTTTTTCTTGTCTGCTGTGCTGGAAAATGAGAGTATCCAAATGCTGGCAGGTTTCACCTCCATCCGTGTCCAGGGAAGCCAAAGCTTGGAATTAGGGGCAGCGCTGGGTCAGCCATGGATTGTGCACAAATTCAGGTGTGCGACCCTCCACAACCCCCTCAAGAAGGTTTATCGATCTCAGCTGCATCAGGGCAAGGTTAGGATGGACATCGGGAGGAATTTCCCCATGGAAAAGGAGGTCGGGAATTGGAGCTGCCCAGGGAGGTGCTGGAGTGCCCATCCCTGGAGGTGTCCAAGGAGGTGGCACTGAGTGCTGTGGGCTGGGTGACAAGGTGGGGATCGGGTGCCAGGTTGGACTCGATGATCTCGGAGGGAATCGATTCCATTATTATCTGCAATTAACCGTAACACGCTCTAATTACCTGCGAGGCGGGCGCAGGGCAGCCTCTCCCCTCAGCCACCACCGCCCGCCGCCGATTCGCCAAAACCGCCCGGGGGGGCCGAAGCAACATTTAAAAACAAACAAACAGAAGAACACCCACATTTAAAATAGATTTATTACAAAGCTAAAATGACGCGTAGGAAATAAATTTCAGTGAAGTGCCCGCCCCTCCCGGCGCAGCGTGGCGAATGTGCGGGCGGGCGGCACTCGGGCGGGCGCGGGGCGGCCATGGCGCTGCTGAGGGGTGAGGATCGCGTCCGCCGCGGCTCCTGAGGGCTCCTGAGGGCTCCTGAGGGCGGGCACACACGGCTTGCACGCTGTGGGGCTCCCAAAAGAGAGGCAGCTCCTGGGAATTACAAAGTAGAGCCCACCGAGAGGCGGTCCCGTGCCGGCCGGGCGGTCTCCCTGCCCGCTGCGCCGTCCGTGCCTGCGCGGGCAGAGGGCTGGGGGTGAAGAGGGAATTGCCAAAAACAGCGGGTTCAAAGAGTGGGAATGGGGTTCAGGGAATTGGAATGGGGTTCCGAGGGTGGGAGTGGGTTTTAGAGAATGGGAATGGGGTCAGGGAGTGGGAATGGGGGTACAGAGAGTGGGAATGGGGTACAGAGAGTGGAAAGGGGATTCAAAGAGTGGGAATGGGGTTCCGATGGTGGGAGTGGGTTTCAGAGAGTGGGAATGGGGTTCAGAGAGTGGGAGTGGGATTCAAAGAGTGGGAATGTGGTCAGGGAGTGGGCATGGGGTTCAGAGATTGGGAATGGGGTTCAGAGAGTAGGAATGGGGTTCAGAAAGTGGGAGTGGGGTTCAGAAGAGTGGGAATGTGGTTCAGAGAGTGGGAATGGGGTTCAGAGATTGGGAGCGGGGTTCAGAAGAGTGGGAATATGGTTGAGAGAGTGGGAATGTGGTCAGGGAGTGGGAGTGGGGTTCAGAGATTGTGAGTGGGGTTCAGAAGAGTGGGAATGTGGTTCAGAGAGTGGGAATGGGATTCCGAGGGTGGGAATGGGGTCAGGGAGTGGGAATGGGGTTCAGAGAGTGGGAATGTGGTCAGGGAGTGGGACTGGGGTTCAGAGATTGGGAATGTGGTCAGGGAGTGGGAATGGGGTTCAGAGTGTGGGAATGGGGTTCAGAGAGTGGGAATGGGGTTCAGAGAGTGGGAATGTGGTCAGGGAGTGGGACTGGGGTTCAGAGATTGGGAATGTGGTCAGGGAGTGGGGCTAGGGTTCAGAGATTGGGAATGTGATCAGGGAGTGGGAATGGGGTTCAGAGAGTGCGACTGGGGTTCAGAGAGTGGGAATGTGGTCAGGGAGTGGGACTGGGGTTCAGAGATTGGGAATGTGGTCAGGGAGTGGGATTGGGGTTCAGAGAGTGGGAATGGGGTCAGGGAGTGGGACTGGGGTTCAGAGATTGGGAATGTGGTCAGGGAGTGGGACTGGGGTTCAGAGAGTGGGAATGTGGTCAGGGAGTGGGAATGGGGAGCGCAGGATGAGGAGGGGGTGCAGAAGGTGAGGAGGGGGTCGGATGTGTCAGTCAGAGCCTCTGCGTTCAGCACTCTTTTCCGCAGTAATTCGGTTTTTGGCTCCCTGCATGCTCGGCTCAGTTGTGCTGCAAGCAAACTCATTGCATAGGGTGTGTGTCTGTCATGTAACTAGATATCTGAATTGTGTATCAGGAGCAATTTCTCCGTGGAAAGGGCTGTCCAGCCCTGGTACAGCTGTGCAGGGTAGTGGTGAAACCCCCATCCCTGGAGGGATTTAAAAGCCATGTGGATGTGGCACTGGGGGGACAGTGGTGGCCTTGGCAGTGCTGGGGACTGGTTGGACTTCATGGTCTTAGAAGTCTTAGAAATCTTTTACAACACAGATGATTCTGTAATTCTGTGATTCTCTGTTTATGTCCAGTGACTCTCAGTGACACCTGAACTGTCAGTGACAGGGAGTTTGTCACATTCACACCCTGCCTGATAGTGCAGGATAAACTCCTTAAGTTGCTACAGCTCCTAAGAGTGTTTGGTGCAAAGAAATAATTTATGCTCTACATTGTTTAAATTCTGTGACTCTAAAAAATGAGGTAAATACACCTTTTAATACTGCTCTTGTATGGAAACAAAATTAAAATTTATTGCAATAGGGCTTTTTATCTATTTGACAGCAGTTTGCTACTTGACAGACTGTACCTAAATAATAACATACATGTCAGTCATGGTGTGAGACTGCAGAGCTAAGGCCTGTGTAGTCAGCATTGTATTAATTCTGATGGTTTTGCTGAGCTGGGTAACAGAGAGGGCACTTTGCCCATAATAGTTTGATTTTAGTTTTCTGTGCCCACTGCAGGATTTTCTTTTATCTCAATCCATAACACTTTCATATACCATTCTTGCTTCTTGACTTCCTTTTTTATGTTATTGGTTGTTTTCTAGGCTTTCAAAATAGCATCTGATGAAGAATTATTTTCGTATCGAGTGCATTTGAGATATGTTGGAAGATTAAATAGTGTTTCAGTTCCCTGTTTGGCAGCAAGTTAACAAAACCAGTTTAAAAGATGTCTCAAATACAGTATTTGGTAAGGATTCAGAGTGATCTTGGCTTTCTTCCCTCATAAGTTTTCAGATCTCTCTGCGTTTGGTACTATTCTGCTCTCATGCAATGTTTATCACCTTGGAAAATTGCAGAGACTCTGGAATCTTTCTCTGATAATGTAGGACAGAGCTAATTAATGGAAATTTAGTAAGAGTTGTCAAAAGACAAAGAGTCCTTTTTCACTCAGGACTTCAGCCTCCCCTTGTTGCCTCTCCTGAAATTCTGGGGAGGGGGTAGCATCTGTAAGTGCCTCTCCAGTCAAGCAAAATTTGACAGGCTCTGGAGTTATGTACCCTAAGGGAGTGTCTGTGTCCAGGTTAATTCAACATAACAGACTGTGCTGCTGCTTCTTAATCTTCTTCTCGTACTGGTTCTGTCCAGTCTTCTCTCTGAGTCTTGAGTCACTGTACAGCAGCCAGAAGGTGATCTTGGGCACAGAACTGATCCAGGTGAAAATGTGGCCCTCATGTTCTGCTGAGTTAGTGTTCAGCTGCCTCTGTTGTGTGACCTGCCCTGGTTTATTGGCCCCGTGGTGCTGTTGGGAAGTGGGCAGAAGTGAGCAGCCTTCGTGAAAGAGAGAGAGGTGGTGTTGATGTGAAAGGAGTGTTTAAGGGCAAAGTTCCATCCTTGCCCCTGGACTGCTCGTGAGGCAATGTGACTGAACAAACAATGTGGATAACTGACAACCTGGCCAAAGAGGGAGGAGAAAGAATTCTTTTTGCTTGGTCAGGTCCCCAGGCTGGTCTGCAGCAAGGCTTTTTAATCAGTTTGGGTTGGCACAATTTGGAGTAGGCAGAGAATCAGTGGACGGGAGGAGTGGTGAAAAATGTGAGCATCAAGGCCTTTTTTGCTGCAGGAAAGATTTGGCAAGGAGGGAAGGTTTATGTTGGGTATTGGGAAGAAATGCTTTGCCATGATGTGAGCCACTGGCACAGGCTTCCCAGAGCAGCTGTGGCTGCCTCATCCCTGGAAGTGTCCAAGGCCAGGCTGGATGAGGCATGGAGCAGCCTGGGGTAGTGTCCCTGCCCATGGCAGGGGGGTTGGAACTGGATGATCCTTGAAGTCCCTTCCAAGCCAACCCATTCTGTGATACGAGTCTGAGCATCCTCCCTGCACATTTTAGATCTGTACACTGTGTTCAGGTCCTTGTCAGTGGGGAACCTTGACCTTGGCCAGTTTGGAATGTCCTTTCCTAGCAGTCATGCAGCCTGGGGAGCAAATACATGCGAGATGGAGGAGCACCCTCTCTCTGACAAAAATGCCAAGTAACACAGATCAGATGACCCAAAATCAGTGCTCAGGAGCAGCTTAATGAGCAGGCATTTTCATTTCTCTCCATTCTTTTATCTCTATGTATCCCTGCAGTGTTACCTAAAATAGCTGGGTGTTTGATGGGAGCTGTGGAAAAGGGGGTTGTGAGCAATACACGGTTCAACTGGGGGAAAGTTCACAGCCTGCCTCCCACTTGTTTTTCTGCACGTGGGAGCAGAGAGCCAGTGTGACAGGCAGCCAGGAGCTGGAATTTGTATTGACTGCTCCTGGCCCTTGCATTTGTACACAAGTGCTTGCACACGGTCTCCTGCCTAGTGAAAACTGGATTTTCTTCTCAGGAACCAGAAGATTCATACTAAAGCAGTGGCATATATATTTCTGGTGGCAGGAGCATGAATTTTTTGGTTAGGGAATGTTTTTCCTCTTAACCTAAAGTATTCAAAATTGAAATGCATATAAAAAACGTGTGGGGTGGGTTGTGCTTTATTGTTTGGTTTGAGTTTGATTTTCTTTTTTAATGGAAACTGTCTGCATATAAACCAAATATCTGCTGATTTTTCTAGGATGGGGGAATGGCCTCTGCTGAAAGCACTGTTCTTTGTCTGAGTTTTTCACAGGCATCTATTACAGGATATCCTAGATGTTTCTGTCATGCTTTTAGTGCATTAGCACTAATTTTTGATGCATGTGGCAGCCTACTCCGACTCCACATTTGTACCCAAGCTTACTTTGTTGTCAAACCTCACTGTGGAACAGGGGTATTTCAAGAATCTTCCCCGCTTTTCTTTCTGACTGTTAATTCTTCACTCCTTCCCTGTCTAAAGCACCATTGCATCATTCATCTGGAGCTTCCTGTGTTCATGTTGCCTAATACTTACAAAATTGTGTGTGAGTTCGGGGTGTCACCTGCTGGAGGCTGGCTCGGCGCTCTCCCGTGAGCGAGGCGCTGTGCCTGTGGGTAATTTCTGCCCCCGCTGTGGGTGTGTGAATTCACCGCGGGTCATTTCTGCCCCCGCCGCAGGTGTGTTCATCGTGGCAGCCAAGCGCACTCCCTTCGGCACCTACGGGGGGCTGCTCAAGGATTTCTCGGCCACCGACCTGACGGAACATGCCGCTCGAGCCGCGCTGGCCGCGGGCAAGGTCCCCCCCGAGATCATCGACAGCGTCGTCGTGGGCAACGTCATGCAGGTTGGTAGCCCAGAAATCTGCTGCTCGCTCGGGGCTGTTTTGGGCACCCTCGGTGTGGCCCGATAGACAGCCTCTTCTGGCTGGCAGCAAAAGGGCTGGAAGCAAAAGGAGTCAGTAGCAGTTTGCAGTCTGGTGTTTCTTGCTTGTGCTTGAGGGATCTATCCTGTGTGATTTGTGGTGATGTTGGGGCAAGGCGTAGCTTGTTTTTTTAGTGCCAGAGGTGGTTTAATCGAGGATGAACTGACCTCCTAGAAGTGTGTATCAATTGGTTAGTTGCTAATCCCAGGTATGTGTCCCTTGTTTTAATGGCTCAAGCTGTGTGACTTGGTGATCAGTGTTTTCTCACTGAGTTGCATAAATCCCTTTTAAGCCTGTAAGTGATTTGAGTCTACTTCTCTTGTGTTTTCTATAGAATTTTTTTTGAGTGAACGTGAGTTTCTTTTGAGCTGGAAGGATACATGCTTTGATTGGCAGAGACATTTGGACAATCATGTCTTTTCCAAAGAGCTTGTGAGGAGGATGCTGTTGTATGCATTGCAAAACTGCAGTTACCCACACATACAAATGAGGATCTTTGTTTTAGGCAAGACAGCAAAGAACATTCCTAGCTTTTGTTTTGGCTTTGTATTCTGATTTTGTGTTTCAAGGATGCACAAGAAACAGCTGACTGAGAACTTTGACAATAAGCAAAGAAACAGGCAGTATCCCTTCTTTGGATTTTCAGCCAAAAGAGTAATTTGAAATTATTTTGTTTCCTACAGCTACCATTTAAACTTCTTTTATTCAGCTTTTCAATTTTGTAAGACTTGTTTGTGGCCTAGGAAAGTATTGCTGCACTCAAATCACTTGTAGTCCTTTCACATAAGAAATAGCAATGTCATGATAAAGTTTCTTTTGGTTTTGAAAGTACATGTCTTTTCCTTTCCATCATACTTCCCCATCCCAGTAGGTTATTTTTTTTAATTCCAGTTTATTGATACTGTTTGATTAAGTTTAATTAACTCTGAATGTGTGACTATTTCAAACTCCCCTTCTTCAGCAGAAGTGGTTTGATTAATTTTAATTTTCTTTTCCTGAACTTGCATTAGTATTGTAGCATTATGCACGGAACTTTGTCTTTATAATATGTTTTAGCTTAGGGTATGTTCCCCAAGGGCATAGGTGTTCTCTCTGGTTTTGGAAGGGCCTTCCCCTGATGGTCTGAGCAATGTTAATTTACCTTAAAATAATTGCAGCTTGCCAGGCAGGATCTGCCCTTGCATCAGCCTGCTGTGTGGGTGCTGTGTTGAAAATAAGGGATACAGGGAAAAAAACCACAAAGCTGCTGACTTAATACACATTCTTTAAAATGCATATTAAGACAGTGGCACTTTCAGATCCTGTAGGATAGTGTTTTCTTGAACTGAATCAAAGTCTTCTGGTGAGTGGTAGGGTTTCTGCTGAACATACACCTTCTGTCAGGGATGTAGTTACACCATTCTGGCTTTCTATCAAGACTGTTTTTGCTTTCCAAACCAATGGGAGTGTGACAAAACCTCTTCCCTGTTCTTCCTACAGAGCTCCTCTGATGCCATCTACATTGCAAGGCACGTGGGTTTGCGTGTGGGAGTTCCCATGTCTGTTCCAGCCCTCACTGTCAACAGGCTCTGTGGCTCTGGCTTCCAGTCCATTGCCAATGGCTGTCAGGTACAAAGCTGTATTTCTGTGTCACTCCTAGCTTTTGTCACGCTGTTAACATGTAGAAACATGTCCTCTGTGTTTGGGATGAGTCTTGACATGGATTTTTGGTAGAGATTTTTATTGTCCAGCACAGCTTTTGCAGGAGTTCAGCCACCACAGTGCCACAACCATGTGGCTGGTTCTTAAAATCCAACTATTGTAGTAATTTTTAGTTTAATATGAGGACTGCAACATGTGTTAGCTAGTGAAATGGAGCTCAGATCCCACAATCCTGTTTGTATGGACTGGAATTACTGGACTCCAGGCATCTTTCATCTCTTGATCATTGTTTATATTCTTACCTGGCTAGCGGTGTAAGCAGCAGCCTGTGCTTTTTAAGTATTCTTTTGTTCAAAGATCCAAATCTCTTGTGGGTTAAGTAGTTTATTCTGTCACTTCTTTTAAAATAGAAGAGAATCAGCTTCTCTTTGAGGAGCTGGCCAAAACCATTGAGTCAGAGCACTGAGATTTTTATTTCATTTACTCATACGTTGATTTTATGAATACTTGAACAAGCAGATTGTTGATTTTGTGGGATTTTTTTTTTGTTTTGCTTGGCTAAAGAATTATTTTAGGTCTGATACTGTAGAAGGAAAAATGTGGAAAATGTAGAGTTAAGGTTATGTGTTTGCAATAATATCCACCCAACTGTTTTTCCTAGTGCTTTTTGCAAAGGCAATACACATGTTTTGTCCACACAGAAAAAATATGCTGCAGAATATGACCACTTTTATTGCAACTATGGTGGTGAGGTCCTTTTCAAAGATGCCAGTGCTGCTTAGGCGCTCTCGAAGTTTTTAATAACTGTAGGGAGCATCTCAGCACACATTGCTACACACAAGTTACTAACTAAAAATCTCAAATGCATATCAAGATCACAGAATCATGGAACTGTTTGGGTTGGATGGCACATCAAAGGAAACCCAGTTCCACCCCCCCTACCATGGGCAGGGACACCTTCCATTATCCCAGGTTGCTCCAAGCCCCATCCACCAACCTAGCCTTGGACACTTCCAGGGATGGAGCAGTCACAGTTTCTCTGGGGTAATTTAATTTTTTTTCATTCTAGTTCATATAACCTCAAAGTCCAGCTCAGTGAAGCATTTTAAGGAAGCAGTATTTTTGAATGCTCTGATGGTGCATTTAAGAATTGGGACTTTTAGGTTTCTTGTGCCATTGATGAATTAGTGTGTTTAGGGCACTTACTTTGGCAGCTAACTAGCTATTGTTTTCTAAAATTATTGTGTCCCATTTTTTTTAATTGTAAGGTCATATTTCAAGCTTTGAAATGTAATTTGTATTCCTTTTGAGAAGAGCGGGAGCTCAAAACCACAA
Source organism: Lonchura striata (assembly GCF_050655825.1). Classification (NCBI taxonomy): domain Eukaryota; kingdom Metazoa; phylum Chordata; class Aves; order Passeriformes; family Estrildidae; genus Lonchura; species Lonchura striata. The sequence continues at coordinate 86,182,323 of NC_140740.1, read as the reverse complement.
GCACAACCATTTGTGAACCAAACCACACAAGCATGCAGATGCCTGATGTCTTTGTTTCTCTGCTCTGTCACGTGTGCACACCCATATTCTTTTCTTCCCTCGTGGTTACAATCATTCTTTGGTGAAAGGAAGAAAAAGGGACGTGGCACAAAGGAGACAGACCCCACCATTAACAGAAGGGTAAACCCTTCATGCATATGCACACATGGCTAAGTTTGGATTCATTCTAAGTTCGTTGCTTTGCAGGTGACAATTTCTTCTTTCAAAACAGTTGTTATTTTCTTACTGAAACAGCCAGCTAAATCCTAGATGTGTTTTGTTTTACTGTGTTAACAGGAAATTTGCCTGAATGAGTCAGAAGTTGTTCTGTGTGGCGGAGCTGAAAGCATGAGCCAGGCTCCTTACGCGGTTCGAAAGGTTCGGTTCGGAACCAGATTAGGAGCAGAACTCAAGGTACTTCCTTTGTTCTGTGGGAAAAGCATTGTTTATTATCAGGACTATAGGCACTAAATCCTTGCAAATGAAATTATGGAGATTAGATCCAGACTTTGTAGTTAAAAGCTTTTATCTAGTATTCAGACAGTATCAAAACAGTTGGTTCAGGCCATTTGGTGAAGTGTGCCAGTTTTCCAAAACCATTTTCGAGTTCCTGTTCCATGTTAAACATACCAATAAACTCTTGGAGACAAAATTTAGTTCACTTGGTACATCCTGTGCAAGTAGTATGTACAAAATGTCTGTAAGTGGAGGCACACACAGTTTAGGTAAGGCTAGTAATGTTGGCAGTAGGTAGATAGACTGGTAAAAAGCATGTATACCCCCAAGCTGTGAGCATATCTCAATTGCAAAGTAGAACCTTAAAGTTAAATCCATTGACAAGTAAGTTATCTTTACATTTTCTTCTGAAGATGAGTCCTGAGTGAATACTGTGGGAAATGTGCAGCAGGACAAATCACTGACATGCCACCACTTACTCAGTAGGTCATAACTGACATCAAAATGCAAAATTATGATATTTCAGTGTTTCAGGCCTTTGGGGTTTTTTCCCCACTCTGTATTTCCATTGTGAAGATGAGTGAATATGATGTCCTTGGTTCTGTTCTTGTGTGGCACAGGTCCTACAAGACAGCACCTTCACAAAGTTGCTGATACACCAAGTAGGTGCAGCTGTGTTCTTACCATAAAGATAACTGATTTACACAGTGGCAGTTGAATGAATGGTTTCTCTTGCAGAACTTTACTGCCAACACAGATAACAAAACCCATCTGAACTTGCCTTTATGAGGTTGAGTGAAGGTAGGCTTGGGCATCTTCTCCCCTGAGATGTTATATCCACAGAAACCTTTGACTCTAGTAAGGATCACTTTCTCACTAGTAAGGTGATTTTACCAGACAGCAGAGAAAGAGCTAAAGAATCAGTAGGCTGTTGTGTCCTCTCACAGTGCCTCCCATTTCCTTCCTGGCAACCAGGAAGTTTGCTCAGAGGGCTCTAATAAATAATTAATACAGAAGCTGAAATACTAAAAATCTATTTTTAAAGTTTTTCCCAAGCCTCTTGGGGCCACATGTGAAAGAATTGCACTAGAGCGCAATGGAGATTAATTAGAATAGCACACAAGAACTTGCACATTGTTTTTCAGTGTGTTCATTTTAATAAATCAGTAAATTATCTGTAGGTAACCTGAATTAATTCCACAAAGAGCCATTAATTTCTAAGAGATTGCTGAACAGTTAGGAGCTGTCAGGAATAAATACATTATTGCCCTGCTTTCTGATTTTCTTCTGTTGTTCTGTGCAGCTGGAAGACACGTTGTGGGAAGCCCTCACAGATACACATGTTAAAATACCTATGGCAGTGACAGCTGAGAACCTGGCTGCAAAATACAGCATCTCCCGGGAGGACTGTGACCGCTATGCGCTCAAAACCCAGCAGAGGTGCAAAGCTGGTGAGTGAGTTGAGGAGTGAAGTGTTTACATGACGCCAGTTTCAAGTCTAGTCAGTTTTGAGCATTGATACAAAGTGTTCTAAGGTTTTCTCTAGTCTGGTGTGCTTGTCCTTTTGTTTGCATGCTGTAATTTGTGGTTTTGTCGGCCCCCATGGTTCAAATGATGCACTCTTGTCGGGGTTGACTTCGAAAGTATGCTGTGAGGTGTTGCACTCCTCAGAAGCTTTAGTGGGAACCACTTTCCACTGCCTTGCTGTGCCTTCCTCAGGGACATTCCACAGCTGTTGAGGCAGAAAACACCGCTGCCCAGTAGCAGGTCAGCTCCTGCCTGAGCAGGATTCATGTTGGTGAATGTTATTTGTTGGTGTCCCTCTCGTGGGATGCAGCATTGTCCCAGGCATGGCTGACTGCACTCCTTTCTTTCCTCTGCATGGCAGAACAGTCTTCCAGAGTGACCCACATCCTCCTTGTGTGCCAGCATGTTCTGTAATTCATCGAAATCCTTCTACTTTCTTTTGCAAATTGAATGTTGTTCTTGAATGCTTGAACAGTTGGAGCACATGGAATCTGTAGAGGGGATGTTTGTTCAGGACCTGTGTTTTAAACTGTTCTCTGGCAGGTTAACATGCTCAAAACCATAATTCAGAGGCATTCAGCTCTGGGCCTCCAATGTAAGAAGGACATGGAGCTGCTGGAGTCCAGAGGAGGCCACGGAGCTGCTGCCAGGCTGGAGCCCCTCTGCTCTGGAGCCAGCCTGGCAGAGCTGGGGCTGTTCCCCTGCACAAGAGAAGCTCCAGGGAGAGCTCAGAGCCCCTGCCAGGGCCTCAAGGGGCTCCAGGAGAGCTGCACAGGGACTGGGGACAAGGCAGGCAGGGACAGCACACAGGGAATGGCTCCCACTGCCAGAGGGCAGGCACAGATGGGAGATTGGGAATTAGGAATTGCTGGCTGGGAGGGTGGGCAGGCCCTGGCACAGGGTGCCCAGAGCAGCTGTGGCTGCCCCTGGATCCCTGGAAGTGTCCCAGGCCAGGCTGGATGGGGCTTGGAGGGACCTGGGACAGTGGAAGGTGTCCCTGCCCATGGCAGGGTTGGAGCCAGATGGACTTTAGCATCCCTTCCAACCAAAAACATCCCAGGTTTCTGTGACTCAGTTACTGTGAAGTTTAGGCTAAAATCCAATAGAATGTGCACTGGCCATCCTGGGACTCAGCATACATTGCAGGCCAAAGGTGAACATAAGAAGGAAAGATCTAAGCATGGTTTTAGATTCTAATGATGGTGCATTTTAACAGCTGCACTCTTGAAGGAAGACTTCTTTATTTTTTCTAATGGCTGTAGAAGTGCTTTTTGTAAATTTTCTTCATCATTTGTTACCCTTCCTGCTTGTTCCTCTTGTTACCTAACTCCTGCCATTCTTGGAGCCTTTGCTAGAAAGTGTGTTCCTTGTTTTCTAGGATTTTTATATTGCTGGTTTTATTTTTACCTGTAGGACAAGGTCGTCTTATCCCACAGTAAAGAGAGAGCCCTGTGTATAATCAGGAAAGAAAAAAGTATTGAGAAGCCCAGAGGTAGCTAAACAACATCAGATCTGACAGTTTCAGTGTCTTAGTTTTAAATCTCTGTCTCATGTTATATTAGGCAATCTGGTTAGATTTTTTTTTGGGCATCTTAGATATCTACAGTGATTTGAATTGTTTTAGGTTGTTTAGGCAGCTGAATCCCATTCTGAGATCCTGGCTTGACAGTGAGAGCCTTTGGAGGATCACCTTGAACAGGATTTTGACTGATATACAGTATCTTATCAGCAGAAACAATGTGGCTCAAGAGGTTTTTTGCACATTCCTCTCTGAGTGAGATTTACATCTTGACCATCTGAGAAGTGACAGAGCTGTAAAATAAAGCACCAATAAAGGAAAATATGTATTAAAAATAAACCTTGCACTTTACACATACAAAAAAAACCTAAAAAACCAAAACCCCAAAAAAAACCCCAGAAAGAGTTCAGCTGTTTAAACCTGAAATAAAATTTCAATATTTCAGACTTTCGTTGGAGAAGTTTGAGAGTGTACTTCTACAGTTTTCACCCAATTTCTTAAAATAACAAAAACCACAAAAAAGCTCCAGCAATAACTAAGCAAAACAAAGCATAAGGGTTGCTGGCCCTGAACTTCTGGTTTGAATAGAGCAGGAAGCTGTGTGCACATGAAAATATGATTGTTGATCATGCTGGACAATCATCTTGATGTTTTTATCTTGATGTTTCCTTTTTGTGGTTGCAGCTAATGATGCTGGTTACTTTAAAGCTGAGATGGCACCAATTGAAGTGAAGACAAAAAAGGGCAAAGAAAGCATGCAAAAGGACGAGCACCCCAAACCCCAGACCACCATGGAACAGCTGACAAAACTCCCATGTGTCTTTAAAAAGGATGGAACAGTCACAGCTGGGAATGCTTCAGTGAGTGCATCAGACCCTTGGGTTGGGCATGTGTCCCCTCTGTGGTTCTCCAAATTTATTGCCACTGTTTTTACCTCTCACCGAGTTGGCTGTCAGTGGTGTCTCCTGACAAAAATGACTTCTAATTCTGCAGCTAAATGCCCCAGCTGACTCTCCCAGTCCTGTGCCAGGTGATCCTGGCAGGTGCCAGGGGATCCTTCACTCAGCTCCTAAGTCCTAAATTTGATTCTGTGGGTTGCCACTGATACTGCAGTGAGGCATTGGCATTTCCTCATCAGCCTCAAGTTGTGCAGTTGGTGGCTGCAGTGGCTGTGTAGCCACTCTACATTTTTTGGGGGGCAGTGGTAACTGAACTTACTTGCTTTAAACCTACTTTTTTTTTAGTGGGCATACTGCTGCTGTTTATCTTTGTACCACAACTACTGTCCCCTCTCCCCTAAACCACATTTTGCTCTTACCCAGAATATATTCAGTGTTTAGCAGCATGTCATTGTGGACTGCTCCTTTCACAGTCATTATCTTTATTAATTGATTAAAGTTCTTTGGGCCAGATGGAGTTCTGTGATCATACAGTCTGAATTCATGCCTAAAATAGATCATAGCACACAGTAAGTGTGCGTGTCTGTAAAGTACCTTTTATAATTAATAGCACATACATTATCCATTATTAATAGTGTTCTTGAAAGTCAGCAGAATCATATTTCCAATGCAGGAAAAAAATATTTTTCTTTTCTAACACATTGAAATTCATGAAACATATATCTATATTTAACTTTCTTTCCTCAAGATTGTTTTTTGTTGTTTTGAAGAAACATTGTTAAATGTTAATTATAGTACCTTAGACTCAAGCCCCTTTTGGGTGTTTAGATTAAGGAGTGTGAGGAATTTTTTTTTTTTTGTTTCTTTGTATTTTCTCACTAAGGAAGCTTCTCTCTTACTGCTAGGGTGTGTGTGATGGAGCTGGTGCAGTCATCATTGCCAGTGAATCAGCACTTAAAAAGCACAGCCTTACTCCTCTGGCAAGAGTAGTAGCTTATCACTCAGCTGGCTGTGACCCTTCCATCATGGGCATTGGTAAGTTGCAGTAAAGCACATCATTTTATGGCATCAAACAGCACCAAAATGTTCTTGTCATGGGCATTCTGAAGGAAAGGAAAGGATACTTCACTGAGCTCAGGCTGGTGGCTCTGATGGTGTTTGTGTGTCCTGCTGTCCATCCTGCTGCGCCAGTCCATCCCTGTTGTGCAGAGGGACAGATCTGCTCCTCGGTGTGGCTGGAAGGGTGTGTGCAGTGTCTGACCCACAGTAACAGCATGAGCAGAGTCCCCCAGGCTCTTCTTTCTGCCCCTTTTTTGCTGTCTCTTTTAGTCAAGAAAACAAACAGGCATTTTTTAAAAACCATTTTCTTGTAAAATTCACTTTCATTTGCTGTAAAAGCTAAATCCCTTTATAAAAGTGTAAAAGTGTAAAATCAGTTAAAAGTAAAAGTGTAAAATCAGTTAAAAGTGTAACTGAGTTGCTGATGGAGTAGTGTAACCTTTCAGCAGTTACTCAGTGGCTCAAGCTGCTTGGATCCCAGGATATGCATCTGTTCAGTTATTACTTGGAAAACCAAACCCTTTCTGGGTTCCTTTATTCCCATATTTTCAGTTTCCTCATTAGGTATCTCTTAGTGCAAACAGTCCCTCAAAGCCAATCCAGACACCACAGGATTTTTCCCTTCGCTTTAGTTTGCAGACTGCATTGTATCCCAGCACTGCTTTTCCTCTCTGTGTTCTGTTCAGAGGAGCTCTTGTTGGCAGGTTCTGTGTGTCAGTAGAAATGCAAATGAGGCATTGTCAGATTTGTTTTCCTGGTCAGACTGCCTCACTGACACAGCCTTCAAAGCAAATGTGGAGGGAGGGTTTTCTTCTCTGCACTTTGTGCTGGCATTGTGCTTCCTAAACCAGCCCATTCTCTCTAGTTCAGGCAGCTCTCCTAGCTTGTTTAAAAACTTCATAAATCATATATAGGATCACTTAGTATCCCAACTCCTTCACACCACAGCTTGTCCCCAGCAGCTCAGAGAGAAAAAGATGAGATTCATCGACATGGCAGCAGCAGATCTGACAAACAGGAGCTCAGTCTGAGCCACTGTTCTTTCACATACTGATAGAAAGTCCTGTCTCACAGTGTTCAGTGAGAGAATTAATTGTTTTTAAAAAGAGAGGGGGGGGGGAAAGTTTACTTGGCTGTCATTAGGGGTCTTTGTGTTGTCCACATGAGACCCTCCTGTTACTCTCATGTGTAACAGGCATACTAAAATCCTTCCCTAATAAGATGCACTTAGTCTGGTGTTAAGCTGCCTGGGGCTCCCTGAAACTCCACTGAGCTCTGAACTGGGCCCTCTCTTCTTTTAATTTTTCTGTCTCTTTGGTGATGTACTTATTTTTATGTTTTTATTCTTTGATGAAAGCTCTGTGTTTTCAACACCATTCGTTGGTGGAGTGATAGCATTTAGGACTGGTGTTTTAGAATTGAATGATCAGCCACCACCCAACATCTCAGTATTTTTCTCCTACAGGCACGTACCTGATTAACCCTTCCAAATTCTTTTTGAGTGTATGTTTCCTTAGGTAGCTGTGTTTGGGATTAATTTCCCTTAGTAGTTCATATTAGGTTATAGAAGGCAGCTTTCTTCCAGAGGACAGTATTGTTGCCAAACTCTTAATAGTCTGAAACCCAAAATCTTACTTTCTTCAGTTGTCCAAGGCCTGGGTCTGAGGGAGCATTTAATTGTTTGGAATAAACTAATTAAATGTTTGGCTTTTTACTAGAAGATTTTCAGATATGTTAAGAACACCAAAACAACATTACCCCTAACTAAGCACATGAACAGAAAATTCCAGAGCAGCCTGTATTTTTCCTATTTTATTTCCCTGGAGGCTGCAAGTTGTGAAGAAAGAATAAATGGAACCAAGAGTACTGGGAAGGAGAATGCCTCAAAACTATTGTGAAGTTGTTTTATTTACCTGGGGACTGTCACTTTTCTTGACTTGAAAGTTCTATGTGCAGCAATAGTGACACTCTTAATTTCGCTGGCTGTATGTTGGCAAGGAGACCAAGTAGTTGTGAGATTTAGGAGCTCTCTTACCACCTAATAAAGCAGGTGAGTGACATATCCAGAATTCACTGTCTGCACAGGGGCTCATGGGAGGGGTTCTCATGAGGCTTTATAAATTTATCCTATGTAAAACAAGTTTCTAATACTTAATATAAAATTTTTTAAATTTAACTAACTGCATATGATTTCCAAACAGGCCCTGTACCTGCAATTACAGAGGTTTTGAAGAAGGCAGGACTGACCCTGAAGGATATGGATTTGGTAGAGGTGAGATGCTTTTACAGGAGCAGTCCTTTTAGCAGAAGAGTTCCACTCATGCCATGTAGTGTTCTTGCCTGTCAGGAGCCTGCCTGACCTCTGTCCGTCCAGTTTCTGCTGCACAGTCACTACAAAAATCCCAGTCGTGTGGACACTGGAAATGGCGTGACTGCATTCCGTGGAACAAAAATACCCTCATGTGACATGACGTTTTGCTCTGTTGGCTGGACTGCTCACGTTTTTAATTATTAATACACGTGATCAGGGCCTTCTTCTGTCAGAGCAGCAGGCTCTTCATGGATCCACTGCCTCAGAACACACTCTACATTTTTTCAGAAAATACACCTCATATTTGCTTAGTATTTGAATTTAGTTGTGTTGGATTGACAGATGTGTGTTGGCTGAGCATGCTGTTATAAACATGGCATTTAACATTTTTCTCAGAAGGACCTGGAGGACCAGTTCACCTCTGTTGTTTTGAGTTTTAAAAGTTTGTTTGTTTTTTTTTAAGTTTAAAGGTTAAAAAGGAGAGTGTTTTATTTGAGTATCTGATATTTATAGAATTCTAGAGGTGGCTGTGGATTGGAGGATGGAATTACTACTTCTTCAGCTACACTGGTTAAACTAATAATCTATTAATATTCTCTCTTCTCACAAAGAATGTAAAACAATTATTATTTGCATGAACAGTGTGTGAGAACTCTAGTAGAAATATGTAAACAGATTAGAAGGTTGAAGAAGTTTTATGAGAACTTTAAGACTTTTAAAAAAACTATAAAAGAAAACACTTTTAAAAATCAGGACACCACGCCTCATTTGATCTTGTTTGCACACATACTGCTGAAAGCGGGTGTTAAAAGTTCTATGCTTTCTCTGGTGCTTTTAGGTAAATGAGGCATTTGCACCTCAGTATCTGGCTGTAGAAAAAGTGCTGGGCCTTGACCCTGAGAAAACCAACGTCAACGGAGGTGCCATCGCCATCGGCCACCCTCTGGGGGCCTCAGGCTCACGGATCACAGCTCACCTGGTGCATGAATTAAGGTATGCACACAGCAGCTGCTCAGCGTGTGTGCACTGCTGCTGGATGGATTCATGCCTGCTGGATGGATTTTGAGCACGGATACCGTGTGACTAAACTCTTCCAGTCAGCCAGCCTAAAACTCTTCTGGCTGGAATAGGTCATTTTCTATACGAATTTGCCACCTCTGTGCTGCAGGGGAGGTCCTGTACTCACCTCACATTCCATCCTGTTGTCATGACAGATTTGTTAGTTCACTTAGATCTGATCCAAGCCCACTGGAGTCTGTGGGAAGGCTTCCTTTTTTTGAAATGGCCTTTGAGCAAAGTCTCTTCTTAACATGGTGCATTTCATAGCATCATGGAGTCCTAGAATGGCCTGGGTTGGAAGAGACTTTAGAGCCCATCTCATCCCACCCCCTGCCACAGACACGCACACCTTCCACTGTCCCAGGTTGCTCCAAGCCCCATCCGGCCTGGCCTTGGACACTCCCAGGGATCCATGGACAGCCACAGCTGCTCTGGGCACCCTGTGCCAGGGCCTCACCAGCGTCACAGCCAGCAAATCCTTCCCAATAGCCCATCTTACCCTGTCCTCGGACAGTGACAGACATTCCCCCTTGCTCTTTCCCTCCAGGCCCTTGCGTGAAGTCCCTCTCCAGTCCTTCAGCTACTGGAAGGGGATGCTTTAAAAGACTTTGTTGTCACCTTCCCTCTCCTTTAGCCCATTTTCAGAAATTTTGGCTCTTTTGGCTTGCTTGATATGCTTATCACCATTTTAATCTGAATTTTCCTTTGTTTTTCCCTCTCAGGGCAGGGATCACTGTGTCTCTTTGCTTGTACTTGCAGCACTGTCTTAGTGCTCAGCCATGAAATTTGAGATCATTTGCACCTTGCAGAAATCTGTTCCTTGGAGTGTAGCTATAGGAAACCTAGCATTTAAAAACTACCTCAGCAGTGTTCAGGCAGATTAAAAACTATTCCAGAAATGTTCAGGTGGGGTCTAGTGGAAGATGTTTCTGCCTGTGGCAAGGACTGGAACCAGATGATGTCTAAAGTCATGGTTCAGAAATATTGCAACAGCACTTGAGACTTCATGGTATTTTGCTAGAAAAATAACAACCTACACATTCTAAAACGTCATCCTTACTGACACCCAGTTGGTAGCTGGTTTCCTCTCATAAAATCAGGATGGGAGCTGCTGTGGCTCTCTGCAGGTAACCAATCTTCCCTGTTGCTGTTTGTGACAGGCGCCGTGGTGGGAAGTACGCGGTTGGGTCGGCGTGCATCGGCGGTGGGCAAGGCATTGCTGTGCTCATTGAGAACACAGCCTGAAGCCTCCTGGAGCATTGCTGTGCTCATTGAGAACACAGCCTGAAGCCTCCTGGGCACACTGCAGCCTGGCCTGAGCTGCTGATTCCCCAAGAAACCTGCCTCCTCTGACAACACAGCATCGCTGCCTGCCTTTCCTGCAAGGTAAAGGAACAACTGAGAAGTCGGAATTCCGAACAAAAAAGATTCATTGATGTCTTTCTAACTAAAGGAAGTGCAGCATCAATGTAATTTCACACTGATGAAGTATTTTCTAAAAGCCTCTTTTCAATCAACGTATTTCTGTAGGCAAAATTATTTCCATTTCCTGAGGAAATTGCCTGACAAACTTTCACCCAACCTGCCTTAAAATAGCAGTCAGTGCAGCTTTTTAAGCAAGTATTGCTTAAACTTATTTCAGCTACTGACACTGTCTGGTACATGTGCCTCTTTTATTATCAGGAAATGTGAAAATGTAATCAGAGACTTTCTGAAGTATATATTGATTGTAGATTGATGGTTATTAACCTGTACCCTGCTGTTCTGCAAGGGAAAAGAACAGAAGCTGAAATTTTCATTGTGCCTACCAAAAGAATAATAAATACAACATATAAAGAAGAAGAGCTTGGTGTTCTGTTTGTTAGTTTATTTTAAAAGTGAATCACTGTGAGAATTGTTACTTTTGGGAGATCAGTGTTGGGTTTTGGAGAGAGTGTTTTTTCTGGTTGGAGAATAACTGATGTTTATTAGGTAGTTTCTAGAGAACTCCAGCAAATCTGCTAGCCCTCTGAGAAGAGGTGTGGCTGCATCTGGCCTGTTATCACACAGAAACTGCACACATTCAGCATCTCATTCTTAAACTTCCTCTGACATTATGACCCATATTTCTTGGGTCTGTTGGTGTGGGGCTGTTCTTGTCTAGTTTGGGAGGTGCAGCTCTGAGGAAGCTGCCTCAGAGGCAGTGGAGTTTGAGTCATGAATCATTTGACAGAACCAGCATGACATTGGGGTGAAATGAAATCTTTGTGCTCACTGGACTCCTCCAGGCTGCTGTGAACTGCTTGCAGCTTGCTCTGCTGGGCATGTCTGCATCAGGTACTCACTGGAGAGAGCCTTGTCAGAGACAGCACACACCTCTCCATAGCACTGGAACAGCAGCAGAGACTTCAGCCTTTAGTCTTGTTCATCCTCTGCCCACTGTCAAATATTCCTTACCTACAAGAGCTTCTTGCCACTCTGCTGGCATGAGAGGATTGTGGAAACCGGGCAGTTACTCAAACCTGTCTGCCTTGCCTAGCAGGAAATTCAGGTCAAGGCAAGTGTTGCTACAGCTAGTGGATAACAATTGAAGTATGCTGATCACCTTCCCAGGGGTTTTTATGGGTGCAATGATTTTAACAACTGTAGAGATATTTAGCACTGTTTATATGGATCAAGAAAAATCCCCAAGTAACCCAGCTGCCGTAGGGCAGAAAACCAGATGTTTATCTAATACAGTATCTCTTTCCCTCTCTCTGCTCTTACCGTAGTAAATTAGGATGACTGTGATTTCACCACTCAAAATACATTTGCCGTGTGGATTTTGCCACATCTTTTGCAGGAGGATTTTTATTTAATAACCCACAGTGCCTTCTGTAATAACCAAAAACTAATTCGTGTTCCTTTTTAGACTCATAGAAGCATGGAATAATCTGAGTTGGAAAGGATCCCCAAGGATCACCCAGTCCAGTTCCTGCCCTGCACAGACCCCCAGCAATCCCACCCCGTGTGGCAGCGCTGTCCAAAGGCTCCTGGAGCTCTGGCAGTGCCCATTCCCTGGGGAGCCTGGGCAGTGCCAGCCCCTCTGGAGAAGAGCCTTTCCCTGATCTCCAACCTAAACCTGCCCTTACAGAGCTTAATGTCATTCCCTCAAGTCTGGTCACTGGTCACAGAGATCATGGATGGCTGCTGCCCCTCTTGGAGGAATTTATGGGCAGTTCTTGACTGTGGATGATCACTGAATTCTCATTTTCAGAGAACTAGATAAGTTTTTCCAGGATCTCATCTCCATGCAATAACAGTTCTTTCTGAGCTCATAAATGTGTATTTACAGTAAATCCCCTTCATGTGCTTTATTTAGCGCATAATGTTTCATTTCCTCTTTTTATCACTCACATTTTTGAGATTCATGTGTAATTCTAGCCATGAGAGCTGCATTTGGTCATCCTGAATTATGGCATATTTCCTGCAAAATGCATCATCATGTCCACCTTATTTTCCAGAGAACTCTATGCATAAGCTACAGCTTTTAGATACCTTGACAGATGTGTTACCAGCACAGATGATGTGCATCCTCCTGCCAGTAACCTTTCTTTGCAGTGTGAGCCAACTGCTTATTCCCCTATCATTCCATTTTTATCCTGTTCATTTTCTGTGAAAACCTCTGCTGAGAGGCTTTGCCACATGTAAGTGAGGCAGTGAAAAATCCTTTCCCATGAACTTACTGGGACTTCAGGCAGTGCAGCTCTAACACTTGCAGCTTCTTCCACATCACCCAGCTGAGGTCAGCCAGGTCAGAGTGATGTATTTGTGGAATCATGGAATAGTTGGAAGGGACCTTGGAGACTATCCCATTCCAGCCTCTGCCATGGGCAGGGTCTCCTTCTGCCAGATGAGATTGTTCCAGCCTGGCCTTGGACACTTCCAGGGATCCAGGGGCAGCTCTGGACACCTTATGCCAGGGCCTCCCCACCCTCACAGCCAGCAATTCCTTCCCAATATCCCATCTAAATCTTCTTCGTGAAAATTAAACTGTTGGATGATTGAGATCAATGACAATCCCTCTGCATTCCTCTTCTGTAGTTCCTGATTTCACTTGTAAACCTAGAGCATGGCATTCCCAGAAGGCCAAAACCAGGTCCTGTGCTAGGCCCTGCACAAACATGGTTTGCTGTGGTTCAGAATACAGAAATACAGAATCACAGAACCACAGAATCACAGAAAGGTTTGGGTTGGAAGGGACGTTAAAGATCATCTGCTTTCAACCCCAGTGCCATGGGCAAGGATTCAAAATACCGGTTTTTTTTCTTGCTTAGTTATCATTAAAGATGAGCAGAAGCATTGATGTTTGATTCCTGAGCCAATCTTCCATATCACATAGGAGTGCTGAGCCTTGAGGCTTTGGTCTGAGCTTGTCTTTGCTAGTAAGCCCTATCATTTATTGCAGAATAACAACAGAAATACCTGATCCTTGTACTAATTCCCAACTATGTTCTCTGATTTCCTGGATCTAACAATGGTAGAACTGTGTTTCTGCCTTTGGGAAATTAAGGCATCTCTGCTGAGAGCAGTTGGGATTACGGGAATTTAAGTGTCCTGGAAGAAGCGGGAGATAAGAAATGTGTTAGATTTTAGAGGGATAATCACATACTTTTAGTGTACTGAGTGCATACTTTTTTTTTTTTTTGACCTTTTTAAGCTCAGTTGTATTCTTTGCGTGAATAGCCTCTATATGCAGTATAACGAAAATGTTAATTTCTTGCTTTTTTTTAACCGTGTGGGGAAAGAAAGGGCATGTGGGATTTATTGCCCATGTGGAACTGTGCAGGATTTACTTTTTCAGGCGGGTGTAGCTTTCTGCCACTGGGTGGAGCGTTTTAGGCACCCTGCAGCTGTCCCAGCCTCAAAGGCACCTGCACTCCTTGCAGTAGCACAGCCTTTCTCCTGAGTGCTTGATAGATTAAACCTTGAAACTGAAGCACTTTAAAATTCAGGCCCCGTTTCTCTTTTTGCGGTTTTTGAACAGGCAGCTGCCACAGCACCAACACTTCTGTGCTGCTCTGCACCCCGGTGCTGCTGGACTCCAAGGGCATTGGGAGGCATTTGGTGTTTCACAGGGTGGGTCCCCACTGCAGTTTGAGGGGAGATGACTGGAGTGCTGTGTCTGGCAGGAGACAAAGAGAATAGATTCTGTGGTTCCTTGGTCCAGAAAAAAGCTATTAAACCTTATTCCTAAACAACTGTATGTGAAAGAGGGAGAAGGTACAGAGGCCTGAGATAGATTTACCTGTTGCATTCCATTCTGGATTAGACATGAGTAGTTCTGCTGCACTGCTAGTGGAGCTCCAGGAATGAAGATGGGATGTTGTGTAGCATTCTATGTATAAAAAAGTTGCATGTTGAAGCTCCTAAAGTGCAGCTTTTTGGGGAAGTGTCACCTCATCGTGAGAGTATTTCTATTAAGCTCTTCCTCCATCTGCAAATCCAGACGTTTTCCATCTGGTGTGATGCTGTTAAGCTGGGCAGGGCTCTGTCTGGCCTTTCCACCTGCCAAAGTCTGTGCTGTCTGACTGGGATGCTGCAGGGGGATGCTGAGTGGGATCAGAAGGGAAATTAATCCTTCTGAGAGCTCAAAGCTAAGGGTTTTGTAACAGGGATGCACTTCCCCTCTTCTGGAAGCAGCTACAAGGAACCTAGTGCTGGTCATGTCTTTGCTGAACTTTGGTACATTTAAATGAAAAAGTAAATTCGGCAGGTGGGTTGGAGCATGAGTTAAATTTGAATTGCACATATGGTTGTTTGTTTAAGTTTTATACTGGATATTTCTCATGGAAGTGAGTTAAGATCAAAAGGTAATGTTTTTGGGCTTATTTGAGAGCACTCTTTGAGAGCAGGTCCAGCTCTAGAGCCAGTGATGCTTGGTCAAAATGCTGGAGCCATAGGAGTTGCAAGGCAGATCAGGTGTAATCTCAGGCTGCTAATCCACAGCTATTTGAAATTGCCATCATGATAGACTCCTCCTGGCAGGTACTAAACGAGAGCAGCTATTGATTTCCCTCTGCTGATCATGCTCTTGCTCTGATTCACCAGAAGCAGGGCTGCGTGTTCACACCCTACCTGGACTGGATGAGTTTTCTGTGAGATCAGGAATTGCCCAAATGTGGCATTAGTGATTGTGAAAGCAGAGCTTTAATCTCTGTGAAAATCAGTGAGACAGGGAGCTGTTGCACAGAAGCTGAAGGCAGCAAGCTCTGGGAGTGACCCTGCCAGTCGGGAGAGGTTGTGATGCCCAGCCTGGACACCAAGGACCAGGCACACCAAATTCCTTGCTGTCCCAAACACAAGACATCACACCAGGTCCTCCACATTAGCAGCGGGAGATTTAGAATTTAAAAAAAAAAAAAAAAAAAAAAAGAACAAAGTAAGTGTCTATGAGCCAAAACCTGAGCTATGTGGTTGTAGGAAGCAGGAGGAGGGGAAAGGCTTTGTGCCCTCATTTCTGTGTTGCTTCCTGATAACCTCTGTTAACCTATGAAATGTTTTTCATTCCTGTTGCTAACTAATCAGTTGATGGAGCTTGTAAGCACCATCTGAGCACATCTCAAAAGAAAATTCACACAAGTTTTACTTTGAGAGATTCGAGCAAGCTGGAAGCTCAGAATTTTTATGGTGTTTTTTAGATTCTTCTGTGAGTTCCTTACCATGTTGTAGCCAAACATGTTTCTTCAGTGTTGAGTGCATGTGTTCTACTTCACATATTTTCTCTAGCATTGTATTTAGCCTTTGACAGGGAGGGAAAAAAATTAATCCCTCTTTATAAACATTTAGCTCTAGTACAAGATACACATGATACAATCATTGGGCTTTTACTTTTTCTTGTAAGAGTATTTTACACAACAATGTTTTTCCCCTCTGATGTGGTTATTTATAAGTAGACATTTTTGAGGTCTTGCATTTGCAAAATCCAAGAGTGTGAAGCAGAAGACAATATAAGTTTAACACAGGAGGGAGAACTTAAGAGGTGGCAGAGCATTGAGAAGTTGTATTTACTGGAACACTAATTGTTGGATTGAGCATGAAAAAACTCATTTTCAGGACCCTCTTCTGACACTCACCAGGCTAAAGTTCCTTGCCCGTACAAACTAAAGATGTGCTCTTTTTAATAAAAGTATCCACCAGACTCCAGAAACTTCTAAATCACCTTAAAAATAATCATAAAACCATGTGATTCAGCAAATCTACAGTTGCTAGAATGGTAAAAAATATTACTAATTTGGAGAAAAGCATTGTGAGGTTGTGGTGAGCAAAAAGTAGAAAATTTATGACTACTTCTCTAACAGTGGCGAGTGTCAGTCTGCAAATAAGATCCAGGAGAGGTTGTAAGGAAATAGAATATGGAGTAGGCTGAGTATGGAGTAGAGTATGGAGTATAAATTGATATGGAGTAGTTTGAAGTTGAGGGAAAGGGCAAATGTGGATATGAGCCAAGAACTCACTGTAGCAGGTGTTGGATGCAGCTACACAAACAGCAGTATTTATTAATTAATGCTGTCTCTAAGGAAAGGGTGAGGTTCAAGTGCTGTGTGCCTTCACCAGGGGTGTCCTGCCTCTGTCAGCACCTGTAGCATTTTGTCCTGGGGATTAGGAGCCCCGGGTGCTGGTGGTCTGGGCAGGAGTGTGTGCTCCAGGGCTCTGTGCTGCTGTTTTCTCTCAGAACAGCTTCCAGGTGGAGGCCCATGACTCCTGCACTGCAAAGCAGGTGTGCCCCTTGCTCAGCTCTTCTTTCTTTGAGGGCTGGTCTCTGTCTTCAGCCTTTTCCTGCTCTGCCCAGCACTGGGGTGGAAGGAAGGGTCATGGAGTGCCATGGAAAAATGCAGTTGCAGGCCTAAAAATAGATTCCCTGAGGATGACTTGAGAACCAACCAAACCCAAGGAATTTGTGGTATGTTGCTGCCACCTGTGTAATTCCAGTCTAAATCACTGGCTTCAGAGGAGGATTTCACTGTGACTCCCCTGGGTAGGAAGGGGGGAGTGTCAGTGACTCCCATCCCTGCACATGTGGAGGATAAGCAGCTTGAGACTCTGACCATATAGAGATGTTCGCTTTTTCCTTTCTTTACACCTTTCCTTCCCTGCTCTCCCCTTATTCTCAGTGTGGTTTGAGCACTGGTGCAGTTATTTGGCACAAGGTTTGGAAGCAGCCAGAGTGACAGGGATGCCACTGCTGGAATGGGCCTCTCCATGAGATTGATGAAGGTGAACTTGCTCTCATCCCTCAGCCTGCTTCTCAGAGAGAGCAGGAGCCAGATTTTTGTGTATCAGGAGATACTTTGATTTGTTTTGACACTGCAGGTGGTCCCCTGTCATAAAATCAGGGAATGCGTGGGGTTGGAAGCAACCTTGAAGCCCACCTTGTTCCACCCTCTGCCACAGGCAGGGACACTTCCACTAGACCAGGTTGCTGTCTCCCACCCTGGACCTGAGGAATGTATTGCACCAAGTGCAAGAGACATTTGGAATTGAGGTGCAAAACTGCAGAGCCCAGCACAGGCACCCAAAGGCTGGGCTCTCCCCCTCCCCACTATCCCACTTCCTCATGCTCTCCTGGACACACTCCCCTTTGAGTCTGAGCTCAAGTCAGGAGGTTGTTTTTGCATCAAGCCCTGGATAGAATCTGAGAACAGAGCTATTAGGATGGGTAAAATCTGAACTTTAAAAACCACTGCTTTTCTGTGAAAAATAGGTAACAAAGTATGTTAAAATTCTGAAATGCCTCCCCTGTTTTAGATACCTCATCAAGCCATTATTTACCACTGCTTGTGCTGGAATAGACCATGGAATCACAGAACATTTTGGGTTGGCAGGGACTTTTGAAGGACACCTAATCCAACCCCCTGCAGTAAATTGGGGCACCTTCCACTAGATCAGGTTGGTCAGAACCCCTTCCAGCCTGGCTTTGGATGTTTCCAGGGATGGGGTATCAGGGATGTACCAAATGCCTGGTACAAAGCTGCATGCAGTGGATGTCAGAATTTGGTAGACCCTAGATAATGAGCCAAAACCTGGCTTTCAAGTTCATGGCCCTGATCTCATGTTCACCCCAACCCTGAGCCCATTCCTGGCTACATGACCCTTTCCCAAAGTGCTTCTGAGCAGATGAGTTCTCCTGTTGGCCCTGGCCACTACCAGGCTGCAGCTGGGGAGCTCCATGCTCAGCTCCTGACATTCCAGCCATTCACCTGCAGCATCCAGAGCTGAAGCAACTCCTGATCTGCGTCTGACAGGGATCCAGGCTGCCAAAAGAGGTGTTCAGTGCCCAGGTTTCTCATTTCCCAGGATTGGGGCTGGGGCTGTGCCAGGCAGGTAGCTCCTGTAGCTCTTCACTGTTCTGTGTTTGATTCATCTCTGAAAAACCTGGCACCTGAGCACCACAGTGCTTCTGGAGGAGCACAACTGCTGTGTGAGCACATAATCTGAGTCCCAGATGAGGGGAGATAAGGTTAAATTGGTGTGTGCTGCATCCACAGGGCCGGATTAGGAAATTAGTGTTCTCAGCAGTTGCTGAATGAGTGCATTTCACAGTCTGTTGTTTGTTCCAGGGGAAATTTTATTTATTACGTAAATTTATGATTTGTGAGCTCCTTTGAGGCCAGAAGAGGGGTCAGTCTGACATGTTTTGAAGTGCCTATCAGCTGCGTAAAGCGTGGATTTCATATAAATTAAACCCTTTAGGACATCAACCACCAGAAATATGCTGGAGTTCATCAAGGGTTTTGTTAATCTGCTAGTAAACTTGCAACTGGAGCTGCCTGTGCCCCTTTCAGCCATGAGAGTTTGAGATAGGAAAAAAAACCAAGGACTCTTCACAGGGAATATAACATTCTACAGTTATGGAAACTGTATTTCTAAAAATATTTTATGTGACTTAGGCAGCCTGTGCAGGTGTGTGCACAGTGCTGATAGCTTGGTGGCCATGTAGTGTGAGCTGAGGCACCACTGGCTTTTGCAGGTTGGTGGTGTTCTCCAAGCTCACCTTGTGCTGAGAAGTAAAAGAGGTCTTTCTCCTCCAAATTCTCCTCCAAACTGATGCCTGAATTAGAAGTTTTTGCAACTACTATTATGTTTTAATAATTACTATTATTACAGGTGCATGATTATGCACCTGTGTGAACATAGCTGCTGAGTGTGGTAGGACTCCTCCAGTCTCAACCCTAAGGTTACGTGGTAGCTGTGCAGTTCAGTGCTAGAATAAGGAAAATGACATGTGATTTTAAAGGGCAGTTTAGACTGAGCACCCTGCTCCTCCTGCCCTCCAGGGAGGTGTCAGAGGTAGTGGCTGTACTGCTAGAAGAAACCCTTTCCAGCCTGCTGCTTCCCCATGGGGCACGGTTCAGCCTGCTCATCTTCCTGTGGCACAGACAAGGAACCATCAGTAGTGAGGCTTGCACCCTTCCTGAGAGGCAGGGAGAGAAAAACCTGCGTTCCTTTTCCGTGTGAGACCCAAGTTATATCACTGTCAGTGCTCAGAGCTGGGTTTGTGTCAGTCCCTCCTCCCTGAGTGTGTGTAATAAAGACAACCAGAGCAAACATGTGTGACATGGGATCAGCCTGTGGCCTAAGGCAGCGCCTTCTCCTGGGCTTGATCTCTTTATTCCACTTTCCAGGTGTGCTTCAAGCCCTTGAGTGTGCACATCAGAGGTGCCTGCTGGGACAGGGCTGCTCTGCAGTAATCCTCGAGGTTTCAACAGCATGGACAAGCTGTTCCTTGGAGAAGTGGTTTCTGCTGCTGTTTGTTTTGGACTGTGCCCCTGGTCTTGCTCAGCAGCAAGCTCCCTGGCAGGTGGGGAGCACTGGTTCTACCTGCTCTGCTGCTCCCACAGCTCCCCTGCTGCAGGCTGCAGGAGGGATGGGGTGGAGCGTGCTCCTCCAGGCTCAGTGCCCTGGGGATGCTGCCCTCGCCCAAGCAGGGCAGCAGGAGTGCACTGCACTGCTGTCACAGCTGGCAGAGGTTCCCTGGGGTGACCTGGGAGAGGTGACACCTCTGTTTTATCCCTGAAATGCCCCAAATTTCCTGTGTAGCTGCTCTGGCAAGGCTGTTCATACCCGTGTTTGTCCACATGAGCACTCCCCAGGCCCCGAGTTGAGGCCCAGCTGTATTTGCAGAGCAGATGAGTATCTTGGGTGTACTTGGAGCTCAGGAACATGTCACATCTTGCATGGACACGAAAACTGTGCATGCCTGCACATGGCTGATCACTGACACAATTCCCTGAGACCCTCTTTAGGAGGGCTCCAGCATCTCCTCCAACAAAGAGATGGATCAAAGTCAGGCTGAGCTTTGCTGAGTTCTTGGGCAGCCAGGGACCATGCATAAAACCATCCTGGGATGAGGCTGTCCAACTCCTGAAGGCAACAGAAAGGGGTACCTGGCAAATAAAGTTTATAAGCCGTGGCTTTATAGTGTTTTGCCATGGTCTGGAGTTAATTTTTTTTCTGTACTCAATGGGACTGGGGTCGCATCCTTAGATAGCTTTTTGGAGTGAGTAGCTGCCTGTTGGGCCTTCAGGGCTCCCAGAGACTCATTGCTGTCCTTGAGATGATGTGTTTATGTTTGTTCCTAACTCCTTTTGAACAAGTTATGCAATGAATTCTGCAAATTTCATTTCCACTAATAGAAAGTCTCAAGAAGGGGAAATGAGGATGACAAGTGGGTCTTTGGGGATGGTGCTGTCAGGAGCTGAGAGACTCTGTGGTAATGTTGCAAGTAACAGTCCTGGGATGTCTGGTGCAAAATAAAGTGATAAGGGATTTTTACTCGTTGAAAAACTATGTTGTACAAGCCTGTTTTAAATTTTGTAGACAAGGAGTTTAGTGCTTGCATCAGGAAGTGGTAATACTTAAAGAACCCTTACTTATAAATGGCACTTATTTTAGTATTTATGTCGTTTATGCTGCAGCTCCCTTCTTTTTGCCCTTGCTCCTAGTTAAAGCAAGATCTTGGGGTTGGGAGGAGGAGAACAAAAGGCAAAGAGAAATATAAAGATTAAAGGATGTTACAGATCTCCCCAATACCACAAAGTATCTGTACCAAATCATACTTAATGCTTTACTCAACAAAGGCAAACGTGCCAACTCCTTCCAGCTGGCTCGCTGTGCTTGGCAGTGACACATCCACCCAGAGTAGGATTTTTTTGTGGATTACACCTCTCAGAAGACTGGACTGTGGTATTGTTGTCTGGCTTGGACTCTCTCCATCTGGGAGGACATGTCTGAGTTGTGGATTCAGCTCACAGCCTCCTTGCAACACGCAGCCAGCGCTCTGCAAGCCTGTCACTTTTGGTATGATTTCAGTTTGACCAGATTTATTCTGAAACACTGGCTGACAGAAAGGATTTCCCTTTGTGCTGCTGGTTGTATTGCACCAAGCTCAGACCTGGGTTGGGAAACTCGACGCCGCTCTTGTAAAGCAGCTTCCACTTGCCTCCGATTACAGCAGAAGATAAAACTCCTGCGAGCAACAGGAAGCGGAAAGCTCTGGTAACTGGGAGAGAAGAAAAGCAGAAACAGTAAGTCGTGACGAAATGTATATTAAAAAAAAAAAATTAAAAAAAAGGAAAATAAAATAAAATAAAATAAAATAAAATAAAATAAAATAAAATAAAATAAAATAAAATAAAATAAAATAAAATAAAATATAATAAAATAAAATAAAATAAAATAAAATAAAATAAAATAAAATAAAATAAAATAAAATAAAATAAAATAAAATAAAATAAAATAAAATAAAATAAAATAAAATAAAATACAAGGAAACGGTATGACTTTGCAGCTGAGCAGCATCCCCAGCAGGCCCAGGAGGACCGGGCAGCAGTGCCACGGCTCCGGTGCAGCTGAGGTCAGGCTCGCAGTGCCGCTCCCACGCAGCCCGTGGGTGCTGCTCCGTCTGGATGTGCTCATGCCTCCCTCCCTCCCTCCGGCACCATCCGCGCCTCCGACCGAGATTGGCTGCGGCGGAGTCAGCCCATATCTTACTAGAGGGAAACTTGAGACCCACCAAGCCCAAATGTCAAATGCTGCTTAGTCAGATGAATAGCAGCACTCACCAGCAGCCAGACCGGGCGCTTTCCACATTTCATCAGGGGCAGCGTTTTGCGTCGAAGCTTTGTTTCTCAGAGGAACGTGTCAGAAAAAAAAAAAAGAAAAAAAAAAAGCTTGTGTGGAGCTGGCAGCGTGCGTGGAAAACCAGCACCTGCCACGTAAAAAAAAAAAAAAAAAAAAAAAAAAAAAAAAAAATAGAATAAAAGCGGATAAGCATGGTCCCATCTCTGCTCCCACTCTGCTCCCCACGCACCTTCCCCCTGAGGCTGGATGTTCGAAATACGCTGAAAAAGGGCAGAGCCCTCGATATACAAGCCTTGCAGTGCAACAAAAATGGGAGCTCCTTTCCAGAAGTTCTCCCTCCCCTGCCTTGGATGCTCAGAGTCTCCTGGTGGTGCCTTTTGGGCAGCCAAGGGGGTTTCTCTTGCTGCTCTCCCGCTCCCTGGAACAGCCAGTGTGTTCCCCAGCACAGCTTTGGGTGGGACCCCTCGGCCTTGGCACCCAGCTGCGAGCGTGGGGTTCGTGTGGGTGCTGCTCAGGAGCAGGGGCTGCTTTGGTCAGGCTCTGCTCCCTCCTGGTCCTGTGCATGCACACAGACGTGCCTAAATTCTTTGTGTTTTATTTGTCTTCACCCTGTTAGACCCTCTCTGAGGATTTTGCTGTCGTTCCTGCCCTTGCACTCCAGAGATGCTCGTTCCAGTGCGTTCAGAGTGATGCTGCTCTGGCAGGGCTCAAGATATCTGACACTAAAAATATCACAGGAAAGCAATCTCAGCAGAGAGGTTGGGAGCACGAGCACCTTCTTCGCTTCCACTTCTGCCTTTCCATTTGAGCCCAGGCAAATGGGCATTGCTGGGCTGTCCTGAAGGGTGCTGGGTGCTGGCAGCCAGCAGGGCAGGTCACTCTCCGCGCTGACACAGCACCTCAGGTCAACCTGACCTCCCCAAATCCCTGAGCAGCAGCAGAAGGACTGAAACACCCTTCCAGGATTACAGCCGTGATTTTTCCAGGGATTCCAGTGTGCTTTGGATACAAGGCCGTGCATTCAGGAGTTGTGCTGAGGATGGGATACCTCTGGTTTAATTTCAGCCCCCTATTTAATTTTGGCACTTGAGTGCTTTCTGTAATCTCTGGGGAGAGAGCAGCGCAGACCTGCACATAGCAGCTATTTTCATCTGGGTTTAAAAAGAATCCAAGATGACTATCAGCATTTAATTTTTAGATGGCTTATGTTAGGGGAAATGAATCTCTTCCTTTGCATCTGCTACTTGCAGAATATAGATGCAAATATCTGCTAAATGCCTTCAGCTTCTCCTCTCTCCTCTGCAGGGGTGGGAGTGTGGGACGAGCTGTGCCTTTTGAAAATGTGAACTTCTTGAGTTAAAAATGAGCTTTCTAGACTTTTTTTTTCTGGTATTGTGTCTTATTTCTACAACTGTACACTCCAGAATTTAGTTTTTTCCTCATTTTATTCCTATATATTATTTTAGTGGGGTTGATTTACTGCAAGTTCTTGTTTTGTTTCTAAAAACTTGTGAGTGTGGAATATCAGCTCACGTGGTGTTTGATATTTAGTAACTGGCTTGCTTAAGGAGAAATGACCATGGATGCTTGCAGACTCCAGTGTTTCCAGGGTTAATGTCTCCCTAAAAGTGTGGCTCCCATTGGAAAGCAACTGGAAAGGGATGGATGTTGAGGATGGAATGAGAGCAGTGACAGACACTGGGGTCGCTGTCTGTGAGTGGGAGCAGGTGGCAATTTGGGATGTGTGGCTTTGGTGTTGGAGCACCAGTTTTAAAGAAAAAAAAAAAGAAAAAAAAAATAAAGAAAAGGAATTAATTTGCAGCTGAGCAGCATCTCCAGCAGCTCACCTCCCCTTCTATTCCTCAGCCTTCACCAGTCCTCCTTTCCAGCCTTGGAGAGCCCTGAAGGACTTCCACAGGGCAGCAGGACAGCAATGAGAAGTGCATTTTCGACCAGCTGGGGGCTAATCAACACATTCCCCTGGAAAAGTAGCATATTAAGGGACAGATATATCTTGTGCATCAAGAGAACATGAAATTCTAGGGCTGTGCCTTGAAATCCCAGTGAATTTATCAACCTAAGCCAGCAAAGAGCGTGGAATTTGTATTTGGCCTCCAGCTCTAACAGCATTGGAGCTATTTTCCTTCCCTGCAGTGTTCTTCTTGCCTTCAGGGTCTGTTTATGCAAAAAAAAAAAAAAAAAAAAAAAAAAAAAAAAAAAAGATTGGTGAAATTTGAGGGAGCTTTTACACAGAAAAGAAGTGTTGCAATTGGAAATGTAAATAACACAATGTGTTTCTGGAAATTCAAGTACAAACCGCTTGCACAGGGCTGCCAAATGATGCATGAGCTGTCCTTGTTTCAAGAAATCAAGAGAAAATATTTCTGTTTTGTTGGAAGAAAAAATAATTAAGATGTGATAGAAAGAGGCTGTAAAAATTATCCAACTGCAATCTTTAAAAATGAGGCACTTCATATGTGTTAAGTATGGACACGATGATGTATCCACAACTTTTTTAGTATAAAAATACTCTCTGCATCTCTTCAGGAAACTGACAGATCCTTTGCAACAACAGCAGTGACTTTACCAGCAGGTTTAAAAATGTGGAACAGACTTTCCAAAAGGGATTACACCTTCCCCAAAAATATCTTTAAGTTCTTAAATAAGTAAAATGATCTTTTTAAAAGCATTTGGTAGCTCTAATAAGTGCTGCATTTTATACTAGGAGGTTTAGGGGGTTTTTAAAATGATGTATAACCAGTTGCTTACAAAGGTGTGTGGCTTCTGATAACGGGTGGACGTGAGTTGTTGAGTGTTCTGGGATTCATTTACTCAAGGCAAGGTTTTCTAAATAGTTTCTGAAATCTGATTTTTTTTCTCTTGATAGCAAAATAAGTGGTCTTCAAGAAATTCTGCAATAATCTAAATAATTTTTAAATTTATTTTTTAAAAAAATATTGTCCTTGAAAACTCTTTTTGGAGAGTGAGGAGGATTATTTTTGGTGAAAACTGTACAAATATAACCTGTTTGATGCTGTGATCCCATAAAAAAATGCAGGGGCAGCTACCCTGATGGGCTATGACTGTCTAGTGGCTTTTTTGAGAAGGTTTTGAATACAGCAAACACAGCTTCTGCAGAGACAGGAAACACTGGGGAGTGTTCAGTGTGAATAAATGGGAACACATGGAGGAAAAAATAAGTTATTCATTTTCCATAGGTGCTCCAGCAGGAAATCTCCAAGTTTCATGGCATCACTGCCAAGCCAGGGCTTGTCTGTGCAGTTTGGCTTCCTCTGCCTCCAGGAGTGTGGGGTGTAGGGCTGGAGGGAAGGGGAGACCTCGGGAGGCTTTGAATGGGGCTTGGGGGCACTGTGATAATGTCTGAGGCATGACTGAGAAATCAGATTTTACATTGGGAGGGAGGATAAAGGAAAACTGAGCTCTGGCTACCAGCAGTCATAGATGGTTGAGTTACATCTAGGAGCAAGAAGCCAAAGAAATGGGTTGGTGGCATTCTGGAGTAGGAGCTCTTGGAGGTGACAGAGGCAGCGATGGGTGAATGGGAGGGAAGGAAAATGTCTCAAACAGAGGGAAAATGGAGAAATGGAGTCTGCATTTTAAAAGCTGGCAGAGCTGGGGCTGTTCCCCTGCACAAGAGAAGCTCCAGGGAGAGCTCAGAGCCCCTGCCAGGGCCTCAAGGGGCTCCAGGAGAGCTGCACAGGGACTGGGGACAAGGCAGGCAGGGACAGCACACAGGGAATGGCTCCCACTGCCAGAGGGCAGGCACAGATGGGAGATTGGGAATTAGGAATTGCTGGCTGGGAGGGTGGGCAGGCCCTGGCACAGGGTGCCCAGAGCAGCTGGGGCTGTCCCTGGATCCCTGGAAGTGTCCCAGGCCAGGCTGGATGGGGCTTGGAGCAGCTTGGGACAGTGGGAGGTGTCCCTGCCATGGAGTTGGATCATCATTGAAGTTCTTCCAACCCAAAACCTTGGGTTGGAATGATTCCGTGTTTCTATGATTTCAGTATCAAGCCTCCTTCCCTGGAGCATCTCAATTCTTACTCCACAGAGGGAGAGCCTCCACCAGCCCAGGGAGTGAGGGAGAGAGGAGCTGGGAGAGGCTGGACACAGAGGTGGGATTGGTTGCCTTTCGGCTGTGTATTGCTGAGGTACATGAGAAAAACACCTGGACCAGCAACTGCACCACAGGTACTTCCCTGCCCTGGTAGTAGAAGGGTCTTGCAGCACAGCCTAGAGCAGGTGGAAAGTGCTGAGCTGATTCCGGTGCCTTGTGCTGAGGGAGCTGCCACCAAAGCCACATTTTTGTGTTCAGGAAAGGGGTGGAGAGTTACAGCCAGGGGGAGGTGATAGAAAAACAGGCAGCAGTGTTGTGCTGGTTACCCTACTCTGGTCTCACCACGACGTGCCTGTGCTCTGACAGTGGCAGCTCAGGAGCCAACATAAAAGTTAAATCTAAGCAAGATGTCCCAGCTCACAGACTCGGGTCACACATAAATAGGTAGGTATTTTGAGTGTCAATCCCCCAGTCTTGGCCTAGAAACTGAGAGTCATTCTGGGCTCTTTCCTGCTCACTCATTAACAAGAATAATCCCATGGATGCTTCTTCATCCCTGCCTCTGGCAGAGGGAAATGAGGCCACGCATAAAATAGGAATGAAGATTAGCACTGGTTCTTTCCCACCAGTACAGATATGTGCTGCACTTGTATCTTTGCAGGAAGAAATTGCTGCTTATAACAAACATCTTTTTCTGATCCTATCAAAATTTTAGCACCTGGCCTTGGTCCTATGTTGGGCCAAGCCAAACCTCACTGTTGGTTTCAGAAAGTTCTTTGGGACAGCCAGGGATGCAAAAACAGTGTGGTCACAGCCACGTTGGATCGGGATCTAAGCTGCTCAATTCCTGCTCTCTGTGCCCTACTGCACAAGGTGTGCATAAAGTTGCTGGAAATGAGCTCTGGTCATGCAGGGAAGTAAGGGATGAGAGCCTAAATACATCTGTAAGGTAGGAAATATTATGTAAAAATACCTGAGCAGGGCTAGCTGAGACCAGCCCCTATCTGTGTTGGGCTGTAACCTCAAACATCTGCATTCATGGGCTAATCCAGCTGTTTACTAGCAGTAGCCAGGGACTAACTCTTTCTGGGCCTAAGAACCACTGCTTAGGCACATTTGGGCTTTGCCAAAGACTTCCCAGGCTTGGTTGTGTCACTGTGACCTGCACCCATCACACCTCACACCAGCTGAACCTGCCCCTGCTCCCCTCCTCCCCAGGGCCAGTCCCGAGGTTTATTCCCACAAAAGGCAACTGAGAGCTGTGATTGCCACGGAGCAGCCCCAGGCTATGCCAGGAATCTTCCTCTTTGGTGGCTGAAAATACCCAGGTTACTTTCCCAATGACAGCTGATTTCCTAGTTTAAATTTAGGGATTGAGATCACCGTGGGCAGGCAATGGGTGGATTTTTCCTAATGCAGCTTCAAGGGAAGAGGTTGTGCTTTGTGCTTTCCCTGGATAACCAAATTTTGCAGAGGTGTTTTTTGTTAATGCGGGTTTTACTCCAGATTTTGCCAAAACTGCTGCCCTCCTGGTATTAATAGGTGTTGATAAGACGGGGAAACCTGAGAGGGAGGTAATTTGTGTTCTTTGTGACATTTCTGTGATTCCCTTGCCACCTTACCCCTGACATCCCAGCCTGGGGATCTGCAGGAGAAGCTCTGCCCAAAGAGGCTGCAGTCTCCATCCTTGGAGGCTTCTGTGACTCAGCTGGATCCAGCCCTGAGCAAGCTGGTGTGAATTCATAGCTGACCTTGTCTGGAGCAGGAGGTCAGGCTGCAGACCTCCCCTGAGACCCATTCCAACCTGAATCATCCTACAAGCCTCACAAAGAGGTTGTTAGATGAGCTTGGTAATTAGCTCTAGGTCTCTCTCTGGTGAACAGCTGCTCACTTCAAATTTGTACAGTTTGGAAACAAGCTTTTTATTTCTTGTACCTTGTCCAAAAGAAAGGAAAAGAAAACCCTGTGAGTATTGCAGCTAGGATGCCTGATTTACCATGAGCTTGTGTCTTGATGTTGATTGACTTTGGTGTTGAAGAAATTAGGAGCTCTGATTAAAAGCTCTCTGATGGCCAATGCCTTTTAAGAGGTCTCTGGTGTGTGTGTTTCTCCAATATTTAATATAATGTGAACGCACAGATGGATTCTTACTCTGAATGGATACACTTACAGGGCCTTTTTCTCCCTCTGTTCTTCCCAACACAAACTTTCAGAAGCCTTGTAGAAAAACTGGTTCCTTGAGATCTCCTTTGTCCAATTTGCTTAAAAACTTGTCAGCCTGGGGCATGGTGGAAGGCGCTGGATCCTAAACTGCTCATCTACATTCACACAGCAAGCAGAGCTGCAGACAGACCCCAGAGCTTCTAGGCTGTCTTGTGTCCTCTGCTAAGACAGAATAGACACTGGCCTCTTTGGAAATGTGACCCTTGCTCAGGTTTGTGCGTGAGAGCCAATATCTGCCAGTTTCTGGTGTTGTATTTCTTTTTGTTGAGAAAAAAAACAAGCCATAATATGACCTCTGACTGTGCGAAAGTGGAATGGACCTTCATGATCAAGGACAAGATCAAAAGCAAAATGTTTTGTGTGAGGCTTGGGGCGCCCTTTAATCTCTGATCCCACTCCCCCTTTGTCTCCTCCTCTTCCTTTTTTCTTCTCTTTGCTGTCTTTGTTGCCTGGTAGCTCTGGTGTTCTGCTACCAAACGCAAAACTACAGTGTTGTGCACTGAAAAGGGGATGTGTAGAGCAAAGTCCCACCTTCCTTTTCCTGTGGTGGCTCCCCTCATCTGCACCCTGCCACAGGATAGGCTCTTAGTCACTAAAACACCATGGCAGGAGGGTCTGGTGTCTGTCTGGGAGCTCCCCTCATATGTGCTTGAAAGATTTTTGTGTCCCTCAGCCAAACCTTGATTTTTTTTTCCTGTTTATTGACTCTGTGGACTAAAATATGGGATGAGCCCTGGGCTTCATGTGGCGGGTCTGTGACTGAAATTCCCTGCTCCTGGGCCCATGGAGCTCCAGCCTGAGCCTGATAGTAGCAGTCTGTGTCTGGAAGGAGTGTTTTACCTCCCACCTCAGACACCAGGAGGTATCCAGACACCACTTTAGTGCCCCAAAGCGTGATGAGAGGATGATCTGTCAGCCTTCCCGTGAAGATTGCCAACCCATCGTCATGCAGGACAACACAGGACCCCACAGCGGAGGTAAAGGACAAAAGAACCTCAAGAAAGCGTGGACAAGGAGCAGGATAAGCTGGTTCTGGAGGCACTGCCAGCTTGCACCGTAGGCGTTGTGTTCTGTTCCAGATCCCCAAACCAGCTTAGTGGCAGTAATCTGCCAGGAGGAGGAGATGGCATGAAAACCCTATCTCAGAGAGGATGAAGTGCATTCTTGCCCTGTGAAATATCGAATGTTGGATGGCTTTATGTGAGGCATTCATGGTTCCTGCTGGGAAGGCTGGGAAGGAGGAATGCAGCTTGTGTTTCACCCTGGGCTTGGCCACGCTCTGGCTTCTGCCACTGGGGGAAGGCTCGTACCTGCTGATGGGCGCCAGGGCTGGAACAGCAACCTGCCCAATTTACATGTATTAGAAGAAGTATTGCAACAAAGGAGGCTGTGTTCTGGCTAATTCCTCATTCAGTGCCCTGGTCAGCCCCGAAATGCCATCGAGAAGATTGGCCTCGCCAGGGAGAGGTCACGACTACAAAGAGGCAGAGGCAAGGGAGAAGGAGCGAGCTCGACGGGATTTGTCTGAGTGCTGCACATCAAGGGCCCAGTCCCTCCGTGCTTCCCACGCTCTTTGTGTTTCACTCCCGAAAGAAATATGGTGCAGGAGGGTGGTGTGAGTCCAGTGACGTGGCCTGGAGCAGCAGTGGTGTGAGCAGGGCTCCTCTTGCTCTACCTCCTGCAAGCCATCAGGGAAAGCTCTCCGTGGAGGAGAAAAAGCCACGTTTAATATGGGAAATTATTATAATTGCTATGCAAGGGTACTTAGATGTTACATGCGGTAAGAGTTTCACTGTGAGAGACTTCAAAGCGCTGCTGGGCAAGTGCTGCTGGGCCCTGTAGCAGGTGGGGAAACTGAGGCACATGGGTTTGGTCCTTGCTGGAGGTGAGGAAACAGCTCAGTGCAGAAGGTGGAGATAGGTTTTCTGCCTTTGTCAGCCCCAGAGATCAGCCCAGGCACTGGGAGAGCCAGAGGAGTTGTCCCACTCTGCAGTGTGACCCAGCACAAAGCTCCAGTGCTCAACGTGAGATTTTGGTGTTAAGACCTGAACTTTAGCATTTCATTCCCCTTCCCATAGCTGCCCAGTGCTGTCTCCTGGCAGGGCCCTCACTACAGTGCATGGGGATTTGTGGAGCCCCTTCAGAGGCATTCCCAGCCCATTTGCCATGGCACAGCTCTGTCTCCAGACTGGTTTTGCAGGGAGCTTTTGGTGCCTGGCAGAAAGCCCAGGCTGAGATCTGAGCACCCCTGAGCTAAATCCAGTGAAATTCTCTCTTCTTCCGGGGCTGGACCCACACTTGATCTGATTTTTCCCTGGTTTTATGGGCTTGCTTGAATTTTATTGCAAACATAATGACTGCAAAAGGGCAGTCAGCAGCGTCTCCTGGAGCAGGTGGTGGCTTTCCAAAGAGTTCCAGAAATCGGCCCCACCTTGAAGAGCAAATAAACATATGGATCACAGAGTCCAGGTGGTGGGGGAAGTTAAAGGAGGCTAAAAGGACCTATCTGGCACCTCCTGCCTGGGGTGGGTTTGGGTCTTCCAGCCTGAATCCCACCAAAGCTTGCTGAGGTTTCTCCTGCTCTGAGTCAACAGGAAGACCTGAGACCAGGCAGAAAAATCCTCTGAGCTGGAAGATCTCTACCTGCTGCTCTCCTGACAAAGAAACCATCTGTGCTGCTTGCTGCTAGCTGGATCACTGCTTCTAAATTTGATCCTGGACTGTGGAAAAACTTGTCAACTCCTAAAGCAGCTGGCTGGAGAAGCTGGTTGGCAGCCTGCAGTGGGGAGCGGTGTCCAGCGCGCATCATGTTTTGGCATGTCCACCTCTCTTTCGAGCCGCCTTGGAAGGCTTCCAAAGATATTAGCTCTTTATGGAAAAGAAGAAAAAGGAAAGGAAAAAGAAAAAAAGGCAAACCCCAGTGGCTGTTTTGCAGCACATCCATAACCATCTCCCTGCAGTTCACGGGAGCAGCCCCACAGCACCACGTCGCAGCTCAGCGCGCTTGCCCTGGATTTCATCCAGCCTGTGCTTTCCTGCTCAGCCATGATTATTCCCCTCTGCCTTCTACAAACACCTTTAAAAAGAAGTGCTCTGACAACAAAATTACTGGAGCAGGCTTCTAGGAAAGCCTGCTGTGCACGGTGTCCTGGGGAGCCCCATGGCCTTACAGGGCAGGCAGCCTCGAGCGCTGGGAAGCCTGAGCTCAGTCAGGATATCTGCATGTGCCAGGTTTTCTGAAGAGAGTAGAGTGGTCTGTTCTTCTACCCTATATCTGATTGATCACTTTATCTCACAGGAGAATCGCAGGAAATCAAAGCCATGGCTTGGGTTCAGTGAATCCAGATGTTGGCACTGGCAATCGCTGACTGGAGCTGGGGTTTTTTGAGGCTTTCACAGCAGCTGGAGCCTGGTCCTATGGTCAGGTTGGCTTTTCACCTCTTTGCTTCCTGTATCAGCTCCTAGGAAGGCAGGCAGAGAGGTTCCAGGGCTGCCTGACATCATCTTGGACTGGCCAAGAGCAGGGGATGCTGGCTGGGGACCCAGGTTCTGGGAGTGTGACAGGTGAGGCACAGGGATGTGTCCCAGCATTTCCCAGTGTTGGGCACACAGGGATGGCTGCAATCACTCCTGCAAGCTGGATGACAAAGCTCCTGACCTCAGTGACCAAACAAGTGTATTTGTTTCTATTTCAGGCTGCTGCACTTTTTTTAGCCTTTTGACAGAGGAGGTCTACTAATCTGTGGTAAATAAGGATTTTCTCCAGTCCATGAGTATGTTGGTAAAATATCCATGTGCATAGAATTTTGCTCTGCTGACGTCTCAAGTATTTTAATGTGCATTTTAGTGCTGTTTGTTGAAGAAAAGGGTGTTTGCAAAAGATGTCAACACTGGAGTGAAGTTTGCCAATGCTGACGTGGTCACGGCTCATGGGGGAGCCAAATGTACTCTGCAAATAAAGAAGAAGTGGTGATATCAGAGACCTTTCCTGTGTGATAGGAATTCTAGGCTATTGCATCCGAGGTGGATGGAGAAGGGACTTCGATCCATTCATCCATCCATCCATCCATCCATCCATCCATCCATCCATCCATCATCCATCCATCCATCCATCCATCCATCCATCATCCATCCATCCACCCATCCATCATCCATCCATTCATCCATCCATCCATCCATCCATCCATCCATCCATCCATTCATCCATCCATCATCCATCCATCCATCCATCCATCCATCCAGCCATCATCCATCCATCCATCCATCCATCTGTTCATCCATCCATCCATCCATCCATCCATCCATCCATCCATCCATCCATTATCCATCCATCCATCCATCCATCCATCCATCCATCCATCCATCCATCATCCATCCATCCAGCCATCATCCATCCATCCATCCATCCATCCATCCATCCATCCATCATCCATCATCCATCATCCATCATCCATCCATCATCCATCCATCCATTATCCATCCATCCATCTGTTCATCCATCCATCCATCCATCCATCCATCCATCCATCCATTATCCATCCATCCATCCATCCATCCATCCATCCATCCATCCATCCATCCATTATCCATCCATCCATCCATCCATCCATCCATCCATCCATCCATCATCCATCCATCCAGCCATCATCCATCCATCCATCCATCCATCCATCCATCATCCATCATCCATCATCCATCATCCATCATCCATCCATCATCCATCCATCCATTCATCCATCCATCCATTATCCATCCATCCATCTGTTCATCCATCCATCCATCCATCCATCCATCCATCCATCCATTATCCATCCATCCATCCATCCATCCATCCATCCTTCCATCCTCAGGACTTTCTTCTCTCGCCTCTACTGACAATTTCCTTGTGCCAAATGGAGGAAAATTCTCCATACAGATGTTTGCTCTGGTAAGAAGTGTATGGTGACTGGAGTAACCAGCAGGATACACCAGGATACTGAAAGCACTTGAGAAATATGTAAAGCAAAAACCATGTTTGGAAATTAAAATTTAAAATTTAAAATTTAAATTTAATTTGAAATTAAAATGTGCAACAGAGTTCAGTGTTTTTTATTCAACATTTTAGTGTGTCTGGAATAAATTGGGAGGGAGAGGGGAAACAAGTACCTTTCAATAAAAGGAGGGTTGCTGAATATAATCAGCGTAGTCATATTTAGGGAACACCCTGGGGACCTGTAATTGGAAGGTAAGATAGCCCTGTATATAATGTTTTGGTAGGCTGTCAGCAAGTGGCTGTGCTCCAGACATTGGAGACATCCGAGACATTTTCTTTAGTGTGTGAGCCAGTGCTCAGTTTGGGGAGGACAAACTGTGGTGATATTAGCTTTTTATTATGTCCTGCTCTGCAGAGACTCCAGCGCCTTGGAGAAGACATTTAAGAATGCATTTACCTCTTGCCTGCCTGCTTTGCTCTGGGTTTTTCCAACGAGGCACTTTAACTGGTGTAAATGCGTCAGGGCAGGGAGCAGGTCCAGATTTGGGGGCTGATTTTTGCTGCTCTGGAAGGGCAGCCTGGGAGGTTGCCTGAGGGGCAGCCCTGGGTGGGAGATGGTCTGTACAGCGCTGTGAGTGCAGATGTACAAATAAACACACGCAAAGGAGGTGCCCACGGGCTCATGTGAATTGGTGAACTTGACAAACAGATGCTTGTTAAGAGGGTCAAATCCATAGGTCTCTGCAATGCCCCCCCTGTGAATAGTTTCCTCTTTAGCAGCTGAGCCCATCACCTGTGTTCAGGGTTTGAGTTTCACACCTCTGCCAAGCTGGACATTTCCTGGCTCTTTGTAAGCAGGAAATCTCTCCTTTCCGTTTTTCTGCACTAGCAGAGATTTGTGATGATGTGCATGAGCCTCTAATTGGCTCCGTGGATTATGTGTGCAGCACAGAGCCCGTGAGCCTGACCCGGGATCCCCCATCCATCTGCAGATCAGGGGAACAGGAACTTAAGAGATTTTTGTACAATACAGACATTCAATGGGTTTAAAATTGCAGCAACCCCAGCTCAGCTTAAATTGCCAGTGCTGAACTCTGCATCCATATTTATCAACTTTCTTCTTTATGAATCACTTGCCAAGCTCATATTTGACTGTAAAAATGTCACTAAAATGCATTCATCTCTGGCTGTACTACATTTTTCTGCAGGTCAGACACCAGCTCCTAAATGGGATCTGATACTGATTCAAAACACATTGAGGCTCTTCATCCAAATCCTTTTCTTTAAGTGCACCGTGGCAAATCTGGATGTTTAATATATTTGAGGAGAAAAATAATTTCTTTTTCTTTATCTTTCAGTCTTGCAGATAGCCTTACCCTGTAAAACATGTTGCAAAAGTAGGAAGTGTATCTGCACACATGGTAATTTCTGCTGAAGAGGGGGGATCAGTGTTTACTGTGAGGCTGCTCTGGGATGAATGAATGAGTATCAAATAATGTAATGCAAGTATCTGGGGTTACTGTGAGTCAGTGAACTTCAATTGCAGCATAGGTAACACCTCAGGCCCTCTCTTCCAATAGGAAAAAGAATTTCACAGGGCAAAATCAGGAGAGTCTGTCGACCAATGAACGTGTGCTCTGGGAGTGAGTCACATTCATAAAGAGTTTCAAGTTTGTGGTCTGGCAGATCCTGGGAGATGATTAAACCCACATAAAAGACCTTTATTAATACAGTTTCTATAGTTCTGCACCAATCTTAGTGCAGATGGAGCAAGAGCAGAAGGATGGAGGGGGGGAATTACTTACCCATGCTGGCAGTGTGAGTCACTGCCACGCTGGGTGAACACAATCCTAATGCTCCGTGGGCTCTGCATACTCTGTCTTATCTGAAAATTCCTATCTGGGCCACAAACAGAAGCTCTGGTAGCTGCAGTGATAGGCCCACAGGATTTTTAGCTGCAGTGTTTACCCTGGGTTGCTTGGAAGCAGGTTTTCACCTCCTGCTCCCGGGTACCCATGGCCCCAGCTGTGCTGCCTGTCTGGGATGGTGATCCCGGGACTCCATCACTGCTCAGCACTGGGATAAAGCAGAGGGGCAGGTCAGCCCCAAGATCTTATCCAGGGCTTTCCTGCAGTGGTGCCCACCTCTGCATGGACTCCTGACAAGATGCTTGTTGGCTCTCTCTTTCCCCCACTGGGAGCAATTCACAGGTTTATAGAATCCTTGTCCTGGGTTTGGAATAATTTGTCTTCATTTTTAATATTGATAAGATTTCTTCTCAACGTTTCTAGGCCTGGAAGTATTCTGTTAAAGAAAATGTCTCTCATTATCAGCTGTGAGATTGCTAGGTCTGGGAAATATTTCTGGTTTATATTACTGCCCTGGTGTACATGAGACGTCCCAGAACCATGAGATCCTTGTTCTATCTATAAGAACAAGATGTTACAGGGGGCTGCAGCCCCATCCAAATTTGTGTAGTCTGTCACTAGATCCTCTTCCCCTTGGGCACCCAGCATGGGGATGCCTGGGGGTGCCTGTCCCTGCAGTCCATGGTCTGCACCCTCCTGACCTGCCCAGCCCATTGCAGGAGAAAAATGGGTCTGATTCTGACACACCTTTGGTACTGCAGCAGCACCTGGCAGGGAAAGT
This sequence comes from Lonchura striata, assembly GCF_050655825.1. Classification (NCBI taxonomy): domain Eukaryota; kingdom Metazoa; phylum Chordata; class Aves; order Passeriformes; family Estrildidae; genus Lonchura; species Lonchura striata. The sequence continues at coordinate 86,146,434 of NC_140740.1, read as the reverse complement.
GCAGGAATAATGATGGAGGCAAGGGGAAGAGGGGAAAATTACAGAATGACAACCTCTGGACATCAGGTCAGAAGTGGATTTGTGGTAAAGTACAGAGAGACCCACACGGTGTTTGGCTGAACCAGAGCACTTGTGGGGGGGGAGCTGCCTCCCTCATCTTGGAGAAAACTGCTTGAGATAATTCCCCAATGGAATCTGATGAAGACTTGGTCAGGGTGTGAAAGCATTTAGCAAGGTTTGTCCTGTCCCTGTATGTTTTTGAGGGGCTGTAAAACAGATTTACTCAGCAGCGTCTGTTTAGGTCTTCCAGGTGGGCTCTTCTCTACCTGAGGTGGATCTCCAGAAGGCAGAGATGTCTGTGGCTTCACACCTTCCTGGTGGAGCTGTGAGTAGGACAACCTTTCTCTACTAACAACTCTCGCCTTTGCCTGAAATCAGTGTTTTCCCCCCAATCCCACCCTACCGGGGATGTCACAGGACACTGGGCTCTTGCATGGCTGGGGGAAATGTGTCCTCTACAGCTGCTCACCCTGCTCAGGGGTTCCTCAGGGAGATGCTTTCACATTTCATCCTCTGGGGAAGGAGGGAAAAGGACCCTTTTATCACCCTCCCCATGGGCTGCTCTGCCAGGATAGTTGTTTTGCCAGTGACAGGAGCAGATCCCAGCTCAGGCCACATTATTCCTACCTGAGTACACCCTGCAATTTTCTGCCTAGATAAATAATCCCACACCAGCTTCAGGAAGGGCAGTCCCAGACTGAACTAAATATTTCTAAAAGCAAATACTGCTCCAGTATTTTTGGCATGAGACTTAATAAATAAGTGAATTTGCTGTTCCTCAGGATCTCGTCCACCTCTCTTCTGCAGCAGTGCCAGGTTGGATGTTATCCTGAGCTTTACCAGCACTGAAATAAGTAATTTCCCATCACATTTATATATTGAGAAGGATCTTCTCAGCTCTTTAGCTTCCTGCTAAAGAATCAAATTATGGCTGGTCTCAGCCATACTTGCTGGTTTCGCATTTTTAGGACTTTTCATATGGAAAGGAGCTAGAAAATAATTTTCCCAAATCTTCCTTGGAGGCAGAGCTGGTAGCAGTGACTGCTCATGGCTCTGCTCTGAAGAATGGAGGAATCCAGCTCATCCCACATCCAAGTGGAGCTCTGTACTGGTGTCCTTCAAGGTATATGACCTCCTCCCTGGACTGGGGGTCTCCTGCCTAAAGAGCTCCATGGATGGGGCCAGATGGGTTGACGCAGCTCACCATCAAAGCAAATGATGCATCCAATTCTTCTGCAAAGTACCTGGGTGGAGAAAGCCCTCTCTAATTACTGCTTGTGAGTAATAGCAGCAGCATTTGTGCTGAGCATCCTCTGCTCTGAAGGCACTCCTCATGTGCTGAGGAGAGAGGAAAACGGGCATCAAGCCAGCTCACAACTGCTTCCCTCTGTGGCTGGGCCAGCTGGGAGCACTTATCCAGCATGGATCAGCCGGTAGATTTGGCCAATCCCCCATTATTTGTCACTCTTCACGGTGGACAGTGACGGCGTGAAGCAGGGCCTGGTTGTTACACGTGGGGCTGGCAGGAGGGGCTCCAGGGGTTGGGAATGACCCCCAGGCACGCCAGGATCTCACTGGGGCACATCTCCTGTGGTCTGGGGACAGGAATGACCACCAGGAACAGCAGGACCTCACTGGGGAACATCTCCTCCTGTGGCCTGGGGGCAGGAATGACCACCAGGCATGCCAAGATCTCATTGGGGCACATCTCCTGTGGCGTGGGGACAGGAATGACCCCCTGTAACAGCAGGACCTCACTGGGGCACATCTCCTGTGGCCTGGGGACAGGAATGACCCCCTGGAACAGCAGGACCTCACTGGAGAATATCTCCTCCTGTGGCCTGGGGACAGGAATGACCCCCAGGAACAGGAATGACCCCCAGGAACAGCAGGACCTCACTGGAGAATATCTCCTCCTGTGGCCTGGGGACAGGAATGACCCCCAGGAACAGGAATGACCCCCAGGAACAGCAGGACCTCACTGGAGAATATCTCCTCCTGTGGTCTGGGGACAGGAATGACCACCAGGAACAGCAGGACCTCACTGGGGCACATCTCCTGTGGTCTGGGGACAGGAATGACCCCCTGGAACAGCAGGACCTCACTGGGGCACATCTCCTGTGGCCTGGGGACAGGAATGACCCCCTGGAACAGCAGGACCTCACTGGAGAACATCTCCTCCTGTGGCCTGGGGGCAGGAATGACCCCCAGGAACAGGAATGACCACCAGGAACAGCAGGACCTCACTGGAGAACATCTCCTCCTGTGGCCTGGGGGCAGGAATGACCACCAGGCATGCCAGGATCTCACTGGGGCACATCTCCTGTGGTCTGGGGACAGGAATGACCCCCTGGAACAGGAATGACCCCCAGGAACAGCAGGACCTCACTGGAGAACATCTCCTCCTGTGGCCTGGGGGCAGGAATGACCCCCAGGAACAGGAATGACCCCCAGGAACAGCAGGACCTCACTGGAGAACATCTCCTCCTGTGGCCTGGGGACAGGAATGACCCCCTGGAACAGCAGGACCTCACTGGAGAACATCTCCTCCTGTGGCCTGGGGACAGGAATGACCCCCTGGAACAGCAGGACCTCACTGGGGCACATCTCCTGTGGCCTGGGGACAGGAATGACCACCAGGAACAGCAGGACCTCACTGGGGCACATCTCCTCCTGTGGCCTGGGGATAGATTCCTCCCCACAGCTAAAAATAGCATGTTCCCATGCTTCTGTGTCCAAGAGAGGAAAAGGATTGCCCAGAGAGGCGGTGGGTGCCCCATCCTTGGAAACAGAATCCCAAAATCACTTGGAATGGAAAAGCCCTCTGAGGCCATCCAAGCTGTGCCAAATACCCACCTTGTCACCAAGCCCAGGGCACTTAGTGCCACATCCATTTCTTGGACACCTCCAGGGATGGGGACTCCAACACCTCCCTGGGGAGACATGTGCAGTTTTAAATCACCCTTTCTGTAAAAAAAAAAAAATCCACTGAATGTTCAACTTGGTCCTCCCCTGCTGCAGTTTGAGGCTGTGAAACATTCAAGGCCAGGTTGGATGGGGCTTGGAGCAACGTGGGATAGGTGGAAGGTGTCCCTGCCTATAGCAGGGGGTGGAATGGGATGAGATTTAAGGTCCCTTCTTGCCCAAACCATCCTGTGATCCTGTAAAGGAGGATGGTTGTTGAGGCACCCCATCAAGCCCCTCAGGACAGGGAGGGTCCCAGCGAGACCATGAACCAAATGTGCCATTTGGGAGGCCGGGCCTGCCTGCCCCAAGCCAGAACAAGCCATGTTTTACCCAACAGGTTGTTGCTGTTTGCATAAGGTGGGTGTTGCAGGAATGTACCTGGGATATTAAAGCATCCTGCCCTGCAAGCTGGAAAGGCTGGTGAGGTCCCCACTTCCTCCCCAGATCTTCAACTGGAGTTTATCTCCAGATCTTTGACTTTGATTTTATCGTTGCACAAGGATTCAAAAGGAAACCCCACTATGGAAACTTTCCCTAAGTAAATTCTGCTAAACTACATAACTGTTTTTCCTGGGAGACAGAGAGAAATTTCTCACTACAGAGAAATTTGCAGGGTTTCATCTTCTGGGAAGGTTTCAGAGCCCTCAATTGAGAGGGGGATTTTTGCAGAGAAAATTCAGCAGACATGGTCATGCTAAGCAGTGACAGAAGCTTTCAAAAAGTGCTGAGACACTTCTCATTTCCTTGAAATGTTAGCTGGGGAATTTGCTTTGCTGCCTTCAGCGGCTGCTCTTTGAAGGAAATCCCCAGTGCAATACCATATCAGTAAAACATGAAAAAAAAATCTCTTCTGGGCCCTGGTCCCATGCCTGGGCAGTGTGGGATGTGTGGCCTTGAGGAGAACCTGTCTTTCACATGCGTGTTCAGAAAACACATTTTTTAAAACCTATTAGTGTAATTTAGTTTTGCTGGTTGAAGCCTATTAAAACCCAACTTTAGTTTTGCCATTTCGAAGAAATCCACATCCTCAGTTATGATTTTTCCTCATTTTTCTTTTTTTTACCCCCTCTCTACACTTGTCTCTGTAGATGGACCATGTTTCTGGGTAGATGCTTTTTGGTTTTCAGCTGTAGCTGATTCATTGCCTAACAATACAAAATTGCCCATTCTAATGATCTACCTTAGAATTAATCCATTGTCTGATTAGAAACTCTGTAGCTTAATCTTCAACTAACGTGGCACCAGTACCTTTGTTGAAATAGACACTTTGCAATTATTTTGCCATCCCAAAAGTTAGAAAATTGCTTAATTTTGATATTTTGAAGACACAGAACCATTTTTTGGGGTGCTGGTGCTATTTTTCTCTGATTTTATGGAATTAGGAGAATTTAATCCTTAAAAAAAAATCCCTGGAAAAAAGTTCTTTTGATCTCAATTTGTTGGCCAGTTATTTTTCAGGGAGGTTACTGCTGCATGATAGTGTTCAAAAGAGAAACTGAAAATGTTCCTTCCCAATAGTACCTTTTGGTTTTTTGTGATAATATTATGTAAAAATACAGTAGAATGAGGACTACAGGAGCTTGTGGAGAAGGAAATTCGCTGAGGTAGTTCTTAGAGGTCTTGAACTTGGCCAGGACCCAGTTCAGAAACGAAAGTGCCACCTGAGGTGGCTCCTCCTCACTTTTATCTTTTAGAGGCATTTCAATTGTGTGTCATTTTTAGCCTTGGCTCTCTCTCCTATTAAATTAGATAAAAGTTAATCTCTTCCCTATCTCTTCTTCCCAACACAGAAAGCTGTTTGAAATCACCTGGCTTGTTTGAAACCCTGTATTCAGGGAGGCTTGTTTACTTTTTCACTTCCAAGCTGTTTGAGCACTGTTTCTAAGCACCCACTAGAAACAGCTTTTGCTTTTATGCTGGGGATAGATTTTTCCTGTTAGAACAGAAGCCCAAAACCTAAATTTTTAAAAAAACCACTGAACGCCATGAACCTGAGGGGGTGGTAAGAGTGAAGAAGACCGAGTCAACCCTGACCTGATTTATTTTGCCCTCATGGAAGGTGCCAGCCTGCTTTGGACATGCAGGGTTCAGCTTGTGGGTGGTTCCACCTCTTGCCTGTGCTTTCAGGTTATAAAGATGCACAAGGGAAACAGAGGTGTCTTCTTTACTGTCTGATGCCTGCTAAGTGATTGCAAAGGCCCCTTGGGACTGCTTCCAGCTCTGTAGGGGAATGTGATGCTGCTGATGGTTTTTAGCATCTGAAGCTGCAATGTGGGGTTTCTGTGTGGAGTGGGAACACTGCTGACATCCTGTCCAGGAGGGGGAAACCCCAGCCCCACACAGACCAGATATTCAGTGGTCCTGTACAACCTTTGTTGAACAAATAGGGAATAATTTTGGGGTTTAGTACATTTTAGTACTTTCAAAGGGAATCTCCAGCAGCACAAGGACGTGGAGCTGCTGGAGCCAGCCCAGAGGAGGCCACGGAGCTGCTGCCAGGCTGGAGCCCCTCTGCTCTGGAGCCAGCCTGGCAGAGCTGGGGCTGTTCCCCTGCACAAGAGAAGCTCCAGGGAGAGCTCAGAGCCCCTGCCAGGGCCTCAAGGGGCTCCAGGAGAGCTGCACAGGGACTGGGGACAAGGCAGGCAGGGACAGCACACAGGGAATGGCTCCCACTGCCAGAGGGCAGGCACAGATGGGAGATTGGGAATTAGGAATTGCTGGCTGGGAGGGTGGGCAGCCCTGGCACAGGGTGCCCAGAGCAGCTGTGGCTGTCCCTGCATCCCTGGGAGTGTCCCAGGCCAGGCTGGATGGGATTTGGAGCAGCCTGGGACATTGGAAGTTGTCCCTGCCCATGGCAGGGGTGTTAGAACAATATGGACTTTAAGCTTCCTTTCAACCCAAACTGTTTTAGATTTCTATTCTAAAGTGTCCCAAGCTATTATTTAGCTATAGTTTGACTTCCAGAACATATTGAAAATGTTAACATGTAAAATAACTTTCTACCCTGTTAAAACTTAAGGAATAATATTATTCTCTTAAAACTCACTGATTCATGCAGCTTGAACCCAACTATTGAAAAAGGAAATAGCAAGGGATGAAGGTATCAGAGAGGAAGGGTTTTATTGAATATGAATCTCTGGAGAACGTGCAGCAATTTGGAAATGGACCAGTGACATCTCTGTGTTGCCCAGTCCCATTCTGGCCTCTTGACCCAACTAGTAAACAGAAAAGGTGAGGGGTAGGTTACAGCCCTGAGTTGTTGAGTTGAAGACTAATAGATTTTTCTGGGCAGGAAATGAGGAATAGACCCAACAGGTGACATCCTAAGAACACACTGCTTCCTGGAGTTGCGTGTGAAAACCTTATGTTCTTTTGACTGTGTGATAAATAAGGTATTTTTGCATAAAATTATCTGCTGGGGCTTGGTGGAACTGAAAGACCTTTTGTGGGATAGGTGTTTCACATCAAGACAGATTGCAGGCAGGGAACTGAAACAGAAATAGCATTTAAAAGCTGAAAACTAGCTCTGAGCAGTATCAGCTGGTGCCACACACAAAATTAGCTGGTTTTTGACCTTTTCAGGGAGGCAGTCGAGCCCAGGAGTGCATGGGGGCATAGGTGGGCAAGGGTGATGTTCTTGCTGAGCAGTGTGAAGCACTGCACCTTTCTAAGGCTCATGTGCACATTCAACTGTCATGCTACAGGTCAGGCACCTTTTCTTGAGTTTTTTGGTCACTGGAGAGACCTTTTTCACTCCCATACCCGGTCAGCAGCAGCTCATGACCCAAGTGGTGTCTGACACGAATCATGGAACACCCTGAGCTGGAAGGGACCCCCAAGGATCACCCAGCCCAGCTCCTGCCCTGCACAGACATCCCAACAATCCCACCCTGTGCATCCCTGGCAGCGCTGTCCAAAGGCTCCTGGAGCTCTGGCAGTGCTCATTCCATGGCCCTGCACAGACATCCCAACAATCCCACCCTGTGCATCCCTGGCAGCGCTGTCCAAAGGCTCCTGGAGCTCTGGCAGTGCCCATTCCCTGGGGAGCCTGGGCAGTGCCAGCACCCTCTGGGGAAGAGCCTTTCCCTGATATCCCACCCAAACCTCCCTGGCACAGCTCCAGCCCTTCCCTGGGTGCTGTTCTGGTCACAAGGAGCAGAGATCAGAGCTGTTCCTCAGGGAGCTGTTGTAGACCTTGTTGAAGCCAGCCTCAATGCCCATCAAAGCAGTATTTTGGGGAGGTAGCACAGTGATTTCAAGCCCCCATAGCCCAGTTTGAAGAGCCTCCAACCCCAGGGCAGGAGAACACCTTGTTGTGTCTCAGCTCACACTGACACAGTTGTAGCTAGACAAGACAGATTAAAGGGTACATGAGGCTGAAAAAAATAGATTTGCAGTAAAGGAATGAGATAAAAGAAGAAAAACCAAGGACTCTTACTCATGTTATGGTTAATTACACAGATGGTGCTTAGCTGACTCATCTCTTCGACTGACATATGTTGCTCTTTTGCTGGAAAGAAGCTGGAATTGCCCTCTCCTTCCCTCAGTTACTAAGACAAATCCCACATCTTTGTTTCCTCTCATCTGAAAGAGGAAGAACATAAGCTTTCCCATTAATGAGCCCAAGTTCAGGCCCCCCTGGCTGTGTGTATTTGTTCAAAAAAAGCTTTACTCCTTATGCTCTGTGACAGCAGGACAGTGTATGGAATTGGGAGAGTGAAATCCTGTCATTTTTGAAGCTTTCTGCAAGCGTTTCTATCCTTGTTAGCACTTCACTGGCCTCTTTCTCCCTTTTCATCTGTGTACAGATGTGTCAGCAAGAATCCTTATATCTTGAGAATATCCCATCTTTTCCAGCCGAGCTATAACTTTTTTTGTTTGGGAGCACTCTATGGTGAAGTCCACAGTAGGGTCTGTGCAAAGTAAGGAGAGGAAACAGTGATGCCCAGAGGTGTTTCCATACACGAAGCCAAATATCCCATGGGAAGAAGTCACAGGCTCAGGAAGTCATGAGGGTTGAAAATGTCGGCCCTAGGGTTCAGCCCCATTAGGCTGAAAATTAACAGAGATGTGAAAACCTCAGCCCACATCTGCGCTAAGTGAAGGTTTCCAGCTGCACAAATTCCTGACGTGGTCTGGAGACTCCATGGGTTCACTTGAGGCCTGGTAGATGTGTTCAGAGCTGCTTTTCAGCACTCCCCCACATTATGTGAGACAAGCAACAACCCCACTGTCCTGTGGAACTCCAGGCTTGTCCTGTCCTGACATCCTCACGGCTAGCAAAACACGCGGCGCAGCCAGCCGGGGAGCTAAGGTATGAACTGTGAGTGTAAACTACTTGAAGAGCAGTGAGGTTTAAGATGGAAAACTCAGTGCTGGTGACACAGGTAGAGGCCAGCACAGGAACAGAAGTGCCTGGGATAACCTCCTGGTGATGGCTGTGTGCATCTGCTGGAGTTTACCCTGCATCCAAAGGCGAGCGCTCGTGGCTGTGTGCTGAGCCCTGTGTGCTCCCAGGAGATGGCCACTCAGCTGTCAGGTGGAGATGCTGTGAAAAAACCCATGAGCTTGTTTATAAGGCCTCATTTGGAAGTTTTTCCAGCAGAGTAAACACAGACAGGATGTCCTCAAAAGTCTTGACCCAGCTGTCCCCGAGGGCATCCTGCTGGAACATCCCCGTGCTGGAAGAGGGGGCTGGTTTGGGGAGGGAGCACCATGGCACTAAAATGGATTTTTTTCCATGTGAGAGGAAATATTTCACCCTTTCAATTTTTTGGTGATTAATCTGAAGAGGAAATTTTTTTTTTTTTTTGGTGCCACCTGCATTTCTAGGGAATTCCCAGAAGCATTCCAGTTTGCTGGAACCTGCCTAGCACCCAGAGCTGTTCTCACATCATGCCAGCTCCATTCTTTCCTCCTGCAATCCATTATCCTGTACGTGCCTAGCTGCCTTCATGCTTTGCCTCCCAACATCATTTACATGAGAGGAAAATTAGCAGCTTGAGTAATTATGAATAACTCACATGAGACAAAGGGGGCCTCGAGGCTGAATGTAGGCAGCCGGAACGTCTGGCATTTGCAAATCTTCTACGGCCAGGAAAGGATCCTTTTTCTTTCATTTGGAGTTTCTCAGAAATGCCCAGGGGTTTATGAACCCACATCCCATTGGTGTTCAGCAGGAGGCTGCTGTGGACGAGGGGAGTGCTGGGAGTGCAGATCTTCCTGGTGACCATGCGGGAATTTGGTCTGGCTCAGGTTTGTGGTTCCCTTTTTGGTGGGTTGGCCATGGGCAGAGCCCAGCCATAAGCTCACTGCCCACATCTCCAAGATATTCTAAGAGCAGGAAGCCTGCTCATCCCTGCTCGAGGGCTGGACAACCCTTGGATTAAAAGAAAAAAGATCAGAGACGGTGTTGGTGTTTCCCAGATTAAGGGGAAACGCACACATTGTGGAGATTGGTGCTGCTGGGATGAGCCAAGGATAGAAGCTGTTGCTAGTAAAAACAATCGTTGTTTTTACTAGGAAAAAACTACTTGCAGACAGCACAAAAAGGAGTTCTACTTGAGCAGAAGCTGCAGAGCCTGCCTCTGAGTACCCAAATATAAAAATAAATCTTAAAAGGACAACCTGTAAACACTTAGTGGTGCAGTCTGCAAGGCCTGAAGAAAATTAAGGAATCTATTTCAATTTTTGCATATATTTTCATCCCTACTTGCATAAAAATCAGCTTGCTGTTGCTTTAAAAATATACATGTAAAATACATTAGGCCTGTGGATGGTTTTTAAAGGGGTGTCACCACAACATCCCAGGAGGAACCATACCTGTGCCTTGGCAAATTCCTGTGCTGAAAAGCCTTAAGGAACAGAGCTGATATTTTTGTTTGTTTGTTTTTGTTTTTTTTTTAATGAGGTTCAATTTTGAGATGGAGAACCCAGAGATCACATCAGGACAAACATGCTGGCCCACGTAGAGTCATTGCCCAGGGTCCCAGCAGAGCCAGACTGATATGATCATCCTATTTTCACAGCAGCCCACAACAACCTCCACAGCTTCTTCTTTTTTCTCTTGCTACTTGTCATAAAAAGAGTGAAGTGCTTCTCCCACCATTTATGCATGGAAAAGGTCTGGTTCTGAAATTGTGCACTTCCCACTTGGAAACAGATGGCTGTTGAACAGCCTGCTGTTTTTCAGTGCTATTACCCCAAAACGTGTCATAGGGTGACACATTTCAAGAGCATGGTTTCTTTTCCTGCATCACAAGACCTATTTGAATTTAGTTTTCTCAAATCTATCTTCTGATTATTTCTTGGTCCTTCAGAAAACTTTTTTTTTTTTGTTTTGTTTTTTTTTTGTTTCGTTTTGTTTTGTTTTGTTTTGTTAATGTTTTCTTATCATTTTGATATGTTTCAAGGCCAGGTTGGACAGGGCTTGGAGCAGCCTGGGATAGTGGACCCTGCCCATGGCAGGGGTGAAATGAGATGAGATTTGAGGTCCCTTCCAACTCAGGACTTTCTGTGATTATGTTTTCTCCACCAGGATCACTATTTTATTCCAGCTGTCACATTTTTGGGGGGATTTTGGTCTGTCTGGCTGACTGCAGCATGCAGAGGCCAGAATAAAAGCTTTGCTTGGCAGAGGTAGATAGCTTCTCAGTGTACTTTACTGTACACAAAGACATCAGGGAGAAGAGATTTCCTTCTGCCTTTCTCTTTTTTCCTCCCTAATTCAGCCTCTTCTTCCATTAGACCTTGTACCCCAGTGCTGCAGCTTGATGTGTATTGGCTTAAAGATTTATGGTTTTGTGGCTAATTTGCTGGTTCTTCCATCCTTTTATGAGTTTGCTTCCTAAAAAGAGGTTTTAAACCTTTTTTTCTGAGGGCTTTTTAATTGATTGTAAGAAAGTGAAGGGATTTCCAGTATTTAATCACAGTTGCTTCCTTTTTACTTGCTAATTTGAGATGATATAAGAGGGCAGGGAGTTCCCCAGGTTATGCTCCATGAAGCACTGTGTGAAATCACTGCTGAACCCTTTGACTCACTTTCGTTTTGCTCTTCAATACTCCCTGTGAATTTTGCCCTCCTCATACCAGCTGCATAAAATCACCAAAAACATCCTCCTGTAATATTCGGGCTCCTTAACAAGTAAGGATTTGTCTGCTGTAAGTCCTTTGGTATATTTTACATTTTTTTCCCTGCAAAGATAATTTTAAGAAAAGTTGCAGTATTGCAGATACTGAAAGGTCATGGGAACTTCTGGCTAAGATTAGTCCAACTTCTTCCTATCAATGGCTGTAAGTGGCATTGGCTTTGTAAGAGGAGTACTGTGGGAGCATTAAAAGACATTTTTTTTCCCAAGTACACATTGAAAAGCACTTTTATCCCATGTCTAAGGCTAGGCACTAACAGGAGCTCTATCACTATGGGCTGATGTTTTCTATTCAGGGGCTCACAGAGAATGCATTGTTCCCCAGGGAGCTGAGCTGCAGAGGTTGGAACAATTTCATAAGCACAAAATTCCTGCAAGGTGTCTAGGAGGAGCCTTCAGATGGAAGAGAAACCCTACCATAGGGGCTGCTATGAGCTCTACTCTGTATAACTCTTAGAAAAGAAAAAATAAAGCAAAAACCAACCCAAAGTTGGCGTTCCCTTCATTCTGCTCATTTTGTAATTACCAGGAGCCAGGAAGAAACTTCGTACTGTACAGGGCAAGTCCTGTGTGGAGCAGCTGAGGGATCTGGGAAGGGAATGGAGAGTTCCTGAGGGAGCTGGGAAGGGAATGGAGAGTCCCTGAGGAGCTGGGAAGGGAATGGAGAGTTCCTGAGGAGCTGGGAAGGGGCTGGAGAGTTCCTGAGGAGCTGGGAAGGGAATGGAGAGTTCCTGAGGGAGCCGGGAAGGGAATGGAGAGTTCCTGAGGAGCTGGGAAGGGAATGGAGAGTTCCTGAGGAGCTGAGGGGACTCAGCCTGGAGAAAAGGAGGCTCAGGGGGACCTTGTGGCTCTCACAGCTCCTGCCAGGAGGGGACAGCCGGGGGGTCGGGCTCTGCTCCAGGAACAGGGACAGGAGGAGAGGGAACGGCCTCAGGCTGGGCCGGGGAAGGCTCAGGGTGGAACCAGCAGGAATTTCCCCATGGAAAGGACTGTCCAGCCCTGGCACTTGGCCCGGGGCAGTGGCGAGTCCCCATCCCTTGAACCGTGTGGATGTGGCACTTGGGGACATGGGGCTGTGGTGGCCCTGGCAGTGCTGGGGAGACAGTGGCATTCGATGGCCTCTGAAGGCTTTTCCAACCCAAATGATTCTATGATTCCATTAATTTCTCCAAGGATTTACCAACAAACCAACACCTTCCAGCTGGGACCATCCCTCTCTGGTGTGCTGGCCATTATCAGCTGGTCACAGCAGTGACACTGGCGGGACATGGACACATCTTTTTCTGAACCTTGAAAAGTACAATTCTAATTTGAGCCCCCTGCCCAAATGAATTTAATTTCTCAAAGGGGTACTTCTCTTTTTACTTTGCATCATCTGGAGCCTTTACAGGGGGAGGGTTGTAAGCTGGGAGCTCATCTCCAGGAGCTGCATCCAGGAGTGGCTGGGAGCCACCTCTTTAGATCTCCGTGGGTTGTCCTGGGCACACACACACTCCACACTGAGCAACTTGAGCACTCCTGGCAGATTATTACAGCTGGGTGAGTTTCTCCTAACACTGAGGGACAAATGTGTTTCTTGGTGTGTTTTCTGTTCCCTCCGGATGGTTGCTGGCAGCCCAAGCCACTGTTCTCATGCTTGCTCAGCCCTTACATGAGGAAACAGAAAGAACTTGGAAGGCACCGACTTGTGCAGGGGGAGGGTGAGAACATCAGGGAATTGCTGAGCATTCTGCTGGGCAGTGACGACAAACGTCCTGACACAACTGCAGTCAGACAAAGACATCCCTGACAGCATCAGGGCTGGTGCTGCAGGAAGAATAAGTTGTGCTTTGGGAGAGTTTTCTCTCCTGCAAAGGACAGGCCATTCTTCAGGGAATTCTTCTCGTCTTGCTTCCCAAGTGGTGCTTCCCGCTGAAAGGCTGGTTTGTGGTGCCAAAGGATTTCCTCAGCAGAAGAAAAGTGCCTGGTTCTTCCTTATTTCCCTTTCTTCCCTCCTGCCCCCCCATTACTATTCACACACAATAACTTGGGTTGGGCTGAAGGACACTTGAGGGAGGTGACGTCTGGAGCTGAGGACACCAAGAAATGCAGGTCTGTTTCCTCCCGTGGGGGTTGTCCCATGTGGTCAGTCAAGCCTTTGGAGAAAGGGAGATTTACTCTTACTTGCATTTGTCTGGCTTCAGGGCTGGGGGTTGATTAGTACCTGTTAATTATTTTCCCAGTCCAAGCACCCATAATCAGAGATCAAAGCACTCCTCAACCCTCCTTTGGCTCAGCTAGAGAAAACTGTGCCCTTGGACCACAAGATGGGTGGGATCTGCTGTGGGCAGGAATCCCAACTGGAAAATGCCTTCACTCAATGCAATAACTAAAAATATTACCACCCTCTCTGCCACGGGGATGCCCCAGCCCCAGCCAAAATTGTGAACTCAGAGTGGATATGGTGGATTGAATATGATTTTTATTCTCCCTTTTGATACAGAGACTTGAGAATACTTTTTCTGTCTTACACTAACTTCTCCAGTCCTATTTTTTTTTTTTTTTGGCATTGCTACCAGCTTCTTCAATATCACTGCAATTGTATCATCAATGCAATATCAATACAATACCATTGCATCTGCATTTTTTTTTCCAGCTGAAACCCTCCAGAACACATTTTCTCACCACACAGATAACAACTGCAGCTGCAACTTTCTATACAGCTCAGTGAAAATGGGGTTTGTCAGAACACCTCTGTCTGGCTCAAAGATCCCAGTGCAGTTGCCCTGCCCTCAGTGAGAGCTACCAGTGGCTGGTGCTTCCCACAGATTTTATCAGCAGGGCCATGCAGGTGTTTTTCAAAGGATCAATGATGGAAAATGTCAATTAGCATTGTAATATTTCCCACCTACAAGGTTAAAAAAAAATAAGAAAGTCGGGGGGGGGAGGGGGGGAGGGAGCGGGATTAATTCCAAATTCTTGAGATTCCAAAGCAGTGAGTGTCTTTCTTCAAAAGGAGAAAGGAGATGATGCTGCATGAGGGAAACTGCTTCTCAAGTTGGAAATTTTTATAATTTCCATCCACTCTGATACCTACAGGTATATACTCTCTCATCACAGTGCCTGTGGGCTAGATGCAGCCAGAGATGTGGATGAGGTTTTGGTTGCAGTGTTTCCTTTCTGTAGGATATTTTTTTCCCTGAGAGAAGCATGCCAGCCTCTGTAAGTGCTCAGTGGGCGTTCAACAGCTTTCTTGGTTTTTAGAACGTGTCAAAGGGCAAGAACAGACAAATTCATGCTTTAACAAATACAAAAGCTCTGGGAAATTCAAAGGTGGGTAGGTTTGAGGTTCTGCCCCAGGTCCATTTCTAGATCCTAACAGTTCATCCCTCAGCACTGTGGCTTCTCTTTGGAAAGTCTCCTGCTCCATCAGCCAGAGTGTGTGTGCAAGGCTTGTGTGCTCTCAGAAGGGTTGTGTTGCCAGTAAGAATATTTCCCACCCTGGGAGCCCAGGGTTGGTGGTGGGATATCTTCTGGCTGAGCCTCATGTGAGCTAACAAACCAGAGCAAATATTTAATTTATATTTAATATACACCCTCAGTGAAACTTTTGTGGGATGTGTGGCTGCTTGAAATGTAAACCTGAATTTCATTCTTCATTAATTTCATGCAAAAAAATTAGGAAACCACTCACAGTGTGATGTGTGTGACAAAAACATGGCACACCACAGGGTTGATATGGTATGGTATCCTGCAATGCTAGGTTTTTTTCCCCCATTAATTTCAGAGAGTGAACACTACACAGTTCTGGCAGTCTTGGTAGGAACCACCAATGAAGCGCCACTGCAACTGGTCTGGAGCATTTCTCAAAAGTATTTCTTAAACAGGCAGCAACAGGCCAAATACATTCACTCCTACGTATCAATAAAAACAACTTTGTGGCAACAGTGAAAAATCTGATGTTGTCTTGAGCTTTTATGGTGGGAGGATAAGATCATTTGTATGGAAAACAGAATGGATGAGGTTAGATGAAAGGAAATTAACTAGAACTCTCTTTCCATAGAGAGTGGGATACAGAAATTACTTGATTGCATTTTCTAAGGCAATGTTCTGCTTGGTTTTCTTTGCTTGTGTAGAGGGGACGAGAGAACTATGGCAAAACTAAGAGATTCTTCTGTCCATGGTGGCAAACTGACAGTTCTTGATCAGGAGGCTGATGGTGCAAATCAGTGGTCACGGTCAATCTGTTAAAATCATCACAGCATCCCAGGACAGCCTCACCTGGGCACCTCCTCTGTGCCTTAGGAAAATGTACATGGAGCAGGGTAGGAAAGGCCAGCTCCAAAACACTGGTGTGGCCCAGCCTGTGGAAGCAACAGCCCCAGGAAAGCTTCTGGTCTTTGCTGGCGTTTTGGGTGTTTTGGGAGCTGCAAACCCCAACAAACCCTGAACAGCAGAGAAGATGCTGCTTTGGCTGAGGGCACTGAAATAGTTGCATTCTTAGTGTGGCTGTGGTCCTCCAGGTTAACAATCCTGCTGTTTCCACCTTTTTGGAGGCTAAAGGCAGTGTTCTCTAGGTAATAAATGTGTGTTTCCCTACAGGAGCAAAAAGGGTCCTGGTAGCTCCCACATGGCTGTGGAACACCATTCCTGAACATCCTGTGCTGAACCCAGGGCTCCATTCCTGTCCCGAGGAGTCCAGAAAATGCCAAGGCCTGTCAGTATTTAAGACTTTGGCATAACCAAGAGGTAAGAAGCTTGATGGTCCTCACAAAAATAAAAAGTCCGATAGCAGAGGATTTGGCTCCCAAGGGGAGTCAGATTGAACATTAGGAAAATTTTCTTCACCAAAAGGGCTGTCCAGCCCTGGCACAGCTGCCCAGGGCAGTGGTGGAGTCCCCATCCCTGCAGGGTTTAAAGCTGTGCGGGTGTGACACCTGGGGACATGGGGCAGTGGTGGCCTTGGCACTGCTGGAAAATGGCTGGACCCAACGGCCTCTCAGGGCTTTTCCAACCCAAGTAATTCCTTGATTCTATGACCTGTAAATACATCCTGTTATTTCACTGTCATGCAGACCTTTCAACCTAAATATTGCACGTGTGAATACTTTAAGGACTCACGGGGTGCAGAGGCTGTGTCCACGCTTGCACTTATTCAGTGATCCTTTCAGGAGGATTTGAGCTGGGTGGCACCAGGAGCTGGTGCCCCTGGAGCCTGAGGGGCCAGGCACCATGCAGAGACCCCAAAGCCATGGTCCTGAGCAAAACCAAGCTCTGGTGAGGACCAAAGGTTGGACTGTGGTTGATGCAGATCCAGTGTGGGTGCACTGGGTCCCCCAGGTACTTGTCCTCCCCCTGGCCCGGGATCCCCAGCTCTGCTGCACGGGTGGTTAAGCTCCTGCACAGCAGCTGCTCAACAGCTGCAGGTTACACTTCATATATGAAAGAAACCCTAAATCTGTGTGAAATTTCCAGTGGTTTAACAGCTGCTGCCTGAGCCAGGCTGTCTGTGTCACACACACGGTGACACTGGAGGGGAAGGAGGCAGGACAGACAGCTGGGAGCAGTCATTTCTCTAGGCACTTAGTTTTAATATGCTTTTGCTCATGTCAGAGCCTTTTCAGTGAAAACTTGAGAATGGAGAAGCCTTTGGATTTATTCCCTCCCCCTTTTCTTACCCCCTGCCCCACAGTCACAGTGAGTTGAGTCAAACTCTGTCATTACAGGATTTTATTTTTAGGGGGACTTTTTAGTGGGATTCATTGCAACCTTAAATTCTCATTCTTGTGAATGGAGAGGAGTGGTTTCTCCATCCAGGAATTGGTAGTTCAGCTGAATTAGCGATTTGATTTAGACAAAGACAATTTGCTTTGAGACTTCTCTAACTCTAAAATTTTTTTTTTTTTTGGGGGGGGGTGGGGCAGCAGTGCTGGGGATAGATCCCACAATGTACTGGGTCTCTAGAGAGGAGAAGGTGCACTGGACAGATGAGAAAGTCCTGAAGAAGTGCCACTAAAGAACAGGAAATTTGTTGTGTGCATTGAAAATCCATGTGGAGCAATTTGAGAGAGGATCTGGAGGGTGATTAAAATATCTGCATATTAATAGGCTGTGGTATGACCAACTGACTAACATTGTTTGCCTGTGGAGAGGGAGGGTTTTATACCCAGGATGTAGCAGGGAAGAGTTTGGGTCACCAGAAGGGCCTCATTCACCTCAGTCAACAAAAAATTACAGGATAAAATCTGTGGTGTTGCTGGGATTTATTTCAGAAACACCTGATGCAAACAGTTGCTTTCATTTCCCAGTATTTTGTGTTCCCTCTGTGTTTACAAAAATAAAATGACCTATTAATTCATAACTAAAACCAGCCCTTAATTCCAGTTTTTACTGAAATTCTATTTATGCCAGGAATCCCTTATTTGCTCTCAAATGCAAACTCAGGTTAACCAAAAATGATATGATTTTTAGCTGTGGGAAGCCCTGCTCTCAGCAGAGGTGATGCCACAGAGTTTAAGCACTTAGGGCACATGCTGAGGATCTCCTGTCTTCCCCACGCTGCCTGCCTGGATTTTAGCTGGATTTCCCTGGATTCCTTGCCCAATTAACCTTTTGTGATGCCTCTTCATTCCATAACTATAGGAAGGAATTACCTCTGGCTGGAACAGGGTCTCCTGCTGAAGGGTTGGTGGTCAGCTCACCTCAGTGGGAGCTACAACTTGAGTTGGAGTTTTGGTGCAAGATCAAAACTGGGCCAAAATCAAAATCAATACTCTGGTTTGGGCCAGAGTATTCCTGCACCCCAAGTCTCCCTGCACATCAAATGGCTCCACAGG
Source organism: Lonchura striata (assembly GCF_050655825.1). NCBI lineage: Eukaryota > Metazoa > Chordata > Aves > Passeriformes > Estrildidae > Lonchura > Lonchura striata. The sequence continues at coordinate 86,128,445 of NC_140740.1, read as the reverse complement.
GATGTGGCATCAGGAAGGGAGAGGGACGGGGAGGTGCAGGGCAGACCTTGAGGTGGGTGTTGTACAATGGTTTGAGTCAGACAGGACCTTATGGATCAGGGCTCCCAAGGGTTTGCTGGTTCTTGTGAGTGAAAAGCTGGACATGAGCCAACAGCGTGCCAGAACCATAGCCTAGAAGGTCAAACACTCCCTGGCTGCATTGAAACAGCCATGGGAAGGCCAAGGGAGGTGATTTTTCCCCCTCTACTCTGCCTCAAGAGGACCCACCTGGAGCAATGCACCCAGCTCTGGGGTTCTCAGCACAAGAGAGACATGAGCCTGTTAGAGAAGGTCCAGAGGAGGCCACGGAGCTGCTGCCAGGCTGGAGCCCCTCTGCTCTGGAGCCAGCCTGGCAGAGCTGGGGCTGTTCCCCTGCACAAGAGAAGCTCCAGGGAGAGCTCAGAGCCCCTGCCAGGGCCTCAAGGGGCTCCAGGAGAGCTGCACAGGGACTGGGGACAAGGCAGGCAGGGACAGCACACAGGGAATGGCTCCCACTGCCAGAGGGCAGGCACAGATGGGAGATTGGGAATTAGGAATTGCTGGCTGGGAGGGTGGGCAGGCCCTGGCACAGGGTGCCCAGAGCAGCTGTGGCTGTCCCTGGATCCCTGGGAGTGTCCAAGGCCAGGCTGGACAGGGCTTGGAGCAGCCTGGGACAGTGGAAGTTGTCCCTGCCCATGGCAGGGGTGACACTGGATAAGCTTTGATGTCTCTTCCTACCCAAACCATTCTGTGATTCCACAATCACCTCATTCCACCCCCTGCCATGGACAGGGACACCTTCCCCTACCCTGGGCTGCTCGGTGTCACACCAGGAGAAACCCTGCATGCCCCATGTCCTTCCCAGCAGCTCGAACACAGCTTTAGTGACCACCACCAAATGCTCCAGCAGCAGCACAAACTCGGGTTCCTTGGTGCTGTCTGTGGGCTATGAGCTCCAGATCTCCTACCCAAGGGTGAGTGGGGCACCCAGGAAAGCTGGAGACCCCAAAACTGGTGAGAGTTGTGCTGGTGCCCAGCTGCTGTTGGACCCATGGATATGTTCCCCATGGAAGGGACGGGAGAAAACTGGGCTGATCATTCCAGACTGGGACATAGCTGGCAAGGAGCCTGTTTTTCCCTTCCCCAGCCCCTGCACAGGCTCTGGCCAGCCAAAGCCCTCTCCTTGGCACTACAGGGTAGAAAATAAGTTCCCATCATTGTTCCCTGCTTCCATGACATGGTCACTGTCCCACCAGGGAGCTCGGGGTGTACAGGACACCCCACTTTTGGGATGGTCCCACTGTGGGGCACAAGTGGATGCCCCCAGGCATGGCAGGGGACAAAATGAGCTGTTCACTCCCTCCCTTCCCCATCCCTGCATTATCCCTGCCCAGAAAAGGCTGAGCAGAAAATGCCAGGGCTGGATGGGCGATGGTTTGGTTTTGTTGTCTTCTTTTAAACAGCTCCTGTGAACAACTGTTGTGCTCAAGGGGCGGGAAGGGGGGTTACCATGGCAAAATGGGATTTGCTGGGAATGAATAGCTTTCTTTTTCTCCCCTGAAATGAATGGGTCGCTGAGACCTCCCTGCATATGAAGGCTGTAGGTGCTATGCTCGGTGGAATGGACAGTGAGCAATTATCCCCCCTAGCCTCACGTTATCCACAGGCTTCTTAATACAACTCAGTGTTATTGCACACAAAAAATGTGATCTCAAGTGTGGATTGAGAGAGACAAAATGTTCCCAGTGGGATCTATCCGTGTCTCTTCCCCAGTCCCCTCTGACAACAGGGATTAGCAGCAATGTTTGCACTGACTGTAACTAGGACATAAAGACCATGGTTCATTTCTTCCCATTCAGCTAATTCTTTACATTGCAGACACTACAGGATCCATTTAGGGGTTGGTTTTTTTTTTTTTTTTTGTCTCTTTTGTGGAAGTAGGTTGGGGTGGGAGGGGGTAAGGGGGAAAAATCTGCCGAAGAAACTGTTGGCATCTCCAAAGAAAAGTATCTTTTCAACCCTCAGGCTGCAGCCCTCAGCCCTCCTCTGCTGGGGATGAAAGAAGCCGCAGTGCACATCTGATGTGATGCCATTCACAGACAGCCTCACTTCTAGGTGAAGGCCACGATATATTTGCCAAGAATGGCAACTTTTAAGAAATAAAGTGATTTAAGCTGGCAGATTTGACCTCCCATATCAAGCTCTGGGATTTTTTTATCTTTTTAAACAAATGGGAGCACTTGCTCCCAGCCATCTCTCATTCCTGACACGTTCCCACCTCTAAAGCAAACTACAGCACCAACTTTAGGTATGTTTTTTTTCCAGGAGAGCTTTGGGAGGCAGAGTTTGAGCATGTGGGAGGAGCTGGGCCAGAACCCCATGGTGAATATTTTTGCCAGCTACACAATCCCTAATATGTACAAATGAGGAGTGTTCATGTTTTGGTCCTTTCTGGGAGAAAGCTTCACCAGCAGCCAAAACCTGAGTTGTGGGACACGAGATTTTTGCAAAGGAGATGTGAAATATACTTATGTGCTGCACAGTCACATCACTGCCTCAGTCTGTTCTGGGGAAGGGACAGCAGGGCAGTGGCCCTTGGAGCATCTCTGTGCAGGGTCTGGACTTGGTCCATCCCTCTTGTGGGTTAGGGGCGAGGGCAGAGATGGTTAATATGGTCAGCATGCCTCTGTTCCAGTGCCATCCATCAATCTTCCCTTAACAGACAAGTCCTGCTGACTCACAGCAGGTTCAGGGGAGGTTACGTGGCAAAACCGAAGGATTATGAGATGAAAGAGGGGCTCATAAATCTTTCTGAGGTAAGGGCAGGCAGGGCTGTGTGCCACAGGCGGTGCAAGGACACGGTGACCCACCTCTGCCCCGTGGTCTCTCCCTTCTCTCTGCTACAGGTAAATGCTGTAGAAATAAAAGCCCCAGAGCCAAATTCAGGCTTCAAAATACTGATTGTGGGGGTTTATTTCCTTATTTGATTTCAAACATTTAATCTTGGAGATGAAAAGTGTGCAGAGGAGACACATCTCTTGTCTGAAATTTGGTCAGCACCATCACAAGCCACAACCCATGCGAGGATTAACCCAGATCTGTGCACAGACAAGAGAGAGGAAAAATGACCTAAAATTGCACTGTGCTTCTCAGGTGACCCCAGATAATGCGCCCCAAATGTGTGTGATGATATATCTACTGCCTATCACCTCCATTCCTGGCGTGGGGAGGGAGAGCAGATGAATCTGAGCTGAATCTGAGCTGTCCTTGGGGGGAACACAGACTTGCCAAGGCCTTCAACACATGTTTTGGAGAGCAGTAATGCATGTGCTCAGAGTGCAGGATGATGCCTGACTATGTTTTCCTGCAGCACTAGAAATATCCTAGGAATGGGCAAGTACTTCTGTGAACGACATATTCCTGGGCTCCTTCCAGTAAAGGGAAGATGTGAATGATACCTTGGAGAAAGTCACCTCTCTGGCACCTCAGCTCTTCTCACAGATGGTGTTTTTTTTGGTCCAGACCTCCCAGGATATTGGTGTTGAGACCAATAGACAACACATGTTGCCTGCTGGTTTATATGGCGGGGAATAACAGAAGTTTCACAGAGTTCTACCTGAAATCTGCATGAGCAAAGTGGATCATACAAACACAGAATCATAAAATGGTTTGGGCTGGGAGGGACCTTAGAGACCACCTTGTTCCACCTCCTGCCTTGGGCAGGAACACCTTCCATTGGACCAGGTTGCTCCAAGCCCCATCAATGTGGCCTTGAAAACTTCCAGGGATGGGGCATCAGATCTCAGATGCTCTGGAGGGAGCTCAGATCTCTAGCACACATAAGGACACCTCCATTCAGGCCAGGGCTGAGCCTTGTTGGCACTCACACAGACTCCTTTTGTTCTGCTGGCTGTTACTCCCCAAAAAATACACAGGACACTTGGTCTGCTCATCCCAGGAATGGTTATGGGGGTGCCCACCATCACTTAATAGGGTGGCTGTCCTGGTGAGCTTTCCTGCCATGGAGGGATGTAGGTTTGGTAGGTCAAAGGATGTTATTTTGTCAAAATAAAGGCATTTCGGAGAGCGTGCACTCATACTGACATATCCATCTGATGCTAATTAATACAGACAGGAGATACGTTGTCAGGTTCAGAGCTGTGTGTTAGCTCTCCCCTCACAGCCCTGTGCTGCATGAATGATGTGTACCTTTAAACCTAAAGAATTTGGAAAGAGAGTTGTGTTTTCTTCGATGTGTACCTTTAAACCTAAAGAATTTGGAAAGACAGTCATGTTTTCTTCCCATGGGGTTACCACCAAACTCCACTTGTTCTAGTTTGGTTTCTTCTTCTAAAGCCTGAAATAAAGATGGTTTAAGTTCATTACTGTCAAGTGTAAATGATGCTCTGACTTCACAAAAATGAAGCATATTTCTAAAATTAGTGTCATCCTGTTAAACCTTCTTCATGGTCACATTGTGCAAGCAAAGAGATCAAATATTTTTGCTTGCCAAAACAGAAATGTTTCATGTTTGGGTTAAAGTTAGGTGGATGTGTATCCACACAGTGGATGAACTGCTTTGTGTTTAAAAATCTGGTGGGAAGAAGAGCATACTTTGATATTAAGAAATGTTTTGAACCTCAGAGGACTCCTGAAACATGCTGTGGAGGTCAAAAACCTTTGGGATTTTCTGTTGCAAAGCAGAAAGCCACAGTGTAGCCCGTAGCATAAGCGAAAAAGTAAAATATGCAGGACACGAAGTAACCTTTTTATTTATTTCAACCATCATCAGACTTCACCTGGGGCAAAGCTGAAGCATGGATTTAGGTACTACCTGTTCTTGTTTGGGCTGGAGGCATGGACTCAAAAATCCACCCTACCTGATTTTAAAAATTTTTTAATAGCGATTCTTTATTTGTTCAATGAATATCACCTAATGACCACAGGAAGGCAGCTGACAGTTAGTTCCAGGTGGACTCCTTCAGTTGTGAATTGACCTGGAGGAGTGAGCCAGAGTTTGTGCTTTCACTCAGCAGGCAAATCACCCAATTAATGCAATGACGAAGCTGCCGTGAGTGCTTGCAAGAACTTGGAGCAATTAATTACCTGTGTCTTTCCTCCTATGGCAGGAGCAGCACTGGCTGCTGGAATTATCTTAACTAACACCAGTTGCTGGAACTATCTTAACTAACACTAACAAATCTGGACAGTCTCAGCCGCCCAGAAATCACTGCTGGTTCCCACAGCTGTCAAAGTCAGTCACAGAATCATGGAATTAATCACAGAATTACGGAATAAGATGACCTGGAAGGGAACCATAGGGATTATTGAGTCATCTTACCTTGGTGTAAAGTATTTTCCATCTCCCTCCAGTGCAGTCTGGCTGCTGGTGGCCCTTGTCACTAAGAACATCTTCAGAATTGTCACCAGGAGGTGCAGCTCACCTGTAAGGAGAAATACTGCTGGCTTCTTTCTGAAATACCTGCTTTTTTTTATCCTTTTCTATTTTATATATCTTGTTATTCTCAGAGAATTCAGCATGAGTGTATGCCTGTCAGACAATATGGATGACCTACTTTGAAAAATAAGGGACTGTTCCATTTTAAATAATTTATGAAAAAAACTTTCATCACTACAGAATGAATTCTTCTAGTTTTCAAGAATATGGTTCACTTATCAATCTTTTCCTGGATAATTTAAAATCATGCTTACTGTAATTTTAAACAAGCTTAAACATATATAATGAATATACATCTTCAAATTTTGAATCAGTTCTTGAAATTATGACACATTAAAATCCACTTGAAGACCAGTTTTAATAGAATTATTTAAAGAAAAAAATTCATTGAGTTGTGTTTTTATAAAAGTAGAATTCTCTCCTCTCTGGGACAGGGAATGTAGACGGCAAATTCCATCAGTTTTACAGAACTGAAGAGATGGGATTTCTGAAGATGAAAAGATGAGCTCATTTCCTCACTCGGGGTCCCATGGCACTGCACATTAATGAATCTCCTGACATGCAGTGTTCTGCTTTCAGGCACACCCTTGCCTGAAATCCTTCCCGTATTTTTCCCATTTCTCAGCACTGTGTTATTGGATACACCTTCTATTTACAATAAATTAATCTCTGATCTATTTTCTGTTGTGAAGGTGAGCTGTGTCTCACTTGGCTGCTGAAGGAGGAACATTAGTCATCCCAAGTCTCTAGTTGCTGCAGCAAGACAGCTTCAGGAAGATAGTGGCTTTTGTTGCCTCTTTAGATTTTTGTCTCTGGGACAAGACTTCACAAAGTCATCTTCCCATGCATTTTCTTATGTCATGCTTTTTAAAGTGAGATCACCCTCCTTCTGGAAATACTCCTCTGCTGGCTCTAGAGGAGGTGCTTCCTCCACCAAACTCAAGGAATGAAAATGGGTGTTAGAGGGAGTTGAGTGGAGTTTCACCTCATGCTCAAGACCTGCATGAGCATTTACACCTGCAGCTTGGTGGGGGATTGCAGTAGCTGGGATGGGGACAAACTTTGAGGGGTAAAAGCCTCTGGTGATGGCTGGAGGGAGGTGAAGCACCCCTTTCTGTCCTGCTCACAGCACAGCACTGGCACCAGGAGCAGCACAGGTAGGGCTGCTCTGATTGTCCAGCCTGGACGTCCCTGTCCTGTCTCTTCCTGGAGATGGGCAGGGCAGAGGAGGTGGGGATGAGGGAGAGGGCAGCATGCTTAGGGCTTGGAGGATCAAAGTGATGCAGCAAGCCAGGAAGGCTTTCAAGGAGTGATCTCTCCATCCTGCTGTCTCAGCTCTGGGACTGGAGCTCTTTTGTCACTGCATTCTGATCTGGTTGTGCTTTTTATGCACAGACTCGAGCTGAGGATGAGCAGCCTTGTTCAGATGAACAGGCAGCTGGACATGGCCCAGGTGCCCTCCAGCAGGTTTGCCAGATCATACAGGGAGGGGAAAGGGAGGGTTGTATGGCTTGTGATATGAATGAACTTGGGGAAAGGAAGGAGAACATAACCCCAGATCCTGTGATTTTCTCTATTAGATTACATTTGAGGAGATGTGTTCTGCCACAGCTCCTCCATGATCAGACAGAAGTAGGAACTTGCTACTTCTGGCACATTTTGGGGGTCAGCAAGACCCTCTTTGGGGACTGTTTTTTTTTGCATGGGAGAGTGAGGGAAGCATTTATGCTCATTTTAAATCCCTTTTGTGGAATCCCGTGTGTCTTTCTTCTGCCAGAACCTTTTCCTTCAGCATTTTTCTTTCCAGGCATGTGGCTGGTGTGGACCAGGGACCAAGGACAGGAAGGACAGATGGACATGTGATACCTGGGTTGGGTTGGAAGCCAAGCATGAGAGCAGTGCAGTCCCTTTGCTGTGACTCCGCAGGGGCACCAGGGAGACTTCAGAGCTCCCAGACCTCCTTCTCCTCACATGATTGACCCAAATTCCCCCAGGATGGAGGTCTGTGAGAATTTCCTCCTTGCTGTCTATGAGCAAGAGTGTAGGTAGGTCCAGCTGCAGGGCAAGGTTGCCAAAAACAGATAAATTAAAATAATTCCTTACTGTTAGGGACATTATAAGTGGGTACTGATATGGTGATGCTCTGAAAAGCAGGGTGATGTCTTGGGCCATGTAGGGGGGACAGAAAACAGCCAGCAATGAGAGTGTTCCAGCACTCTCACATTTGGTCTCAGAAAATGCAGCTCAGTGTGTTTTTGGGGTTTGTTTTAGTTATCTTGAACAGTTGAACTTACTAGAGGTGAAACCACTTGTGGTTTCCTGTTTTCATAGTATGGCTTTTTTATTGTAGATCAAGGATGTTTCTTAGAAGCAGAGTCAAGTCTTCTGGCCCACTTCAGCAGGTTTGGGGCTACCATGTAGGTAGCATGGGCATCCGGGGCTCCTTTGTAAGTTTTGGCATCCTTTAAGAGGAAAGCAGCTCTTTAGGGTAAAGAAAAGGGCAAAGAGAAGTTGTGTGAAGCTCATCTTGTTACAAAGTCAAATAAAAATCTGGTTGTGTGTTTACTCCTGTTGTGGATATCCCCAACTCCTCAGCTAGAGATTGTCACCGAGTCATAATGCTGCAAACAAAGCAGGAAGTAAAAAAGCTGTATAAATGTACCAATTTTAAATTGTTAAGTGCTGAGCACTCTTACAGGAAGATGGTGCTTTTCCTCTTAGTATGTGTGTATAACTTAAATAACAAAGAGCATGTACTGGGCCAACTCTTCGACCACTTTTCCCAGAGTTGACTCTACAGGGAGGAACCAACCCTGTGCTTTTCCACCAAACCCCAGTTATACCCAGTACTAATATAATTGTTCAAAGCATCACAGATCACAGAATCCCAAGATGGTTTGTGTTGGAAGGGAACTTCAAGCTCATCCAGTTTCACCCCCTGCCATGTGCAGGGACAGCTTCCAGTGTCCCAGGTTGCTCCAAGCCCTTCCCAACCTGGCCTGGGACACTTTCAGGGACGAGGCAGCAACAACTGCTCTGGGCACGCTGTGCCAGGGCCTGCCCACCCTCACAGGAAACAATTTCTTCTTCCCAATATCGCATCTATCCCTGCCCTCTGGCAGGGGGAAGTCATTCCCCATTTGCCTCCCCTCTTACTTCTCTTCCAGATTCTTGAAATTTTCGAGAATTAGTGGGGGTTTTGCTGGTCCACATCATGAGGTAGAGGATGGCGCTCCTGATGGATTCTCTGTACAAACTTTGATGAAGCTGAGAGAAGCACAGTGTAGTGGGGCATTCTTGTCCCCGGGCTGGTTCAGCAGCAGTATTATCTATGTCCATGAGTTAAGAGAAATCTGAGAATGGGACAACATAGGCAAAAATTGTTCCAGCATTTGGAAAGGAGCCCCTGCTCCTGCAGCCAGTGCCACAGAGCTGAAAACATAGCAGTTAATGAAGTCTTACAAATGGTGTAATATCTTTCCATGCCCTGTTGGGTTCAGCAGGAGTTCTGCTGCTCTCTCGGGCTGATTCTGGGTTACGTCCTTGGAGCCTGTGAAGGCCAGGAAGGAGAGGAGTGCGCTGGTCTCCTCCTCATTTCCCCCCATCATCTGTCAACCCCTTCCCAAAACACCTTCTCGCGTTGCAGCGGCATCGCGATGTGCCGCGGGTGACCTTCTTCCCCAAACACCCACAGACAAACTCAGCTCTCCATCTCCTTTCATCCCCAGGGAAACTTCTCCTTTTCATGAGCTCTATAGCTGAGTCCTGGAGGTCAGCACCGACGGTGGGTTTTTGTCGTGTTTCCTGGAAAGTTTGGTAATTTATAGCACGAGATTTCTTTTAGGAGAGACGGAATAGTTCAAGTTGTGTAAACTTCTGCAAAGCACTTGGAGCTGTAAGTGCTGATAGAGCCACGCTGCACCAGTTTACATTCTGCAGATGGCTGATTTATGGAGGTGGCAAGTTGGTGGGGCTTTTTTCCCCTTCTAGATGCAAGGCAATTTCCTGAGGTTGAGTGTCTGTGACATGTGTCCTGCAAGAAAGATTTTTTTTTTAAAAAGACATCTCCAAAATGAGAGAATTTAATTCCCCCATTTGTACCAATTTTACAGAATTTGTACCATCATGTTCTCAGTCCTCAGGCTGTGGCTGAGGGAAGATGCTGATGGGAACAGGGTGACTCCCTCCTGGTTCCTGCAGACCAAAGGGCCATCACTGCAGGAACACTTCACCAAAAACCAGCTGAATAGCTGAGAGCTTTAAACAATTATTTTTCCCTTGACAAAAAGTTATTTCTGTGGAATTAGAGGTGTGTAAGCAGTGCTGGGTGGGAAATGCCACTGGTGCTCATTCTGTGGAGGTTTTTATGAACAGCCAGAGTAGCTCCCTGCAGCAGAAGACAGCTGAGTGCACTTGAGAATGCTTTTATTTATCTGTTCTACAGCTCAGCAACAGTAAACACTGTCTCCCCTTCACGAAAAATGGCTCATCCATGTTTATACCCATAATAACATGTCCATTTCCAAATGCTCCTTTGAAATTTCATCTGCTTGAAATGCCACAACTGGATTAAAAGGTTTGGGGATACATCTGAGCTGACCTTCCTTGCAAACATCAAACCTCCTTGGGTAAAGCAAGAAGAGCTGTCTGTGGGTTTGCTTTCTGGGAGCTGCAAGTGTCCCATTTATTTGGGTTACCCTTGTCTTTTTGCTACCAAATTCCAGGAATGAAACTGGGTGTTAGAAGGAGTTGAGTGGAGTTTCACCTCATGCTCAAGACCTGCATGAGCATTTATACCTGCAGCTTGGTGGGGGATTGCAGTAGCTGAGATGGGGACAAACTTGGAGGGGTAAAAGAGTTTTGCTGGAATTTCCTACCTTCTAGGTGATCCTCTTGCCCCAAAAAATCTGAAAAAAATTTCTCTAAACCACTTAGCAGTAGCAAGAGCTCAGCTTTGCCTATAGTGGATCACTTAACAGAGCTTTTCAGTGCTGTCCTGCCCTGTGGTCTCCTTCTGGTTCTGTTTCCCCTCTTTCTATGTATATCAGTACATGGATTATCTAGATTTAGATGTCCACCTGGCTGAGATCCTTAATAAGGAATCAGTGGCACTTCCCAGCTGTGCACAGGCCCCTGCATGTGTCTGCAAGTCCCCAGGAAGAAGCTCTGTAGGTATTTTCAGCTTTTTTAAGTGACTGAAATTTAGAAAGCTCTTTGTCACTGTCAGCAAATGACAACAGTAACACCTGAATGGCAGGAAGGAGAAAGGAAATGTGGTTTTTCTTTCACAGAAATACAAATTCCAAGAAATAGAAAAAAACAACGAGAATTTGACAGCAAATTAAAAACCCAAAATGAAATAAGCCCATTCTGGGGAGTTAAGATTCTCCCTTTACATCCAAAAATTGGTTTAAAAAAAAAAAAACAAACAAAAAAAAAAAAAAAAAAAAAAACAAAAAAAAAAAAACAAACTACACATCTTCCCCAGTGAGAGGGAGAATATTCCTGGCCATCCCTGCCCATCAGCTTTCCAGTAATCTGCATTATTTTGGCTTCCTTTATGCTCAAGCTGCAGCGTGCAGATTGCAGGGACAGCTGTCTGCAAACAGTTGATACTGGGACTAAAGCTGGTGAAATCTGGAATCGTGCCTGTTCTGCAGCTTCAGTGCTGTACTTCTGCAGATATGCCCTGATGGAAAACACAGGGAGCACTCCCAAACCATAAAAAACAACAACAAAAACCTCCAAAGCACCTGCAGCCTGTGTGCACCATCAGTGATGAGGCTTCACTTGCCACTGAAATCGTGGTCACATGTTGCTCAAAGACACACTGGTGATGGAACCAGTACAAAAGCTGCACTGAAAATTGTTTTGGAAACATCTTGGGCATGAAATGCTCTGATAAAGAAGAGTTTGTTCTAACATCCCTGACACTGAGTGGGGGAAACAAAACTGGCTAAGAAAAAATGTAAATATTAATTCAGATAAAAATTACTCCTTGCAGAGGACACATCTGGAAATAGAGCAGCTTCATGGTGTAGTCCCCTCATGTTTTCATGCAGATCCTCTCTGCAGGCAGCAGAGCCTGAGGGGTTCTTCAGGAGTGTCCATTCCTCCCTAGGAAAAAGGATAAATACGAGACAAGTGCCCATTATCTTCACTGACCATGAAAAGCCTCTGGCTGAAACTGTAATGTCAAAAGTTTTAGCAGCCTTAGAGCACCAAGGGGCCTTCTGCGTCCAGGCTGGATGGTCCAGCTGGCCCTCCTCTCTCTGTGCTGCTCCAAGTCGATGGAAATCTCAGAATAATTGAGAGGTTTAGGTTGGAAAAGCCCCCAGACCATGGAGTCCAGCCATTCCCCAGCCCTGTCCCATGCCCCCAGGTGCCACATAGACACGGCTTTTAAATCCTCCCAGAGATGGGGACTCTTACACTGCTCCAGGCAGTCTGTGCCAGGGCTGAACAGCCCTTTTCATAGAAAATTTTCCCCAGTATACAACCTGAACCTCCCCTGGCACACCTTGAGGCCGTTTCCCCTCGTCCTGTCACTTGTTCTGCAGAAGACACTGATCTCCACCTGGCTGCCCCCTCCTGTCAGGGAGCTGTGGAGAGCAAAAGATCTTAATTCTCCTTGCTGTGATGGCACCTGGGAGAGCTGGGTGAATGCAGATCCTTCTCCTTTAACAGGATCTGCCCGGGAAAGTGTTTGCTGCAGCTGCTGCCTGGATACTTGGGCAGGCTCAGATTTCAAGCCTTTTGTCTGCCCCAAATCGCATTGTTCTCTTATCCATGCACTCCTGCTCATGAGAGACATCCTCGTCAGGTTTGGCAGCGCATCTGGTGGGGCACCATGACTTTGCTGGTGGTTTTGGTGCAGTTTTAAGCGCTGGGGTGGAGTCCTGGGAGCGTGTGTCCTGTGGGAATGAGGTGGGCTGGGGTTCCTGCGCTCCATGGATGATCCCGTGAGTGAGGGATGGTGTCAGACCCACGAGTTACATCCCTGAATTACTGTGTGGTGCTGTGGAAACAGGAAGAGGAGAGGTCATCTTAATTACACGGCAAAATATGAGTGATTTTGTAACAGCTAGGAATGGATCTGGATAAAGCCTATTCATTCAGCTTTTGCAAGCATAGGAAGAACGGGTCCCTAAGTATCCTTCAGCAATTTATTTTGAGTAGTCTTCAACTGCTCTCTCAAAAAGTTTCTGCTGTCTTTAATCCCTTATTGCATTGAGAAGCATCTCCTCTGCCTTGGAAAGTGGCTTTTTAAAGGGGACAGATAGTGGTAGGACAAGGAGCAACAGTTTTAAACTTAGAGGGGGAATTTAGCATAGATGCCAGGAGGAAATTCTTCCCTGTGCGGGTGAGAGGCCCTGGCCCAGGGTGCCCAGAGCAGCTGTGGCTGTCCCTGGATCCCTGGAAGTGTCCAAGGCCAGGCTGGACGGGGCTTGGAGCACCCTGGGACAGTGGAAGGTGTCCCTGCCATGGCAGGGGCTGGGATGGGATGAGCTTTAAGGTCCTTCCAACCCAGACAATTCTGTGATTCCCTCTGAAATGCTCTCAAAACTCTCATTCATAAGAAAGGACCTTGACTTGCTGGTGATCTTTGGATCATCTTTTTCTCTTCTCAGCACCCTAATTATGTAATGACACGCCATCCTGTAGCCGTGGCAGCTTAATGCTGGTCCCCTCTGGTCATGGCAAAAGATGGTTTCATATTTGGGCTGGGAGCACAGAACTTTCTGACTCGCCCCTGGTCAGGGAGCTGTTGAAACATTTCCATGTTGGAGCAATTCTGTGGAAGTACGAGAGTGACTTGTAACCTGCCCTGTGTGGCCAGTGTGTATTCTGTTGAATTCTGTTGAATAGCCAGGAAGTTCTTCCTGCCATTTTGACTGGAATATGGGATTTTCCTGCCCTAGTTCCCTGTTAAACAGGTGCTTTGTATCATCTGGAAATAGCTGTGTTTCAACACGAGGATCAAGTGGATTTCACAGCGAGGCTGAGATTTGCTTTCAAGCCCGGCTCATGTGACATGAAAAGCTGCTCTGCATGTAATAACCACTAATATTATTAAAGTGTGCTTCAGGGTGGGCACTCTGACAAAAAATACCACTTTATCACCAATGCAAAAGAGAAGAGTGGGGATTTTTTCCAGTTTTGGGGGGATTTTTGTCTTTCATTATTGTTCCAAACCATGGTGCACTTGATCTAACCCACAGTAATAAAAAAAAAGATTATCTCATGGACAGTAAGCTCATCACCACCCTTTGCTGATAACAGAAAACAAACACCACTTGCATCTCAGTGTGTTGGAGGAACAGGCTGCACTCCCTCCCTCGCCTGGATCAAGTCAAAGCAGGAATCTTGGCTATGTCTGGGAAAGAAGGATGCCAAGAGATTTTTTTTTGTTTCACTTTTTAGTTGACTTATAACTCCACCTGCAAAATATTCCCAAACTGACATCTTTTTTTTTTCAGCATTGTCATGATACACAGTAAAATAGGATCATGATTCCCAGAGAATTAAGAGGTATGGTGTGCTTACCTTCTCTCTTTCTGTCTCCCTCCCCAGTTTTGGGCATTTTTTTTTGTGAAAAAGAGAAAGAAAAGTGAATTCCTATTTGGGATAGTTTCTTACAGAATGAGTTTTGTCAGTTGTGGTAGGAAAAAGGATCTGAAATTACAAAACACTTAATGTTTCCATCTAGCCCTTTTAATTTCTGTTCCTTTGCCTTGTCCTGGCTGTGTCAGTGTCCTCTGAAGCCTCGAGGAGCACGCTGGGTGAATGCACAGTGAGGGGAGGGTGTCACTGCCAGCATTACGTGGGCCTGTGGCATGTCTCCCAGCATCACGTAAACTGCAACAAATCCTTCATCTCCTGTGCATCTCACTCCTCCATGCTCAAAGGCTTTCATTAACTCTGGAGGCAGTAAATTTTTTGATAAATCCATCTGAAGGCCTTTTTCGGGTGCTACTGTCTGGTGCTTCTGCTTCCCAAACACACCTTCCTGCGTTTTGTAATCATGGTCTTTGAAAGATCCCCAGGGAATACAGAAACTGGGCACAAACACAAAACAAATGGAAGTAGGGAATTCACTCTTCCTCTCTCAGCTGCTGAGATTTTCCTTTCTTCCAGCTGTATTAGGTTTTAAAAGCTGATGTCAGTTGTACTCAATTTTGTGCAACAATCCAAAAACTGTGATAAAAAGTTTGTGAAGGCAGTCATACATTTTCAAATCCAAGTAATTTTCTTGCCTAAATGACAATAAGTAGAACAACTAACCAAATGAACTCAAGCATTCATAAGTAAACCTCTACCTACCACCATTCTTTCAATTATTTTGACCACTCCATATTTTTCCTGCTCAAAGTATAGACTTTTTTTTAAACTAAGGATATTTTATGCTGTTGATACAATGTCTGGATGAGTTCTGAGGAGGTGAAGAGGTATCTCACAGTGTAATAGTGGCATTGTTCTGTGGGTGATTTTCAGGGAAAATGAGGGGCTAAAGGCACTGAGGAGCTCAGGGAGGATTAGGAAACCTCTAGATGCAGGAGGTTGGACCCAGGATGCAGATGTTGGACCCAGGAGAGACCCTGGCATGGGAGAGCACTGGAGCTGTCAGAGCATCCTTCCAAGTGGAAGTCTGTCCCTTCTGCACATCGAGCAGATGCTGCAGGATCTCAAGAGTCTGCAGCCTCCATCAAACAACCCCCCTGCCTAACTGCCCCGCAAACGTCCTCTGGAAATTCCTGCACATTCCCTTTTCTTTTTGCACCATGGATCCGTTGCCAGGCTGCACACACCCAGGTTTGGCAGGGCTCCACCACCCACCACGCTCTGGCGACGAGTAAGAGCAGATTTCCCATCTACTCTGAGTGGCACCGATACTCAGAGCTGGAAGGGTTGGGTAAGGAGGTGCTCCTGGTTTCTCTCAGTTCCCCAGGAGCCACCAGGGCTCACATGAAATGAATTTTCCCTAAAGCACTAACGCTGCTGTGAAACTCATGGGATGCCGTGAAACTCATGGGGTGCCATGAAACTCACTCATGAAACTCATGGGGTGCTGTGAGTTTTGGTCTCTTGTTTCAGCTAGAACACCTGGATCTTTGGAGGACCAGGTTGCTTAGGAGACTGCTGAGGTCCCTGCCCTTCCTGCATCTCTGTTTCACCTTTGCAGCTACCAAGGCAGGTTAAAAAGTGCAGTTGTGGTTCTGAGGTGTCATTACTTCAATGCATTGAATGTCTCCTGCCTAGCAGGAAATACTCAATTTACTTTCTTAGACCTTTTCTATGAGGGTAGAAAAGGCTGAAAGAATTGGGATTGTTCAGTGTGAAGAAGAGAAGGCTCCAGCAAAACCTAATTGTGTCTGTCCAGTGCCTCAAGGAGCCAACAGAAAACATGAAGAGGGACTTTTCACAAGAGCATGTTGTGTCAGGACACAGGGAATGGCTCCCACTGCCAGAGGGCAGGGACAGATGGGAAATTGGGAATTAGGAATTGCTGGCTGGGAGGGTGGGCAGGCCCTGGCTCAGGGTGCCCAGAGCAGCTGTGGCTGTCCCTGGATCCCTGGAAGTGTCCCAGGCCAGGCTGGACAGGGCTTGGAGAAACCTCTGATAGTTCAAGGTGTCCATACCCATGGCAGGGGTTGGAATGGAATGAGTTTCAAGGTCCCTTCCATCCCCAGGCTACCCTTCCATGATTCTGTGATTCTGTGATTCCATGACCAGCTGTCAGACACACTAGGAAGGGCATTCCCAAGCCAGCAGCTTTCCTGTCCATGGGCAGGAAGCTTCCCTGTACATTCTGCACCTTCCTTGGCTGACAGCTGAGACACACCTCCCTCAATCCCCATGGATAACTTTGCCAGGAAGGCTGTGGGAAACACCTCTTGGAGGGAACCTGAGGAGCCATATCTCCTCTGGGAGCTGTTACACCTCCAGGCAATCTAGAAAACACCATTTATTATTTCCTAAGAAATAATAAATCTTCCAGGTCCCCTTTCTCATTTTGGTTTTGTTTGGTTTTTATTTTAACCTTACAATTAAGATGACCAGGAACTTGTTTATTTACTTAACAAAAGCTGAATTTCTCACAAACATAAGAAACTGGGATCTAGAAGAGCATCACAGAAGCAAAAAGAATTGTGAAACACACCCCATGGCCTGGCAACACTAGTTATATACAGGAATTATTGCATTTAAGAAATTAAGATTTTGGAAAACACATATATTCAGAAACCCTGTCTTTTAGAACCAGCTTTGAATCAAATGAAAAGTCAAATAGTTGAGCAGCAAATCTATTAGATACCAACTTTTTTGGCTTTCACCCTCACCGCATAAAAATACATATTGAACCTCCATATAATTAATTTTTCCTATCAGGTATTTGTCCTGTTTACAAGAAAAAATGACAAAATGCACTAAGAGAGTAACCCAAATCCTGGCTGTGCCATGCTTGCCCAAAGCAGCATGAGTCAACAGGCAGCAAACACTCTTGAGAAGGTTCTTGTTGGCACTTGTGACTTCAATTCCCATTTTCATGAGAATCAGCTGAACTGAGCTCATTCTTCCTCTTAACATCACGTGGCTTTTGCCAATCTTTAGCACTGGTATCAACAGCTACAAATATTCTCAAATGAGGCATCTGCTTGTGCTGGGTTTGAATTCCCACCATGATCCCTACACATCAGCCTCATAGCTGCTTAAAAAATGTGGCAAGGAAACAAGGAAACTGCCTTAAAAGAAAGAAGGGTGTTGTGGCTATGGCTGGGACCAGAGGTTTATAGTTATCATCTGCATGGATAATTAGGAAGCACATGTCTAAATACTCACTTTTTTGTACAGCATTAAAAAGCATGTTGCAGGTCCCATTTTGATGACCAGTCTGCCTATTTTGCATCCGCACTCTTGCAGCCCAGCTGCAGGAGCACAGAAAATTGAACCACCAGGTAGAAGCTTCAAGAATTGTGTCAAGAGAGTCTTTTATATCACAGAATGGGTTGGGTTGGAAGGGAGCTTTAAAGGTCATCAGGCACAATATTTTTTCATTGGTTGCCTCATGAAGCTGTAAAAAAAAACATGGACATGATGACATTGGCCTCAGTGGGGACAAGTTGGGCAGGATTAGAGGTTTTCAGGGCAAGATTAGAGAGTTTTAAAGCAGTAAAGTCTACCCAAGCTGCAGATGATATCTTGGGCTCAGGAAATCCCAGTGGTGCAGTTTGCAGCAGGACACGGCTGCAGAAATGTTTTTTTTTTTGTTTTGGACTTTCCTGGAGATCTGCTGCATCTGAGCACATCCATTTGCACCAGTGCCACAACCACACAGCGTATGAAATGCAGCATTTGCAAGCTGACAACACAATTACCAGCTGTTTGCTGCACACCCTGCCTTCCCAGCCGCCCTCCCTGCTGCTCACAGCTGCTGCCTCCCTGTTTATGGGGGTCGATATCCTACGTAAAAATGCCAAATTGGAGACTTAAAAAAGCCTTTTCAACAGGAACATGTCTCCTTTCTAACCCTCTCCCTGATGTGGGCTGGGAAGACCAATGCAAAGCAGGGAAACAGAAACAATAAAATATGTTAATCACTCTTTTGCCTACCAGAGAATCGAGCTGGGCCCCAAGGGGAAGTGACATTTTCAGTTTTATCTCAGCAGCACTATTCCCTTCAGCACTGAAAAAATCAGTGCTAGAAACTGCTTTTTCATTACAGATATCTGAATATTCAACATGTCATTTAAACTGGATCTGTTCCCATAGCCACTCCTGAGGAGTGAGGAGCCTGGTGAGGATAAACTGTCCAGCTGATATCTCACACCAGGTTGTTTTGTCTAAGCCCAAAAGTTTCTTTGCCTTGTGAAATTAAAACAAGCCTTCTTGTTTCGAGTGACTTTCACTTTTTCAAGGGAATTTCAAGCATAAGGATAATTCTGCAGAACTCTTGTTGTACATAATGACCCAGAGAGCAGTCTGCTTAACCACAAGAAAACCCTCTTTCCCCCCAGAATTTGGGAGGACTGGCTTTTCATTCTGTTTTGATGGCAAGTGCAGCATCACAAGTGGAGAAAGACTGGCATTTGTAGTCTGAGAGGGATTTTAATAGAAGTAAACATTCATTTTAAAAAGAAAGAAGAAAGACTTGGAGGGAAAATAAACTTTCTGGGCAAAGAACTCAAAGAAAGACAAAGAAAGGGCCTTTGAAATCTGCAGGGTGTCTGTGTCCCTTACCCTACCCCCAAAAGGTACCCGTGTCTCCCTCCTTTTTTACACCTCTCCCCCAGCCAAGTTAACACAAACCCAAACATAATTTGGATGTTTATACAGAGCATAATTCACACCATGTTCCCAAGGGCAGCCGGAATAGGACTGAGCCCAGCTGGGCATCTGCTATCCAAGGCTGGGCTCAGCAGGGTTTCCGCCCACAGGCACACGTGCTCAGGACACCCAAGTAACCAGCAACAGGAGGAAACGTCCTTGGGTTACAGCAGAGCAGGTTTGGTTTGGATATTAGGAAAAACTCTTCATTGAAAAGGTCGTCAAACCCTATAACAGGCTGCCAGGGGCAGTGATGGAGTCCCCAGTGTCACCTGAGGACATGGGTGACTGGTGGGCCTGGCAGTGTTTTGGGGAATGGTTGATCCGATGAACTTGAGGGCTTTTCCAACCTAAAGGACTCCATGGCAGTATCCATGACACTCCCAAAGCCCCAGCCACGCTGCTGCAGGATGTGCCTCCAAGCTCCCAGAGCACAGCCCAGCCCAGCCAGGAAGGATATATCCCTTTTGGCTCTGAGACCCTGGAACATTTCAAGTGGGTTGAGGAACCAGGCTCAAATCCACCCTGTCCAGGTTTGTGCTTTGTCCTCTGCCCTCAGCCAGTGCCTCCTGTAGGAACAGCTCTCATTTATATGAAAAATTGTGTATTGCTTGAAGAAGAGACTGCAAATCAGTGCTCTTTGATATTTCAGATGAGTGGTCTTTCCACCAGAGTACTAAATAGGAGACAGACCCTATCTTGACCCGTTTTCATTAAAAAATGACTATTACCACCTTGACTTAGTTCCACATCCCAAATGAGGAGAGTTTTTCCAACCTGATGGACTCCAAGAAATATTTCACCAGATTTTTTCCTCAGCTGAGCTCACCTCCAATAGACAGCCTTTCATCCTGGATAAATGGGAAGTCAATCTCCATATTATGAATTGTGAATATCCATTATCTCAATTCTGAATTTGAAAAAAGAGTACTGAATTGCTTCTTGTCTGACTGCCTTGGAACTTCTAATCTAAAATGTTTCTGGATCTTTTGCTTAGTTTTTTTCTTGCATTGCAGGATGAAATTACCATACTTTTACATAATGGATACTTAACTTTGGTATTGTTTGTCTGGAAACCCTTTCAGAACTGGAAATTTATTGCACTGGATGCTGAGGAACCAATTCAGAGATTCATATTTGGCACAAATAGCATCCCAGAGGTGATGAAAATGGCCTATATACTCAGGGAAATGCCTATGTACAGAGAATGGACAGAGATTTACATCACACATCTCTTGTGCTCCACTTGGTCAAATGGCTATCTGGAAATGTGATCCTGTGGCCTTGCTTGGGCCACCGTGTCCTTCTGCAGGACACCTGCCCAAGGCATGTGGTGGATTCAGAGCCTGAAGTTTGAAGAAGCATTTTTTAAGGAAAGGTTTGAGCTTGAAGTGATTAAAAACAATAAATATTTGCTGTGTTTCTGTTGGCATGAAACACTCACCATGCTAGGGGTGGGGGGGGTTAGTGGTCCAGCAGCAATTCTCCATTCCCTCTGATCTTTGATCCCAGCCCTAACGCATTTCTGGGGGCTCTGCTTTGGGCAATGTAAGGATTTGGCCCCCGTACAAAGGTGGCTGGATGGATTCAGCCTCCCAGAGTAGCTTCCAAATTGTGTGTAGGTCTGGCTCATGTTTGGATTTCATTGACTTTAGAAGTAAGAGCCACCCACGGAGATTTGGTCTAATTTTAAACTTTCCAGGAGTGTTGGGAAGATTTGACAGGGATTCTCAGCTGGGGGTTGAAGTAGGTGGATAGAATATACAGATGAGATCCATGGCCAGATAAATAAGATCCTAGCAGGGAAGGCCCATCATGACATAAACACATATGTTCCTTAACAACTAAATAGTCACTGGGGCTCTCGTTGTCTGTCTGATCATTGTTGCAATTATTGAAACACTCTGAGGTGTTGAAGGTGGTGAAGCAGAGTAAAGCAGAGATGCCTGGTTATCATGGCTCAAAATTACTTGAAGCATTCCCAGACAGCCAAGGAAAAGCTGGGGAGTGCCCACTGGAAATAGGCTTTTGGAAGGACCACAAGATGAAGGCTGGGTGAAGACAGACTTGTTGCTTTTGAGTTTCTGCAGGTTTCTCATAAACAGAACTTAGTGTTCCTGTTTATGTATCTACTCCTTGTGTATGCTTCAAACCCATAACTCACCACAAATTAACTTTTTGGCAGGAAAAAAGGAGCATCTTGACTGTTTCTAGGTTGTCAAAAACCCTTTCCTCAGGGTTAAGCTGTCTTCAGTATAATTGCCTGTAGAATTTTCAATGCTCAGAGACCTGCTAGGCAAAGTCCACCATGCAGCAAAAGAAGAGTCTCTGTCCCAAACAATTTACATCATGAATACAAGAAAAGGAAAGCAGGCAGAGAGGGAGTGCCAAAAAAAGTGAAGATATACCTCTAGAGACTGCAATAGCGAGCAATCCACATCTGCCAACTGCTAAACTCCCCTTGGCAAAGATTTCTGTAGCAGCTCTATCTGAAATATTTCTATCAATCCAAATTATTCTTCCCCCTTCCTCTCATGCAATCATTGTGATTTTATCTTTCTTTTTCCTCAGTTTTGCTGAATTTTGTCTGCTGTTCCATCTTTAGCATTCAGATTGCTTCCTCTGATCTTCACAGACCATATTTCTGGGTTTTTTTTCCCCAAGACTTTGAGAATGCAGGTTCCAACAGCTTAAAGTACATAGATGTCCAGACAAAGAATGGACATCTCTCAGCACAATTTCTGCAGAGTCTGTTGTGATCTGAGTCTTCAGCACAGATTCTGGATAACAAACTTTTTAGGGTGATGCTTTTAGATATGTGCAGAGCTGGGTAAGATAGCAAGTTCTTTAGCTCACTTATATGTAGTTCTAGTCTGGTTTGGGTTGGAAAGGATTTTAAGGATCATCCCACTCCACCGCCTGCCATGGGCAGGGACACATTCCACTGTCCCAGGCTGCTCCAAGCCCTGTCCTACCTGGCCTGGGACATTCCCAGGGATCCAGGGGCAGCCACAGCTGCTCTGGGCACCCTGTGCACCTCAGAGCCAGCAATTCCTTCCCAATATCCCATACACACCTCCTGTCTTTCCATTTAAAGCCATTCCCTCTTATCCTATCACAACAAACCCCGATAAAAAATTTGTCTTTGTAAGAGACAGACCCCTGCTTGTGACACGAGGTGGGCCGTGTTGGAAACCTCTCCCTCGGTCACCGCTGCCGTGGCAGGGTGCCCCAGGGAACAGAAAGCGAGGGAGACCCTAGGGAGGAGCAGTTTTGTTTGATGGGTTTAGCAGGGAGGCTGCCAGGTGGAGCCCAGCCAAGAGGCAGCAGACCATGACGGAGAGGCCCGCGCCATTTTAGACAGCAGCAGTGCCCAGGAGAAGGGCCGGGCTGAGGGAAATCCCCTCACCAACACACACAGAAACGTACAAATCCACACTCACACACACACACACACACAAACACACACACGGGCAGCACAGCCGAGGTCAGAGCGCAGTTTGGTACTTTATTACCCATGGAGGCCTTGTCTGGCTCTCAGGGCTGGGAGAATGGCGCTGTGCACACGCGAACCGCCGGCACCAAGAGCGATTTGCATTTGAAGCGAGTCACTGATCCCATTCCCAGGGGCTTTATTTGATGCATGGCTTAGCAGAGGGGCAGTTTGGTTTTATTTACAGCCGGGACTTGGCACAGGCTGGTGGCTCCACATTCGCCAGCAGCTCTGAGGGCATCAGCCTCGAGAGCCGCTCCTCGTTTCCAAACACCATCTAGAATGCTGGTCTGCATGGGAGTGTTAGTCCCTTAGGACTTCCTAGCCCCAAAACCCCAGCATCCCCTCTATATTTGCCACTCAAAAGCTGAAGGCTCTCCTGAGAAGCTCTGCCATTCTGAGCAGAGATTCCAGAATAGTTTGGGTTGGGAGGGACCTTAAATTTTACTCTGTTCCACCCCCTGCTCCAAGCCCTGTCCAATCTGTTCTTAAAAACTCCCAGGAATGGGGAATATCACCAATCTCAGTCAGTAGGAGCCAAGAAGACAGAAAATGATAGAACAGGTCAATCAAACAGTCCCAGGAGATGCAGCTCAGAGCTCACCAGTAGCAAGAGGCTGACTGAGAACAAGGGTGGAACCTGGATGTGGTCAATGCATGAAAAACCTCAACAGTAACAGGGAGCATAACAAGAGGGGGAGTGAGCGAGCGTAAAAATATAGGTTTATTGACTTCCTAAATATGTTTATGCTGAGTCAGATCCGTTCTCTCACCAGTCACCCTTGTGATAGAACAAATCAAGCACAGTCAAAATGTTGAGAAGGTGAGTTCAGCTAGGTGAACACTCAATATCTGGAAATACAAAGCTGTTTTTTTAGATGACTGAAAAGCCTGAAATAAGAGAGGGATACCAGGGGGAAAATAATCACTGATTCATCAGATGCCAAAGCATCATGGAAAAGTGGCCCCTAATACCAAATTCAGCTGCAAAGGGAAGTTACTTAGATACCAAAGTAAGGCTCTGAATCATGGGGGGAAGAAAAAAATACCAAAGGGAGCATAAAACTCTCTGCAAGGATGAAAATTAAGTTGCCTTCTCTTAGCAGCATAAACAGGACCTACACTTTTTAAAATCCATTCCAACTTGCAGTACTTGGGCAGCTGAAAATCCAGAAATCCAGGACTGGCTGTCACAAGGGGAAGGGCTTCTCCTCCCAAACCTAAAACCATGTGCAAATACAGAGGCAGAAACCTGATACACTCAGTCCTGGAGCCTGGCCAGCAGCACAGGCTCCAGGACTGAGCACATCTCCCTGATGGAGAGAGACCAGTCCCCTGAGCTTAAAAAATTATAAAGTGCTCTGTTAGCTTGCGGAATTTCTACCTGGAATGCTAATTTGGAATATTATCAGTTAC
Source organism: Lonchura striata (assembly GCF_050655825.1). NCBI lineage: Eukaryota > Metazoa > Chordata > Aves > Passeriformes > Estrildidae > Lonchura > Lonchura striata. The sequence goes on along the minus strand of NC_140740.1, from coordinate 86,104,737 downwards.
ACATGTTTGAGGGAGTCTGGTTGTTTAATAGACATCTGTTCTTTCTGGCATAGAGTCAGAGGTTTCCCACATCTAGCTGCCTCTTTCAGGATAGCATTGCTTGGGACAAGGTCTTAAGAACCATAACCTTGCACTAGCTCAAGCCCTGGCAAAACCAACCAGCTTCTCATATGGTGGACCACCTGATTCTGCAACTGGTGCAGCCCTAAAAATTGCTGCTTCGATCTATCCAACTGCTTAAATGCACGATGAGCTTTCTCTAAGTCTGACCTTCATTGCATATCCTCAGCATCTGAAAAATGCTGCCTGAACACACTCCAGAGTGACTGTGTCATAAAGGCTGGATCAGCATCCAGGAGCCTGAGTGCTCCAAATGTCATGAACCTGCAAAACTAGGCAGGAGAGCAGCCTTACTCCTTGTATCACTGATGTTCTCCAATTTTCCTTGGAATTGGCCCACAATGCAAAATATGGTTTCTGTACAGTTTTAGGTGTTTGGTAAATGCTGGCTGTGATACCCTCATCTCCATCTATTAATGTAATTACTGTCCAGTGTGTGTGTGTGTGTGTGTGTGTGTGTGTGTGTGCTACCATTAGGACAAGGGGCAATGACTTTCCACTGCCAGAGGACAGGGCTGGATGGGAAATTGGGAAGGAAGTGTTATCTGTGAGGGTGGTGGGGTCCCATCCCTGGAAGTGTCCAAGGTAAGTTTGGAGCTGGCTTGGAGCAACCTGAGATAGTGGAAGGTGTTCCTGTCCATGGCAGATGGTGGAATGAGGTGGGCTTTAAAGGTCCCTTCCAACCCAAACTATTCTACAATTTCATTCAACTTCTCAATCCCATCACAGTCCTTATTATGAGAAAAAATGTTTGCAGTGTTAGTGAATCCCACAGGGGATGTTTTGGAAGTGAAATTTCTTGATTCATATAGGCAGGGTAAAAAATTAGGTTAGGAAAGATGCCAGTGTTGGGTTGTGTGTCAATTTATTTGGTCTTTTGGGGTTTTTTTAAGGTTAAGAATCCCTAGGTGTACCTAACTTCTGTAGGATCTGCTGAGGGAGTTGTTTAGTCTCAAGAAAAGGAGGCTTAGAGGGGACCTCATCACCCTCCACAACTCCCTGACAGGAGAGTGAAGCCAGGTGGGGGCTGGTCTATTCTACTGTGGCTGAAGTGAGAGGACCAGAGGAAATGACCTTGAGACAGGGGAGATTCAGATTAGATATTAGAAAATATCTTTTCACTGTTAGAGCAGTAAGAGTGTTAGGGTGGCGTTGGATCAGTTTGCCCACAGGGCTGGTGGAGTCATCATCCCTGAAAGGTGTTTGAGGGGGAGCTAGGATCTGGTACTGGGAAATGTGGTTTGGGGGTTACAGTGTCAGTGCTGGGTGGGCAGCTGGGCTTAATGATCCTAGAGTGTCTTCCAACTCTGATGATTCTATGATTGTATGATTCTGTTTTGTTTAAAAAAATCACATAAATCTGGGGAAAGAAATGTGGCAAAGGCATTCTTCCTGGTGCCCACCAGTGAACATCCCAGGGGATCTCTGAAAGGAGCAGAGTCCCTCCAGATGAGTGCAGGTGTTGGCAGATGTTCAGCCTCTGCAGACCCCAAGGGATCAGCCCCTGGAGGCCTGGCTGTCAGCAGGGCAGCGTGAAGAAGCAGGTGCCTCACACACAGGGCTCATCACTCCAGCTCCACAACCAGCACTGAGTCCCACCAGGGGAATGAGCCTTCACTGACCCTGAGCTTGGAGCTGAAGGGAGCTTTTCCTAATAATTTCTGAGAACTTTGGTGGTTCAGGAACACTGTGTGGTGTACAAATGTTATATGGGGTTTTGGTTCAGGGAGAGACCTCAAGCTCTTGAGACTGCCTGGAGGGAAGCTGTGCTTCCTGGGGGTGCTAATTTATCCTGAGCACCTCTGCAGAGGTATTTAGTGGGTATGCAGAAATCTGGGAGCCACTGATGGGTATTGTGATCTGCCTAATTCACATTGCTGCTCTGGACCTTCATTTCCCTCCCCACATTCCTTACTGCTGGTTTATGCAGGGTGATCCCTGCCAGATCCCTGGCTCTTTATTTAGTGACTACCTGTACAGCACCTGAAAATATAAGACTCTGATCTATTTTAAGGTCTCCAAAATCTACTTTTTTTCCCATACCAAATAAATTTCTGGAATAAATTCTGCTCTATTATGCAAGGCAATCTACAGCCATCTCTTTATCTTCCCTTCACAGTGAGCAGCAGGAATAAAGAAAAACACAGAGAAAACAAATAAGCCCTGCCAGAGCCAAATGGGCTTCATATGGAGTTAATTCTTGTTTTGTTGTTGCACACACTGCAGTGATTTCTGCCCTCCTTTAATTTATCTGCCTCCCAGCCAAGCACGGGCTTGCACAGAGGCAGCTGAAAGTGGAACAAGGCCCATGGTCCATAAACACTTCACCCAAGATTAAAAGTACTCCATAAAGGCAGAGTATGTTGTTGTCAGCTGTTTCCAGATGAGGGGAAAAAATGGCTTATCCTTCAACTTGGTCAAGAAAAAGATCATATTGCACTGCCAGACTCTGGAAATCTGGTTTGAAACAAACCAAGACTGGTTTGAGGTACAAAGAAAAGTATGTTATCTTGTTATCTCTGGTAGCAAATAGGGTTCAGATGCTACAGTGTCTGACACAATTTATTCAGGATTTTTTTTTTTTTTTTTTTTAACCATGGAACATAGAGGTTTTATTAGCTATTTCCTTGTTAGGTCCCTGCCTGTTCTAAAAATTGAAAACGACTTTTACTCCCACTTCCAGTCTACTGCCAAGGCAGAGCAGTTCATTGTCCTAGTGAAGAGCTGGTCTTACCTGCAGGTGACAAATACCCGGCAGTGGCTAAAAAGTCAAGGGAAAAGTTGTCTTGTAATGGTGAAGTAGCCTTGGTCTAGGGAGCTGGGGAAGGGGCTGGAGCCCCAGGAGGGGCTGAGGAAGCTGGGAAGAGGCGGGAGGATCCCTGAGGGAGCTGGGAAGGGAATGGAGAGTTCCTGAGGGAGCTGGGAAGGGGCTGGAGAGTTCCTGAGGAGCTGGGAAGGGAATGGAGAGTTCCTGAGGAGCTGGGAAGGGAATGGAGAGTTCCTGAGGAGCTGGGAAGGGAATGGAGAGTTCCTGAGGAGCTGGGAAGGGAATGGAGAGTTCCTGAGGAGCTGGGAAGGGAATGGAGAGTTCCTGAGGAGCTGGGAAGGGAATGGAGAGTTCCTGAGGGAGCTGGGAAGGGAATGGAGAGTTCCTGAGGGAGCTGGGAAGGGAATGGAGAGTTCCTGAGGAGCTGGGAAGGGAATGGAGAGTTCCTGAGGGAGCTGGGAAGGGAATGGAGAGTTCCTGAGGGAGCTGGGAAGGGAATGGAGAGTTCCTGAGGAGCTGGGAAGGGGCTGGAGAGTTCCTGAGGAGCTGGGAAGGGGCTGGAGAGTTCCTGAGGAGCTGGGAAGGGAATGGAGAGTTCCTGAGGGAGCTGGGAAGGGAATGGAGAGTTCCTGAGGAGCTGGGAAGGGAATGGAGAGTTCCTGAGGAGCTGGGAAGGGAATGGAGAGTTCCTGAGGAGCTGGGAAGAGAATGGAGAGTTCCTGAGGGAGCTGGGAAGGGAATGGAGAGTTCCTGAGGAGCTGGGAAGGGAATGGAGAGTTCCTGAGGAGCTGGGAAGGGAATGGAGAGTTCCTGAGGAGCTGGGAAGGGAATGGAGAGTTCCTGAGGAGCTGGGAAGGGGCTGAGCCTGGAGCAAAGGAGGCTCAGGGGACCTTGTGGCTCTGCACAGCTCCTGCCAGGAGGGGACAGCCGGGGGGTCGGGCTCTGCTCCAGGAACAGGGGCAGGAGCAGAGGGAACGACTTCAGGCTGGGCCAGAGCAGGCTCAGGATGCATACTGAGGAAAATTTCCCCATGGAAAGGGCTGTCCAGTCATGACAGAGCTGATTAAGATGGTGGTGGAGTCCCTATCCCTGGCAGGACTTAAAAGCTGTGTGGATGTGACACTTGTGGAATGGGTCAGTGGTGGGTTTGGCACTGCTGGGGATGGTTGGATTTGGTCATCTCAAAGGGCTTTTTCATCCTAAACAATTATGTGGTTCCATAACCAAACCACTGGGGTGCAATTTGGGTGAGATGGAGAAGCCTCAGTTAAATTCCAAAAAGTTGGCTATTACATCCTCTGTGTTTAAGTTTGCACTAACTGATGCTTAAAATTTCATCTTGAGCATTTAAGTTGAATCTAAAATTTTGCTCTTATAAGAGCTGGAGAGTTGACTGTGATGGGTGGGGTTTTGTGAGGGTTATTTTTGTGGAGTTTTTGTTAAAAGACAAAAAACTTCAACACAGAAACTGCAGAGGGGTTATCAGGTGAACTGTTTTTATTTTTTCTTTTACTACTGGGTGTATCAATAGGTAGATAAATACTTCAGCTCCACAGCTCGCACTCCACAGGATACTGAAAACCTAGACAAGGATCTAAGTGCATGCATCTTCCCCTTTCTACCATGCCAGGTCTGAAAGCAGCCACACATTCCAAAATTCATCCCATGTTTTGCTTCTCTCACTTTTTGTCCCATATGCTGAGAGCCTGGGGCAGGACCTTTGTGGTGCATTACAAATGGGGTGGGAGGCACTCCCTGCTTTGTGAGGTACTTGGAAGGCCAAACACCTATTTAATAACCTGAAATCACTGATTTTCACACCCAAGGCAGTGCCAACAGTGGTTTGAGATCTGCCATAGTGTCCAGCTTTTCCAGGAGGTGCAAGGAAGTGATTGGGGAAGGGCTGGTTTTCAGTCCAAACCCTGTGCAGCAGGTGAGCACAGGTTAGAGACGAGGATTTATCTACAGATCTGGAAATGTGGAGTGCTCCAAGACAGAAATTCTTGAATATGTAGAAAGCCCTGTGCAAAACCTGTGTTTCTTGTCTCTTGAGAAGAGAAAGCATCCACCACAAAGTCCATAAAATGCTGAGTTCTAGCAGCAGTTCTTACAAACATGCTGGAGAACTGGTTTGGGGCCTTGGCTTTAGGTATGGTATGCTCTCCTCTGCTGTGGAACAGGCCTTTGTGCAGGGAGTATTACCACCTTAGACTTTTTTTCTGAGAGTTTTGAACAACAAGGGACACAGTAGCAGCAAATGATGAATACAAAGGAGATGCCATCAAGGGACAGGCAGGGAGGACACATCCCCTGCACAGCTAGGTGTGGCCTCTGAACAGCCCAGAAGAGCCCAGTCTGATCCCTTCTTCCTTGGGCACACAAACACCTTAGAAGTTCCTCAGGACCCTGAACTGCACCAATACAGCACTGCTCTAGTAGTACAATCATGGGCAGAGAAAAGCATTTTATCTGTGGTTTTACAAGCTCTTATTTTAGAGTTTCCTTTTTTTGTGTGTCTTTGTCCTCTCTGAGCTTTTTGTGTGATTAGGAAGTGGCTGAGCTGGAAATTTCCTTGCTTATTTTTCAGTGCTGCTGGTGCTCCAAGGACAGTTCAGGAACACCAATGGTCTGTGGAGAGCTACTCTGTCCCAAGTCTGTCATTGATCTTTGGCTTCCCCTTGCAATCTAACAGGAAATGGCTCCTCCAGTTTGATGCTCCACAGCCTGAGCACCACCAGACTTCTTGGGGATCACATCCCTGGGCTGCTGCCCAAGGAGTCTAGTCATGGATGAGTGGAGAGAGCTGGTTTTACTCCAGTGGCTGGTGGGAGGCTGTCCTGCAGCTGTGCAGGACTAATGAGAGACATCAGCAGCTTTCTGGTATGCTCCCTTGAGAGTGCAAGGAACATGCTGGGGACAAGATTTTGCCCAGAAACAGGGAATTTAAAGCCACCCCTTGGTGACCCATCATCAAGGACTGTTTATTCTGCAGATTCCAGTGAGGTGGGGGGTCTGATGTTCTACTGTTGAAAAAGGTTGCCATAATAAGCATGCCCCTTTCTTCACCCTTGGTCAACACTGGTCCTTGGCATTTTGCATGGAGTTAAGGGGCCTTTCTTCTTATTCTAACTTGTGCTTGCATTCAGCTGCATGCAGGATTGCCACATGGGTGGCTGGGGTCACTCTTGGCACATCATAAGACATCCCTTGGGAGCTTTCATACACTCTGCAACTGTCCTGAGTTTGCTGTGGATCTGCAATAGAATTGTCTCAGACCCACCAGCATTTCACTTGAAAGAAAAACCACAAGATCAAGATGGAGCCAGAATAAATGTTTGTCTTTAAATAGATTCCACCCTGGAAAACCACCTTCAGCCAGGCTGGGCAGCTGGTAAATGGCCTTTCCCACCTCTCACACATCAGCAAGCAGGTGATGTCCTAACCTGGAGCAGTTTCACCTCTCCTTTTGGGCAGCAGGTGCAGTGATCACAGTGAGTTATGGGGTTGCTGTTGAGGGATCTCTGGTCTCAGGACGTGGGTAGGCTTAAATCACCCTTCAGGAACAAAGACCAGCAACCTCATGGTCTGCTTTCAGCAGACTTCCAAGGGGTTTAAAGCACATTTGGTCTCTCCATGCCAGTCTGTGACCTTTGGGTTGTCCTTGAGTATCAGTGTTGATGACCAACCTTGGATCTACTTTCCAGTTCTGTGCTATAGCCAGAGACCCTTCTTGTGGTCAGCAACCCAGTCAAAACAATACTGAGCTGGGATTGCTACAGCATCATCTCCAGAGGCCCTGAAGAAGCAACAAGAGTCCAGTGGCCAGGAGAGGGCTGTTTGGGGTGCATTTTGCAATAGGTCAACTCCCACTGCAGTGGGTGCAGAGATCGTCTGCAGTTTAAAAAGCACTGGGAGTTTTTTGTTGGCTCTTGTGACTTTCCCTAGAACTTTCTGCCATGGAGCAGTGGATCAGTTCACAAAATTCAAGGTAACCTCTCCTAAAATCTGCAATCTTGTGGGCCCAACTGCTCTATCTTAGCAAATGTGTATGGGAGGACTACAAAAGCACTGGAGGGCGGCTTTGTACAAGGGTCTGAACAGACATGTCAAGGAGGAAAGGAGTCCCAGTGGCAGAGGCAGGGTTAGATGGGATATTGGGAAGGAATTCCTGGCTGTGAGGGTGGGCAGGTCCTGAAGTTGCTCAAAGCAGCTGCGGCTGCTCCATCCTTAGATGTGTCCAAGGCCAGGTTGGACAGGGATTGGAGCAACATGGGATAGTGGAAGGTGTCCCTGCCCATGGCAGGGGGATGGAATGAGATCCTTTTTAAACCTTTCTTGGATTCTACAATTTTTTCCCTGAAAGCAGGATGAAAAATGACATCAGTATATGCCAAAGCTTGGACTTGGTCCTTTGCTTTCTTGAGTATAGTCCCATTAAAACTACAGGATGGGGTGTTTTAGGCAAGGCAGTCTGGATAGGCTGGCACAAACAGCCTCCTGGCCATTGGAACAGCAAAATGCTGCTGAAACTGCATAAGGAGGTAACTCTGTTGGATTACAAAACAAATTTTGCTTCTTTTTAAAAGAATACTTTTTTTTTCCTAAATGGAAGTTAAAAGCTGATACAGCAAAACTGGGAGAAAACAACACAGCAGGAATTTATAAAAAAACAGCTTTTGTTTGTCAGCCAGAGTAGAACAATGTGCCTCTTTGTCTGCAGCATGGATTATGCAGGAATGAAATAATAAATAAAAGGGCTGCTGAATGGGGCTGACATTGTGTGCCTTCCGAAGGACACTGAATTACTAAGAGGAATAAATCATCCTTGGTTTACAAACAAACAGGCTTGCTGGTGTGCCCATCTCCCAAAGTGTAAATAGCCCCAGCTTGCCCCTGGCAGTGAGCAGCTGTTCCACCTCTCTGGCCAGGTCCACAGCTGGTGCTGCAGGTGGCTTCATCCTGGCTTTAAAGAAAAATCAGATTGATGGAATGATCGGAGACCACAGCCCTGCTGCAGTACAACCACTGCGGATCCCCACTGAGCTGGGGGATGACATGGTCCTTCAACCCAAATTCCCAAAGTGACCACAGATTTAGGTAAGGGCTCGATATGATCATATCCACCAGCTGATGGTGGCTCAGAAGAGCATGGGATGTACCTTGGGAGGATGCACCTTTCCAAGCTGCTGATACCAGAGCAGAGCACAGGAACCAGCACTGCAATCCCTGCCTAACTCAGCATTCTCCCAGGAATGGCTGATGCTGCCATGAGTAGTAGTTGCTTCTTCAGGATGCTCACTCCAGGATTCATAAAGATATCAAGGAGGGAACCCTGTAAATTCCTTTGAGGTTTGGAATGTGTTGTTTGGCTCCTGCAGCAACTTCCAGCAACAGGAGGGTTGATCCTTGGCAAAAAGCCTGGACTTCTGGTGGCCTCCAGCGTGGCTGGGTGCATCATGCCTGCTGCTGTTATCACAGCTCCTGGTGGGAAGTTCCACACTGCCTGGAGGGCTTTTGTTGTGCTGGGTTCACAGGTGACCTCTGTGGGCCAGCAGCAGCATGTCCCAGCCAAGAGGGACATCAATGCATGTGTGTAATGACCCACATGGGCCTTACACCTCTCTCTGGAAGCTCCACAGAGAGGGTTTCCTTTATGAGATACAGGTGAGGGGGGCCTGCCAGATGTGTTTCTCCTGAGAGGTCCTAGCAGAGGTGGAGATAGAGCTCTGAGTGCCTCTGCACTGGGGCTGCACCTCTTCCAGCATCGCCAGAACACAAAGGTTAAAGGCACCAGATAGTGGCCTGGCTGGAACAAGTTCTCCTCTATCCTTGTTTAACAAAAAAAAAAAAATGAAGTAATTTTCCTGATCTCAGCTGCTTTGATGCATGGATTTGCAGGGACACAGAAAGCCCATTCAGCTTTTTCTGTTTCTAAGGGAATATCAATTGCTCATCTTACCTTGGTGTGTTACAGGGGTTGTGAGCTCCTGGGGTTTCTGCTTCTGGGCAGGGCAAACTCATCCTCAGGTACTTCAAAGCTTGCTTCAATGCTCTGCTGTACCTCTCCACTGCCCAGGTGAGGATAGGCAGAATGCTTAGAGAATTCCAGGAGTTACATGTTCAGGAGGCTGCACACATGTGGGGGAAGAAGACAAGGAGGAGCTCAGGATTTGGGGGGGGTTGGGATGTGTGTTGCCTTTGGTCAAGCTCTGTGCTGTGAGATTGCTTCTCAGCAATTTTGGTGGTGGAGGGACCACCAAGCCCATCCTGTTCCAGCCCCCTGTCATGGGCAGGGACACCTTCCACTGTCCCAGGTTACTCCAAGCCCCATCCACCCTGGCCTGGGACACTCCCAGGGATCCAGGGACAGCCACAGCTGCTCTGGGCACCCTGTGCCAGGGCCTGCCCACCCTCCCAGCCAGCAATTCCCAATTCCCAATCTCCCATCTGTGCCTGCCCTCTGGCAGTGGGAGCCATTCCCTGTGTGCTGTCCCTGCCTGCCTTGTCCCCAGTCCCTGTGCAGCTCTCCTGGAGCCCCTTGAGGCCCTGGCAGGGGCTCTGAGCTCTCCCTGGAGCTTCTCTTGTGCAGGGGAACAGCCCCAGCTCTGCCAGGCTGGCTCCAGAGCAGAGGGGCTCCAGCCTGGCAGCAGCTCCGTGGCCTCCTCTGGGCTGGCTCCAGCAGCTCCACGTCCTTGTGCTGCTGGAGCAGGGCTGGGGCAGCTCTGCAGGTGGGCCCTGAGCTGAGAGGAGTAGCTCATATTTGGGTGCAGATATTGATCCTTTGGAGGACAAACATGAGCTCACTGATTCTCTAAATTAGGCAGCAGTGGAAAGGGATAGGCCAATTCTTCTAAAACTTGGTAGAAAAAGCAGTGAGGGACATGGATATGAATCTATGGGGAGAAGGAGTGGATCACGGATGGGAGCCAACCCAAGGATGCAAATGGAAAATATGGGTGCAGCATGTCTTCTTTCACAGATAATGATTATGCAGAATTACCTAAAAAAATCTGTCTTCTAAATGGCTTCTGGATATTAATGATGAAGAGCAGAACATGCCTTTGGCTCCAGTGATATGTAGAGGGTATGACTTGAATTAAAACAGTTTTCATTAAAATGTTTAGGGTTTCTTTAACATTCAATTTTAGTGTGAATGAAAGAGTGGAAAATTTTTTATAGTTACCTTTCCAGTTATTTCCAGTATTAATGATTATTATCTTAAGGAAACAGTATTTATTTAAATATCCTAAAACTATCTGGTTTTGTCCTTTTTCCCCCTCACTACTTAACCACTTGTTATAGAGCTAAAGGAAAGAAAAAACACTGATGGGCTTTTTGGTTGGTTTTTTGTTGTTGTTGTGTTTTTTTTTTTTTTTTTTTTTTGAAGTCTTTCCCTTTCTTCATTTTTTTCTTGATTTTTTGGCAGCATTTCATTTACACAATCAGATTTGTTGTTTTGCCCATCTAGCTGTCAGGTTTTCTCCACTTATTTCTTACAGTCTTCCAGTTGGGAAGGGCAAAAAACTTTAAAGAGCACCATTACAGGGCAGCAAAATTTAACTCAAGATCTTTGGATCAGACTGAAAAATGAGAGCCTCCTTTGGCTCATCCCTGTAAAGATGAACTGGATCTAAAGTTCATCGTGTCCTGTTGAGTAGCTGTTGGCCAGAACACAGGATTGGTCTAGGTCAGGGCTTTGATGTTGTTACTGGAGCTGGCTTGGAGGCAGCGTGTGACTTGGATTCCAGACAAGAATTTAGGTCAATAACTGAGGATGATGAGCAGAAGTAACAGGACAAAAGCAAGTACAGAGTTTTAATTTCCCTAAATTTATGCCTCTTTTAATACCAGCCTGGCACAGCACAGAGCATGCTCCTCACCTGGGTGTTTCAGCTCAGTTTCCTTCCCCTTCCTGCAATAGCATCTCATGTCTGCTGAGATCCAAGGGAAAACTCCTTCAGATGTCCAAGGTGGCCCAGCTGGAGCAATTGTGTGTGCCCTGAGGTGAGGTCCTGCCGGGCAGTGCCCCTCTGGATCACCCTGAGCCTGAGTGACAGCGGCTGCTCCATGCTCCCGACACAAGGAGGAAGCTCTGCAGACAAAACTCCCAGAGAAGCTGTCACATCCCTGCTTCTGCAACCTTGGCTTTGGTTATCAAAAACGAATCTTCAAGGGAAACTTGTCCAGTGTGTAAGTGTGCTGCTGCTCTCCTGGGGATGGATGCACCACCATGGCAGCCTTTGAGAGTTACAGAACCGTGGAATGGTTTGTGTAGGAAGAGACATCAAAGCTTATCCAGTGTCACCCCTGCCATGGACAGGGATAACTTCCACTGTCCCAGGCTGCTCCAAGCCCTGTCCACCCTGGCCTGGGACTCTTCCAGGGATCCAGGGGCAGCCACAGCTGCTCTGGGCACCCTGTGCCAGGGCCTGCCCACCCTCCCAGCCAGCAATTCCTAATTCCCAATCTCCCATCTGTGCCTGCCCTCTGGCAGTGGGAGCCATTCCCTGTGTGCTGTCCCTGCCTGCCTTGTCCCCAGTCCCTGTGCAGCTCTCCTGGAGCCCCTTGAGGCCCTGGCAGGGGCTCTGAGCTCTCCCTGGAGCTTCTCTTGTGCAGGGGAACAGCCCCAGCTCTGCCAGGCTGGCTCCAGAGCAGAGGGGCTCCAGCCTGGCAGCAGCTCCATGTGCTTTCTCTCCCTTTAAATTATCTGTTTCATTCCTCTTAATTTACCTTCATTTACCTTCATTAATCTAATGTGGATTAGGCCACATTAGACAAGACTAGACTAATAGAAGAAAACTCCTATAAGCAAAATAAACTCTTCAGCTATTTCTTTTTGCATGAAAACTGTTCAGAAATCTATTAACAGTTCTGGTTTGTGTGGAGAGCTGTTAACTAAGATGAAGGTATCTGAGTTTTCTCTCTCTCACTGACTCCTGGAGTGCTTTTAAGGCAAATCTGTTAATCTTATCCTGCTATCGGTCAATTTTAGTGACTTTGAATAGGTTGTTTTTCCTCAGCAAAAAGACAAAACTAATTAACACTTTATAAAGAGAGCAGCAAGGTTTTTGAACAAACTTAGTCTACTGCAAACCACCCAGATACAGCAGTCTGAAATTTAAAGATAAATTTGAAGCTTTACAACCCGATTCTGAGTTCATTGGGTATTCCCTCCATTGTTATGTGTGAATAAAATGTTGTCCAGCTTTTCCATTGAGTGTCTTTGGTGGGTTGTTCAGTTGCAGGTGTGGCTGTTTCACAGAGAGAGCAGAGCAAGGATCTTCTCATTAACATCTGCAGGTTTTAGGGCATGGGACTATGATTGTTTCAGTGCAGTTGCCTAGCTCCAGCCAAGCTGGTGTGGCCTTTCTCTTCATAACTTTGTACGATATGTCTGTTGTCAGCCAAAACAAGATACAGAAAGCCACATGGAAAGGTGGGGGAGAAAAATCAACCATATTTACTTAAATGTTTTGTCCGTCTTGTATCACTTCTTACTTTGTCTAAGCTGGTTTGCCTGTTTGCACAATGAGGAGAGGTGGAACAGCATGGCCTGGAAAGCCTTGTATTATTGATCCATCTTCCTCCTTTTTCAATGTTATTGCAAGTCAGGTCAGAAGAAGAGAATTTTGAATGTTTGCATTTTGTGTCGTCTTTATACAGATTGCATGAAATTATTTAGTTAACCTTTCCCTATGGAAAGCTCAGCAATGCCTGAATGGAACAACCTGGGACAGTGCAAGGTGTCTCTAGAGATGCCTCCAGTGGCAGGGAGTTGGAATCAGCTGGAATTCAAATGTCCTGAACCTTTGTGAAACAGCTGCAAAACAACCTGGAACAGAGAGGGCAGAGACAGGACAAAACCAATCATCAAGCAATAGAAATTATCTGATCTTTAGTTTTAAACCTGGTTTGGTTCTGAGCTGAGCTGCTTTACCCATCTCTCTGAGCAGTGTGAAGTCTCCAATGCCTTTGCATCAATGTGCAGAAGTTGCCAGACCCTTTGTGTTTGCTGCTGGGCTGGATGGGACTGCTGGGAAGGCAATGAGCTGTATAATTTATGTTGGAATGTCAGCATCAGAACAGGCATAAAATTACAACTCGCTTGCACAGGCAAAGGAGCAAGATCTTGGGTTTCCTGGACTGTCACAGCCATCTCTCGGTGAGGCTGCTCTTGGGGACCACTGGAAAGCTTTACTTGCTGGAGTGAGATTGGGTTATGGTTTCAGTTTGGGAAGCCAGCAAAAAACATGCTGTCCTTGGTTTTGGAAGGACAGGTTGGTCTTTTTCATCCCAGACAGATCTTTTGTGCCCAGAGCTCTTGTAGATTGGGAGAGAGATAGCTGCCACCACCTGCATTGGGGACCTCTGCTAAACCACCTCAGAGCACTGTCAAAGGGAGATATTACACTAGGAAATGAGGGAAAAGCACACTCCATATGGACTTTGTGCTCAAATCACCTCCAAAGAGGGATGCTGGGATGTGCTTGACAGGCTGGGTTTGTCCCAAGACCCTTTCCAGCTCTCCTGGAGCCCCTGCCAGGGCCTCAAGGGGCTCCAGCAGAGCTGCACAGGGACTGGGGACAAGGCAGGCAGGGACAGCACACAGGGAATGGCTCCCACTGCCAGAGGGCAGGCACAGATGGGAGATTGGGAATTAGGAATTGCTGGCTGGGAGGGTGGGCAGGCCCTGGCACAGGGTGCCCAGAGCAGCTGTGGCTGTCCCTGGATCCCTGGAAGTGTCCCAGGCCAGGCTGGATGAGGCTTGGAGCAGCCTGGGACAGTGGAAGGTGTCTCTAGAGATGCCTCCAGTGGCAGGGGTTTGGAATGAGATGGAGTTTAAGCTCCCAACCCAAACCATTTTGGGATTCTATGGTGCTCTGATTTTATGGTAATCGGTGAAACAGTGCTCAGCTGCTGCTGCTTGTGAGGCTGGGGCAGCCCTGGATGGGGGTTGAGGAAGGTTATAAAGCATTCCCCATGCCGGTCCTATTGTTCTTCAGAGAACAGCCTGACCTTTGTGGGGACCCAACTCTAGGGGCTGAATGCAGTGGCTGTGAAAAAGTGACCCCAAGGAAACCTGGGGGAGGGGTGCCAGGCAGCTGGGGGCACAGTTGTCCAACCTCAGCCCTGCCTGGCACTGATTTGGGTTGTGTCTACTCTGCCAGGCCTAAATTCCTTAGAGGTTAAAAAAAAAAAAAAATCTAAATTCATTGAAAACGTAAAAAAAAATACCCTCTTCTCTTTGTTTTCTCACTTGTCTAATCACAACCGAGCTCCCAGCTAGGGGAGCCATGCAGGGATCTTGGTGTGCCAGCAGGTGTGATCCCTCAAGGTGTGGAGCAGCAGGAGCGATGCATTTGGGAGCTAACATTTGGTGTGTGTGAAGGGCTAGACACCTGAAGAGGATGCCCACAGATGTGAAAGAGCTGCAGTCTATTTCTCCTCTCTTGTGAGCTTGTATTCTCCCATTTCCTTTAGGGCCAGCTCCTGCTTGTCCTTGCAGGAGACTCACCCTGCAAGAGGCACCAGCTCTTATGCTGCAGCTGTGTCCACGGGGTAGCAGCCAAAAAATGAGTTCCAGATATCTGGAATGACTTCTGGTGCTTGTTCCCCCCACACACTCGTTTCAGAGGGTGGAAGGGAGCCCCTGATGTGCACAGGAACACATCAGAAAACAGCTCCAGCTCTGGGGTGCAGAACAATCAGGGGCCCTACAAGTACCATATAGCTCTCTGCCAAATCCACCGAGGTAGTTTTCCTTACAGACAGGCAGTGCTGAGCTTTCCATAGGGAAAGGTTAACTAAGTAATTTCATGCAAATCTTCCTTAGCTCAGAGGTATTTACTATGTTTGCAAAGTCCTTCTGCTGCTGCTGGATTTGTGCCTCAATTTGTGTCAGGCACAGGCAGAGAACAATAAGAGGCTTCCCTTTAAATTCAGTGGTGTGGTTGCTGGGAAAAGCTGGGAAAACTCAGTTACTGATTAGATTTGGGTAAGTTTCCTTAGATGTGATCACCAATGGGTTTGTTAATAAAGTCAGGCAAAGGTGAATAATTTCAGGCAAAATATAAGTGACATTTAATGGAGGAAAAAATAATTAATGGAAGAAATCAAAGGAAAAGAGGGAGATTGAACTTGTCCTGACTGGCCTGGAACAGCAGCAATGGTCTTTCCAGAGCCCGCTGTGCTCACTGCAACCATAGAAAGTAACACAAAATTCTGCTGTTGCCCAGCCAAAAGCAGCAATGGTATTGCCATGTCTGAAAGAAAGAAGTACGGCAAGGAAAGGTTAATGGTTTTGGTAGAGCTCCCTGCTGAATGTGGCTTATGGTCCCTGTGGGGAAGGGGAAGCCAGAAAATCCCTCTACTGCAAACCGGAGAAGGATTTTGATTTTCTGATGCTCACTCTGCTGAAAAAAGATTATGGTACTGGTACTGTTGAAATCATGTCCTCACTGCTGAGCTAAAACTGAAATAAACCTGTAACCACAGAAGGGTTTGGCTTGAAAGGACCTTAAAGCCCATCCAGTCCCACCCTGCCATGGGCAGGGATAACTTCCACTGTCCCAGGTTGCTCCAAGCTTCATCCAGCCTGGCCTTGGACACTTCCAGGGATCCAGGGGCAGCCACAGCTGCTCTGGGCACCCTGTGCCAGGGCCTGCCCACCCTCCCAGCCAGCAATTCCCAATTCCCAATCTCCCATCTGTGCCTGCCCTCTGGCAGTGGGAGCCATTCCCTGTGTGCTGTCCCTGCCTGCCTTGTCCCCAGTCCCTGTGCAGCTCTCCTGGAGCCCCTTGAGGCCCTGGCAGGGGCTCTGAGCTCTCCCTGGAGCTTCTCTTGTGCAGGGGAACAGCCCCAGCTCTGCCAGGCTGGCTCCAGAGCAGAGGGGGTCCAGCCTGGCAGCAGCTCCATATCCCCCCATCTCCTAATGTTTTGTGAGGAGCATCTCTACAGGGCACTTGTAGATCCAGAGTGACTTTGCCCCATTCCCGAAGGCCCTCAGTGGTGGGAGCATGGAGAGAACAGCTTGGACTTGGCCACACAGAGGAGCTGGGAAGGAGGAGGAAGGAGGGTGCGTACCTGGCTGAAGGTCTCAGTGCAGGGAGGAACAGCTGTCATAACTGTTCTGGCAAGGGATGTCAAAGCTTTTGGTAGACTGCTCTGCACAGCTCCTGACAGGAGGGGACAGCCAGGGGGGTTGGTTTCTGCTCCCAGGGAACAGGGACGAGAGGAGAGGGAATGGCCTCAGGCTGGGCCAGGAGAAGTTTGGGCTCGAAATTAGGGAAAATTTCTTCATGGAAAGGACTGTCTTGCCCTGGCACAGCTGCCCAGGGTGGTGGTGTAGTCCCTGTACCTGGAGGTGTGTGGATGTGGCACTTGGGGCCAGGGCTCAGTGATGCTCTTGGTAGTGCTGGGGGCAGGGTTGGATCAGTGTTCTTGGAGGGTCTTTCCAACCTAAGTGATTCTGTGATCAATAATAAGACCTCACTGATTTTTACAAAGCCCTTTATTTTTGATCTCAAGGCTCATAAAAACTGCTACTCAAAACCAAAATGTTTTAAATTTTACATATGTACAATATGAGAAATAAATTATGCTTTAAGTCATACAAAAACCACAATATACAAATAGGGCTTTGAAACTTCTCTAAGTATGGCATGGCAACAACTCACCGATACTTACCAAAGGCTTCCGTTTTCAAAGTCTTTGCATAAAACCATGAAAAAAATATCCCCAAATGTGCTTGCTTTGGTTGGAATGAAGTTCTACAAAAACTGAAGAGATTTGCAGGCTTCAAAAGGACTTGCTAAGACTTCAGAACTCAGTGCACCACCATTTTTGAGATTGACTTTCTGCAAGCCAAAAGCTCAAGGGTGGCTATACCAATTCTCCTTCCAGAAAAAGGAAAAAAAAAAAAAAAAAAAGGGAAAAGCAATAAAAGAAAAAAGCAAGCAACCAAAACAAAACTTATTTCACCAGCTAACCAACTGACAAAGGCCCAATCTGCTGTAGCAAACAGGACAGCTGCGGAGTCTGTCCAACTCAAAGCCAAGCCAAGATCACCTGGGACC
The DNA here is from genome assembly GCF_050655825.1 of Lonchura striata. Classification (NCBI taxonomy): domain Eukaryota; kingdom Metazoa; phylum Chordata; class Aves; order Passeriformes; family Estrildidae; genus Lonchura; species Lonchura striata. The sequence goes on along the minus strand of NC_140740.1, from coordinate 86,087,775 downwards.
AAGGAATCCAGCTGGGGTGTTGTGACAATTGAGGGCAGGATGTTTGGCACTGAAAAATAAGGTCTCAATTAGGCATTGGTACTACAACAGCTCCTGAGCAGAGGGGAGCACATTCTCAGAGGTTAAAAGGAGTGGTGCAAAGCTCTCCTGAGGCAGCATGGTGTTTTGCCTTCCTCCATTCCTGTGGTCAGAACAGGGGCAGCTTCTCTCTGCCCCTTAAAAGGAGATCCCCAGGACAGCCCCACTGGGGACACTGACCACGCAGTGAGGAGCAGCTGCCACCACCACCTGCACCACGTCCTGCCCCAGGCACAGGGAGGACAGAGCTCTGCCTTCTCATCGGGCCATATGTCAGGCAAATAGACATTTCAGTATCAGAGCAGATTCTTTTTAAGGCAAGCAAAGGACAATTTGAAGTTAAGTGGCATTGTGCTTATCCCCAGCCCTTCCCTGGACAACCCCACACACCTGACCTGTGCTGGTCTCACCTTCCCACAGCCCACAGTGCTACAGGACCGTGGTAACCCCTACCCTAGGTGCTAATTTGTTCTTGGCAGCTCTGTCACCCACAGTCTGATGGGTAGTCAGCATGGTTATTTGTCTTCCCAACTCCACTGGCAGGCAGACCAGAAGATCATTGCTGAGGTCTCAGTCTGTGAAGATCTCATCCATAGTCCTGGTTAATGGGGAGCAGGGAAGGGAAAATGCAGCGTGTAACAGGTCATGGTAAGGTTAAATGCACAAACCAGGCTCCTTGGGAAAGGGAAAATAGAGTTTTAGTTATTCTAGGTCTAGGACCACAGTTCATCAATTGCTCCTCAGTTTCTTGCATCCAATTCAAGATGTTCTGTCCTGAAGAGCTAATTTCTTTAAGTGCTACCAAGCCAGGCTTCTCCCAGAGCATCTTGCCACCTGTGTGGTCTTCATGCATCTAGGTTGCTTGGTTGTGAGTCTTTAAGGAAGCCTTCAGAGCAGATTTGAGACAGACCTGGGGAAAACAGAGAGGAAAAAGACACCTAGTTAAATGCAGAAATTGATAGGAGTAATGAAGGATTTCTAAGAACTCATGGAATGCCAAGAACAGGTTTGGACAGCACAGGCTGGTGTTTTATTCTGCAAAAGCTGCCCTTTGCCCAGTAGCTACTCAGTGAGAGTGTGCAGCAGACATTATGCAGGCTGCAAGCAGAAATTACAGGGCTTGAGCTAGACCCTGCCTGTGCAGCTCCATTTGGGATGGACAGATGTTTGCAGACTCAATCTCTAAGGAGGAAGCTATAACATTGCACTGACTTGGCAGAAACAGCCGAACAACAAGTAATCACTCATGATTTCTGGAAGGAAGGCTCATTTCCTAGAAAAAATGGTGTGCTGGAACTGAGCTCAGCTCCTCTGCCTCATGCACAAGCTGCACTGCACGAGAAAGCAGGAAGGGCACATCTGCCAGCAATTCAGTTTTATGGGGGGTTACCAAGTAGCATATCAAAACAGCCTTTTATTGTACCTGCAGGAATGTTTACTCGATCTTTTGAGACTCATGGCAGAGCAACAAGTTCTTGCACAGGAGTTTCATTCACAGAATTGTTTACTACCGTGGATAGCACAGCTTGCTGGTTTCTGCCAAACCTGGAATGAGACCAGCTTGCATTTCTGAGCTGAGTTCTGCTGCCCAGGAAGGCTGTGCAAAGCTCGACTTCCACAAGGCTCTGCTAGCCCTAGCAAGCACTTTGTCCTCTGGATTAGAAGTGACAAAGCTCCAAGTCTACAAACTGAAATTTAAGAGAGGGCAAAAGGCTGGGCTGAATCCAAAGGAAAGTATCATTTAGTCAAATGAACAGGAATTCATTCAAAACATGACCAGAGGCAATCAGGTTGCCACTGCTGGGACCAGACTTTCTGGAAGTCATGCTCTGAGGGGTGTCCTTGTGTCAGGGAAATTCCCTAGAGGTTAGGCAAGGTTGAGCTGCTTTGGCAGTGTCAGTCAGCACTCTCCTGAACCGGGGGAGATCAGCAGGCCTGGAGAGGAAGCTGCAGGAGTCAGGGCTGTAGCACCATGGCAAGTCCTCGCTTGAGTCTTCCTCATGCAGTTGAGCTCAAACTTTAACCAGGTGATTTCTTGGCAGCCCAAGGTCTTCCACCAGAATTTGAGGCAATGCCCTGCACTTCTCCCAGCTTCCCCCTGTTTTACAGGGCACTTAATAAATGACTCTGAGTTACCTTTCCACTATTGCACAGATCTGGGGCATTGGTGGCACCTTAGTTTAGCACCTACCACAATTAGGAGCAAGGACAGTGATATACCCATTGTGCAGTAAACATGCAAAGGTACAAGATGACAATCCAAGGTCAGAAAGAAGAATAATATCACCTACTTAGCAGTAGATATGGCATACATGAAAGTTAAGTCTGATAGCTGTGAATCTTAGGCTAGGGTTTCTTATATTTTTTGAAAGAAAAAGAGCTATCAGGAGTCCAAAAACACAAAAAGAAGGTTCCACTTATCCCAGCCAAGCCACATGCATCATACAGACTTTCTCTTGACTGATTTCCATACCTTTTCTGCCATTCCTCTGTGCACTTCACAAACCAGAGCTCTTTGCCAGGAGATATACTGGTTAGCTGGGAGTCTTCCACACAGAAAGCAAACCTAGGAAGAGGAGGAATCAGAAGTCAAGGCACTTGTTGTCTCCTTGCTTAGCAACTAACAAGTAACAAGGACTGCAAGATTACTCTAGGACAAGTTATTTAATTAGACAACCATCCCACAGAACATCTTATACACCATCACCCCCTTGAGTCGCTGTTTTATTTTCTGCTTCAATATTTTACCTGGGGATCTTTGCTTCTACTACCCCTATGTTTCATAGACACCAGGATGCAAAGTACCTTACAGATGACAGGTGATGCTTATTTAAAGCACTGAGAAATGTGGGAAATTGTCAGATTTTGACACATCTGGGTTACCTTCAGAACAACATTAACAGAAGACATGGGAGTACTGTGCTACATGCCTGGGAATTTTAACAATTTTTGGATGCTCAGGTAACTTTCCATTTGCAGAGAATCATAAAATCAGAGAATGGTTTGGTTGGGATGGGACCTTAAAAATCATCCCTGCCATGGTAGAGAACCTTCCACTAGAATTTTATGGTCAATTCTATGTTCCAGGGGTATGGGCTGGATTTGGAAAGGCCCTTAAAAATCCAGCCCCACCGCCAGATTCCAGAATTAACAATGCAGTGCTTGAGGGGTTGGTGTCACCATGTTACTGGTTGCAGTTTTAGGTCCTGCTGGTTGTGCCAAACCAGCATATTAAGCCTGTAAATAATAGCCATGACCATCCATGTTTCAGTACTTTTGGTGCTCAGTACTTTAACGCTACATGTACAATCTAAACCAGCTTGAAGCACATTAATTTAGTCCCCAGTGGATCCCACAGTATCAAAATAAAGCATAAGAATACCCCAAATCTGCTCTGTGATGACCAGTTTTGCTTAAAGCCTGTTTGCAGTGCTGGACAGTAACCTGCTCTCCTACACCACGAGAGAGCAATAGCTGGTGACACCAAAAAGGAAAGCAGCTCAGGATACCAACTGGGGACCATCCTGGATACCAACTCAAGATTCAAAGCACTGCCTTTTTTTTTCTCAGCTCTGGGTTGAAGTTTCAGGGCAGTTCACATGCAGCCTAGGACAATTATTACCTCAGTTGTGTTTCCCCAGATTTCACACGTATTCGTCTGATGTGGAGCTCCTGAGAGGAATTCACAGGCCTGTACCAGTAGCTCCTCAGCTCTTTCCACAGATCATACCACGACTGAGATGTCCCTTCCCAGGTGAGCTTTATTTTCAGAAGTTCACCCATGTCCTCTTCAGTATAGACCAGGAAGGTGTTCGTAGCATTTAGGCCAATTAGATCAAGCCTGGAAGAGAGGCAGAGACTTGGCATTTTTTCCTCATAGAAGCATGCCAGATGCTCCTTTGCTCCATGCCAGGAGTTTAACAGAGCCCCTGCAGCTTATCAAGTGCTGCACATTCAACTGTCACCAGTTAATTACTGATTACACCGACGGGAGCTCAGATAGCTGGTTCCACACAACACAATGTGTACTTAGCTTCCATAGCTTAAAGGTGGGTTTTGTGCCTGGTCTTTCTTTTGGGAGAGGCTAAATGAGGTCAGCAGTGCCTCCAGAGACATTTCAGACTACGTCCAAATGGCAGGGGGCAAAAACAAACCAACCAACCAAATAAACCACACACACGAAAAAGCAATGAGCCATGAAGGCTAACAGGGGACTGGGCACATTAAAGTGTTCTCAATTCATCCAGTAATAAATTATAATTAAGCTACTGAATGAAAAGCTTTTTGGAAAGATGATGAAGTGAGGCTTCTAGGCTGGGATGCAATGCCAGTGTTAGCAGAAGAAAAAGAATTCTGCCATCCTGTGTAGTCCCTGTGACCTTCATACTTGGGTAAAAACACAAATGGCAGATTACTTACATTTCTAAGGAGAGGGGCTCAGAGTCTCCATTGGTGCCATGGAGAGTGACAGAGAAGGTGGGATCAACCTCTCCCAGGCCCTTATAGCTGAAGACGTGCATTTTCATCTGGTAGTGGTAGACTGGAGAGAAAGAGAGAGCAGAGATGGAACCAGCTGTGCAAAAGGAAATGTTGCTCAGCACTGCTCTGTGTGAAATAGTGCTAGCTAGCAAAGACCAGACCCTTCATTTAGTGAGGCAGCGCTGATCACTTTTTCCTGCCCTTACTGATTACAAATTTGAGTTTTACACAACACCAGCAGCCGGCCCACCCTGAGGACAGCTCCCCAGACCTTACATTGCTCTGAGGCTGAGTTTTGCAGGTGAAGCACAGCCCTGCTCAGAGGGCAGAGTGTTGTTGCGGGTGGATTCTGCAGAGAGGAAGGAGCACAGTGATGGCAGAGCACGGCTCTGGGGAGATGCTGCTCCTCCACCTCTGCCTCCTTCCCAGCACCGACTCTGGGAGGCTGTGCTCCTCCTGGGAGGGGAAGCGTACCTTTGAAGGGCATGTCAGCCCTGGTTTTCAGGTACATCTTGCTGTTCCTCTTGTGCCGGATCCTGCGGGCGTTGTAGCCGATGCCGTTGCAGCGGTTCTTGCGGCAGCTCAGGCAGATTCCCTTCTTGAAGCGGCTGGAATCGGTGCACTGAAACGCGAAGCTCTGCTTGTCCTGGTTCACCAGGGAGTCCACGAAGAGGTGCACAGACCGCTCGTGCTCGCATTTTACAACTTCTCCAATTGCTAGAGAAGCAGAGTTGTAAGGGATACACTTGATTTAAGCAGCTGTCTCCCCAGTAGCCCATAAGATAAAGTGAGCTACCCCTTTCTGCAGCCCGGTATGAGCTGAGCAGGCCAAACTTGAATAGTTTTCCAACAGCAGCAATTCAGGAGATCAGTGGGAGATGCTCATTTAGTCCCTCCCATTAAGAGCTTTAAGAGGATCCTAGTCCCAGCATAAGACCATAGACTATGATCAGGTGTTGGGATGGGAATGTGCTTCATTGTTAAAAGCATCTATAATTTCTAGCAACTATCTCCAGAAGTACAGACAGTTTAGAAGGACAAAATAGTTTTCTTTCCATCAACCCAAGTCTGTATGTGAGAAGTCTATGCTTTTGACCACAGGCAAAAGGTAAAGAGAACTTACTCCCATAGGCAATGGCTCCCAAGACATCACTTAGGCCACAACCAGGCTGGAAGTCTCCCCCGTTGGGGTAGATGTCAAGGTGTCCCACAGGCATCTGGATCCCAATGCTAACACCCAGTGTTTCCCTGGTGTAGGTGTGAAGGACATCCACAAAGTTGGCATCATCAGGGGAGAGGCGCCTGCTGGGGTCCACTCCTTCAAACATGGGGCCGGCAGGATCCAAGCCTGAAGTCAGAGACAGAACACAACGGGCCAGGTAAGAAATTGGGCTGTTTCATACAGAATATGGCCAGAAACCTGCTGCTGGCAAGTCTCCTCACCAGCTGATACACAGACAGTCCCAGCCTCATTGTTGGTAGTGTCCCTCAAGATGTCTTCACCACAGGCTCACTGAGGAACCAAATAAAGGTGTCTCACTCCACTTTTGGGACAATACAACCCAATAGCAGCACCATGATCAGATTGCCTGTTGGAAGCAAAGAGCCTTCACCAGGTGATGGTGAAGAGATGATTCAAGAGACAGCTCCAAACACCAGAGGAGGTTTAACACCCCAGGGACAGCTGGCAGGCCAAAGCTGTCTCAGTGACATTCAGTCTGTTTTCAGGCTGCACATATGAAGGGACTAACAATTTAAGCAGCAGCCAAGAAATACCTGCATCTGAGATCCCATGATGGGTTTGGGAATGCTCTGTTAACCCCTGAGCCTCACCCCTGACCAGAAGCTGTACTCCAGAGCATTTCTACCACTTGACTGTTAGGTGATTTTTTTTTTCCTCAATTAACTAAATACAGGTATTTATTGCTAGGCTGTGTGCAATTCTCACTCCCAGGGTCACATATAAATCCTTAATGTAACTCCTTGTACTATGCCCTAAGTTCTCACATATTGAAATCAGCTTTCCTCTGGAGCTGGAAGCAAACTCTTCAGATATTTCCAGAATGACTTGATTAGACTTGATTTTTTTTTTTTTTTTTTTTTTTTTTAATCAGACATCCTCTGGGACAAACAGCACCCAATAGCTCTCACTTCCATTAGCTTATAAGCTATAATTACAAAAACACTATCACCCAGAGGAATAGCATTTGGATAGTAAGAGCTTGAGCTGGGCTTGTTTTGAACCCGCATTTAAATTTAAACAAAGCCAGGACGAGTTTGTCCTGGGTAAAGTTTTTTCACCGAAGCCTTGCTATAACTGATGTGAAGAGAACTGTGCTTTCCACTGCTGCCCCAAGTAGAAAACTTATCATTTCTGGAAGAAAAACACCAAGACAACATTGTAGCAACACAAGAAACTCACTTCCAGGAAGGACAGGGGAGAAACTGCTTAAAAAGCCACTTGCCTGTAATTCTGCCTATAGTGCCATGGACGTGGTTACCAGCAAAGCCAGCCACATGGGCACCCAGGCTGTACCCAATCAGGTGGACATTCTCAAGCTTGAACAAGGGGTTTTCCTGCAAGGGAAAGAAAATGTGAGAGTTTGATCCCCTCTCTTTCACGGCAGCTGGTGCTGCTTCTGTCTGCAGGAATACAAAGTCTAGTTCTGAGAAGGGATTGGAGGGAGGGAGCAGATAAGGACGTTTCATTTTGTATTTCATCAAAACAAGTGGAACGGTTTGGATGGCACTCGTGGCTTACCCGTTTTCCAGCCCCGATTGTGATATTCTTTATCACCAAGATTAAAACTTTCCCGTGGGAGCTGCCCTGGCCTCAGGTGCCAAGTGCAGCACCATGGAGCTCTCCTCTTTCCCTGCCCTCCTGCCGGGCCAGTGCTGGCTCTGAACACCCAACTCCCGAGCCCACATTGCTCAGGCAGCACTCCCAAACCTGAATGCACTTCAGCACCACTGACCCAAGCACGCTGCAAGGCAGCATCTCCAGGAGGCAGGGCAGCAGCACTGCAGCTATGAGCCTTCGCCTGGCCAAGCCCTGGGCTGGGTGTTTCAGCACAGCCTGCCCTGCTGCTGAACGCTCTGCAGCCTTGTGCAACAGTCCCTCAGCGAGCATTACAACAGAGGCTGCTCTCAGCTTGCACTACCTGTAACCAGTCAAGCAACCTCGCTATGGTTTTTCCAACAATCTGCGTGTTGTTCACGGCATCGGTGTAGAGCTGGTGGGCAAGAGAAAGCCAGTCCACCACGACCACGTTGGCATCCTTCTCCCTCTCCCGCAGAGCGGACACCAAGCTGTCAAGCCAGGTTTCGAACATGCCACTCATCTAGAAAGAGATTCAGGTGTCAGTTTCCAGCTTGCAGGACCAAGAAGACACATCCACAGTCTCGTTATTTGCATGGCATTTACATTTGCTGCTCCAGCTGCATGCTGCTCCTCTGCAAGCCCCACTACCTCTCAGCAACGCAGTAAGAGCATGCATGCAATGGAGTAAGAAAAACAGGTTTTGAGAGACTCTGGCTGTAATTACCCAGTTGCCTTCTAGGGCAGAAGGGAGAGGCATTCGTTACGTGCCACCTTATCACACTTTTTCTCAAGAGTTTCAGAAATTCTGATGGATTGCAAAATTATTCACCAGACCTGGCAGTGCGGTTTGCATAAGCCCTGGCAGAGCTGATAAGCCCTTGTGCCACACACTCAGCCTCATCAAATTTAGAATTAAAACCTTGATAAAGTCTGTGTGCCCTCTTGCTTCTTTATCAAGGAGTGCACATAGCAGACGTCAGGACTGGGCACTCAGCTATGATTACAGAAGGGCTACACACATGCCTGTCAAGTCAAGTGTCACATTCATAGTGGTCAGTCAGTTGGATTTTAGTGCCATGTTCACATTATACAGCTAGGAAGTGATCTTGAGCAATTATGAATGAGTTGGGTGATTTCAGAGTTTCTAAGCCTGACCCCGAACACTTTGCTCCAGCAATCTCAATAGAGGTGCATCTTTTAAGAGACCATTGTGCTCAGAACATGAAAAGTTTTCCCAAATTCCTGTAGTCATAGAATTCTAAAATGGTTTGGGTAGGAAAAAGACCTTAAAGATTATCAAGTTTGAACTCCCCTGCCATCGACAGAGACATCTTCCACTAGACCAGGTTGTTCAAAGTGCCATCCAGCCCAGCCTTGAACACCTTCAGGGATGAGGCAGTCACAGAAATTCCTGAAAATAAATATTCTGGAGACACAGCACATTTACAGGGCAGTTTGTTCTCTCTGAGTGGGCAGACTAAGCATTGCCCAGGATTCTTCACACTTACCGTCCAGCCGTGAATGATGAAGAAGGTTTTAGCTGTCACGTTGAACTTGCAGTCCTCCAAGCACTGGTGCTGGCCGATGGCGAGCGTGCAACCATCCTCACCGGCGCCCGGCGAGGAGCGCAGACCGAACTTCACCCTCGCCTTCTGCGCCGGCACACGCTCCGCGCTGCCATCTGCGAGCCAGCGGGAGAGAAGGGTCAGCAAAGCGCCTCGGAGCCCGCCTGCCCCGCGGGGGGACCGGCGGCTCCGCCGGTCCCGCGTGGCACCGCGCTCACCCACCTCCAGCCGCGGGCAGCGCCGCCTCCGCGCCCCGCGCCGCGATGCACCAGGACACGGCGCTGCACAGCAGGAGGAAGAGCCTCCTCATGGCTCGGGAGGGCGGCCGGACAGGGAGGGCTGGAGCAGAGAAGGAAGGAAAGGATGGGTGGATGGATGGACGGACGGATGGATGGATGGATGGACGGATGGATGGGTGGACGGACGGACCGACGGACACACGCGCGCCGGCGGCGGCGGCGCCGCTTTAACAGTGGCACCATGGCGGGGCGGGGCCAGCGCGCCGCTCCGATTGGTCACGCCTTCCTGACGTCACGGATGGCATGAATGGGAGGCCACGCCCAGAGGGGGCGGGGCCACGGGGGTCCCCAAAGCTGGAACCGCGAGGGGCGCGGGGGACATGTGGGGGACACAGGGACCCCGAGGGGCACGGGGGACATGTGGGGGACATGTGGGGGACACAGGGACCCCGAGGGGCACGGGGGACATGTGGGGGGCTCGGTGGGGTCACAGGGACCCCGAGGGGCACAGGGGACATGTGGGGGACACAGGGACCCCGAGGGGCACGGGGGACATGTGGGGGACACAGGGACCCCGAGGGGCACGGGGGACATGTGGGGGGCTCGGTGGGGTCACTGGGACCCCGAGGGACACAGGGGACATGTGGGGGACACAGGGACCCCGAGGGGCACAGGGGACATGTGGGGGGCTCGGTGGGGTCACAGGGACCCCGAGGGGCGCGGGGGACATGTGGGGGGCTCGGTGGGGACACAGGGACCCCGAGGGGCGCGGGGGACATGTGGGGGACACAGGGATCCCGAGGGGCACAGGGGACATGTGGGGGACACAGGGATCCCGAGGGGCACAGGGGACATGTGGGGGACACAGGGACCCCGAGGGGCGCGGGGGACATGTGGGGGACACGTGGGGGACACAGGGACCCCGAGGGACACAGGGGACATGTGGGGGACACAGGGACCCCGAGGGACACAGGGGACATGTGGGGGACACAGGGACCCCGAGGGGCACGGGGGACATGTGGGGGACACAGGGATCCCGAGGGGCACAGGGGACATGTGGGGGGCTCGGTGGGGTCACTGGGACCCCGAGGGGCACGGGGAACATGTGGGGGGCTCGGTGGGGTCTCGGGGGACATGTGGGGGGCTCGGTGGGGTCACTGGGACCCTGAGGAGCACAGGGGACATGTGGGGGGCTCGGTGGGGTCACTGGGACCCCGAGGGACACAGGGGACATGTGGGGGGCACAGGGACCCCGAGGGGCACAGGGGACATGTGGGTGGCTCGGTGGGGTCACTGGGACCCCGAGGGGCACAGGGGACATGTGGGGGGCTCGGTGGGGTCACTGGGACCCCGAGGGGCGCGGGGGACATGTGGGGGACACAGGGACCCCGAGGGGCACAGGGGACATGTGGGGGGCTCGGTGGGGACACAGGGACCCCGAGGGGCACAGGGGACATGTGGGGGACACGTGGGGGACACAGGGACCCCGAGGGACACAGGGGACATGTGGGGGACACAGGGACCCCGAGGGGCACGGGGGACATGTGGGGGACACTGGGACCCCGAGGGGCACGGGGGACATGTGGGGGGCTCGGTGGGGTCACAGGGACCCCGAGGAGCACAAGGGACATGTGGGGGGCTCAGTGGGGTCTCGGGGGACATGTGTGGGGCTTGGTGGGGTCACTGGGACCCCGAGGGGCACGGGGAACGTGGGGGGCTCGGTGGGGTCTCGGGGGATATGTGGGGGGCTCGGTGGGGTCACTGGGACCCTGAGGAGCACAGGGGACATGTGGGTGCCTTGGTGGGGTCACTGGGACCCCGAGGGGCACGGGGGACATGTGGGGGGCTCGGTGGGGACACAGGGACCCCGAAGGGCATAGAGCACATGTGGGGGGGTCACAGGGAGTCACCCCGAGGGGCACAGGGGACATGCAGCCCTGTGTGGGGAGCTGGTGGGTTTTTGGGAAGGGTGCTCAGTTGTGCTGACCCCTCATGCTGCAGTCCCACATGCCTGTGGGGTCTCTGCTTTCCATCTCCACCCCCAGGGACCTCCAGATCTTCGCCACTTGGGCCCTCTGGACCTAACAGGCACAAGATGCTTCCCGAAGGGCATTGCTCGACTTGCAGCCCACTATATTCTGCAGTATGTTATTGATATCATAAATAATTTTGGACTCAAAAATTAACTGTTTATTTCTACTTTTTTATTACTTTTTACCAGTTGCTGATGTGTGATAAGTTATTTCACTTTATACTGCTGCTGTCTCACCACACTGTAAGATCATGCTCTGGGGACAGATGATTTTCCTGCTCTCTTTTTCATCCCCTTCCTCATCCCCGTGGCCCCTCTTTCTCTCCAAATTCACAGAAGAAATGAAAGACAGAGCAGCCGGGTAAAGAAAAAAGGTGTAGGGCAATGATGGGCAAAGATCAAAGATGTGTAGTGGAGCACCAGGATCTGTGGATGCTCATGGTCAAAAGGAGAAAGTCAGAGGATCTGCAAAAAGTTAAAAATTGCACACTTGACATGGGAACTGGTGTGTTTGTCTCTGGTTTTGGGAAGGAAGGAAGGAAGGAAGGAAGGAAGGAAGGAAGGAAGGAAGGAAGGAAGGAAGGAAGGAAGGAAGGAAGGAAGGAAGGAAGGAAGGAAGGAAGGAAGGAAGGAAGGAAGGAAGGAAGGAAGGAAGGAAGGAAGGAGAGAGGGAGGGCCTCTTTGGGGATCAGTCCTAGAGCCTCTTCATTTCTCACTTTGCAGCATGAATACATGTTCTGGAATCTCCTCAAGCATACCCTGATTCCAGAGGCTGGAGATGATGCTCATGGTCCACAGGGAGCATGGGATTGAGCAAAATGTCCTGAGGATGCAGCCTCTTCTCTGCAGCTGTGTGGTCCCTCTTGAGAAGCAGCATCCTGGCAGCACTGACCTAAAATAGAAAGGACCAAAATTTTTCATCTGCTGTCCACTACTGGACTTACTCCTACAGGAAATGAATCAGCCAAGCCTCATCACCAAACACCTCATCATTTAAAACATTTCTGGTGCCGACGAACCCCTTCCAGACTGCTGACCACCACGATATTATCATGGTTTAACCACGATGTCTTCTCATTCTCCTTCTGTTGTCTCTTGCTATTGTAAAGCTCCTGCTTTTGTCTGTGCAACTCCAGCCTCTGGGAGGGGAGTCTTGGTCTTTGGCTTCCAAGAATGACAGTAGCAGTGAGAATAGCTTAGCAACAGCAAGGAAAAAGTGCATCAAAATAATTCCTGGCTGCTTGGGCTGAAGGGTGATGATCACCTGGGGAGATGCTCAGGGTCTGTTGTATGGGCATTGTATCAACTCACAGAGTGTGGCTCGGCACTGACCCCTATGTAACCCTCGTGGCCTGGGGTGAAGGAGGCTCCCACCCAGAGCTGCTTGGAAAATAGCAGTCCATTAAGCCAAATAATTCTAAGGAAAAATTCCTAGTTTTGATTAATTTTGCACTGGAAAAGATGTCATGGCCCCCAGATGGAATTTCTGGATAATGTAGTAAGTAATAAATAATAAACCTGGGTGAAATGATAGTAATCCACTTTACAAGATATGGAAGCTCAGGAATTACAGCACTTGTAGGGACGTTGGAGATTTTACCTCAGCAGGTGTGAGGGGGCAATGCCTGCAGATATAGTGGCTGCTCTGGAGGTGTCTTTCTGGCTCTCTTCCTCTCTCCCTGGCTCCATTCCTATGTGATTTCCTAAAGGTCTCAATTCAGTCCAAAAGCAGAAGAGGAATGTTTTTGAAATCATGAGCATTTTCATAGGAAATAGAAAAGTGTTTCCACTCAGCTGTAGTCACAAGCTCTTTGCAGGTGGGTGCTGGGTGGCTGAGTCTGGTTTCTTCTTCAGCACCAGACATGGTGAGTCAGGGCAGAGTCATGAAATGTGGAGGTAGAAGGTACATGAGAGGAGTCAAGCTTCTTTTAGTAGCAAAAGCTAAAATCAGTATGGTAGGTAAATTAAGATGCCCAAATATTTAAAGGTCTGAAGTCTGCGGTGCTCTCAGAGAAAGATTAGACAGGTTTCACAGCAGCAGCATTTAATTTGAGAGGTTTCCACACCTATGCATCCATCAAGGAGATACTTTCAATGCTGTTTTTATACAAGAGCATCTCAAACCTGGGTTGTGGTCAGTGTCTTCTGCAGGAGCTCAGCGTCCCTAACAGAAAGGCTTTCAAGGAGACTGAAGTTAGAAGACTTCTGCAAAATAATTGTCATTAATGTCTCTTTTTCCCCGTCTTTAAAATTAGCATGCAGACACGTGCTTTCCTTGCTGAAATGACATCACCATTAAAAAGCTGAGCATTAAAGGAAAAGGGAAAACCCTTCATCATCATACCACCTCTTTAGAAACCTGCAGAGGTAGAGTAATTCTGATGTGAGTGGTTCTGGAGATAACACGGAAAACTCACAACAGCCTTTCGCATGAACAGCGCTGCCAACGTTGCACCCCTCATCCTCCCATGGATGACCTGCAGTGGAAGGAGCAGCAGGGAGAGAGTTTTGCAGCCCGGGACAGAGTACCCTGCTGATATGAGTGGCTGCAGGAGGGATTTGTACAGTATTCCTGTGGCTAGGGCTGCATCCTCTTGTGTTCACATTGCTGGGAAGGCACAAGTGGAACACCTGGCCACACCTGTCAGGGAAAAATTGTGACTCCTGGGCTTGTGAAGTGGTTAGGGACAACAATGGCATACCACCAGAGTTAAAGATGCTCCTATTAAAAATTTTTCATTTTGAACAAGCTAAAGAGAGATGTCACAACTTTAGGTCAGATCTTCAGTGTCGGGGTGTATTTAAATACCTGAGAGTGTTTTACCCACTCTCCATCCTTCCTGCCTGGTTCTTCTTTTCTCCAATAAAAGAGCAAGTACGATTTACAGGATAGGAGGAGGGGAGAGACAGGGATCTCTCCCTCTCTGTGTTTTTTTTTTTTTTTTAAAGTTATAAAACAGCTACTATGTTCAATTACAAAACACAGGCAGTATAATCCAATGGAACTAATGCTAGTTTCCCACATGGCTCCTTCTGTCTGATTTGTTTCTGAGATGACAGAGGAGGAGAAGTAGTGAACAGAGAGAGGGAAGGGCTGCTTGGATGGCAGCAGCCTTGGGGTGTGCTGAGCTGGGGCAAAGGCCTGGCAGGACCCCCACATCAGATGGGGATGCAGAGGTGACTGCACCCCCAGAGGTCTGATATTCTGGAGACGCAGCTCTCCAGTGAAATATCATCCTGTGTTAATCCTTGTATCACCCTGTGCCTGCTCAGCCCTGGAACTCTTGGTTTGTCATCATCCCATCACACCACAATAATTTTATGCTTAATGCTTGCTGCAGAGGGTAGGGGGACATATTATTTCTGCATCACAGTTTCTGCTCTGGTTGTTTTTTGTTCTGAGAGTGTCAAACTGGTGTGAAAACAGGCCATGGTATCTTTGTTTCACAGCCACCCCTTACCCCACAAAGTTTTGCCTTTCCTCCTCAGCCTTTCAAATATATCCCCTCTATGAACACACTTTATAGGACCAATACTTCATACCCCTGTGTAGGTTTGTTTGCTTACAGAAGAGGCTAATCTCCACCAGGTTATGAAATCAGCTCACATGCTTCAGTGGCCTTACCCACTATTGATATCCCAGTTCGATCCCCGTTGAGCTCTCTTTGTTGGAGGTAACCCCTTCTCCTACTTCTTCTAAGCTGATTTCTTAAGCCACCTCATTCAAGTCCCACATCCCCATGGTATTTAGATGTAGTAAAAATGACTGGGAGGAAAATAAATGGCAGCCAGCAAGCCCACTAAACTGTCTGACTATTAATGGTCCTGTTAGTTGCAAATTTACTTTACCACAAAGCCCCCAGCATGTAATCCTTAGATGAATGCCTTTGATTGTGAGGGAATATTTACAGCTGACCCTGCCAGCAGTCTGCAAACCTGCAATGGGCCTCCTGTCCCACATTAAATCCGCTGGCATCTGTTCCTGGGTTCTTATCAAACACATGCTCTGTTGGTGCAGTGTTTGGGCTGTAGTGCTCACGGATATGGTGGGCCTTGAAGAATAAATCCCCGCATTCCTGAGAAATGCTAATTCTTGTGAGCGTTGTCACACAGGGTTACAGTTTGTACCTGTCTCCAGGCATCGCCATCCACTGGGAGGTTTCCAGGAGGCTTTGATCCCTGCTGGCTGCCCCCTCCCCATGGCAGGATCCTGGTCCTGCCTCTGGACCACCCTTCACCAGAGACAAAATTCTTCTTCCTTCTTCAAAGTTCTGCCATTTTGCCAGACATATATATAAGCAACAGGAATGATTTTTATGATGGCTTTTATCTCTTTTAGCCCCTGACAATGTCTTGCATGAGTCCCTGGGATGCTGTGAGACTCTTCAAGTGATCTTGCCCTCCTTTAGCCCTGGCAGGGCTGTGCAGGAGCTCAGGCTGGAAGCCAGAGAGAGCTCTGTGTGTCCTGATGCCTGTTTGCTGTGTCCAAGCAGACAAGTGGAATTCAGCTTGTCATTCCCAGCATGTCTCATGGTCTGTGAGACAGATCCAGGCTGCTGGGCTGCTTTGTGTCAGACAGAAGGCCCGGTGGTGTGTGGTGGGCCTGCTCCATCCGCTCTGCAGACAAGGATGCCTTTAGGTCCGTGCTGAGGGATGACACATATTTCTCTCTTCTTACGCTTTTAAGCAAAATTCACAGTTTTTCATCTAAGCTGGATGAATGCTGAGCATGTCTGGGCTTGAACATGGACTTGGAGCCAAGTCCATTGGCAGTGCAGAGGTGTTGTGGATGGCCAGAGGGATATTTGTTTCTGCTGCTTTCTGAGGTCCTGTTTTGGTAGGCTTGAAGAAACATCTCAGAAGTTTGTGATTACTTGATCCTTCAGCTGGTGGATAGTGAGACCCCAGCAGAGCTTCTGCTTTAAGTCTCCTGCATCCAGCAAAGAAAAAATACTAAAATAAGAGGAGCCTGGGACAGCTAGAGAGTCCAGAGAGGAGTTTGTAGGGCAGCTGTTTGCTTTAGGGATGATTTTAGAGTGCATATCCTTATCCAAAAGCTTTTTCTTCAAATCTGCAGGAATGTTTGGTCCAAGTGTGGAGTGGATGTGGTAGCAGCACCAGTGAAGTACACAACACTCAGCTGGGCTGCAGCGCCAGCAGAGACTGTAAGAGCAGGCAGTGGCTCTCCTACCCACTGAGATGGGTCTGTTGGACGGCAGAACCCTGGATTTGGGATTAGTTCTCTAATTAGCAGGAAAAAAATCTTGGCATTTGGCATTTTGGCAGAATAATGAGTAAACTGACATCTCATTCTTTTCTGAAAACTCTCCAGACTAACTAACGCCCAAACCAGTTGTCTGGAGGCAGGTTGGAAAGGGCTTGGAGCAACCTCATCTAGTGTAAGATGTCCCTGCACATGGCAGGGGCTTTGCAAACAGATGGATCTTTAACTTACACTCAAACCCATTCTATTATTATATTATTAATTTTCAGCATTCTTAAATCTACTTTAAATCTATTTCAGGCTTTAAAAACTGATCCTGTAAATCTGGATGGACACCAAACTCCTGGATCTCTGAGCATGACACTCCAGTTCCAGTGGCTACTGGAAAGAAGTTTTTTATTAAAACCAATTAATTTGTTACTCACTTTAGCAAAGCCCCGTAAAAACATATGTTAGTTCTCACCATTATTGTTAATTTGTCCCCAGGCTTTATGGTTGCAAGTCTTAGATAATTGTTCCTTCCTGGGTGGTTGCTGTGTTAGCTCACAGAAGTTCTTAATCTATTTCTGGTCCTGATTGCTGATTCAGCTGGTGTTTAGAAGACCTTGTGGCAGTATTTCACCGTGATTCACACACTGAAGAAGAATCGTATTTTAAACCACAAACATAGACTTTACGCACTAGCTTTTGTGTGAAGAAAAAGGGTGACAAACAGCTTGAGGACAGGGATAAGCTGCACAAGATGTGGCTGTGTATCATCAAGGTCAGTGTCATTTGCTCTCCAGCACCCTTTTCTTCCTTTACCCTCCCCTTTGAACCATCTGTCTTCTCCAATCTGTGCAGAGTGTAGAGATGGGATCTGCCTGAGGTAGGGGAAAGCCTCAAGTGGAAATACATTGGAAATACAGGGAATCTCCTGCTTTCCTCAGAAGTTGGCTTTACACATCAACAGTATTACTCATTTAGGTTTTCACCAGGTTGCACATTTTACTTCGACAAATCATTGATTAGCCCGTTCCTGAATTCAGTCTTATTACTCAATGTCTCAATGAAAAGGACATTTACCACATCTGTTTGCAGACAGGATGATGGGATGCTGGTCCTCATCAGGTTCTGTTTCACCTTCTGGCCATTTATTCCCAATTGCCTAACTTCTCTCATTTATTGTGTATATTGAGTGTGTGGAGCTTATTAGGAAGAGTCAACAGCTCTGTAATTAATTAGGAAGAGTTTAGGGCATTTCTTAATGCCTTGAACTTATGTTGCTGTCTGTATTGTACAGATACTGCTGACATTCATCCCAGGACTTCCCAGTCCAAGGTCAGACAGGCAGAAAGACTGCAGTGAGGGCAGGGGAAAACCAAAAGGGCTTCCTCATACAGGTCAACTATACCCTGGGCTGCATCACCAGCAGTGTGACAGGCAGGGCATGGTGGGGCATGCTGCCCCTCTGCCCCTGTGCTCTGCTCAGAGCCCACCTGCAGAGCTGCCCCAGCCCTGCTCCAGCAGCACAAGGACGTGGAGCTGCTGGAGCCAGCCCAGAGGAGGCCACAGAGCTGCTGCCAGGCTGGAGCCCCTCTGCTCTGGAGCCAGCCTGGCAGAGCTGGGGCTGTTCCCCTGCACAAGAGAAGCTCCAGGGAGAGCTCAGAGCCCCTGCCAGGGCCTCAAGGGGCTCCAGGAGAGCTGCACAGGGACTGGGGACAAGGCAGGCAGGGACAGCACACAGGGAATGGCTCCCACTGCCAGAGGGCAGGCACAGATGGGAGATTGGGAATTAGGAATTGCTGGCTGGGAGGGTGGGCAGGCCCTGGCACAGGGTGCCCAGAGCAGCTGTGGCTGCCCCTGGATCCCTGGAAGTGCCCAAGGCCAGGTTGGAGCCACCAGGGATAGTGGAAGGTGTCCCCACCCCAATGGCAGGGGGGTGAAATGAGGGGATTTTTAAGATCCCTTCGAACCCAAATCATTCTGGGATTCTGCTTTATGGTACTTTAAAGAGGAAGGGTGGCATCCTCTAAGCAGAGGCCTGCTGGGCAGGTAGGACAGGTGAGCAGTAGCAGCACACGTCCCCAGTCTGGCATATGGGCGCAGTACCCATCCCAATAACCAGCTCCCTGAAGGGAACTCTCCTTGTGCAAGCCCTTATGCCTGGCCTTCCGTGCCTGAAGGATGCAGTCCAGCACCTGAGTGAGTCACGGGGCAGCTGATGGGTGTGCTGGGGGGCAGCTGGAGGTGCACTGCCTCCAGGGGCCCCCTGCCACTGCCTTGCCCGCCAGTCCCTACCCATCATATGACCTTCCCAAGCACCGCATGTGACTGGGCCACACTGCAAAAGACCAAGCAGAGCACAGGGGAGAGGCTGGAGAGGGGGAGGGCAGCGCAGCTAGAGAGGATTAATAAGCTGGAACAGATAGGGAAAGCTTTGAAAGAGGGAGCTTGTGTCAGAGTTGTTGCAATAGCAAAGAGGAAAATAGCTGGATGACTGGAAAACAGCCATGGAGCAAGCTGGGAGGGAGGGATGACCTCAGAGGTGACATTTGGGATCCAGGTTTGCGTCTTGTAGACAGGAAGACACTTCAATCGTCAGAGATGGAAGGATCAGAAACTCAGGAAGAATCTCTGACCAAAAGAATTGTAAGGAATGACCACAAAAGCCACGCACTGAGATGAAAAATGAAGATGCTGCAAAGATTGCTATGGATATGAAGTTTAGATATTCAGGGCTGTTGCTTCTTGCTGTGCCATGAACAGAAAACTGTCTGCTGGCTGAAACTCCGGCACAGGTTGTGTTAATAGGCATCATGCAAGCTCATCTCCCAGCTCTGAGCAGAACTGTGCAAAGCTGAGTCCTGTCTGTAAGGGCGCTCCTATCCCAGGTCCCTGCATGCTTTTTCTGCCAGAAGGGGGGTGGAGAAGCCCCTAGAAGAGAAAAGCGAGTTTGGTTGGGGTTTATAATTTGATCCAGAGGAGCTCATGAGCAGGGCAGCTGCAAAAACTGCCGACAGAGTTATAGAATCGTGGCATCACTTAAGGGTGGAAAATATCTCTAAGGTGATTGAGTCCAACTGCCAACCCAGCACAGCCACATTAATAATCATGACTGTAACAGAGGAGAGGAGGAGGAGGAGGATTCTTTGACCCATTTTGTTTAGGAGATGCAGTGCAACAAAGGGAGTCTGAGGCTCTGTTTCACAGTACAGGGCACACTCAGCTTTAGAAATATTGACAGGATTCACAGATCAAGAGAAGCTGAGACTGGAAGGAGCCAGAGGAGGCTTCCCAGAGCAACCCCCCTGCAGCTCAAGGCAGAGTCAGACAGAGCTGATTGCCCAGGATATTGCCCATGGCCCACCTGCTTCAGAGTTCAACCATTCTCTTTTATTTAAACAGATAATTCCCCATAGTTTAATTTGTGACTAAATTGTGGTCAATATTCCTGATTCCAGGGATAATTTAGGTTTCATTAATCAAAAGCACATTTAAAGCAGTACTTCTTGGTTATAAGCTAGACAGACTAGGATAAATATACACCCAAGATTTAATTTATCCCAGAAAGTGTCTGTGATCAGACACTTACATGATGACTTTATTCTCATAATGAAGATTGTCCATTCCTGGCCATCAAAGCGAGGAACAAGCAGTTATAGACCTCCACAACCTGCGTAAATGGGTTTGCTGTCAAAAACTGCACTGAATAAACACAAACTCTAGCTACAAGGTTATTTAATCACACAGCAGGTTTGTTTTACCAGTGATTCCGTTCTAGCTGGGTGTGTAGGGGGTGGATGAACCCATAGCTCTGTACAATATGCCAAAAAAGTTTAGTATTAAGACAACATCAGCGATTGCTGTGGTTTGTTTTTTTTTATTGTTTTGACTATGCTCCTGGCAGGCAGGTCACTAGCAGCATGGGGAAGGTGCTGTGGCTACTGCGTCACGTTCCAGCAGCGGTGATGGCGAGGACAGATATTCAGCTGATGCTGAGATCCCCAGCTCTTTCCTCACCCCTGCTCTAGGGGTGTAGGTACAGCATACACATGACGAAAATTATTTAAACAAGATGTGCAGCTACTCTCTCCTTGTAAAGAACTGCCTGTGTTTTAGGAAAGACCAATAGGGAATAAAAAACATTTCGGTTGTTCACACTTAGGATGAGTTATATATGTACATACAGATATAGGCACATAAATATATGCATATAAATAACTTATCTCCTTAAGTAAGATGCTCCCTATGGAAGCATCTCTTCTTGAAAGACACAGGGTGGAATAAGTAATGTAATTGAGCTCTCCAAGTGACCCAGACATAATTACTGATGCAGAGCAAATTTCTCATGTAGGTCAGTCCATCTTTTGGAGGTGTGTTTGCCCCTTTTCCATGGAGTGACACAGGGAATGGCTTCCCACTGCCAGAGGGCATAGATAAGGGATAGATAAGATTTTGGGAAGGAAATCTTCCCTGTGTGGGTGGGCAGGCCCTGGCACAGGCTGCCCAGAGCAGCTGTGGCTGCCCCTGGATCCCTGGAAGTGCCCAAGGCCAGGCTGGACAGGGCTTGGAACAGCCTGGGACAGTGGAAGATGTCCCTGCCCATGGCAGGGGTGGCACTGGATGGGTTTTCAAGTCCCTTGGAACCCAAACCATCCCATGACTCTGTGATTCTATGATCTTGCTCCTGTGATTCACTGCCTGGGTCAGTAGATTTTAAGATACTTGTGGAGAACCCTTTAACTGAATAACTTACCTACCATGTGTCCAAATGCTGCTGTTTTGCTGACTATGGGAGGAAAAGGCAAAGAGTGGGGGTGAGTTGTGCCTCTGGAGGCTGGTAGGCCGTAGGCTGGTCAGCAGAGAGGATTTCACAAAAGGAAGTACAGCTGGCTGTCTGATGGTTGGAAAGCCTCAGTGTTTGCAGCATTCAAGCTGGTTTCAATTTAAAATGTCTTTGTCTTCAAGATTTTCTGCTTAAATATTAGGACAAGGAACCATTTGTGTGTAATTTTGGGAATGACAGTTTAATATCCCCACATAACCCTTGGACTCTAAAAGCTGGGTCTCTAAGAGAAATGCCAAGATACCTACAAAAAGATTTGAGGAATTGCTGTGCAAAGAACAGGTCAGGCCTTCCCCTGTAGAAGAGCAGCTACAAGGTGTATTTTAGCGAGCTGGAGTTAAGCTTGGTCAGTCAGCCCCAGTGTTTCTGTGTTTTACATGGGGTTTAGCACAGCCCCTCCTGTGGCTATTAGCCCCTCTGCTAGAAGTGACAGCCCCAAGCCAGGTGTGTGCTTGAGATGAGTGTCAGGCTGGAAGGTGAGCAGGAAGGTCCCTTGGCTGGAAATTAACTCCATGTGGTTTTAGTGGTGCCACTAACCCCAGACCGTGACAAAATAACTCCAACTTAGAGCTCACCTGTCCTTCTGGTCAGGAGGGATAATGACTGTCAGGGACATTGCCTAATTGCCACATTTGGCTCCCAGTAGCACTGATAAGGCTGCTTGCTTACTCACAGCTAAAAAGGATTTACGTGAGGCAACTCTCCAGTATCTGAACATTCCCCATTGCCCACTGGGCCTTTCCACCCCAGGATAAGGAATATAGCCCTGTTCCAGCCCCAGGAACACAGTCATGCAAGAGAATAATGGGATCAATGAATGATTTGAGTTGGAAGGGACCTTAAAGCTCATCCAGTTTCACCTCTGCCATGAACAGGAACAACTTCCACTGTCCCATGCTGGTCCAAGTCCCATCCAACCTGGCCTTGGGCACGCCCAGGGTTGGGGCAGCCACAGCTGCTCTGGGCAGCCTGTGCCAGGGCCTCCCCACCCTCATAGCCAAGAATTCCTTCCCATCTATTCCTGCCCTTTGGGTGGGAGAAGCCATTCCCTCTTGTCCTGTCCCTCCAGCCCTTGCCCCAAGTCCCTCTCCAGCTCTCCTGGAGTCCCTTTAGAAGGCTTTGCTTGGAGCCTTCTCTTGTGCAGGTGAACACCTCCAGCTGTCCCAGCCTGGCTCCAGAGCAGAGGAGATGGCAGAAACCTCCGCTGCCTTTGTGATCAACCATTCACAGGAGGATGTTCCCACCAGGAGCTCCCAGAGCAGAAAGCAGAGGCTCTGCTCGGGTCCAAGCACAGCTGGGTGTTTGCTGTCCACACCTGCTGGGACAGCCAGGCCTCCCAGGGGATGCACAGCAGTGGCACTGTGGCTGGGCAGACCGAACAGGGCAGCAGTGGAGTCTGAAGTAAAGTCCTGTGTATTTCAGGTTCCAGTACAATTTGCAGGCAGCTGCTTCTGACACAGGAGTTTTCAATAATACAATTTTGGGTTTACCTGACTGAATTTTCTGCTTAGGATCTGAAAGCTCTCTTGGAGTCAGCTCATAAAACCCAAATATCCCAGGTAGGTGGTGCGGTGGGGGGAATAACATGGTGAAATCCCAACTAGGGCACAAGCTCAGCTGCCTCTGCCCTGATCCCAGCACCAGGAATGTGTTAGGCTGCCCATGAGAGCTCTTGTCAATCTCCCAACAAAGATGAAAATGTGCATCTCAGGGAAGGGGTCACAGTTCCAAGGGTGCCAGAGCTCCAGGAGTGCCTGGACAATGCTCTCAGGGATGCACAGGCTGGATTCCATGACCCTGGTGAGCCTTGTCCAGCTCAGGATATTCTGTGATTCTGTGCTAAGCTTCCACCACTGCAAACCCTTAGAAGCTGAGCATAACAGTTCCACCTGTAGGGAAAAAGAAAATTTGGGGTTTGGTTGGATTTTTGATATTTACTTCGGGCTTGATTGAGGAACACAGGTGATAATCCCCATCATGTGTCAAGTACTTGTGTTTCACACCTCTCCTCCAGCTTTCCTTGAATGTCTCCTTGCTTTTGTGCACTGCTGCCAAGAAGCAGCTGTGTGTAAAGACCCAGCAGAAAACAGAGGAAGGTGCAGAGGGAAGGGAAGAAAGGATAAAGAGCTGCATTCAAGTATGTTCAGAGAGGGGATTCCCACAATATGGTGGGTAAGGCTGTGGAAGTGTTTGAGGATCTCATCTTTTGCCAGTTTTAATTTATTGTACCTAAAGACTAATACTGTTCCCCACAGAAGCTGCAGTTGCCTCTGGATCCCTGGAAGTGTCCAAGTCCAGGATGGATGGGGCTTGGAGAAACCTGGGATAGTGGAAGGTGTCCCTGAAAATGGCAGGGGGTGGGATGAGATGATCTTTAAGGTTCCTTCCAAACCATTCTGTGTTTCTACAATAAAGAGAAGAAATATTTGCCCACACCCCAGCATATTTCAGTCTTTGAGATCAGTGCTTGAAAGTTGCTTGGAGACTTTGCAGAGAGCTTCCCCAAAAGCAAAGAAAAAGACACATTTTAAATGGAGAGCTGCAGTAACAACTAGACCTCTTACAGTTCTTAGCCATGTAAATATTTGTGATAGCTCAAATGTTTTCCTCTTCCCATCTGGGGGAAATCCTAGCTGCAGAGCTTTGGGGCTTTTTAGCCCTAAAAAAGAGATCCAAAA
The DNA here is from genome assembly GCF_050655825.1 of Lonchura striata. Classification (NCBI taxonomy): domain Eukaryota; kingdom Metazoa; phylum Chordata; class Aves; order Passeriformes; family Estrildidae; genus Lonchura; species Lonchura striata. The sequence goes on along the minus strand of NC_140740.1, from coordinate 86,063,831 downwards.
CCAGCCTCCTGTTCATAGCATTTAGATGGGCAGCAAGTTCTTCCTCTGCTTATTTCTAAACTCAGAGTTAAACCCACACTCTAATGCTGGGGAGGTGCCTACACATCAGATTACTACCATCTGAGGAATATGTCTCTTCATTTTTTTCCGCCATTCTGTCATTTTTTTCTCAATGAGACTTTTGCTGTAGCTGGGCACCACTTTCAGGAAATATTTTGCTTTTATTGAGCTTCTTCCCCAGCAGTTCTAGTCACATATGCTGCGCCAAATAGGAAAAAAAATACTTTTATCACATAAAAGTCAGTATGTGATTATTTTGTAATGGTGCAGTTAATACCAATTGAGGTCTATAAATATGAATTTGAATGAATCTCTTCATTCTGGTCTCTGGAACACCTCTGTGAGCAATGTGCTGCTTTATTTCCATCCTGAGCTGCCATCTAATGGTGAACATGGTGGTGGCTGCTGGGATCAGAGTTAGACTCGGTTCTCTTAAAGGTCTTTTCCACACGTGACAATTCTGTGCTCCCACGGGTTGGGTTCTGCTCCCTGAGAGCAAGGGACAGGACAAGAAAAGGTCTCAGGTGATGCCAGGGGAGGTTCAGGCTGTACAGCAGGAGGAATTTCCTCATGGGAAGGACTTGGAAGGGGCTGCCCAGGGAGGTTTGGAGTCCCCATTCCTGGAGGTGTCCAAGGAATGCCTGGACATGGCACCGAGTGCTCTGGGCTGGTGACACGGTGAGAATCGGACGCAGCTGGGACTCGATGAAATCTTTTCCAACCTGAATGATCCTGACTGACTGAACCACCAGAATATCCTGGAAAGTACTCACAAAGACCAAGACCATTGAGTGCCCAACAATCCCACCCTGTGCATCCCTGGCAGCACTGTCCAAAGGTTCCTGGAGCTCTGGCAGTGCCCATTCTCTGGGGAGCCTGGGCATTGCCAGCACCCTCTGAGGGAAGGACCTTTCCCAAAATCCTGCTTGACCTTCCCTGTCCCAGTTCCAGGCGTTCCCTGTGTCCCATCAGTGGCCACCAGAGAGAAGAAATCAATGCCTGACCTTCCCCTTCCCTCGTGAGGAAGTTTTAAGTGCGATGTGTCTCCTGTCCATCCAGCTGAACAGACCAAGTGCCCTCAAGGCCCTTCACTGCTTCCGTAGCCATCGTTTCCATAATTTTGGCGCTAGCAGTTTAACATCTTTCTTATATTGCAGTGACCAACGCTGCTCACAGCATTCAAGGCGATCGGCGCGGGCAATCCCCTGCCCTGGGCGGGTGGTGCTGCTGTGCCAGATGCACGCTGATTTCCTCACTAAAAGCACCTGCACTGTGAAAAAACTCATACTTTATGATTGTTTTTTTGCAAATGTTACAATGAATATTATATGTGTAATGTTAGAAAGTTATGCTGTATTGATCCTCTTAAGTAGTGTGCGAAATACAGTTTTAGGTTACAACATAATGTTAAAATAGAAACTCTGTGGTATAGGATTTGTTACAAGTGAGAAGATGAGATAATCAAGAAACTTCACAAAGATGTCAGGGAAGTGGGCCCATAAAGAGTTACAGCCACCTTATCATAAAGACAAACATTCTTCCACCTTCTCTCTGTCTCTGTAGAACCACCAAGATTAAGGAGAAGAAATTGACAAAAACCAGAAAAGTCCTTAATTTTCAAGGAATTTATGCATCATGTATGAGATGTATGAATATGCAACAGGCTATTCTTTTTAAGGTTATTTCTTTGTTCACATGGTATGCTTTTTGTGACTTAGTGTCCAAGAGCATCTGGACACCTGTAATTCTTTGCTTTTTATTGTCCTGTAATTGTCCTAACTCTAAATTTTATTACTGTAATCGTATTACTAATTTTATAACCATTTATTTTTATTATTATTAAACTTTTACAAATTTTAAAAACCAAGTGATTGGCGTTTTCCACACGCACCATGAGCTGAGGGTGAATACCGCGGTGCGTTTCCCCACGGCACCGTGGCTACCGCGATGTTTTATTCACAGGATCAGCGAGGGAGCCGCTCCGCCCTCACACAGCGCCCTCACAGCGGCACCCGCCGCCATCTTGGGGGCGTGGCGGCCGCGGGGCCGTCCCCGCCGGAAATCTCGCGAGACGCGCGCGCGCTGGCGGCGCGCCCCGCCTTTCCACCCGCCGCCATCTTGGGGGCGTGGCGGCCGCGGGGCCGTCCCCGCCGGAAATCTCGCGAGACGCGCGCGCGCTGGCGGCGCGCCCCGCCTTTCCTCTTCCTCTGCGGCCGCCGCCCCGAGGTGAGGAGCCATGGTCGCGCCGCTCCCGCGCCATCCGCCGCCATCCGCCCCCACCCCGCCCCATCCCCGCTGCCAGCGGCGTCCCGGACACCGGGATCGCTACGACATGCCCCGCGCCCGCGGTATTCCCCGGGATGGCGCGGGGGAGGGCGGGCGCGGATGTGGGGGAGGCACAGGCCGCAAATCCAAAAATCTGTGGCTGCGATGATGACTTTCTTAGGACACCTTTGGATGTAACTGTGAAAAGAACGCGTAATTCCTGAGCAGCTTTGGCGGTAAGGGGAGTAGTTCAGGTCCTGTGTGGCAGTGTTAGAAGTTTAATATGTTTTAATTGGTGTTTTTCAGCTGAGCTCTCAAGATGGTGCGCTACTCCCTGGATCCGGAGAACCCCACGAAATGTGAGTTATTGTTTTAGGAGAGTTCGTGTGGGATTTCCCGGAAGCCAGAGATGTTTTGATTCTAAAACTTGATCTTTTTTCTCTCTTTCAGCATGCAAATCCCGGGGGTCTAACCTGCGTGTGCATTTCAAGGTAAGAAGTGTGTTTAGCAGAAATCGCAAATTCATTTCCTGGTTTACGTGGTTTTTGTTAGTTTTTGTTGTTACTTTTTAAAAGAAGCCCAGACTGGTTGGGATTTAAAGGTATTGTACGGATAATCTCTTCTCACCCTCTGCCGTGGTTAGGGACTAAGCTCCCGTCCAAGCGTGGCCCTGGAAACTTCCAGGGATCCAGGGGCAGCCACAGCTTCTCTGGGCATCCTGTGCCAGAGTTCCTCGCCCTCACAGCCAGGAATTTCTTCCTAATATCCTATCTGGCCCCTTTTTAAGGAAGGGTCTTTTGCTCTTTAACCACTGAAGGACTGCTGTTAGTTGCTTGTAATGGTCTTCATCCACAAAAAATTAGTCTTGATCCTAAAATTGTCCTTTTGTAATTCAGATGACAAAATACAGCAGCAAAACAGTTGGAATAAATTTATCAGACACCGGGCTGGTGTTTGGTGTGTAATTTGTTTAATTTCTCCTACTCTTTTTGATTGTGTGGTTTTTGGCACAAGGACCTCAGTTCCTTGGAAAAGGCAGAAAAAAATTTAGGAGTGTTATTTAATCATGAAACTACAACTTGCAGGTCATTTTCTGCTTAGTGTAATATGAAATTCGCACTTTGGTTTCCTTTTCTTTGATTATAGACAGGCAGGATTATAGTTAGAGCTGGCTGGCTTACACAATTTGTAAATGCTGTCTAGAAGACTGACCTTTTATCCTTAATTTTATTTCTGAGCCTTTTTTTCTGTTAAAATTTTTTCAGGGAAAACAACATTGTTAACAATTGTCCCAGTGTTTCTCCATCAGGTCCTGTGAGGTGCTGTATTTGACCTTTTAGTCAGAATTTATCCATCCAGATCTTGCTTTCTTAAGAGGAGCTATGAGCAGTATAAGTTCTTAAATTACAACTCCATTAAGAGCTACAAATTTTCGTGTTGGATTTAGCCACTGGGTTAAAAAAAAAAATAATAAAAACCTGTGCTGGAGTCACAAATTTAGTAGTGGCAGTCATACCGAGGGTTAAAAAAGTGGTAACAAAAAAAAGTGTTAGTTTTAGACTTGGGTCTTGTTTGGTGTTTCCTTTGTAGCAGAAAGAATTGTATCCAGGGAAGACAGAGTATTCAGGTTGTGCTCATGCTGCCTCCTGGAAGGATTTGCTCAGAGCATCTTTTCTGTGTCCTGTGTTGGCAGAACACCCGAGAGACGGCGCAGGCCATCAAGGGCATGCACATCCGCAAGGCCACCAAGTACCTGAAGGATGTCACCCTAAAGAAGCAGTGTGTCCCCTTCCGGCGCTACAACGGCGGCGTCGGGAGGTGTGCCCAGGTGAGCTCCTGGGAAACTTGCATTAAAACACATAACCACAGGGTGGTTTGGGTTGGAGGGGAGCCCAGAGCTTGTCTAACTCCCATCCTGCCATGGATAGGGACATCTTCCACCAGACCAGGTTGCTCAAGAGGGAGAAAAGAGTGGCTGTTAATTCCAGAAGATGCATCTACGTGGAGTGTTTGCATCTAATTGGCAGCATGGAGTCAAGCGATTAAATTTTGTTAAGTTCAGTGTGCACCAAAATAGAATATATTGTAATCCATTCTAATCCATATGATATGGAATCCTCAGCGCAGGATGGACATCAGCCTGTTGGATCCAGCCCAGAGGAGGCCACGGAGCTGCTGCCAGGCTGGAGCCCCTCTGCTCTGCAGCCAGCCTGGCAGAGCTGGGGCTGTTCCCCTGCACAAGAGAAGCTCCAGGGAGAGCTCAGAGCCCCTGCCAGGGCCTCAAGGGGCTCCAGGAGAGCTGCACAGGGACTGGGGACAAGGCAGGCAGGGACAGCACACAGGGAATGGCTCCCACTGCCAGAGGGCAGGCACAGATGGGAGATTGGGAATTAGGAATTGCTGGCTGGGAGGGTGGGCAGGCCCTGGCACAGGGTGCCCAGAGCTGTCCCTGGATCCCTGGAAGTGTCCCAGGCCAGGCTGGATGGGGCTTGGAATAACCTGGGACAGTTGAAGGTGTCCCTGCCATGGCAGGGGGTGTCACTGAATGAACTTCAGGGTCTCCTCCAGCCCAAGCCATTCTGTGATAATGGCAAGTTAAAGGTGTATAAAAGCTAACGGGAATGGACAGGCCAAAAGCAGGAGTCCCATTGTTGTCCTCTCATTCCAGGCCAAGCAGTGGGGCTGGACACAGGGCCGCTGGCCCAAGAAGAGCGCAGAGTTCTTGCTGCACATGCTGAAGAATGCAGAGAGCAATGCTGAGCTCAAGGTGGGTGTTACTGAGCATAAAGTGGTGTCATGCTCTCTGTCAGCACCCCTGGCTTGGGTATCACTGACCTGGGGAGCCACTTCCCACCTGCTTCCTCCACAAAACTGAAGTGCATGGAGGGTTTGGTGTGGCTCCCTGTTTAAAGCAGGCTATGTGTGTTCTTCAAGTTAAATGGCAGCAACAGTTTTTCACGGAAAAAAAATCTAAATTTCAGACAAAAGGGCTGTTAAGATATTGCAGAATCTGTGAAATTGACATCTGCAGACTTGGTCAGTCACTATCTTTGTTGTTATAGGCATAATTTGGTAGCTTTGTTGGCAGTGTTGGAGTAATACATGTCACCTTTGCATAACCATGAAATAACCATAGAAAATGAGCCGTCAGCACAGTTTTAAACTATTTGTGGTGTGTGAGGGCTGGTCTTTGTAATTTTAAATGGTGCTTGCTTTGGAAAGTGCTCATCTCCATGACACTGCCAAGCTCTGAACTGTCAAGTTCCATTGGTAGATCCTTGAAAAACCCTGAGCTCCATGGCATCACCAAGCCTGGCTGTGTCAGAGGTGAATCCTTGGGAAATGCTCGGGTTCGTGGCACAGCCAAGCCTGGCTGTGTCAGTAACAAATCTTTGGAAAACCCTGAGCTCCATGGCATCACCAAGCCTGGCTGTGTCAGAGGTGAATCCTTGGGAAATGCTCGGGTTCATGGCACAGCCAAGCCTGGCTGTGTCAGTAACAAATCCTTGGAAAACCCTGAGCTGCATGGCACAGCCAAGCCTGGCTGTATCAATGGCAAATCCTTGGAAAATGCCCAGCTCCGTGTCGCCACCAAGCCTGGCTGCTCCATTCACCATCAGCGGTGTCTGGGACGATTGCTCACGTTCTTGCTGCAGAAATTAATTCCTTTAAGATGCACATGGCTCACAGATTTTGTTCCTTGCCAGGGTCTTGATGTGGACTCCCTGGTGATCGAGCACATCCAGGTGAACAAGGCTCCCAAGATGCGCCGCCGCACGTACCGGGCGCACGGCAGGATCAACCCCTACATGAGCTCCCCGTGCCACATCGAGATGATCCTCACGGAGAAGGAGCAGATCGTGCCCAAGCCAGAGGAGGAAGTTGCCCAGAAGAAAAAGGTACCAGTGTCGTGTGCTTGCTTCTGTAACCCTGTTGGGAGAGCCGAGGGTCCGGCAGAGAGAGGGGTTGCTGTGATGACTATCTTAGGACACCTTTGGAATGCCCATGAAAAAATAGCATTATTTCTCTGAGCAATCCCTTTTCTTAATTTTAACACAAGTATTAAGCACTTGAGAACCCGGAGAACCATTTTTTAATTTCACAGAGAGTTGGTTCTTTCTTCTGTCAGAATGGTTACAGCATTCTCAGACAGTGCGAACCCTGGGCGTGTGCAATAAAATGAGTTTAGAGCCTGCAAGCAATGTAGTGCTTGCAGGGATTCCTGTTCATGTGCAGGTGTGATAAATGTATCATTTGTGAGAGAATTCCTGACAGTTTGCAGCACTTCTAAAAGATAACTTCAGGATGTTTTGGGAAGTCTCATTTCACTGTTTTTTCTTTCTTTCTGTGCTTCCCAGATCTCCCAGAAGAAGCTGAAGAAGCAAAAGCTAATGGCTCGGGAATAAATCTGCAAGGACAGATGTACATAAATAAAATTTTAAAGTTTCGATTGATTGTGTTGCTCTGCTACAACTTCTGACTTGGGGCTGGGCGTTGCTGTGGGACAGGGGCAGTAAATATTACAGAACCATGGGGTGGTTTGGCTGGGAAGGGGTTTTGAAGCCCATCCAGTGTTGCAGGGACACCACCCACTGTGTCGGGATGCTCCAAGCCCGATGCAGCATGGACTGGAACACTTCCAGGGATCCAGGGGCAGCCACAGCTGCTCTGGGCACCGTGTGCCAGGGCCTGCCCACCCTCCCAGCCAGCAATTCCTTCAGGTATTGCACCTTCAAACCGGGCCATCCCACAGTTCCCCCTCCTAAATCCGGGATAATCTGGAATCCTGTCGGCGGGGCGGGGCCTGGCGCGTCACGTGACGCGCGCTGCCGCCTGCCATTGGCCGGAAGCGCCGCCCCGGAAGCGCGGGGCCGTTCCGGTGCGGACGCAGGTGGGTGCGGAGCCTCGGGAGCGCCGGGAGCACCGGGAGCGCCGGGAGCGCCGGGAGCGCCGGGAGCAGGGAATGATCCCTTCCCCACATCCCTCCGCACCCCGCCCGGCCCGCGCCTGCCCGCCCCGCCGGTAGCTCACGGGCTGCACCGGCCCCAACCGCCCCCGGAGAGCAGAACGGCAGCGCCTGCCATTCGCCAGCCTCCTGGCTCGCTCGTCCTTTACGGAAAACAGGGAAAACCCGGCGGGTTTTCCTTGTGGCGCTTTCCGGGCGCTGGGAACAGAGCCGTGCCGTGCCCAGGATCGCCCGGCAGTCAGCGAGCTGCGAACCTGCCCGGCCACCTCCTCACCCCTCTCCCTTTTTGTCTCCCTTCCTTGCTAACCAGCTGGCGCAGCATCGCCAAGTCACCGAAGGAATCCATCGGGACGGTGCTTCTCGCTGATCCCGGGGGTCGCTGCTGCATCAGGCGGAGGTAGGGATGATTTTTTGGGGAGGGATCTTTGGCACGGAGCGGCTGCAGAGGCGACACAACCCGTGCTGTTTCGCTGGGAGGGAGCGTGGAGGGGCAGGACACAGGGAATGGCTCCCACTGCCAGAGGGCAGGCACAGATGGGAGATTGGGAATTAGGAATTGCTGGCTGGGAGGGTGGGCAGGCCCTGGCACAGGGTGCCCAGAGCAGCTGTGGCTGTCCCTGGATCCCTGGGAGTGTCCCAGGCCAGGTTGGATGGGGCTTGGAGCAACCTGGAATAGTGGAAAATGTCCCTGCCCATGGTAGGGGATGACACTGGATGAGCTTTAAATGTCCCTGCCTGTGGCAGGGGATAGAACGAAATTATTTTGAAGCTCTCTTGTGACACAAATTATTCCATAATTCTATAATGATTCTACAGCCTGAAGTGTTCCCTCCGGCAACTTTCTTCAGCTGCTGGATGAATCCACATTTTGCTGGAATTTTAATATTTAGGAAGTTCTGGTGGGGACACTATCTGAAATATTTTTTTTCTTTTTTAGTAAGTTTAAAGGATTAACTCACTTGTGTTGTCTCAATGTAAGTCTCTCAAACCTCAGAGAGTAGATTTAAACTGCATTTGAAGCAGCCTAAACAGAATCTGGAAGCAGTCTACTGGAAATTGATACTCTGCTTTTTTCACAGAGCTAAGAATTCTGAGGATAACATAAAATATAAAGCAAAACTGGTCCCTAGCAAGCTGTGCACATCTGCCTCTTCATTCTCCATCTTGGAAAGCTTTTGTTTTGCTTCTTGACATGAGAATTGAAATGTCAGCAGCCTAGAGAGGGGGACTGTGAAGGGCAAAGTTGTGTGGCAGCAGAGTGTGTCTAATATATTGCTTGTCAGCACTGGCAGGGACAGGTCTAGCCCTAAATAATTGCTTCCTCTCTGAGCTGAACCTCTCTGCCTCCTTGCTTTGCTTTTCTGCTTTTTTTTTCAGCATAGACTTCGAGATGTGAATTTTGAGGACTTGTGGGGTTTCAGAGAGTGGGCATGGTTCATTTTTTAATAGTTAATTGCATAGGGTTGGTGTGGGATCAAGTGAGGGCAGCAGGAAGAAAGTAACCCATATGCTAATTCTCTCAAACCCTCATTGGATTTTTTTTCCCCTTTCCTACTATCATGCCCTTCAGTGGTAGCAACCCATTGGATGGACTGGCTTTCTTCTGTCTATTTTCTCCTTAAATAAAAATGGATTGAGCAAAACAAGCCCTTTGGGCTCTTAATGTAGCAGGAACTGGGCTAATATTGGCGGCTTGCTGCTTAAACTCTTTTTGTGCGATTTAAGCAAAAAGTCTTCTTTCCTGAATTTCTTTTCCTTAGTTTCATCTGTAGGACTGATGAATTAATAGCAAATTGGTTTGGGTTTTTTGTTAAAATGGCAGGAATGTTTCCTTTGTTGGAAGCTTTATAACATTGGAACACAGAGCATTTTTGAAACCTTAGCAGATACTTTATAATTAAGGAATAATCTATGTTTGGATATCAGATACGGTTTTTATTTACTATGTAAATACTGCTTTTCTCAGCTGGTGGCATACAAATGCTGCCACCCCAAGCTATTTTTCCTCCCCCCACACCATCTCTGTGCCAGCACAGGAGGGAGCCATGGTCTGCATTCCCTGCATCGTGATCCCTGTTCTGCTCTGGGTCTACAAGAAGTTTGTGGAGCCCTACATCTACCCCATGATCGCGCCCTTCATCAAGCGCATCTGGCCCAAGAAGGCTGTGCAGGAGCCACCAGGCACCAAGCCGGGGCCAGGAGGCAGCACTGGGGACCCTCAGGGACCTGCAGCCGCCAAAAGAGACCAGGAGGATGGATCTGGAAGCCATAAAGTAAGATTAATTCACCCAGCCAAGCGGGGAAGCTCCGGGATGAGCCACCCAGTGATAGGTGGCTCAGGAGGGTGAGCAGTTGGGTGTGTTTACAGGTATTTTGGTGGCTACTTTCGTAGAAACAGCAACTACCACTACTGTGCCAGGTGGGAGTAGTTGCTTCGAGAAATAGTATAACAGTTGCTTCTTCTGGTCTTGGAGGAAGAGGAATTGGGCCTGTGTTCTAAAACAGTTTAATTCTTTTTTTTTTTTTTAACAACTGGCAGAGGCAACACAACACAAGTTTTTTCTTCTTTTTTCGAGAGGACAACAGTCAAATATTTGGCAAATCACAACAGATGTATGAAGCAGAAATTAAAAACAGCCCCTCTCTTCAGCCAGCTCTGCCACTTATAATGGGGGAGGATGCTTAGTGCATATAAATTATGGTTTTATTTTTTATCTTCTATCACAATGCAAAGACTTGTAAATGTTGTCACTGCCCTCATTCCTCTCTTCCCCCTGAAGCAATAATTATTTGTAAATCTACACTGACACCACCACATTTGGTTCGTGCTCTATATTTCTTCATAGATCTTTACTGGCCTTGCTTCTAAAAGCCATTTTTGTCACCAGCTGTTCCTGTTTTAGCTGTGAAGTTCTAATTTGACATCTCATTAATGATACTGTTTTTTTATTTGCAGTCTGAGAGCAATGGCATTGCAAATGGAAGTTCTGCAAAGAGATCCACTGCAGTCTATGAAAAGAAAACAGCTTAAAGGAGTTAATTCCTAAGGATTTTATTCCCTCATATGCAGTATGAACTGCTGATATTCCTCTCAATTTGAGACTTTTTTCTTTGCACATTTTAGCTGAATAAAAAACTTAATTGCTTGCAGGGCAGAGTCTCTTTTGCCACTAAAATGGCAGCTGGCACATTTGTTTATGTAAAATATTTGAAAGCTGATGTTCTTTTATTTTTCTCACTGGAACTACTTTTCATCTGCCATCTGCTTGGTGTGATTAGACTTTAGGTTAAATAATGTAAGAATAAATCTGTCTATGGAAGGTAAATGTATCTTAGCATCTTGATGTCATCCAATGCTAGTGCAGTACTTGAGGCTTTCACCTTAAAGGCTTTATCTGTTCTTGGTGAAGAACTGTGGACTGCATTGTGACAACAAAAGCTCATAATTTATTTAATTTAAGAATTTAATTTTTTCATGTCAAGTCTATGGATGAGCTAAAGGAGTTATGCTACTTACAAAATTTACTTAGCTTACTAAAAGCAGAAAGTCTTGATGTGATACTTCCCTTAATTATTTTCCTTGAAATACTATGCCTTTTTTTTTTTTTTCCTGAGGCATGATGCGAGAGAATGTTGCTTTATTTGCTGTTGTAGTGATTTATAATGGCGCAGTTCTGGCTTTAAAAAAAACCCAACATCCAACTAAAACCTCTTTATCATGCTTGTGGAATTTTCATTATAATAAACCAGGATTTTACTTAGAAATAAGTATCTTCATGCAATTATTACACAGAATCACTAAGGTGTTCAGAGCTGTATCAAGTGGTAGCGAAATCTTTGAAAACCTGGAGACAGGTCCCAGGCAGAAGGAGATCCTAGAATAACTGAGTTAATGATAAAGTGAACTGGGCAAACTTTGCCTCTTCCTGGGCAGATGGATTCTGCTGCTGACTTGCATCCCAACTATAAAAGGGTTTTAAGTGTTCCTGTGCTTAGTAAGGAATAAAAGTGGTATTTCCTGCTTTTTCCTTTCTGCCAAACCAGAAAGCTCTTTAAAAGATTCAACACAAAACCATCCCAGCAGTTTTTGATTGTTCTTTATGATTTGATTTCCCTGAAATCCTCCCTCAGGCAGGCCTAAAAATGCACCTTTTTATACAGGCAGTCCCTGAATTGTCACTGTGGCCCAGTGTTATTCTTGTGACTTGATTTCTCTCAGAAGTTAATTAATTACTCTGGTATCTAATTTTGCCCAGTGCCGCCGGTGAGGTGCTTCATTTCCTGCCAGGGCCTGGTTTGGTCAGACCTGGTGTGAGTTGCTCTGCAGCGCTCACAGATGTGCCCCTGCAGCACAGCCACGACTGCAATGAGCTCAGGCACAGACACCTCCGTGTCAGACCTTGGTTAATGCTGTTTGCTCTTCCTTAAGGAGCAGCTCTGTTCGGACCTGGGTTTGGAAGTGCTGTTTAACCAGCTCTTGCCTCATCTTTGGAACATAATCCCCCATCGATCACAGCTTCCTCCTAGATCACTGAATCCTAGGGTCATTTAGGTTGGAAAACACCACTGAGTCCCACCTGTGACCAATCCCCACCTTGTCACCAGCCCAGAGCACTGAGTGCCACATCCAGTCATACCATGGACTCCTCCAGGGATGGAAACTCCAACACCTCCCTGGGCAGCCCCTTCTAATTCCTGAGCACTCCTTCCATGGGGAAATTCTTCCTGATGTCCAGCTTGACCTTCTTCTGGCACAGCCTGAGGCCGTTTCATCTCCTGTCCCTGTTCCTGGAGCAGAGCTGTCCCCATGGCTGTCCCCTCCTGTCAGGAGCTGTGCAGAGCCACAAGGTCCCCCTGAGCCTCCTTTTCTCCAGGCTCAGCCCCTTCCCAGCTCCCTCAGGAACTCTCCAGCCCCTTCCCAGCTCCCTCAGCCACTCCTGGGGCTCAGCCCCTTCCCAGCTCCGTTCCCTGCCCTGGACACGCTGCAGCCCCTCAGTGTCCCTCTTGTTATGAAGGGCTCAAAACCCAAAACTGGACACAGGACTGGAGATGCCTCAGTCATGCCCAGTCCAATCTGCAGCTCTGCAGCTAAACAAGAATACATGTTCTGACATCCTGAGCATTGCTGAAGAGATTGTCCCTTCCATGCTGTTTTAATATGCTGGGCATATCATAAACAGGCCAGAGTTTTAGAGTATATCCACCTCTAAACAGCTGGGAACACAACAAGAAGTAGAGCAAGAGCTTTACTGGGTCTCCTTTAATTGGTAAATTTATTCAGTCAATTTGCGAAGTCTGTGTAATTTTTTTTTTTGGTTATTTAGGATATTATTCAGAAGATAATGCATTGAACAATAACACAGAAAATAAAGTGCATGGTAAATTAGACTGCAGGCTGCACCAGGCTTCCAGCTGTGTGCCAGCACCATATTTAAACACCAGCCCTTCTGAAAAAGCTGCAAAAACAAAAACAGGCAGATAATGCAAGTAAGATTACGTGTTTATGGCCTTTGGAATGGCGTTACACTGCTTTTATTAGCTGCAGTTAAACCCTAAAGGGAGCAATCTACATCACAAAACTTTCTGTATGGGGCACTTCACTAGAAGTCCTATCAGGAGATTTGTGCTATAACTCTTCTGCCCCTGTTCTTTTTCAGGAATAGGTCAATAATCCTGTTGTGTTGTGAATAGTTAAATAAAAATTGAGTGAAAGCAAAGGCCCAGGTCTGGGCTGGAGTGCATGAGATCATCTGCTGGGATGCAAAGGAGTGCACAAAGCCTTCTTTAAGAAAAACAAGCAGGCAGAAATTATGGAAATCCTCATGTGATGGAATAATATTGATCAAGTGAGTTGAATTTAACCGAGAAAATTCCCATGTGCTTGTTACTCCCTAAAAACAAGATTTACAAAAGGTTTAGGCACCTGATGGTGGCACATGGACATCTACCAGAATTTACTAGACCAAGTAGCAGCTTCATTTACACTGAAGGCTTTTAGAAAATTTCAGACTTGGCATCTTTAGGGGACCAAAGTACTGCAAATCTAGTCCTAAGTTCTCCAGCATTAAGCCTGTCTGTCTTAATTTAAATACTACTGAGGAAAGCTGAATAAATCAATATTTGGAAAACCCCCATTCAAATAAACTAATTCAAGTATTTTTTCTTAATGAAAAGTCTTAATGGGATGTGGCACCTTCTGTGTGTTGATTTGCACAAATTGCTGGGTGCCAAAAAGTTGGCTGAAAAACACATTTTAAAAAATGTAAGTAGATGCCTGAAAGACTTAAATAAAATTAATTCATTTTATGCTGCTGATTATTTTGATGGCCTGATCCTGAAAGGAAAAAAATTCTAGCATGTTAAATTGCACATGATCAGTTGCTAAGAATGTCTAAAACCAAAAATAAAGTTAAATTCTGATCTAATGACAGGAACACATTATGCTGTTATTACCCAGATGAAGCAATCATGTCCTAGTTCCTGGACATGCTGCTGAGGTTTGGTCCTTAGAGTAATTCCTTCATGATTTCTGTACAATGGAGAACATTACTGCTGAAAGAACAGTGGCTTCAGAGGTTGCAGGTAAAGGAAATGAAGAGAAATTTAATTTACACTTAGGTTAACTAAAATCTCCTTCAGTGAGAAATAACTGTTTCATTAAACTGCGTAAGTCATGAAAAAAAGGATTATCTTCTTTGTGCAGTTTTCTGATTGTTAGAGCAATGCTTGCTGATCCAAATCATATTTTGGTTGCAACAGACTGCCATTATTCCTGTTTTCAGTGAACTTGGCTGCAGTAATTTAATTGAAAATGTCTAGAAGGCCATGTTAGCTACGGTGATCCTTTTGTGTTAGAGATGCTTTTGGATAGCAGTGCTGTATCTTCCTTTCACTGTTGTTTTAGAATCACTGAATGGTTTGAGTTGGATGGGGCCTTAAACCTAATTCTGTCACACAGGCAGGGACAACGTCCACTATCCCTGGTTGCTCCAAGCCCTGCCCAACCTGGCCTAGGGATGCCAGCAAAATGTAAATCGACATGTTGTGAATAGATGTGTTTATACACCCACAGGCGTAGCAATGCTTGGTTTTGGCAGGGGTTTTGTCTCTATGAAACCTTTATTTTTTTGGCACACAGTGTTTCGCAGCCGTGCTGTTGACCACGCAGCAACCTCTGTGGCTGCAGCTGTTCCAGTCTGAGGCAAAGCCCCAGAGCAGGATGCTGCTGTAACGTGGCAGTGTTTACCCAGGGTTACACCCCACTGGTGCTGTTTGCAGACCTGCTGCTGGCATGCACAGCCCAGCGACAGGGATGGGCAAGAGCCCGGCTGGGGATGTGCTGTCATCACACACCAAGTGCAATGTGGGAATGAACTCAGGACTACACTGGGAAGAGTTTCCCTCTTAATGAGCCAGCAGGTAGCTTGGAAGCTGCTGCTGATGGCGCAAACCCCACTTGGGAAATTGCCCTTGGAGAAGCAATGCTTTATAGCAGCACAAGGGCAGGATGGGGCCGGGTAAATCCTCCTGCCCTCAGACATTCACTGTTGGTCCCATTTGCTGGGCTTGCCTCATGACCCACTGAAAATGTGGGATGCAGAGTAGAGAATCAGAATGAATCATGGAATAGTTTGGGTTGGAAAGAACCTTAAACCTAAACTAGTCCCACCCCCTGCCTTGGGCAGGGACACCTTCCACTGTCCCAGGCTGCTCCAAGCCCTGTCCAGCCTGGCCTGGGACACTTCCAGGGATCCAGGGACAGCCACAGCTGCTCTGGGCACCCTGTGCCAGGGCCTGCCCACCCTCCCAGCCAGCAATTCCCAATTCCCAATCTCCCATCTGTGCCTGCCCTCTGGCAGTGGGAGCCATTCCCTGTGTGCTGTCCCTGCCTGCCTTGTCCCCAGTCCCTGTGCAGCTCTCCTGGAGCCCCTTGAGGCCCTGGCAGGGGCTCTGAGCTCTCCCTGGAGCTTCTCTTGTGCAGGGGAACAGCCCTGAGCACAGGGGCAGAGGGGCAGAACCCCCCCTGCCCTGCTGCCCACGCTGGGGGATCAGCACAGGGCAGGGGGCTGTCATGGCCGCCCCGCCCGCCGGGAACTACAACTCCCGTGATGCCCTGCGCGCCGTCCCGCGCGGGCTTCGCGCACGCGCAGCGGGGCCGCGCCGGCGACGTGGAGGCGGGCGGGGACCGTGAGGGGCCGTGAGGGGACCCGGGAGCGGCGCGGGCCGAGGCACCCCGGCACCGACCGCCACCGACCCTGCCACCGACCCTGCCACCCACCGGCGTCCCAGGACGCGGACGGTAAGCGCGGCCTCGGCGGTGCATTCGAGGGGCATGGGCGACGGGTGGACCCGGCGGCCGCCGGCTCCCAGAGGGGCCCCCGAGATCCCCCGGTTGCCCCGACGTCACCGTCCCCTCGTGGCGCGGGCCTGTGTCGCGATAGCTGGAGCCGTGCCTTGCGTAATTCGACACCGGCGCTGCGGAGCGTTGCCGGCCCCCGCCCGGGCTGGGGCATCTCCCTCACAGGGCTCCCGGGCTGTACCTGGCTCCCTTCGGGATCCAGGGATCGATCCCGCGCTGGGTCCCATGCATGTCCTTGTGTCCCTTAGGGATCCAGGGATCCCTGCCAGCGTTCCCAGAATGTGCCTCTGTCCCTTTACCCAGACCTTGAGTGCTCTCTTACAGGGATCCTGCGATCCCTCAGGGTCCCTAGAATATCCCTGTGTCCCTTTAAATGCGCTCAGGACTGGAAAGACAGAGATCTAGACCTGTATTTTTCTTATGTGCTCTTAATGATATTTATTGTTCGTGGCTAAGTAATAAGTCGATTTATTTTTCCGTCTGGCTCTTGAGAAGCAGAGGCTTTTCTATTCCTCTGCAGCATCTCAGATCTCCTGGGGCTCACTCTGCCTTCTCCTACCACACTGTATTCACACTTATAAATGATCATATTTATCAAAAGTGAGGGATATTATAGTTTAAAATTGAATTGGTATCTCACCTTAGTCCCCAGGCTTTGCATTTCCCCATATGCCTTCATGCCAAGCACTGTTTGTTTATTTATTCATTCTTTTTAATCTCCTGTGCTGGAGAGCTCAGGGAGTTCATGGGGCCATAATCTAATTTTTTCCCTCTCCTGTGCTGACGGATAACGTGCTGGGCTGCAGTTCTAATCATTGTGGGTATTTGCAGAAGTAAGTAAGCTGTTGATATTTCCATTGTGGATCACTTTCGGAGTGCAGGGGAGTGGAAAGAGGCTCCTGGGTGGCTGGGTCCGGTGTCCCAACGCAGGGTTGTGTAATCCCACATTGTGTCAATTCCCAACTGACAGAAGTTCGAGGTGCTCCAGCTGGGTCGACTAGAAAATTGCCATTTCTCCTTAGGTTGCCAGGAGCTTGGGAGGGCCTCCTGCTGTCATTTCCATGGGCTGTTTTCTGTTTCCACTGCTGCTGCATCAGCAGAGGCCCATGGACAGCGCAGGGAATGATGGACCCAGCTCAGCACTGTCACCTGGCTGGAGCATCCCGCAGCTCCTCCTCTTGCAGTCCCATGCTGATGTTTTACTAGCAGAGCTTCTAATCCATCATATTTCCTGCTAAACCAGTAAAAAAAAGTACTTGTAACAAATTACTGCTAAACTCAGATGGATCTGGTGCTTCCTCCCAGTGATTTTATCAGATTTAAAGGAAGATTTGGAGATCGCGGAATCCCAGACTGGTTTGTGTGGGAAAGAACATTAAGGATCATCCTGTTCTATCCCCTGCCATGGGCAGGGATTCCTTCCCCTGTCCCAGATTGCTCCAAGCCCTGTCCAGCCTGGCCTTGGACACTTCCAGGGATCCAGGGGCAGCCACAGCTGCTCTGGGCACCCTGGGCCAGGACCTCCCCACCCTCACAGTCAGGAATTCCTTCCCAATATCTAATCCAAATCTGCCCTCTGGCATTTTCTGACATGCTGTGTTTTTAAGACCTTGAGATGTTTTTAGCATGCTGATGACTGACAAAAGTCACTAAAAGCAAGAAATCCTGTTTGGTGTCTTCTGAATGGATGCCACAGTAGATGATTTTAACAGTATTTTTCAAAGTGTATTCTCTAGAGTGGAAAGTCTATTGCATCTTGAAGTAATCCCACACCCTGGCAAGTATAACTGAATTTGCAGGAGATCCTGAAGATAGGTGATATAAATCACGGTGTGTAATATAGTATAAAATTATTACACATACAGAGCAGATGCTTCTTTCTGCATAGCATCATTTTTTATGCTGTAGTAAGACCTTCAGCTGTGAGAAACTTTAAAAGCAGAGACAAATAATTCTGTTGCAAAAATAGGGCTAATGCCCAAACTGTGGAATAGCACAGAAACCAAAATAGTTATATAAGCTTTTACATATAGCAAAATATACCAATATTGAAACAAATGCAGGCCTTTCAATGAACATCTGAGCATCTCTTTGAAGCTTAAATGGTGTTAGAATTATCTTTTTGAAACATCACTTTGGCCTTTATGCAGATGTTACTTATGTCTTAGAGTGAAATAGGGAGGAAATACTTGTGTGTAGCAGGAATTTTGGCATCCCTTCCATATAGAAGCTACTTGATTTACTAAATCAATCTGTGTTTAGTCTGACTTCTGTCATATCCAACCCACCTGTCCATTTCAATTATGGTAAAAACAGTTAATTACTGTAAATTGATTTTTTAGGTAAGTATACTGAGATTTTTTTTTTTTTTAAACAGAGGAAAGGGACAAAGTCATCAAAGCATTGTCATATTGAACAAAATTTCCAGCACTATAATCTATCATAGATTATCAGCGAGTTGGTGTAAAACTTTTTGAAAACCATTGCTGTATTTGTAGTAATAAAAGTTCCTTTTTGGCCACTGGAAGAAGACGATGTCAAACCAGCAGTGTTGGTTCTGATATGCTGTCTGTTCTTAATCTGTGAAGGCAGCTCTCAGTATGGGTTGTGTGCATTCTTGATTTGTCTTTATTTTTAAGCTCCATATCCCTTTGATATTCTTGTTTAAAGTTCAGTTTGTTGTTCACATTTTATAGTTCCAGCACACCTGTCCTGGCTGGGAGCAGGAATCTTACTGGTGAGAGCAAACAAAACCTGTACAGAAATACCTGCCCACTGCAGAGAGTGGAGATAGTATTTGAATTTTCACTTCTTGAAACTTTTGAAAAATGTGTTACTTCCCTGTAATAGTTTTGTAACAGGTGTTTTACACAGAAATTACAAGGTGTGCTTGACCCAGCCTTCTTCCCTTCTCACAGTGTTTACTAATTGGATTAAAGAATTTATTTCTGCATGTACTCCAAAAAACACTAGCTGTGTTTGAGTGCTGACCTTTTCTTGGGGTATTGGAATGTAAGAATAAGGATAGAGGTACCTTTCTTCATAATTAAATTTTTTCATAATTGCCTCCACACAACCTCTCCCTCCCCTCTGTGACAGGATGTTTTTGAAAAACTGATGCTGTCATTCTGCTCTCAGATTGGTAGGCTTGTTGCAGTATTCATTTAATAAGTTATTATGTAGGAATTTCAACAGAAAAGTGATCTTTATAGTTTTTGTAGCTTTAAATTTTGTTAACTCTTGCTAAATTTTATATAGAGAGAGGCTTTGAACCTTCAGGGAGATTTGGCCTCAAGTATTATGTTTTAGTATGGGAATGTAACTGCCTGCACTAAAAATGAACAAAATTGAAGACTATCTAATTGATCTTGTGGGATTTTGTATTAATGGACTAGAGATACATTTTGTTGCATAAATTGCTTTCTTTGTAAATTGGACAAAGAAGTCCTTAAAGGCTCTAAATGCTTATTTACCTGTGAAAGTTGAATAGGAGCTCTCTGAACTTCTTAACAGGAAGGCGTTTCACACGCAGGATTCAGCGAAAGCTTCCTCACGAGGTTTGGCACCTACCTGCTGCCCTGCCCTGACAGAACATGGTGACTGAGGGGATAGAGGACAAAAAGCTTCATATAGTTTAGCTGTGTCACTAATTGGTGTGTGCTAACAGAAAGGCCAATACGTGTTGGGTGGAAATATGATGATTTTGGGGTCTAGTTTGCCACAAGCCTGTATTTGCTTATTGGTGTTCAAGGCTATCATGTGAATTTTTAATATTTTTATGTATTAGAATATTCTGTTATGAAGTGAAAGGTCGGAGTGGCATTTCTGTGTAAATTATTTTTGATCTCTTGTAACTTTAGAGAAAAGCAACTTGAGCAAGGTGTTTTTATTCTCCTGTGCTTCAGTAGATCCAGTTCAGGACCTGGATTTGAAGGCGGCCTGTGAAGGTGACTAGTAGTTCACTTGAAGTAAGGTATTCTGAGATTAGTAAGTGGGCATCTGCTTAATAAAATTATTAGATTTGGTGATCAGAAATGAGTAGAGTGGATCACCAGTAACCTGGTGGTTAGAGATTATAGAGTGTATGAAAATGTGTTAGTTTTCTGAGATAGTGCTGAGAAATATGATCAGTATACCTCAGTCTCATTTATAGAATTTAGGTTTTCATTTTTCTGTCATCTTCTTTTAGAATACTTTATTAAAATGTGACAAACTGTGTAGGGTGAGCTGTCAAAGACAATAGCATCCCTTGTTGAGCAGTTTGGGGAAACACCGCAACATCTGGGCTCACTCACATCTGAATTCTTCTGCTTGAAATAGTCTGCCTCACCATGAAGGTTATGAGAAATCCCTTCTTCAGCTGTGAGTAGAACAACTGTCCCGTAGGTGGGGCATGAAGAAAGCAGATTGTGCTCTTCAGAATTAGGCTTTTATTGATGACTTACTCCCATGAAAGTGTTGTGGAAAAGGAACTGGAGCAGAAAACACAGCATCATCACTCATTTTTTCAGCTGCTTGCCTTCCCTGTGAGAGACCTTCTTTGCCTGCAGTAAATCTGTTGAGTTTGATCACTTCTGCTACGTTGAAGACTCTTCAGGCTTCAGTGGAACCCAGAAGGACCATTCTAATATCACTTCACTGCTCTTCGATTCAGGTTCTTGCTGTGGAAGGGGAAGGCACTAGAACAGAGCAGGAGAACCAAAAGAGATGCTGTGTTTGTTCATCCAGCTGAGTAAACAGTGAGCAAGTGAGATAATTTATGTTGAGAGCTGCTTAAAGACCTTAAGATTTTTTTTTTTTTTTATATTGTTCTTGTTCTTAGGCATTGTGGGGACCACTTTATAATTCTGTTGCATTTCTTACTGCCATCCAAAAATGTTTCTGTCCTGATGTGGTGAGCTTTACAGGAAGACGCTTTGGTGAATAGTTAGTGTGCTGGGCTACTGCAAAGCTAGGTTAGAGGGTTGTATCATGATCCCTGACAGTAGCCATCAAACTTGGCAGTGTCTGAAAAATAGTGGAGAAACAGAGGATTATTAAAATAGCTATGAGAGATGGCATTGGTGCCCCAGCTGCAAAGATAGACCCCGTCAGGGTCAACCAGGTTCTCTAAAAGAGCACTTTGTGTTTTTCACAAAAGCAGCTTGCCTATCTGCTACTTCTCATAAAACTGTGTTTTTTGTGATTTTGGTGGGGTTTTTCCTGGGGGGAAGGGGATTTGGTATGTATCTGAACAGTTTCAGCATGCAAAAGTAAAAGGTGTGAGTCAAGGGAACCGAAGAAAGGAGTGGCTGCCAAAAAGGCAGTAGAAAAGGGGAGGGAAATTACAGATCAATGTAAAGTGAGCAGAAACAGTCTTTCCTGCTTAACTCATTAACTTTAAAACAGTAGGAAGCTTTTCTAATTGGTCATGGAGGATGTGCTTATTCCATTCTGAAATCTCTCAGGCTGCTTGGTTGTGGCTGGTTTATCAGAGAAGGTGAATTTTTAATAGTGATTTGAAACTGTTTGAAGATTGCTAAGCATTAATAGCTGGAATATTATGCCTCATTAACATGCATTAAAAACAAAGGCTATTTCAATGTTCTTTTCTGATTTAAAATGGCAAAAATTCCTAAAGTCTGAGGATTGTAAAGATTTTTTTTTTTCTGAAGATCCCTTTTACTGGCATGAATTGTTATTACCAGGTACTTCTGCATCATTAGTTTTGCTTAACAAAATCTTACCAATTTAATTAGTAAAACTAAAATTCTTACAATTTTGGACCTTTTTGTATGAAAATTAGTGAGTGATTTCTGAGTATGACTGAAGTATTTGCATTACTGCTTTTTGTCTTTGTAGAAAGATAGAATCTCATTTCTTGGGGTTTTTTTTTTCAGACTTTTTAACAGCACCAAAACTTCCCCAAAACAATTCCCCGAGCAGCACAGATAAATAAACACTTAATGTGCCTGGAAAGCTGCAGAGTTGCTCAGAGAAATTGTGGCCCCATCTGTGGAAGTGTTCTGGCCAGGTTGGATGAGGCTTGGAGCAACCATGCATAGTGGAAGATGTCGATGCCCATGGAAGGGGTGGAATGGGATGGCCTTTAAAGGTCCCTTCCAAAATAAACCATTCTGTGAATCTGTGAAATATTACTGTAACATGAGTGAGTAATCAGAATTAAAATATATTGTGTGGACAGTAAAATCCAAATATTGGAGTTAAACAATACATACTGTTAATCTAATTTGTGTTTTCTCTTGTATAGAGAATTACGTGTAAGTATGTTGCAGTAGTCTCGTGCCTCTGTGGCAAGATTTAGTTTAGGATTTTGTGGGATGCGTTAATGTCTTATGGGTGAAAGATGGTCTGAAACCTGCTGTTCTTGGATACAAATAGGAATCAGCCAAAAACCTCAGTGCAGTGCTTTGGTAATACTGAATGAGCAGTGTTACATCTCATATTCTCATCTTTATAGTGATTGTGGCTCCTTTGCTTGGAAAGAAAACAATGTTCATTTTCTTTAGTTCATAAAGCTGCAAACTATGAAGATAACCAAATTCCTGCTATGTATAGAAGTTGGATTTTTGTTAGGTTTTAAAATGTTTTCAGTATTTTTATGTAGTTGTGTTGAAGACTCAATCTAGTGACCAGATTTCAGATGACATTGTAAAATCGTGTGCATGACCATCTCAAATTCTTACACTTCAAAGCAGTAATTTAAAAAAATTCCATAGCTATATGTAATCTATATTATTCAAGATGTCTGCAGACTAAGCCAGATGATCCTGGCAAGTGTAGTTTTGGAAGGTAGCAGTTGGCTGTGTTGGACAGATAAAATTCCAGTATTAGCAATTAAGTTGTGAGACCAGTAAGAGATGTAATCCTGAAAGGAGCTCTAACTAATTGTGTAAACTTTTAAAAATAGAAGATATATAGAAGATGACAAATTTTTCCCAAGTTCAACAGTATACATCTGTACCTTGAGTTACATTTAGGAGCTCATACATGGTACCTATCTACTGCTGATTTGCTTTTAACTTGCTTTCAGAGGAAAAATTATAGTCTTGTAAGCCTTGTTATAATTAATACTAAAATCTTTTAGAAGAAACAGTAAACTTGGGATTTATACCTACCCCTAGCAATTTGAGATTGGAATGAGTCCTGATGTGCAAAAAGACTCCCTTGTGTTGCTTTAAAACCTCTACTGCTGCATCATGGAGCCAACTTCTGGGACTAAACAGATGCTGGGTTTAATAGAGAATGACACTTGCAGACCAGGCTATGATTCTTTGGGGGTGTAATAACACTGAGTTAAACTAAATGAGTAGCTAATAAGTTGTGTCTGGTTTTTGGTTTGTCTTTTTTTTTCCAGGGGTTCGGGTGGCAAATAAGTAGATTAGCTTTTTGCAAAATCTTATTTTAATGAACCATGCATTTATTTATTTAGCATATTTCAAGAAAAATAAAAACAGATTTCATTGGTAATTTACTGCGAGAGTAAGGACTGAACTTCCTGGAGTGAAAGGGGATTTCCTGTGGTTTGCTGTTTGTTGGGGCTGTCCCACTTCAGCATGTGAGGAAGCAGAAACTGTTTAACCTTGTTTCTTGCAGTTTCTTTGGGATCCCCTTTCTGTGCAGTGGGGGCTGTTAGGAAATTCAAGTGCAGGAAAAATCATGGATAAATAAATAAATGTTTTAAATACTGCTTAAATCATACTGTTGTAAATCTGTTCCAAGTACTAATGAACCTTTTATATTTTCCAGTGACTTGAACCTCTACTGTCTTAACCGCATGCAGGCACAGAGGCAGTGCCTCTTAATCAAAAGCAGTGTGGACATTTAAGTGATTACATGTTTTATTTGAGTGATCTTTCCAGCTAAAGGCTGAAATGAAATTTCTGAAAGAAATACTTGATAGCGTGTTTGAAAATTATTTAAGGTGGTGACTGCCATTTAATTTAATATTGTTTGGTGGCAGCTGAATTGGAAATGTGTTTGAGATCATAACTAGCATGTAATCAGCTAAGTTAAAGCATTGGGGTTAATCTGTTATTATTATTAAAATGCCTGGAAATAAAAGATTGATTTTTTTGTTCCTGCTTAAATTATTTTTAGGCATTTTTCCAGGATATTCATGAACTCTGAAGAAGAAACTTGTTTTCTGGGTCACCTGATGGCTGGAGTTCCTCAGAAATGTCTTAGTTATGTAAAGCAGGGCCTGTGGTCAGACTGTGGGAACTGAAGGTGCTCAGGCTGCATCACGAAGTCATTGCACAGCACTTCATCAAGTTTTGGGATAACACAAGTTCCTGATGGAAGGGGTTAGCTTTGTGTGTCTGTAAGTGTAGTCATCTACAGGAAGGATCAGTAGAACTTACTGAGATTTTTGCTTCAGAGGGGTGTAGTGAGTGTAATCTACTCAGGAGAGGAAAGAAACCACCTGGGCTGTAGGAGAGAAAATATGTGTGTTTGTTTGATTTTTTTGGCTCTTGAATGAGTGGAAGTCAAAGCTTGCCAAGTCTCCTTATCTACAAACTACTGTCATGTATTTAAAGCTCAAGCAAACAAGATTATTTTGATATTTGGATGGCTGTATTTCATTTAGAGGAGAAAATAATCAACCAGTGCCTTATTTTTCTGTTGCTATGCGGAAGGATTGTGGAATGAAAAATGTTCTTTTCACTTTGGAGGGAGCCAGCTGGGCATTAGGGCAGGAGGGCTCACAAGGGGCTCCACAGCTGTCATGTTGCTTGGGAGCATGGCTGTGGAACTGGGCACATTCTTGGGCACTGTGATTTGACACTTTGAAAACAGACAATAAAATTTTGCTAAGACTTGCTGTTAAAGCCCTCTGGGTTTTGTCTTATGGTATTGAACCTGCTGGCATGCCAAAGGAGAAATCTGAAAAGCAAGCATGACTCCTTTTCAAGAATTAGCTTGAAACCTGTTCCAGTTGCTGTCATATTTCTGGGAAAGTGGTTTAAATCTGGGGGGCTTTGGGAACTGCAGTGATCTGTAAGAGTAGCTTGTAAATAGAGAATTGGGTGACTCAAGAGAACAGGCTAAGGGTTTTGGGTGCTGCCAGTGCTCTGGCATGGAGAACTCAAGAGTTCCAGGTGAAGGTGGAGGCATTTGAAGGCAGGGCTCCAGCTGCCTCTTGGTTCTCTTCACCATTAGCTATTTGTCTTGGAGCAAGTGAGCTGGAAAACATGAGCAGAGAATGGGAACTTGAAGCAGACAAGAGACTAGACTTGTTTTTTTCTCCAAGAAGTAAAGGTTTAAATGTAGGGCCTTTAAGTCATTTAAAGGCACAGGGATGGGACTTGTGTCAAAAAATAGGTCCAGGGCCAACAGCATCACTGTTGGCTTTTGCAGTATTTGAACATGTTGCAAACATGTCAGGTTGGATGAGGCTTGGAGCCACCTGGTCCACTTCAAAGTGTCCCTGCCTGTAGAGTCTCCTACAAATAAAACTTATAAAATAATCACCAATTTTAAATTTTTTTTTTTAGGATTCGTATTTTAAAGATCTCCTTATTACTTAATATATTTTATATTCTCCTGTATGACTGTGCTGGCTGTTTGTTGTTTCTGACATATTTGGGTACTTTGCAGTTGCTCTAAATCTCAAATATGAATTCTTCTGAGAATTTCCACAATGGCTGCTAATTTTGCAGCTTTTTGTTGCATCTACTGTTTGTTTTTAATAACCTTTCTTCCTATTCACACAGCTCTTTATTAATATTAATTGCTCTTATAAGTGTCTTTTCTGGAAGTCGTTGCTTCTGTGAAGTTGATGAGTTTAAGAGTATCACTGTAGTTGTGATTCTGGTATCTTGTATCTGACACTTCACATCTGAATCTTTGTAGAAACCAAGGGAAAAGTTGCTGCTGGGTAGTAGCTTACATCTTCTGATACAGCTGTGCCTGTTCTTACAGCTTAGGCCAGCTCAGGAGTGAGTATTTAGGTTACACTAAGTGTTGCACAACACTTTTTTATCTTGACAGCGATGCCTTTTTTCATACAAACTTTTAAACCAATCAGTCACAGTTATTTTGTCCCAAAAGGTAGAAGTTTGGGATCATACCTGGCACGTAGTTGATAGCATTGTGGTGTTTTTCTTAGTTAATTAAATTCTTTATAAAGATGAGAAGCAGCATGAAGAATTTAAAGCTTCCAATTCTTCATACAGATCAAGTACAACACATATAGTAAAGTTTGGAGTGCAAGCTTCTGCAGTGTTCCATCAAAAAGCAGTTGTATTTCTAATGTGTTCATTTTATGTCTTTCTCCCATTGAAGTAGTTACCTGGAAGGAACCATGTTATTTTACAGATGTCAGGAGATTCATGTATGGTCAATAGTACCTTTGCTTACTTGATAAAAGCATGATAAGAGCTGTGCTTACTCTGGAAAGGCAGGTGTAAATTGTTGGTGGCATGCAGGAATTAGCTGCATTTTTACAGAAGTAATAATTTTCTATCTGTGCATGTTCAGTTTGAAAACATATGGCTGAATAGTATGTCAGCTTGACACCCTCATTAAAATTGTGAATTCTGTGTAGTTTTTCCCACTGCTAGCAGCCTTGTCACTGATATAACTGAGAAGCAGTGTTTTTGCTGAGTGTAATTTATTAAAATATAAGTGAGATGATGACTGAAGGAATAGCACAAAAACTTTTATCTTTCTTGACCAAAGATATTATAGTCCAAAGTTTGTTGAAAGGAAATCTTTCCAATATATTCCTATGTGCCTGATTCCTACATCTCAGTAATTTTTCAAGAAGGTGATCAAAAGCTTTACTGATAACTCGGGGTCTGCATGTTCCTTATTTGTGCAAAAGAGTTAAAATATTTATTTCTTTTTTTTTTTCCCTCAAAGAAATGAAAATTTAGAAAAACATTTGCCAAATAAAGAAGATGGGAGCAAATAGCAGCAGCATCAGTGAGCTTCCAGAAAATGAGTACTTACAGAAACTGTCAGGATCAGAGCCCATCTCTGAGAATGACCCGTTCTGGAATCAGCTTCTGTCTTTTAGCTTCACCACTCCAACCAACAGGTAAGAGGGTGTTGAAGAGCTGGCTTTGATAATATGTTTATAGAAGTGACCAGTCTGAAAGCAAATGAGTGGTTATGTTAATTATTCCTGTTTTAGGTAGCAGAGGAGTAAATGCCTGTGTAAAATAGGCTGTTGTTTCTAAGTTTGGAAGTGTTTTCCAACACCTCTTCCATTCCTGTGGGTTTCTTTCTTCTTCATAATAGCTGTAATTGTTATTCATTCTCCTGGTAAAGATCAGAAATAGGGTCTGTAGTGTTGGGGAAACCTTTTTTCCTTGTTGTTTTAGGAAGCTTTTTCTTTATTTGTTATAGCCTTTGGGTGGACTGGATTTGCTGAAGATTCCAGTGTTTGATGTTTCCTCTCAATTTAGAGTCAATTGTACTTATTGCATGATTTAACTCTAAGTTAGCTTTTGAGTTGCTTAATCTATATGGCTTTTTTTCACCCTCTTTGCATCTTGAAAAGAAATTTGGTGTGTATTGTCATAAAAATATTTACTAAATACCTAAAATACAAGCTTTGATTCTAGAAAGTGGTGTGGGTATAAGTAAAATCAGTATTTTTTAGAGGATCCATAGCACATCTCCAGAAGTAGAGAATTTAAGTTCTTGTAACTTCTATTAACCCAGCTCCATTGCTAAATTCCTTGACCTGTGTGTTGATTATCAGTCTTACAAGAACAATCTGATATTAATACCTTCAGGTGTTACTTAAACTATTTTTACAGTTTTCAGCATAAAACTGGTGCTTCTCTTTAAGTGAAAGTTTAGCAACTGAAAAATGGAAATGGAAAATGGTTAAGCTAAATAACTGGGAAGCATTTACCAAGTGCTATTTTGTAAAGAGTGAGGAAGAGGAAGTATTTTGGCTTCTGCCTGGAGAGAATACCTAGAGATTAGGAAGAAAAGGGAGAGTGTTGTGGAGGGCTGGAAAGCTGGTAAAGGGCAGTAGGGAATTGGAATGTGTGAGCAGTTGTGTTTCTAAGATCCCTCAAGACAAGAATTATTTACAGCCTACACATGACTAATAAGATTGACAGTATTCTAAAAAAATATGTAATACTCTTGTTGTTTGAGTTAATAATAATTCCATATAAAATCCCACCAATTTATTTTGGTTGTTCTATTTTCCTTCATTCCCCCATAAAAGTTAAGGAGTTTTTGTTAGCTTGTTTTGGATCTTTTTTATGCCTGTTTCATGGAATTCAGATTCAGTGCAGAGTAAATTTGCTAAAAAAAAAATCCCAAATCAACAGAGCAAAAACCTAACCAAACAAAAAACCTCAAGAAAGAAAATAATTAAAAAGACAAGCAGTACAATAAAATTATCCAAATGCAGGTTGAAAGCTTTAATTAGCTGAACACCAGATGGTGCTCTTGCCTGGGAGCTAGAGAAGAAATATTTTTAGAATCATCTTTTCTGCAGCTTACTATTGGAAGGAAACAGAAATTTCCCATTTAGATGCATCTACCTGAGACAACCTTTGACAAGTGAAATCGGACTATGTTGGCTGCACAACACCCTTAGCATTTGTCTGTATCAGATAACCTTGCCTGCAGGAATGGAACAATGGAGGTCAATGTCAATTTCTGAGATTGAAATCTTCCAAATCACCAACTTAGCTCTTTTTTAAATGAGGCTTAAGTGCCAGGAGCAAGATGCTTGTTTGTGATTTGTGGAAGGGAACCAGTTTTCACCTGTCGTACAGGACAGAGTTTTGCAGTTTTCTTCTCTTTTTAATTCACTTCTTCTGTTTTTTTTGCTGTGAAACTAGTGACTGTTTGCAAGTGTTATTGGGAGCTGTATGTGTTTTATGTTGTTTTTTTCTGGAGACAGTTGGTGATACTTCAGAGTAGAAGATATATTTCCTGAAGTCTTTGCAAAGATGGGACTGATGTGACCCCAGAGAGAAGAGGGCTGTCTTCTCTGGTGCTTCTCTGGACATAATTCTGTTCTACTTATGTCAGTACCATAGGGGAGGAGGCAGAGAAAAGCATTAGAAGAGAACGTGATAGAAAACTTCATGTTGGTAGGAAAACAATCAGCCAAACCCAAGCAAAAGTGGTGGGGCTGGAGTAGATATTCTCCTTTCACAGATGCCCAACAAATTTCCCTTGTTGTCAAGCATTGGCCATAGCAAGGAAACAGTATCTGCAGGGAAGGGTTCCAAGGGAAATCTGAATCAGTGTGTGTAAGAAAGTTCGTGGGGTTTTTAATGCTTTTCCATGTATGCTTTTTCTGGTAGGAACTTATGACTAGTGCGTTGCTTTACAGAAGCTGTTCCAAGTTAGTCCAGATACAGTAGATCCCAGGTGTCAAACAGAGCTGGATCTTCTGTGAACAGCAGTCTTTGTGCCTTGGCTTGGGCGATGGGAAATACTGTCTTGTTACTCTGAGAAACATGAAGACATGATACCAGATCTTAAAATAGCACCACTTTCTGTGCTCTGCTGTCTTCATTTTCTTAATGCTTTGTGTCTTGGCACTTTGAATTTCTTTATTTGTCCTTGTTTTGCTTTTCTCTCTTTCTCTGTTCAGTTTGGTTGATCTCTTCCTCCTTTTATCCATGTCTCATTTTCATAGTTCTTTGGGTTTTTTTTCTGACCTCTACCCAACTGAATGAGTTAATCTCTCTTTTTCTGGTTCCATGTGAAATTGTTTAGCATTGCTCATTTCCTCAGCCATGCATTCTTTACTAGGTTTTATTTTTTCAGTCCTGTTGACTTTTTGGTCCGTGTCTGTAAAGAACACAAGGTAGTTTTCTGTATGGGATAGTTTGTTTCTGTATGGGAAAGTTTGCCAAATACCAGTGCTGCCGACTGCAATGTTGCTGTATCTCTGTCAGCAACATTGATGCAAGATGCTCTTGCCCTTGCACTATCTCTTCCAGTGTTTATATTGTTCGTCTGTAGGTTTAATTAGGAGCTAATCTATCTGGAAAACACTGCAGAAGTGTTTATTTTTTCAGCCAAGGTAATTCTCTACAATGATTCATAGCTTGGCCCCACAAAACAATTCTGGCATGATGAGGGATTGACTTTTTGGGGCACACCAGCCTATTGAGCTAAAAAGTAGGATTGCTTAAACCTGCTTTGCCATCCAAAAATGAACAGTAGAGTGTGGTCGAAGCAGAGCTGGTTATGATGAGCTAATATTCTGCCTTTCTGGGCTGCTTGTTCCTCCTCTCGTACTGTTGATTTTCTTAATAATTAGGCAAATACTGAGAGTCACTATCAGCTGTCAGTAATCAGAAATGAGCTGATGGTGAATCCCTGCTCGCTGCCTGGGTCTCCCCTGGCATGAGTGAATGGTAACAGCCAGAGCCAGCCTGGGTACATGGCACGTGAAGAAGGCCACCAAGGCATCTCACCATCTGGGAGTGGGAGCAGATGAGTGGTACAAACATAAGGGACAATCCAAGGAACAGCTTCCAGCAGTTTAGTTTTAGGTTGCCTCGTGCTTTTCACTGTAAAAAGTTTGTTGCTGTATCATCTTCTGTAAAGCAGGTCATGCATGCTAAGCAGGTACTGTTGAAGTGTCTACTGAGACATTTCTGGTTTCAGCCATTAGGAAGTACTTGGTACTCTAATTTCACAATCCTGCATGTTCATGTTTTTTTTTTTTCTTCATGGAAAGGAAGGAAAATTATTTGTTGCACAGAATGGACTTGTGGGACCTGAATTAAAATTGCATCAATCTGCCACTTCTATACTTCAGGTGACTACCGTATCAATCCAATAGTGTTTGGTTATTGCAAAAATTAAATACAGCTTTTCTGGATGACTTTTTAAGTTACTGTCAGGATTAAGAGCTATGAGGTTTGCTTTGGAGTGTTAGCTCTCAGTCTAGGCAGACTTTGTGTTTGTCTGACTTTTCTGTGATTTGCTACCAAAAATTCAACCTCCTCCTTAGTGGTGGTATTAGTTACAACTATTTTCTGATGGAAAGCTTAAAGTTAACTAAAGCAGAACTTGCTGAAAATCATGTGCTTAATATTTACTGTTCTGCTTTGTTCCTTCCCCAGAGTTATTAATGAGTTGGCAGTTCAAGAATAATGTGCATGGGCCTTTAATGGAAAGACATAAAGATGGGAAGCTTTTATGTTGCCTTAACATGGTACATTTTTTTAAACGGTACAATAAATCATATGCTGCTTTATATTCTTTGATGTCTGTCCTCCAACTAGTCCATTAAAATCAGCATTCCCACAGTATGAGTTTAGTAAATGGGCTGGTTCTTCTGTTTTGTGTTCAATGGCAAAGGAAAAAAAGCCTTACTATGAGGAAAAAAGCTGTCAGGAAAGCTGCTTGTTTTGTTTTTCCCCCCTCCTTTTTAGAGGGGTACTTGTCTGCTTTGGTTTGTGTCTTCTTCTTACCATACTAAGTGTGAGTATGTTTATATTTGCAGCTTTTAGACAGAATGCTTTCTCTTGTTATGTGGAGATACTTTAAGAGAAGCCACTGCAACTTTGAAATATCTTCTATTGTGGTGCTGTTAAAAGAAAAGTGGATAAGCCCACATTCTTCAAAATTGGCTGCTGTTAGGAAACAACCTTCACTGTCTTAATAATTATGGTTTTGCTGAAGACTGATTGTTACTAGATTTAAAGTAAGGCTGAATTGAACAATTTAAAAATAATCCTATTTTTAATGCCACTGTTTTGGTTTTTTTCCCCCTTTTTCTTTTTTTCCCCTTCCTTTCCTTTTTGGAAGTAATGTTTTTTACAAAAACATCCTGCTGACTGCAGAATCCTGCTATTGAGTTGTAAGAAGCCAGAAATAAAAATCTGCAGTCAATGAAAATGATGAAATTTTATTGATTAATAGACTGCTCAATTTGCCATTCTTTCCCATCTCTACTGAAAAGAGGTTTTCTTACAGAAAACTGACTTCCTGATGAAGAAACTCTTTGGGCTGTGATGAGTGATTGCAAACACAAAGTGATTAAATCCCAAAGAAATAATGATTATCCTTGATTACTCTTTATTTTCACCACTAATGTGTAATAGCTGCAGTCACACAGTTACTGCCCATGTCTAGAGCAGTTTTTAGTGACAATTGGCATGCAAAACATTCTTCATACATGGTGTTAAGATGTTAAAGAAAATAATCACTGCCACTGTAAAACTTCTCCAGTTTGGATACCTTTAAAATAAACAAAGACAAACCAATATTCTTAAACATGGCTGGCTGTGCTGTCAAGGAAGCAAATTGACTATTATTCATTTCGGTTTTACGCGTGTGGACTTAGCCTCTACATAAAAGAAAAGCAAATAAAATAATTTATTTTATTAAGTAATTTGAAAATGCTGACCATAAGATCACAAGATGAGGGAGGAACTCCTGTGAAGCCTGAATTTTTCCCTTAAGTATGTGGGAAGCAACCATGCACCTCAGAAATTAGCTTGTATCCAAGTGAGCTAGTAAAATCGGAATAGTTAAGAATATTCTGTTTTGAATCTATTCTGTTTGCCCCATATGTTCACAGCCTGTTTGAATCTCCACATCAGGTGGTACCTTTTGTTCATTTCTCAGAAAACTGTAGAACTGGTGAATATGTAAATATGTACTGCTCTGTGGAAGCGAGCTGGTTCAGTGCAGGTAGTGCCACTTGAAGTACACGTGCAAACTCACCTAGGTCACTGTGATCACGCTGTTAAAGGCCCATGGCTTGAAGCTGGTGTCACAGAAGCCCAGAACAGTTTGAGTTGGAAGGGATCTTAAAAATCATCCATTCCACACCCCTGCCATGGGCAAGGACACCTTCCACTATCCCAGGTTGCTCCAAGTCCTGTCCAGCCTGGCCTTGGACACTTCCATGGGTCGTGCAGCCACAGGTGCTCTGGGCACCCTTTGCAAGGGCCCTCCCACTCTCAGAGTTTGTTCCATATGCATGTGACTAGTTTCCATAGAAGTGTCTTGTCCAGGGCAGAGCTTCCTGGATGTTAGCAGAGTGCCTGGGTTTCTCCTGCTGATGCTCAGCAGAGCAATCAAGCAGCAGGCTGAGTTGACTTTTCATACTCACTGCCTGTTCATTATGAGCAACAGATAATCTGTTTCACGTTGTGAATATACCAAATGTTTCTCATAGAGCAGCAAATATTTTGCACTCTGTCCTTAACAAATCTGTCCTTTACTTTCATGTGTTCTAATGCATGTCACCAAGTGCCACACCCACACGGCTTTTAAATCCCTCCTATGATGGCAACTTCACCACCGCCCAGGGCAGCTGTGCCAGAGCTGGAAAGCCTTTTCCATGAAGGAATTTTCCCCAGTATCCATCCTGAGCCTGTCCTGGCCCAGCCTGAGGCCGTTCCCTCTCCTCCTGTCCCTGTTCCTGGAGCAGAGCCCGACCCCCCGGCTGTCCCCTCCTGTCAGGAGCTGTGCAGAGCCACAAGGTCCCCCTGAGCCTCCTTAGCTGCAGGCTCAGCCTCTTCCCAGCTCCCTCAGAGGCTTTTCATCAGACTTGTGATCCACACATGTATTTAACAGGTATTTGACAGCAAGGCAGTCCATATTCCTCAGGTGAGAGTTCCAATTCAGAGAGAATTGGAGCTTTTATTTGTGATCAGTGCAGTGAAGGAGCTTCACTTTATCAGTCCTTGCTCTTGTTAGAGCTGAAATACAATTCAAGTACTTATTAGCAATGTTCTCTGTGGCTTAATGAAAGGACAGATGTTTCAGTTTTGAGTTTCCAGTTTTACATTCATTCATTAACCAGATGTCATTTCCACAGGGACTGTAGAGAAAAGTTGGTACCACAGTTGGTTGTACCATTTCTGTTGTGCCACCTTGTGAATCTTGGCTCTGGCATCTTCAACCCAAATCTTAATGTAATTTACCTTCTGTCTCTTCACTGCACAGGAAAATACCCAGACAGCTTTTTCCATGTCTCTCAGTTCTCTTTCCTGCCCAATCAAAGGAAAGAAAGTCACTGCTAAGTTTGGCCCAAGGTACTTAGGAATGAGCTGCTATTTTTTTTTACCCCTTCACAATATTGTCTCCATGAGTCCATCCTTGGGGATGTATTTCACTGGTGTGTGTCTATTGGGGTGGTATTTCTGCTGCAATTCCCCTTCACTAGGTATTTCATTTGAGTGAGCTGAAATTTTGTAGTAGCTGTTGCCTAGTCTTGAGTGTGGCAAAATTCACTTTTGTGTTCTTCTTGTATGAATAAGAGGCTGTAGTTAATTTTTAAGCGTTAAACTTCATTTTAGTACCAAAAAAAATTACTGGAGTGTTAAAAGCTTTGCTGAAGATCTGAAAGCCTTGCTTGCTTGCCACTGGTTTTGATCCTGGCAACTTGTAGAAATGAAACAGCTCTGTGGAATTTTTTTGCGGACTTTGTGTGGGTTTTAGTAACTCAAAAGAGAAGAAAAAAGTCTGTAAGAATGCTATACTTTGAAACCTAAACTTAGAAATTAGGGAGAAAATGAACCATAATTCAAAGCTGAATGTCTGCATTTAGGATTTAAATCCTGGAGTAATTACAGTAACCACTCTGACTGTGTCCCCAGGATCTTTGGATAGTGGGAGGGGTCATGTTGTGTTGGATTATGATTTTTCAGTACCTAAAACTCTCTACTGAGTTGTTGTCCATTGTAATATTCACCCTCCCTGCCTGCCAGGTCTTGGGAAGGAATAAATCCTGATGACAAACAGCCAGCTGGGCAAGTTTAGAAGTTTTTGTTTTTTTTTAAAGTGTAAGGTCACACAGACCTAGAAAACTGTGTTGTTCATAGTTGCTGGTGGCGTGCTGGTAGTTCTTTTCTTGCTCAATACCATTTGTTTTTAATTACTCTGCATGTTTGTAGTACTGGAACAAGAGGCCACCTTTGAGACCAAGCCTAATGTTTTTAAAGTATATATCAAAGTATAAGTTTGTTCTTTCTGAGTCTTGTGTTTCAAAGCAGTTTGTAAGAGAAGAATGAATGCTGGTAATTGATATCAAGACAAGCCAATCTGTGTAATCTAAAATTGTCTTAGGATCTTCAGCTGTAGGTGAAGAGCTGTCTCAGCTGTCATCTCACTGCACAGTAAATTAGTCTGATATACAAGAAAATTTGCAGGCATCTTAAAACTTAATTTGACATCTCTATCTTGAATAATTTCCTGTTGAAGGGTTTTGAAATAATTTTTTTGACTGCTCTTTCTACAGTGTCTTCTAGTCCTCATGAGCTGGGGAACAGCTCAAACTCCACAGCTTCCAAGAGCATGGCTCTACAGGGTTTTCAGCACTGGAGCTGGTTTAGCAGCTTCCCACACAGCCCCACTGATAATCTCAGGTTGATGCAACAGTGTGCTGTAAACTGGATTACCATATAAATTTTAAAAGGATTGCAAGTGTTGAACTAAATTTTTTGACTGTCCTTTAATTTGTTGAACTTCATAAGTCCCTGAAGGTCTGGATATATGTTCAGTCTGTGTAGAGGCTCTACCATCTCTTCCAGAACACTGAGCAGAAGATATGATATGTTCATATGTTCATGATATGAGCAGTTCATCATATGACAAGAGGTGATAGTTTTAAACTAGGAGAGGGTGGACTCAGACAAGATAGAAGGAAAAAATTTTAATGACAGTGGTGGAACAGGGTGCCCTTTACTTATTAATATTCATATTGCTCAGTGTGTCACTGAACACGGTATCTGATGATTTGTCTTGTTTTCCCATCTGTTAAGGTTGTTTTTAAGGATCAGTTGCCCTACACTGGTAGGTCAGAAGTATGTGTTTGATGCAGCTGGTGTGGTTTCAGTGGTTGCTGTCAGGTTTTGCTTTAGTGCTTTATTGTTCTTTTCAGATGATGTTTTTCTGAGGCATATCACATGGCAATTAATGAAGTTGGGAACAATTTGCTGTATCTGATGTGATTGTTGCACTACTATAATAACATTGGTTAAAAGGAAAGAGCTGCTTAGTTTGAGATTGAGGTTTATTTTATTCATATTTTTAGAAGGGCATAATTTCATGTGAAATTTCTTGTAAAAAAAGATAAAGTTCTTTCTGGCAGGTGCTGTTCTATTTGTATTTTTGTGAACACCAAGCTGAGCATGGCAGCACTGAAGTTGCAAAACTAGCAGTAATAAAATGCTCATGGAATCACAAAATCCTTTAGGTTGGAAAAGCCCATGAAGACCATGGAGTCCAACCATACCCCAGCATTACCAAGGCCACTGCTGACCCATGTCCCCAGGTGCCACATCCACATGGCTTTTAATCCCTCCAGAGATGGGGGCTCCACCTCTGCCCGGGGCAGCTGTGCCAGGGCTGGACAGCCCTTTCCACAGAGGGATTTTCCCCAGTATATGACCTAAAACTCCCTTGGCATAGCTTGAGGCTGTTTTCTCTCATCCTGTCCCATGTTCCCTGGGAGAAGACACTGATATAATTTCATTCTAATAAACATTTCACTTTTGAATATTAGTCTCTTGTTTTATAGTTGCTGTGCTTCAAAAGGGTATTGCATTGCCTGATGTTAGGAAGACAGAGCATTGGAATGAGTTGCTCAGCGAGCTTGTAGGGATACTCAAAAGCCGCCTGGACACAGTCAGGGGCTGCTGGCTCTAGGAGATCCTGCTTGAGCAGGGAGGTTGGACAAACTGACTTCAATGAGCTAATGGATGACTAAAATTAAGTGCTTCATAGAAAGATGTTATTACTGTTTTGTAATGAACTTTCACTTCAAGTGCAGGAGCCCAATTGCTTGTGTAACCAGTTTTGTTTTTTTTTTCTCTTACCTAGTGCTGATTTAAAGCTCTTGGAAGAAGCCACAATCTCAGTCTGCAAGTCTTTAGGTGAGACCTTGTGCCATCTTTTTTCCATGTACTTTACCAGAAAAATTGGGAAACACCATCCCTTTGCACATTCATGATTTTAGCATTCTATTTGTATATGTTGCCCTACTAAAATTAAAGCAGTGTAAAGAGTGTGTTTATGTATACCCAAAACCTTTACTTCCATTGTCAACTCTTTTACAGAACCTGATATGACTGCAAAGTTTAAAACAAGTATTTCCATCTCTACTATATTTTTTTCCTTTTGCCCTTTAAGCTGATCAGTAAGGGGAAGGAATTAGAGGATGAAAGGAAGGGATGATACAAATGTGATCAGTGCTTTTGTGAGAACGTGAAATGTAGTTGTGAAGACTTGCCCAGTTTTCTGATGGGAGACAAGTCTTGGAAAGGAAGCAGTATGAGTATGAGTATCCCATGTTTGGGATATTTTAAATGTAGGATTAATAGTATTTAGAGAAAAATTGTGGACTAAATAAACCACATAACCCATGTACTAGAGAATCTTGAAAGAAGAATGCTCGTACAGAAAAACAAGACATATTGTGCTTTATTTAGAACTTTATTAGAACTTTATTTAGAATTTACTTAAGACATTGAAATTTGGGGGTTTTTTATATATTATTTGCACTAGATAGTGTCAGCTTATGCATA
Organism: Lonchura striata; assembly: GCF_050655825.1. Classification (NCBI taxonomy): domain Eukaryota; kingdom Metazoa; phylum Chordata; class Aves; order Passeriformes; family Estrildidae; genus Lonchura; species Lonchura striata. Next base: position 86,026,693 of record NC_140740.1, on the reverse strand, counting down.
CTTTGTAATTGTATCTTGTTTTTCCTCATCTAGTTGAGAAGAATCCTCGAACAGGAAACCTTGGATCTTTGATTAAAGTCTTTCTTTCTAGAACCAAAGAGTTGAAAATTTCAGCAGAATGTCAGAAGTAAGTGCCCAGAAAAGAGCTGTGTGTGCCGTTTAATTTTATACTGCTCCTTTTGAATTTTTTACATTGCTAATTAACATGCTCACAGACCGAACCTTAGAATTCTCTTAGACTGCTGTTTGAAACAGAACAAATGTCTAGTACTTCTCTAAACACAGAAATTAAGTGTAATAGGTAAGTAGATTACTGGGCAAAAATACATATTTTTGTGTTAGATGAACACATTTCTATATAAATGGTGTAAACTATGGGTACTACTGCCTTAGAAATTTTTAAGAATTGTCTGAACTTTTAGGCTGAACTTAATGTATGAGCCAGTATTCTGTCTTGAAATATTATAAATATCTATATCTATAAATATTTAAATAGGTATGAAAATTCTGCTTTCCGGTTATGTCATGCAGCTGCTATTGGTTTTGTTGCCCCTTTCAGCAGCAGGAGAGAACTCCCAAGAGGTTACTTGTGCAGACTGGGGTTTTTTTGCAGGAGGCTTTCTCTAGTTGTTCCCTTACACCCACAGATAAATGTCTAACTTTCATCAGATCTGGGGCTGGAATTCCTCCCTGTTCCGAGGACTGCCAAATTTTTTGTTGCATCTAAAGTAAGAAGTTATTTGTGCCCAGATAGCTGTTGCTGTTTTAATCCTAAGGTACCTTGAAAGTGCAGCTTTGGGCAATAGTTGCATGGGCTTCTCAACAGTTGTTTACTGGGACTCAAAAAATTTTATGCAGATGTATTTCCCTTTCATTCAGAAAGCTTGGAAAATATTTGTGTGTGTTGCATAAGAAAATCCCGCTGTATGGTGCTCATGAAGTCCATAAATGCCTACTGTCATCTGAAAGCTGTTCACCCGGGAAGAGGCTAAGGTTCAGGGAACCAGGAAGCTTTCAAGCCTAAACCTGTTGGAAATTTTCAAGTGTTTGTGTGCCTTGAGTCCATAGTTTCTAGAGATCTCTAGAAGTTTGCTGAACTGTTTGGTGAGTTCCTCAAAGAGTTCTGTCTGCTGCGGTGTTTTTAATGGCACAAATGTAGTTAGGGATAATTTTGTATTTTCTAAATGACTTTTGAATACATTCCCATTATGTTTTCTGTAGCATCAACTGCAGACTCCCTACTTAAACACTATGGCTTTTCCTTGCTTCAACTGTAGAACATTGTCTACTCTGACATTTATTTTCTTGTGGCTTTTGATGCATGTTTGCTGGTGAAGCATTACTGATTCTTGTTTGTTCTTTTCTAGCCACCTCTTTATCTGGCAGGCTCACAATGCACTATTCATTATTTGCTGTTTGCTGAAAGTATTCATCAGTCGAATGTCAGAAGAGGAGCTGCAACTTCATTTTACTTATGAAGAGAAAGCAGGACCAAGCTCATATGGTGGGTACACACAAGTGCAAGTGAAACAAACATCCCATTGGAAACTTAAATGTTGTAATGTCTGTAGATGTGGCATATGGGGTTTAGCGCTGGACTATTGAATTAGGTTAATGGTTGTACTTGATCATAAGGGTCTTTTCTCTCAGATGCTTTAGGTCTAAATACTTCTATGATTCTATGGGTTTTTTTGACTCACAATCCCAAACTTTGCTTTGAAACCAGAAATTAAGTGCTAGAGAGTTTGATTTAGCTTAATCTGTCTTTTTTGAGCAGTTGTTGTAATGTGGAGCTGTAGATCAGCCTGAGCTTTAGTGATTTTCATACAGATTAAAGGGTGGTAATGGTCCTATTCAGAGTAATTGTGGTGAAGGTGGCCATGTACTAACATTGGAATATTGATATTGCAATTTAATGCATCTTTTCACATTTTTTTTATAAACCAGCAGTGGCCACAGATTGGAATGAATACTATTTTTAGGGATCTAGTGATCAAAAGTAACAGTCCTATGGTTAGAATTGACCCCTTGAGAAAGCAACAGCTAAAATGTAATTTGGGGGCAAATTTTCCCCTCTGTTTTGTAACTACTTTTACTATACTATCTAACCCTTTGTGACTGCTTGTTTCACCTCCAAAGCTGGTAACTCATTCCATGGCTCAAACTCAAAATCACAGCTGTTTGCAGCTGCCTGCCAGGGTCTAAAATGCTTCTGACCAAGGCCTGGAACCTCTAAAAATGTCTGAGAGACATTCTGAGTTCCAACAAGAGTACAGAATTTAGGCAGAATTACTAAAATGGGCTCATGTCCAGGAAATGGAGTATGTGTTATACAAGATGGAAGATGGCAGGAGAGATGCTCTTTGAGTAAGAATAATACAAATGTGTTCAAAATTAGTTGCACTCTCTGCCACAAATCTTTGTGTAGCCCTATATCATGATGCTCTCACAAATGATGGATAAGGCTTTCACGGTAGCCTTGATTTCTTTTGCTTTGGGGTAAATCCTGGAATCATTTTGGCTGGAAAAGCCCTCTAAGGTAAGATGATCAAGTCAACCCAGCACTGCCAAATCCAAGTCAAAGTACTGTTCAGTGTTTAATTTTATGTTGTTCGCTGCATGAAATCCAAAAAGTCTCAGAATACTAGAGCAGTGTGAGTGGATGGTGTGAGAACAACCAAGAGTGCCTGACTGTGGATTTCCTGCAATGAGGACACATGTTGAGGGCACCGAGTCACTGCTTGCTCATCGAGCAGTGAAAACTGTTCATTAAAATCTGTTTAACTCCTTGGCACCTGCCAGTGCTCTGGGGAAATCAGAACTGTGGTGCCAAAGGATTAAGTGCTACATGTTGAAATTATTTAATGCATTTAAATTGTGATGAGTGATCTCCAGGAGGGAAGTCAGCTCACTGATACACTGGAAAGGAGTATCTGCTTGTGTGTAAGATATCCCTGCAGACTGCCTGTGGGTTTATTCTTGGATTAAAAAAATGGCTCACCTCTTGCTTCAATGTACAGCATGCCACAGGGGGATGGGTGGAAAAGCTGAGACTTTTATCAGCTGGAACCCCTGTGATCTTTATTCCTTGCACTGGGAGTTCCTCACAGTGTGGTATGGAAAGTGATTCTTGTCACTGGGGTAGACCCAAGTTTATCCCATGTCTAGTAGCACTTGACTGTAATTTACAGTGACATTTATTAGCAATAATTCTGTGCATATTAATAGCAAATGTACTTAGCAATTACCTCTGAGCAGATTGTTCATGGGATGTTGTTGATTAGGAAAGTAATTGTGTGTGGTCTGCTGGTGAGGCAGGAAATGAGCTGCTCCTTGCCTCCTCTTTGGGTTTCCAGTTGGAGATGGTTCCTGTGAACTTCTTCAGGGTGTTGAGGTTCATAACATGCTGAGGTTACATAGCCATTAGTTTTGATTCCTAAAAATCTTACTTTAAAATATCTACAGAAGGTGGTAATAAGACATATACCTTCCTATAGTTCTTGTGCTCAGCTATAGGAAGGTGAAGTATCATGAATGAATTGTATTAAACTGTAGTTGTGCTAGGGCCTGTTAAAAGTAAGCAGAAGAAAATGAAGTGTTTTGTTGTTTGTATTTTTATAATTAAGTGTAGCTTTCTTGAATTTTTGATGTCTACTTTTTGGAAAATAGAATATTCGTGTAATTATTATGTATAAATTATTATAATAATATTAATTTCTTATTATAATATTATTATTCCTATATTCATCTTAATTTTACATGGATTCATTAGTATGTTTACAGAAATTTCGCTATCTTTGGTGAACATGCTTTTTAAAAATTAAGTTCTTAGTCATCCATACTGTTTTTTCATTTGCCAGAGCTTGGCATTATTTATAATTCTTCAATTGTGAGCATAAAACAAAGCCTTATAAAAGACATTATTATATAAACTTTGTGATGTAAATAAAATATCCATATTAAAAGAAGTTTTAATGCAATGTCTGAATTTTGAAGTTTCTGTATTTCCTTACTCCCTGGTCAGTAGTCATTGGAAAGAACAGTGCAACACCCAACAACACAAACAGCTTCTTTATGCTGTGGTCCATTTTCATATGCTCTGTTCAGTCTCTTAGCCTTCTGAGAAAGGTTATTTTCTTTTCAGGATCATCTCACAACTCCTTTGGAAGTCACTCTGTGGTGGTGTTTGCTTCCCTATGAATATCACATTTTTATCCTTCTGGTTGGACATTATCTTCTGGTGCCATGCTCTCAGATTTAAGTACAGCACCTGGGAGCTCAGAGCACTTCACTGCAGTGCCAGCACATCAGCATGCTCACACTGCAGTCAGCACCTGCTCTGGGGTATTTGGTGTGTCAGGGAGAAGTGTATAATTATAATCTGGTGTATGGAAAGTGTCCCTGTCACTGGCTGTTCAGAAATACAGGCTGTATATGACATAGTCACGATTGTTCAGATAGCATGTTTTATAGTTGCCTTGTCTGGAAGAATTCTTCTCTCAGATTTTGCAGTTCATATGCTTTCACTTTTTCTGAATGTGCAGTTCATACTTTTTGCTGCAACACTGTGCTTTAAGCTCAGAAGAAAGCTGTGCAACTGTGCTTTGTGTCATAAAATTGGATTTTTTTGAGGTTTGAGTGCATGGGTGTACTTTAGCCTAACAAATAAATTGCCCTGGATTGAGTCCCTGCTAATAGTGCTGTTATTGATTTCCTTCAAAAGAAGGCCTACCATTAATAGAAATGTATTCTTTTTGAGGAGTTTCAGATGGTGCAGCCTTTGCCTCTTCATCCATAATTGGAATTTGCTTACAGTTTTTGAGAATATTGGAGAATTTTGATTGCAGGAAAGTCCACAGAGAGACTAAACCCATTTAGTTTAAGATTCAGTGAAAATGTCTTGATATGAATAAATCCTGAAGTGGGGTCAGCATCTGCTCAGCTGAAGTTGGAGTTAGTGTCACTAACACAAATCATTCATTTTTCCTATGTCTGTATGCTGTAATTTCTGCAAAGTCTTTAACTGTATTTTGACTCAAAGGTGCAGGAGAGCATGTGCTGAGTATTGTATTTTAAATCAGACTGTCAATTCATTTAAACTGTTCCCTGAGCTGTAGTAGGAAGCTTTATTAATTATCTGTACAGGAGTTTTTAAACACAAGGCTACTAAGGGCTGTTTGTGAAATATTAAAGCAAATAGGAGAACACAGCGAAGGGAAGAAATAAAACCACATTTACTGTGAGCCTTAAATGATTTCATGAGTGTTCAGCTATCACATAAAGGAAATGAGGGAAGGCAATCAATTTAAGTACTCATTATTATCAAGTAGAAGTTGTAAGTTTTTGAGGGTAATTAGAGCTGAAGATCAAACCACAAAACCTGTGGAAGCTCTAAGTCTGTTTTGCAAGGAATTATTTATTACTTGTATCCAGGTTCTGTATGAGCAACAGGGTAGAAAAACAAGTAGCATTTAAGATGAGGCTATACCTTGTTATGCCTGAATATCTTACTGATGTTGATCTTAAGCACATCCACCAGATCAGGTCTTACCAATGTAGTAGTTAGGTTCTTGAGAAGATGGAGCTGGACTGGTTTTAAAACTGGGGCCTCCTGGCATCTCTACGTTCCTCTGCATAAGCCATTTTAGCTGTGTAGTGTGTGCTAATCCAGTGGTGGGGGTAACTTTGAAAAAGTAAAAACAAATGAAAAAATTGCATTACAAAAAAATTTTAACAGTGTATATAAATATGTATATATATGCTTATATACATATATCTTTGTATATATATATGTATATAAATCTACACACACACACACACACACATACACACACACACACACACACACACACACACACATAAACCAAACCCAAAACAAACAAACCTCACCAAAAAGTCAAAATCCATTAAATTACTTGCAAAATAAAATAATCCACATTTGAGGACTTAAATATAGCTGATGAAAAAATGGTACTTCAGCATAACTGGACATTTTAAAACCTATGTAATAGCAGTCACATCTGCAGTGGAGTTCGGAAGATACACCTATGATTCCTCTCCCTTCTCTAATTTTATCTGGACAGGTTCACCCTGTACTTATTTTCCCCAAGGCTTTACAGGTCTTTGATCCAAGTATGTGATCTATTAATGTGAATGAGTCTTGTGTGTATTGTCTTTATCCTGCTATTGAAAGAGGCATTGTTTATGAAAACACAGAGTGTTCTGTGTTTATAGCTCTCTCTCACGTTATAGATTTGGCTTGCATCCTCCTCATTGTCTTGGCAAGATGAAAATTAAACAAGAATGCATGTTCTCCAATTGGGAAAAGGATACATTAATTACTGTAGCTGAACGACATTGATTACGGCAATTAAGCTTTTTTTTTTTTTTTTAATAACATCTTTCATTCTATGGGACTGTACTAACCCAGTCTTTTCTTCCGTTATTTTGAATATTGTCTTGAGGGAAAAGCCTTCTTTCATATTCAAATAACCTTATTCTCTGTTCAGATGAGTTGTGCATACAATGTGATGGAAAATAGTTATGTTTTAAAAATGCACTCACTTTACTTTTTTAACCTTTTTCTTATCTCTTTTTTCTGTTAGGAGGAAAAATAGGTAGTTGTTGGGAACTTCTAGCAGTCTTGCTTTATAAGCATTTTCTAGGTTCAGAAAGCCTTAGGAGAATGTCACATTCAAGTTACTTTAGAATATATTATCTGTGCTCCATTATTGGCTGTGGTTTCTGTCCAAGGTTAAATACCCTGAGCAGTTCTTGGTTTTACTCACAGGAGCTGCATTGTGTTACTCATGGGGGATTCTATATAAAGGAAACCATGTTTCCGTGATAAAAAACTGATTTCCTTTAGAATATGCAGTTCACTAGGTGACAATTTTTAATGTGTTTTTAATAAACTGATTGTGGAAAGAAATAATTTTGCTTTATAGTGAATATTCCCCCTGGTGTACTTCTTAAAATTGAGTTCTGTATTCAAGAACAAACTTGGGTTAAGCAGAGTAACACCTCTGTAACCTGGCTATAAAGCTGTGTTTATGGCAGGACTTATTTATTTGAAAATACAAAATAAACAGGCATTTGGGTAATTATTGTGCTGCAATGCTGTAATGCAGGGAATCAGCTATGCCACTTTTAAGTCATTCAGCACTATAAACCCCTCCACTTCTTTATGATGTTGTAGGTTTCTCATCATAATTTTATTTTGAAAGCAGAATAAATCCTGAGATGAGCCAAGAGATTTATCTTCTGGGGTTTTATATAACTTCAAGTGGTTTAATGCGTTTTTTCTCAATAAGTCTTGAAAGTCTTTTGTTACAATTGCTTTTAAAAATTACTGATGTAAAGTATGAACAGTTTTATTGCTTAGAATATTTGCAAGTTTTTAAATAATTCTTAATCACTGCATGCATTTTATCACATTATATATGACTAGAGAAAGATTTCTGTTCCCTTAAAATGTACCAACTTGTCATTGACAACTTCCCCAATGAATAAATGTATATCCATGAAAACATTGTATCTATATTACTCTAGAGCAGGGGCTACCTGTTTAGTAACCACATTCTTTTGATGTTCTTTTATAATGTTGCTCAGTCTATACTAGGCAAATGAAACTGTCTCTGATTATTCTGCGCTTGTGTTTGGAAAACAAAGTGGGAAAATATGTGAAGTGCAGGGAATTTTGAGAGGGCATTTAACTGTGGGACAGTGAGAAGTCACCGGTGATTTGTTCAGCTGTTAGTAATAACACTGTTTAATATGATCTTCTGTACTAGCAAAGGAAGGCTGGATGTGCTAAATATTAGCACATTCCCACAACAGCAACATCTCATTTAATTTATGCAGTTGTTATTGGTTACTTTTTTATGCAAAAAAGAGAAGGCATCACAATTTTCTCTGTTAATAATCTCAAGTGCTTTCTATTTCAGGAAAATGTCCTATCTCCTTTAACAGCTAGAACTTCTAATTTTTGTTCCTTAATTAAGATACTGATCATCTACACTTGTGTGTTTGAATCTTTGCTTTGTTTTGGTATTTGAAAATCCAGAAATTCTTTGCTGTGTTTCTTTTTTAGGAGCAGAGTGTGAAGACCTCATAGAAGAGTTGCTGTGTTGCCTTGTCCAGCTCATTGTTGAAATTCCCCTCTTGTAAGTAGGCTTTTTTCTTTTTTTTAACTTAGTCTTCTTTTATAAACTAAGCATTTGAGAGGATATGAAACTTGTAGTAATGAGTTTATAATATTTAAATAGTTGTATTTGAATGTTCCATGTGATGGAGCAGTACAGATAATGTTAAGCTGCTGCCAGTGCCAGCCCTGAATATTCTCTTGGAAGAAGTACATGATGAAGGTCTCACACGCAGTTCAAACCATCAACAGAAGTTATTCCGTTTGTTTCAGGTACCCCTGTCAGCACACAGACAGTAACTGGTGGAAATGGTTGTGCTCATGGTACAGGGGAAGGTACAGTGGAGGTGTCACTTCAGCTCTGGGGTATGCAGTAAGGTGAAAACTAAAGTTCTTCTGCAGTTCTGTGGGGGTTTAAATTGCAAAAATAAATCATACTGTGCTATTTAATACTGATTTCTAAAATTCCAGTGAATTGATGTGTGAAGAAGGGACAAGAGAAATTAATAAATGGAATGTTTCTGTAGATCTCCAGATTTGTTTACATGGCTTTTTTTCATGCATCTGTTGTATTTGAGAAATGTTTGATTCCACGTATTCCGCGTCTTTTTGGGAAATGTGTCATAAAACATACTTCAGTGTTTTATGTAGGAGAGCATGCTTTGTTCTTTGGGGAAAAAAGTGTTCTTTCACTTTTCTGGAAGTGTTCTGATGACTTTTGACTATTTTCCCCATGATAAACTTTACTAAAAGTAGAGTGAGCAGTGTTAAATTAGTTGTTAAATTGCATTGTAGTCTGTGTCTAAAATGTAGTGCCTGAGCTGAAGTGTGGCAGCTTTGGAGGAGTTTCAGATTGTCTGTTACAGTGTAGTGTAGAGCTCTGCTATCTTGTAGCTGGGATTGTTCTTTTTGCTGGAAAACTGACAAAGATGCCATGTTTTTTGAAACACTGCTGTTATTAGATGCAGCTCTGTCAACGTTAACGTGAGGGATTTGTGTAGGTAGAGTGTAATGAATTAGTGGTGTGATTCAAAGTGTCAGTTCACAGAGCTTGTCAGGACTTCCTGGAGCACATACAAGCTCTGTTTGGAGCGGATTAGAGGAAGTACAAAGGGCTTAGAGGACTGTGATACACGGGCAAGTTCATAAATCCTGCAGGGTTTTATTTTTCTTTCTTGGAAGTACCTGTGTGTGTGTGTAGTCTGGTATCCTTTATTCTGCCTTTCCAGCAGGAGAAATATGCCAACATGATATTCCTCACCCACTTTTACAACTGAACCTCTCAGCAGCTGTTTCTGTGTGATGTGGCTGCTGCAAGTAGAAGCAGCTGCTGAAAGCAGTTAGATTATTACAAAATCTAATTCTAAAATGGCTTATTTAAAAAGCAAATTATAAAGTCCATCCATAATTTGATATTCAGCTATATCAAAAACTTACATTTCATAAGAGAGAGATGTGGAAGACTTTTGTTTTGTGGTTGGTTGTTCTTTTTTTGTGAAATAAGTTATTTTAGCTAAACTTCTCCTGAAACAGCATGTTGCTGATTGCTAATAAATACTAACACTTACAAAAATATGTATTACTGTCTTGTTTATCACTAGAATATGTTTAACAATGTGATAATGCCTTAACTAAGAATTTTGTTCCCATATAATCAAAAGGGAAATAGATAGGGGAAAGGACATACTGGAAAACTTGTGCTCTCTAATACACAGTCCAGCTGTGTTCTTCAAAAAGGTGTTATAAGGTATTACTTTATTTTAAATTTTGTTCAAGAGAGTGATGAGGATGGTTTTCATAGTGAGTTTCCTTGCTTACCTCCCTCTCCCTGGTCAGGTATCACTAGAGATTCTTTGCCTGTTTTGTTTCAAGGGACTAGTCCATTTTTGTCTTTAGCTGGTACGAATCAAGAGAACTGCAAGCCTAGTATGTGAATTTGGGGAAGGAATTTATTGAGTGGAGTACATGAAATATTCAAAATTGTAATGATCAAACTTGTAGGATCACCTGTGAGAGAGCAGACAGTTCTGGCAGCTTGCAGTGGCACTGTAAGAGAGTGTCTATCTGTAAAGATACTATTAAAGATGATTTTTTTTTTTTTTGTGACAGATCATTAAAATCTCCATGCTTAGCTGGTCTTTGAAGCATATGTCAGAATAGCAAAGATTTTATTAGGAGCATTCAATAGCCTAAACAGAGGATTTTGACCATTAGTGTGTCCCTTGGGTTCTGTAGATGCAGTTTGGTAAAGGAACCGATACAGCTGGCAACTGCTGTCTGAATATATTACTTGCCTGCACCCGTTAAAGCTTGTATTTTTCATCTTCTCTGAAACTGTAACTTTTTTTAAAGCATGGAAAGCCATCTCCACCTTCAGAATGCAGCAACAGAGGTACCTATGCAGCTGTTTTGCACTGCTTCCTTTTGAACATGTTCTGAATGTCATGTCAGGTGCTTGGGTTACCTGTGTGTGGTATTTTGCAGACAGATGCACAGTTGTTCCAGGCTGGTTGTAGAGCAGCCTTGAGGAGAAGGATTTTGGTATATCCTGGTTATATCCCAGAGGTTGTGAGAGGCTGAACATGCCCCAGCCATGTGCACTAGGAGCCAGAAACCTCCTGTGCCCTGGGCTGATCCCCCAGCGTGGGCAGCAGGGCAGGGGGGATTCTGCCCCTCTGCCCCTGTGCTCTGCTCAGAGCCCACCTGCAGAGCTGCCCCAGCCCTGCTGCAGCAGCACAAGGACGTGGAGCTGCTGGAGCCAGCCCAGAGGAGGCCACGGAGCTGCTGCCAGGCTGGAGCCCCTCTGCTCTGGAGCCAGCCTGGCAGAGCTGGGGCTGTTCCCCTGCACAAGAGAAGCTCCAGGGAGAGCTCAGAGCCCCTGCCAGGGCCTCAAGGGGCTCCAGGAGAGCTGCACAGGGACTGGGGACAAGGCAGGCAGGGACAGCACACAGGGAATGGCTCCCACTGCCAGAGGGCAGGCACAGATGGGAGATTGGGAATTAGGAATTGCTGGCTGGGAGGGTGGGCAGGCCCTGGCACAGGGTGCCCAGAGCAGCTGTGGCTGTCCCTGGATCCCTGGAAGTGTCCAAGGCCAGGCTGGACAGGGTTTGGAACATCCTGGGACAGTGGAAGTTGTCCCTGCCCAAGGTAGGGGGTGGTACTGGATGAATTTTAAGGTCCTTTCCAAACCCAAACCATTCTGGGATTTTAATGGTAATAAGCTTGGGCTTGTCAGGGACACTGAATTCCTGAAGGCTCCAGTCTTTTCCTGAATATGGGCAGATGTCACTCACCCCTGAACTTGTTCTAGTTACCAGCCTTGGCAGAATAATCTCTGCGTACAAGTCAACTTAGAGCATATTTGGAAGTTGCAGTTGGACTGTCTTTCTCAAAATTAATAAGGAAGGTGTGGGATGTAGAATAAGATAAATGTCAAATTTCAGTCCCTTATTATGAAACTTTTTTTTTTTTTTTTTTTTTTTTTTTTTTTTTTTTTTTGTTAGGAAAGGCTGCAGAGCCTTTCTGGGAGGCAGAGTATTTCTGTAAGTGTCTGAGGTTTTTACAGGGAATTTAAGAAAATCTTTTGCAAAGTTGGTTTGTATTGGAAAAGGCAAATGTGCTTTAAGGCAGAAATAGGTTGCAGTAGGGGCTCTGGGACTCTGCAATATTGTGGTGCTGTGTATGAGAGTTAATAAAAATATCTTGAATTACCTTTCTGAAAAACAGGCTGTGCTGCATTGTACAAAATGCCAGGGATAAAGGTTTCAGGTTTAATTTTATAGGAAATACAGTTTTCAACAATTAGACTTGTGCAGTCCCTTATAACACTTGTGTTACTGAATGTTGATGTTTGATTTATGGTTCCTTTGGGTGTGCTATGGATACTCTGCTTTTTCTTTGGTTTTGCTAATGTTAGCACTCAAGAGTGTACATTAATGATTAGAACTGCATAGTTGGCAAAAAGATACAATGTTAGTATTTAATTGTATGACTTCTATGTAGAAAGTATTGGTAACATTTTGTTGCAGGATGGAGCTCCCGAAGCTTTAAATTATAAAGGCTTCTTTCAGCAGCTTGTTAAGAGCTGGTATCCATAACTGAACATCTGGTTGTTATCAGTGCATTTTCACTTCATTAAAAACTATAAATGCATGTGGAGGAAAAATGAAATACTGTGATCTAGTTACATCACTCCTAAGTAGCACCCTGTGGTGCCAGTACAATTTAGCTGGTATTTCTATTACATTCCCTTATTTTCTCTAGTTATGGTTTTTTTAGGGTGCAGTCTTAGTTGTTTGGAAATGTTGACACTGTTGACAAAGTTTTGACTCATTTACGGATGCTCGCTGCATTTTATGGGAGCTTAAAAGTCAAATGTAGGACAAAGAAAGGCAATACAATTGATTATAAAGCTCTACAAAATAACTGCAGTGTAGGATAGGTGCCGTGTATGGATGATGAGAAATGTTTAGATTTTCTTTTTCGCCAGTTGTGAACAGCAGAGTGATTAAGAAATGTTTTCTGTTCCAGCTAAGGAGTGGGATATTTTAATTATTTTTGTTCCTTTCAAAAGAACAGGTCAGAATAGTTCTTTTTATAAAGAGTCTATTCAAGGAATTTTTATCAAGATTGTAGTAGCTCCATTATTTGGAAAACATGTGACTTTTGCATTTTTGGCAACTTTGTCTAATCATCAAAGGCAAAATTCCATCTGTTGAAACTGAGGTTGAAGGTAGTGAAAACATCCAAACTGAGAGAGATTTGTGTTGCTTCACTTTGAAGAGCCTCGAAGTTTGAGACTATTGTGCTCTGTTTAGGAGGGAGCTGATTCATATAAAGGGAATTTTATTTTCTGCTGCACCTTGGGGTGGTAGGAGAACCTTTATCTGTATCACATATTCTCACTCTGTTCTAGTTTAATTTTTATTTTAGACCTAGATCAGTATTTTTCTATGACCTATCTGTTCACTAGGTGTGCTTTAATTTGTAGCAAACTTCCTCACCTCAAAGTGCAGTATCAGAGGTCTGTACAGTTTTTTCTACATTATACTGTGTATCATATTCCTAATAATCTGCTTTCATATATGGTTTTCAGCCTGTTTTCACAAAATATTATGGGTGTTTGAAAACCTCTGGTTGCAGGTATTTGTGTCTCAATAGTAAAGACAGGGAGAGGCTGTGAAGATGGTTTGCCTTTCACTTAGGCTGCATCACTGAAATGAAGGATGTGATTCCTGTGGTCTGGATTTGTGTAGAACTCTCTGATGGTCTAATGTAGTTGTTTGATCACCTGGGCCATCTCTTCTTTCCTAGGGGTTGGATGTTTCACCTGGGAGTCTCTGTGGCTGTCCATTTTTATAGGAATTTGGGCTGCTCTTTTGTGTTCTGTTTTTTGAAAAGTAATGTATTTTAATTCGTTTTAGTGGATATTGGTAACAAGACTTGGTGATATGAAAAGTAAATTGAGAATAATACAACTTCTCTGTGCAATATTTAGAAGTCCAGAATTTCTTCTAGTATTTTTAATCTGTAGAGAGAAGAAATAAGTATCAGTGAGGTGAAAATACACACAGTGACATAGTCTTAGATGCTTTAGGAACAGTCTGTGAAAAAAAGCTCCCAAGTTCAGCTCTCATGTTAATCCCTTACATACTACCTTTAGAATATTTCCGTATTGTTGATGCTTCAGGGGCTAAAGCCCCTCTGCTCTGGAGCCAGCCTGGCAGAGCTGGGGCTGTTCCCCTGCACAAGAGAAGCTCCAGGGAGAGCTCAGAGCCCCTGCCAGGGCCTCAAGGGGCTCCAGGAGAGCTGCACAGGGACTGGGGACAAGGCAGGCAGGGACAGCACACAGGGAATGGCTCCCACTGCCAGAGGGCAGGCACAGATGGGAGATTGGGAATTGGGAATTGCTGGCTGGGAGGGTGGGCAGCCCTGGTACAGGGTGCCCAGAGCAGTTGTGGCTGCCCCTGGATCCCTGGGAGTGTCCCAGGCCAGGCTGGACAGTGTTTGGAGGTTTAGTGGGAGGGGTCCCTGCCCATGGCAGGGGGTACAATGAGGTGATTTTTAAGGCCCCTTCCAAGACAAACCATTCTGGGATATTTTTTTCCTCACCCTATTCTCCAGTTCAGAATACCCAGCATGGGGAAGATGCAGTATGAAATATCAGAGATGTTTTCTGCTTCCAGTGAGTGTTCGCTGAGTGCCCCCTTGGAACATCTCCCAAATGTCTGGAGTCAGCTGTAATGAGTATAGAGCATTATCAGCTGCCACAGTGCATGTGTGCCATCAGTGAGTGTAAAATTAGGAATGTTTCCAAGAGGAAAGATTATGTTCTTTTTGAGTTGTTGTACTTGTATCCTGAGACTGATAGCCAGATATTGTATTTGCTTTTCAGTTTTCAAAACTGATCCTATTCTCTGTGGTGACTCCTCTTTCACCTTTCTGGTGGGCCCTCAGGAAGCAGGAAAATGAAACCTGGTTCCTGTATGATTTGAGACTTTTTGTATGAATCAGCCCTTTTGGCAACTCTCCTAAATTAGAAAATGGGTTACCTTTTAACCTTTTAATACTCGGAGTAGACAGCTCTGGCTGGGTGAAAGTTCAGGAAAATATTTGAACAGGGAGGGGGCTTGGTCTAGGGGTGGGAGCTGAAGTTTGGAGTTTGGTTTCTGACTGTTCAGGCTGTTTGCTCTGTAGGTGTGAAATAATTTATGAGCTCTCAGCCTCTGTGTGCTGATATAGAAATAGCTGCATTTCACTGACTAATTAAAGTGTTTACAACAGCATGTGCCTTCAGAGTGTTAATTGGAGTTTGCAGCTGAGATTTTGCTCTATGGTGCCTCTATGCTTCACCTCAGTTCCTCTGTCACAGACCTCTCTCTCACAGGCAGGGAACAAAGCTGAATGATTGGGAGCACAGAAAGCGCTTGTGAGCGGTGCTTGGCCCTGGAGAGAAGCCAGCAGCAGCAGGATGGTGACACATAGGTAGATTGTTGAAGTTCTTGGTAGGTGATGCTGATAGGAGGTCATCCACGTGGTTTTGAATGGATAAAGCAGATGCCAGGATACTGGGGAGCTGTGGTTTTAACAGGACCATAGTTCTTGTTCTGTGTGGGGTGATTGCATCATTTGGGAACAGTATTTGGGCTAAGGTTGGATGGGGCTTGAAGTGACCTGGACTAGTGGAAGGTGTTCCTGTCTGTGTCAGGGAGTGGAACTAGATGAGCTTTAAGGTCCTTTCTGACACAAACTAGTCTAGGATTTGATTATTCTAATTTACAAGTTTGCCACCAAAGTTAATATATAAAATAAATCAACTAAAATGTATGTTCTTGGTGGAAGACCAGAAGAGGAGTGATATTCTCTCCAGCCCATATCCTGGAAGAATTAGGTACTGCACCAATTTCTTCTAAAGCAGTACTACTGTATGTCTAAATACATAGAGCTGAAAAGAGACAAACAGCTGTAGAGGTCCCAGAGGAGCCCAGGATCTCTACCTGACAAAGCAGATTAAAATAGAATGTGGTCTGACTCAGTGGAATTTATTTCCCAGAGGTTGTGAACTTTTCATCCCTGGAAGTGTCCAAGGCCAGGTTGGGACACCATGGGATAGTGCAATGGGACTGGATGAGCTTCAAGGTGCCTCCCAACCCAAATAATTCTGTTATTCTAATTTTTGTCTTTTGATTTAATATGTTGTTATCAATGATTACTATAAATCATACAACTCCTTCATTGTTTAATTTAAAAGTTTTTATTGAAATGATCTGGCATCATTTGCTTTTGGAAGGAAAGAACTGATGTATGAGTTTTTCATTGAAATGTAGACACCAAACGTGTTATACACACACACATTTGTTCTGCTAGTATTGGGGAATCTTGGATTTTGGAGCTCTGCATTCTATGAAGAATCCATAATTTAACATAATATCAGATAGATATAATATGATGTGTCTTTTCTTCAGAGAATACATGTTTATGTATAAGGTTTGTTGCCAGAAATCAATTTTAGCTTGGGTGTCACATGGGAGAACCTGGCCTGCTCCATCTGGTCCAAGGATGTCACTGCATACAAGGTATGGTACCAGGAGGACAGCTGCCTGGGATAAGAGGAGAACCCAAATGCAGGAGAGAAATGATTCCTGTGAGTTCTGGACTTCAGTCTATCTCAGATTCTTTCTGTGTGAAAGATGTGTGTTTCTCAAGATGTCTTTTGAGACAGACCTGTAGTATCTGCCAACTTGTCTACCTGATATGGGAATGTATCTCCCTTTGGAAAGGAGAGAGAATAAAATGAAAACATTTAGAATAACTAATGAATATCCAAAAGAGAAAATCCAAAAGAAGAGAACGAAAAGACTTCTGCATGTTTGGGTACATTGCTTTATGAAGCCTATTTACACAGAATGTGAGCTCTATCTGTGGATTTTTTATTTGTTTTGCAAGACACTTGAGAAGTAAGAAAAAACCAAAAGCCACAGAAGCTCAAAACAACATGTAGTTGTTCTGACTTTCTGAGAGAAGTAGCTAAATAATTTTGACATGTAATTGATACATGAGTTCATTATTTCTAGTTTCCTCCTTATCTGCAAGCAAACAGTTTTCAGGGGAAGTTGAAGATCAGCATAAATTCCATGTAAAGTCATTCTGTATGACTGATAGCTTTGAATAAAAAAAAAAATCAAAACCAAGACCCTCTATTATATAGTCTCTCAATATAAATAAACAATGTGTTCTTTGAAGTTGAAAGAGGTGCTGGTAGTTCTTGTGATCCTTTAGAAATGCCTGAGTTTCAGAGAACCATATATTTGACCCATGGTGGATAAAATAATTTTGCTCTGAAGCTTTATCCTTGTGCGGATAAATTAAGGGCCACTGGATCTGGGGTGTTACTGCAGATATCAGGACCCTGCTTCTGATTATGACAGAACAGATTTAATTTGAACAGATTCTACATGTCTGAGTAGAGTGTTTCTACAGTTATATGTGTCCTGTCTGGGTTTTGAACTTAGAGAAAATGAGAATAACTCACTTCGTCGGACTGCTTGAATTTACCTTTCTGTTTTGGTTTTTTTTTTTAATCTGGGTTATATAAGGATATTGAAAGCAGACTTTTTTTCCTTAGTACAGTACAGTAATATCTTAGTTGGTTTTTAATGCTGATTCTTATCAAAACAGAAAATTATTTTGTAATGTTTCCTCAAATTTGCTATTCTACTTGTGTGGGTTGTAATAAGAATAAATGATTGAATGATTGAAATTGAGAAAAAGTGTACTAGACCCCGAAATTTGTTTCCTCTATGAATACTGACCCAGTGCATGCTGTAGTATGTCATGAAGTTATTACCCTTTTAATTAATCACCTTGGAGTAGGAGACATTGTTCTTGTATGCTCAGCCTTTGTCATAATAAGTTCCTGAATGTTTTTCTTATAATATCAAAAAAGTATTTCCCCAAACTGTTGCTTTTATTTTGATAGAAAAATATTTTTTTCTTTTTATTTTTTTTTTTTTTCTGGTGACTGAACTTTGATAATTGATATGTATGCATATAAGTCCTCTTTGCTTTGATTGGATGTGTGTGGGTGGCGGATTGCACAGCTCCTCTGGTTTGGAGAGGGAGCAGGCACTGTTCCTAGTGCAGGCTTGCTTCTGGCTCAGATGAATTTGCAGTGGAACTAGATCAGAGTGTAACCTCTGGCCTGATCTAATTATCAGCATTTACACTGGCGAACTTCCTCAGGAGTGGGCAAAAAGTCAGGTAACTTGCAGAGAGTAAAAATAATTCAAAAGGACATCATGATTTTCAGGAAAATGTTACTTAGGCAGTATGTCCTTTCCCAACCCTTCCCAAAACTTCAAATGTTTGGGATTCAAATACTCAAATGAAGTGAGAGAAAATAAAAAACAGTGAATATGCACAACCTTCATTTTTAAAAACATTTTTGTATGAGAGCTGGTGCAGTTCTATGGATTATGATCCAGGAAATTGTGATTCCAGTTTGCTGTTGGCTTTGGGTAAATAACTGCACTCTGGAGAAACTCTGGCCTGGAGCTGCTGCAGAAGAGCTTAACTTAAGCTGTCTGTGCATTGTGATGCGTGAAATTCTTATTTTCACACTTCACTGAAATGCATGCTGTTTACAACATATCTGGCAACACACTTGAGAGTATTAAGCCATTTGATTGTGTTAAAAATTAGACTGATTTAATCTAAATAGAATCCTGTGTATTTTAGTGAGGACCACAACAGCTGTGATCCTGAGACTAGTGAAAATCTAGTCTTTTCTGGGGTTAATTTGTTTTGCTTTGGGAAGTTGCACTGTAGTTTTCAAGTCATCATTTTTTCAAAGAAGCATTTAGTTTTATGCTTATACCTTTTCTAACTATTGATAATAAAACTTTTGGAAGGCAACATTGTAACAAAGAAAAATTTAGCACCACTGATTAAACAACATTGATGTTGATTTGTTCTTTGGTATTTTTATTTTTTAAAAAATCTTAAATAGAGGTACTATTAAATATTTACGTTTGACAGTATTAAACAGATTTTGAATTTTCAGTAGGTTCCAGGTCAGAAAATCTTGCTAACTGTTGCAGGGAAACCATAGCAATACTGGATTGTGAAGCATACTGTGAAAATTAAATAGTTACAGTGGGAGAAGCATTAAAAGGACTTGTGGTAACAATTACAATACTTCATAACAGTATTTCTGATAAACTGCAAGATGGTGCTGTTGCACCAAATGAAGTACCTCATTTTGGAGGATATAAAAATTATCTTTGGTTGAAAGTAAGAATGATAGTGGTTCATGTCCAAATCAGTTCATTGTGTTTTAAAAGGTTTCTTGCAGTCTGCAGTTTGTTACTGATTAAGGAGGCAAATGCCGTTTTTCTCTCTCTTTTAAAAAACAAGATTTATAACAAAGTCATTAGAGGCAGAGGTGGGAATGGAAAGCAAAAGATAATTTTAATAGTGTGCCTGTCATCTGTTCTGCTGCACAGCCTTTCCTAGTCAGCCTGTTCTAAATGAACTCTGCTGAACTGTCTTGATGTCTGTATTTAAGCATTGCACTCATTCTTTGTGATTATCTTAAATATCTTGTAATAGGTTGAAACTTTCTACTTCTGTGTTACCTCAGAAATCCCATTTAAAACTGGCCAATGTATGCGGTATCCTGATACCCTGAACATTTTGTACACTTGAGCTGGCATTTGTGTATTACATTCTTCTCAAAGGGATCCAGTTTTCTTGGCAGATGGAGCTGTGTTGGACTAGCTGGACATTCATCCCCTCACTTAGCATAATGGTTGTGTGACAGTTTTGTTTAATAGTACAAAGGACACACTTTTGAGAGATACTTATTATTTTGAGGAAGAAATACAATTTATCAATTGCAACTTGAGTGCTATGAGCAATACCTCTTTTTACATTGTTTTGTCCTTTGGTGTATGAAAAAAGTGCTTATTTCTAAGAAAAACACCCATTTTTGGTATGGAATTATTCTGAGTTTCTTGAATTCGCTGTTTACATGTTCCCAGTCGAAACTCTCTGTGTCACACAGTGTATAACTTCAGGTGAAGCTGCCAAGTATTCTTGGAAATCACCTTGTAAGCAACACAGTAGATTAATCTCTGTAATTTTCCCTTTATTCTGCAGAGATATTACATACAGCATTTCTTTGGAAGCCGTGACAACTCTCATTGTGTTCCTCTCCTGCCAATTATTCCACAAAGAGATTCTGCGAGAGAGCATCATTCACAGATACCTGATGCACGGTCGATGGTACGTCCTGCTCTGGGGTGCTGCCTATGGGCAAAGCAAACGCTGCTGGTGACTTCTTTAGGTTGTTTGTGCCTGAAAACAGAAGGCAGCAAAATGTTATCTTGATAGAAAATTTGTTCTGCTCAAAAGAAAAGAGATCACAAAAGCAAACATCTGTAAAGGCTCTTGGAGGGATTTGGGTGGAAATCTCACAGCCCAGACTTCAGTAAAACTAATTTGGAAATAGTTATTATATTTTGAGGGTAGTTTCACTAGCTTAAAACAGTGTTTACTTTTCAGGATGTTTTTTTGATTCAGCATTGAGTCTTGTAGCACTGTAGCCTAGAGAACTCAGGTCCCTCAGAAATGCTAGCACTTTCTTGCCATCAAGTCCTTGGAAAGATGAAGACACATGCTATGCTGAGCTGAAGGGAACACTTAGCCAGGGGTAGACTTGGTTCTGTGAGTAATACCACTTGTTCTGGCAAGTTGGTTGTTTGTGTTCAAGTGCTTTCACGGTGGCTTACATGCATTTTAGTCAGGCTCCCATTCATCCTCTTTCAGCTTCAAGTTCCATGTGGGCAGATTTCTCATAAATGTATTTATTCTCTGGTTTCCTGAAGTTTCTACTAGGTTTAAGAGACAGATACTACTCCGACATTTAGGGAAAGGAGGGACACCCAGCTTGGAGCACAGGGCAGACTTCAGCCTGAAACATCAGGAGGACAGAACCAGAACATCAGGATGTGTGGGGTGTCCTGGTACTTCAGTCTCTGGTCTGAGGAATCAAGGGTTTGGGGAAAAATGGGGAATGTTTGGAGGAAGACTTAGTATGTGGTCTAAGAGGTCTGATTTGGGAGTAGGAGGAGCCTGACCTCTGGAGAGAGATATGGGAATTTGGTGGCTGTGAATCAAGAGCAATGTGAGGGGTACTTGTGTGGCATCTCACCCCTAAGGAGAAGGAATCACCCAGGATTTGTAGATGTTAATGATGGAAAGAAATTACAAAAGTCAGAGGATCTGCCAAGTTTTATTAGTAAATTACACACTTGTCATGGAAAACAGTGTGTTTGTCCCTGATACCCCAGACTAAGCACAGTGGGGTTTGGATAAAGGTGGGGTGGCTGTAATGGAAGAAAGAGAGGGACACAGAAAGAATTGGATCAAAGAAGAGGAGAGAGAAAGGAAGGAAAAAAGAGAGAGATCTCTAGTCCTGCTTCCAGTGTCGGTCCAGTTAATGGGATGTCCTGGGGCCCTGGGCTTTGTGGGGCACATTTAAATCTTCCACTCCCTGGGGAGAAGTTTCCCACTTTTTGTGCAAGTCATTCTCATTCGCAGCAGTTCTTTCAGATCTGGAAATGGGTTGGAGGCTTTGGGGTCTCGGATGGGCTCGTTCCCCACTACAGTGCCCGATCCCTCTCAGTTCCATCCCTGCACCTGTGCTGAGCTGGGTTGTGCTTTTCTGCAGGAGCCACAACCAGTAGATGTGTCCCAGAAAAGGCTGCCCTGCCTCCATATGGCCCCTTCTCCATCCCATCTCTTGTGTTTTTACCAACAGGCCTTGTTTGTTATTCCCAAAAATCCTTGGTTGGCTCCACACCACGCAGCTCTTGGTATTTCAGACATACACATTAGCCCCTCACCTTCTGGGCTTCTGCAGATGGTCAGAGGGTCCATCCTAATAGATCTCCTTCTTTTCAGCTCTGAATCAAATGAGAATGGGAGCCAGCTGTTTGCTTTTGTGGAAATGCTACTCTGTTTTGGAAATACTGTAACCTTTTAGTTAAACCAAACAAATTCTACCGCCAATTTTCAGATTCACTGATGTGAGGTTGTTTGTTTCATTGGTCTTTGCAAATTCCTAGACTTATGGAATCCTTGAGGTATGAAAATTTGTTTAACATTAGTTCTGAGCTGCACACACAGACAAAAAAATTGTGTGTGTGGAGAGGTGCTGTTGTTACCTGTACTGTGTTACTAGAACATGAAGGAAAAACTGGAAAAATACAGAGTTTCTTTCCATTGCATAAATATTTTTTACCATTGGTGTATTGAGGTGAATACAATGATTCTACAAACTAAATGGTTTATTTAAAAGTAGTATTAAAAAAACAAAAACCAAAGGCAGTTTTCATTATCCTACTGTGGAAGATGCTCCTTCAGACCCCTGCTGGAGTCTGGGCAGCTTTGCATGGGCAAGACCTTGGTGTTCTTTCCCTTTCCAGTCTGGTCAGCACTGAGAGAGTTACTGACCATCTTTAATGCCAAACACTAGCTAATTTTTGTGAGTTGTGAGTCAACTGAAGTTTTTTGTATTTCTTTTTATTTCCAGTCTTCCATACACCAGCAGACTTGTGAAAACTTTACTGTATAATTTCATTAGACAAGAGAGAAGCCCTCCTCCAGGGACCCATGTCTTTCAGCAGCAAACAGATGGAGGAGGACTGCTCTATGGAATTGCATCTGGGGTGGCAAGTGAGTCTGATTTTCTATAAATTGTACTTCAGACCATATGAAGTATTGCCTTCTGTGTGCCCTCTCTTGCAGACACACCTGTAGCCCATTTCTTTTTCAGCAAGTGATACCAGTGTAAAAAAGCTGTCCACAGGCCTGCATGGCCCATCTTGAAATGTGTTAGAATCTGAAGTAATTATACCTGCAGGACAGCAGATGGTAAAAGCATCACCTAGCCCCTGTTTTTTTTCTTACTGACACATTAAAAAACCTTCAACCAACCAAGTAGTGCCCTATTTGATGAATCACATACTTCAAGTTACTTAAAATGTTGCAAGGAATAGTTTTATGTACAGATTTTATTCTTTACAATTACTCTGTGCATGTGGTGACCTGCTCTGTGACTCTGCTTGAGCAAAAGGCTGGGCTAGGTGGTCCCAAGGGGTCCCTCCTAGGAGGGTTCTTTGATGTAAGGGAGAAACCTATATAGGAATTTTTGTAAGATATTGTGCCTTTCCCAGTAAGTTGACTAATGTTTTTTCCTGATAAGCATGACTATATTCTGACCTTTCCCAGACTGTTTACTGTAGAGAAATATTGCCTGAAGAATAGCGAAGACTTGATGCCATTTGTTGTTCAGAAAAAGGTTTCTCATTTTTGTTGTACTATACACTCTGTTTTGGTTGGTGGCTGCTCCCTTCCCCACACCAGATGTGTTTTACTGGTGTATAAAAATCTGTCCTGGAGGTTTTTTCTTTTCCACTGAATGAGAATAAAACATAATACAGTGCTAACAGCAAAGGTAGATATTATTTTCTTACTCCCCGATAAACTAGAGAACACTTTGCAAGTCAGTTACTGTTAAAACCGATACTATTTATTTAGCTCTTTTGTGAAATCAATTCACTGGCAGCCTCCTGAGGGAATATTAAAGTTCAGGCCGCAAGGGGTCTGCCAGAATTTGCAGTCGGAGGCAGTGCCCGCGTCCCTCCTCACGGCGGCAGTAAAAGCGCACGGCTGCTGCACACAGCTCCTTCTGCGCTCCGGGCTACACCCTCCAGGGCCGTGCCTGGCTTGTGTCCCTAACCTAAACCCAGCAAAAAGTAGTGGCTTGCTTTGCGATTCACTTACACACACGCCTGATTAATTAAATTGTTCCTTGCAGGAGCAATTGTTTTATTCGAGAGTCCTATCAGGTATATTCTTTTCCTGCGTTTCAATTGCAAGGGGAAATTGCTCTTAACATGCTTTTCTGAAGCAGTTTCCAGAATCTGTTTTGTAGTTTTTTAGTTTTTACTGCATATTTTGGTACATATTAATACCTGAGTAATTGCTGTTACTTACGTTATTATTAGTTTTGATCTCTCTATTGTCTTTCTCTATTGTCTCAGTGATGCCACAGGCAAAACACTTCTTCCCCTCTTCTGGCTACTTAACTGATTTGTAAATCCATCCATATTGCCACCACTTGAGCCTCCGTCTGTAACACTTCTTACATGATATCTCCCATGACTTTTTACTCGTTGTATATTAAGTTTCCATTTCTTAATGCAAACTCTTAAGATTTCAGCCTACATCTGTTCTTGTCTCTTCCTACACTCCCACCTCCTTCACTGCTCTTGAACCATTCCCTTAGCAACTACCTTGGCATACGCCTACGCTTGTTTTCTTGCTTCTTTCATGAGTACCTGAAGTGCCATCTCTTAGCCCAGCAAATTAAGTGTCTTCATTTAAGGCTTTAAGAAGAGGAACCTTTTTAAAGAGCTTTCTAATTTCCTGCCTGGGAAAAGGGAAAACAGGAGTACCACATCCTGTTAAAAAACAGAAATATTTTTCTGTTTTTATCCATGCCCAGACAGTTGCTTGAGATTTTTTTTAAAATTGTTTGCCTATATATGATGTTGGACTATAGGGGAAACATGGGCACAGTAGGATTGTAGAGTAAATGGCATATTTGCCTGTCTTATCTCTGAATTAACTCTTATCAAATCAATACTTTGGTTCATGTAGCCTCAGGTACATACATGGAGCGCAGCACCAATGAAGATGCAGCAACACGAGGTGATAGTCTGTTAGGGAGCAAAAGGGAATTTTGAGCAATGAACAGCTGTGTGAAACTTTGATGTGATTTCTGTATTTTACTTCTGTGTGTTTTGTAATCTTTACATGATAGAGATTGAAAGAAGAATGGAAGAATTGAAAACTCACTTCTGTGTTGCTCAGTGCCTTTTAAATACCACATAATGCTTAAAGCAAGTTTACTGAAATAGTCTAAATACAATCTACTTGGGATGAAAGGAAATAGGAGCTTGGTTAAAAAAAAAAAAGTGGCTTTAATATGACATTTTGAGACTTAAAATAATTATTGTACTTGTTAATTATTTTACTTGATATCACAGTCATATAAATTATCATGTACAGTGTTATTCCTATTTTGTAGTCACTTGCACTGTAATAGGAGATCAGCAAACTCTTACAAGCATCGTATTTTAGATCCACCCTCCTTTTCCTTCCTTGTGATTCAGGAGGAGTCATAATTATACATGATATGAGCAGAATTTTACCCTTTCCCACAGTTAACCTTCTCCTGCTTCTCATCCTTCGTAGCCTGTTTTTCTTCCTCTCATGAGCTTCCTTAACTCTGAAACCACAAGCCAACATCCTTACACCAATTACTTCTGGGTTTGGCTTCTGACTGGATCCAGGTTACGTCTATGCAAGGACCTTTTTCTATCCTGGATATAAAATACCTGGATTGGATTGTCCTGCCAATTCTGTTATGCTCCAATAATTAAAGAAACAATGGTAGTTTTGGAAGGAGGGGAAAAATAATGGTATTTATTTTTGTGCCTTCATAAAGGAGATTTTTCTCTACTGAGTCAACTTTGCTTTGTCTTTGTGGTCTTTCAGTAGGTGTGCAAAGTAATTGTAAAGTGCTGCTAGATCTGGGGCAGTGTTGTGAAGCATAAATGACATTAATATGCATGGCAGTAGAATTTAGATATTAGAAACTCATTTATTGGAAACCAGAAATTAATTATTCTTGGTTCACAAAGCACATTGAACCAACTTACCCTCAAACCCTATTTTTTTTTTTGTTGGCTCTAAGTTCCCTCTTCTTTTTTGTTAAGATTTCTTAACATTTGCCAATTCATAGTCTACAGTCAACTAAGTTGAGACAACTTCTTGTGGACAAGAATTTTTTTTTTAATTAGTCATTTTATTGCTTGCAAAATAAAATCCTTGTTAGCGTGAGGAACTGCCAAGCAGATGATGTGCTAAGACAGGGAAATGATAGTGCTACTCAAGACTACTGAAAAAGAAGTCAGTTTATATAGTTTCCTTTGAAATAGTTGGTTCAGTTTATACTTTGCTATTAAAAACAACTCCAGGCACTAATGCATCTGGCAGAAGTAAGGAGTTACAGCAACAGTGGGATCTAATTGACTTGGTTTTTGCTGTTGGGGTGTTTATAGATGTGAGGGGTACAGTTCTGTATCTGTACGGAACTAAAGTGGAGTCAGTAACTAGATTCAGCTTCGTTAATCACCCAAGTCATCATCATAACTAATCTGCCACACAAACATACTGTTATAGCATTTTCAGTGTATAGAGGTCAGCGATGGCTTTTTTTCTCTCCTGTCTGTATTCTTTGGTTGGAACTGGTGAAATATTCCTGGCCATTAATGATGTTATATCAGGCAAGTATGTCTTTTACTCTGCATTATACTGTTCAGCATTAGGATACTTGAAGGTATCACACTCCTGTTGTTCATCTGTGATTTATATACACTATAACTTATTCTAATTTTTTGGTGCTAATTTCTGGTTAATAAAAGCATTTGAATGATAATTTTTAATTTTACAAGAAAACTGTTTATTAATATTTAGTGTTTTTTGTTAATACATTTTTCCTCTTCAATTTTGTGTAGCCTGATTTATAATATCTACATAAAAATATATCAAAGTAGAGAGACGCAAAAAGATAGTAACAATGTATCTGTTGTTTCTTATGATTTCACCAACCTTTACATCTGCTAACAAATGCTTCACTCTGCTTGCTTCTACTTTCTGGACTCTTTTTGTGATGTGTCACAGATCTGGTGTCTGTCTCTGGTACTTAGTCAATGCTTAATTGCCTGTTCATACCCACCACAATGGAAATGTACATTTGAGCTTTCTTTTCCAGTTCTGTCTGTTCATGTTCCTTCTTGCTTACAGTCTGTAAGTGTCATCCTCTTGATGCTGTAACTATGATATTTTCCCCTGTCTGAAAGGGAAGATTGAGGAAGTTTTGTGATCTTTAATCTTTTACTTAGTTCCTGTGACAATGTGCCTGACAGAGCAAAGTCTGTGACTGCAGTTCAAGCACAAGTACTTTGAGAATAAATAGTTGAGTGTTCTGGTCATGTAGCTGTGGCAGGGGCAGTCTACAAAAGCTGCACAGCAAATTGGTGCCAGAGTGGCTTCATCCTAGCCAAAATCTGTGCTTGGATGCTACCAGGACCACAGAAGCTGGTTTGAAATTGAGTTGCTGCTGCCTGAGCAGTGCCTCAGTATTGCCTTTGAGAGTTTTCAAGTTTTTATGACAAAAACTCACCTTCTGCCTTAAGCAGGTTGGTACAGAAATACATTGTGTCTGATTGGTATCTCTGCAGACCAGAGATGTACTAGATGTCAAGCTCTTAGACACTTCGTTTGACATACACGGTGTCATGTATGTTCTGTTTCTTGAAATGCAATTTATCTTTGCGTATTTGAATGATGTGAGAGTATAGAATGATTCTACAGCAGTAGTGCTTCTGGTGGCATTTGGCCCCAGCTCTACCAAACTCTTGGGACTTTGAATGACAAGGATCTGAAATCAGAACAATTGTAGTATAATTAAGAAATAATGCTCCAACGGCTGGAGCTCCTCTGCAGCTGGGGCTGTTCACATGCACAAGAGAAGCTCCAGGGAGAGCTCAGAGCCCCTGCCAGGGCCTCAAGGGGCTCCAGGAGAGCTGCACAGGGACTGGGGACAAGGCAGGCAGGGACAGCACACAGGGAATGGCTCCCACTGCCAGAGGGCAGGCACAGATGGGAGATTGGGAATTGGGAATTGCTGGCTGGGAGGGTGGGCAGGCCCTGGCACAGGGTGCCCAGAGCAGCTGTGGCTGTCCCTGGATCCCTGGGAGTGTCCCAGGCCAGGCTGGATAGGGTTTGGAGCAACCTGGGACAGTGGAAGGTGTCCCTGCCCATGGCAGGAGGGGATTGGAATGAGATGGTTTTTAAGGTCCCATTTCAACTCAAACCATCCTGAGATTCCACAAAATTCTTGATCAGTCCTGTTAGCTTCACCAACATTATTTTGATAAGTAAACCACCATTAATCAGAACTAGCTGTACAGATAGCATGGGCTTTGCTCTTTGAGCTTTGCTCTTTGCACATGCACTGATGGTAGTGACAGCAAAGCATTCTTTCCCAGAAGAGCAAATTATGCTGTCATTTCCTGGGCTTGATAGTTCTGAGAAATCTTTGATTGATTTTGAAGAGATTCATCAGTATCTGCAGGGAGGTGTCAGAGCATGGGTCAGACTCTGCTTTGTGGGATCCAGCAATGGCACCAGAGGAACTGATGCCCAGGCAGATCCACCTGGACTCCCTGTGCAGTGACTGAGCACTGAAACAGACCACAGAGAGTGTGGAGTCTCCCTTGCTGGGGGTATTCCAGACCCATCTGGACAACAATCCATTACTCTGGGATGACCCTGCTACAGGAGGGAGCTGGGACCAGATGATTCACTGTGGTCCCTTCCACTCTTACCTGTTCTGAGATTCAGTGAAACTGTAAATTTTTCTTTTATTTTTGGAGAGGCTGATGTTCCTGGTGACCCTTGACTGCCACCACTCCGCCCTTGTGACAGTGACAACATTTTTCGTACTTAACATTGTGGAGGCTTCTGTGTTTTTAAAGTCTGTAAAGCCTGTTTTCTGTGAGGTCTTCCTGGCACTGCCCAGGCTTGTGTTGTGCAGGGAGCTGTGCCGTAGCTCTCTGTAGCCTGTCAGCTGTTTGGAGCAGGGACCATCAGTGCACAGCACAGCGAGGCTGTGGTTCATGACTACAGCTTCTGATTTCTGTGGTCATACAAACCCTAATTGTAACCATATGCTTCAGCTTGTTTACTGAGAGTGCAGCAGCAAGTTTCACGAGGTGTGTTGGTGATTTATCTCCCTGACATTTATCCTGATATTCCAAAACCTGAGCAGCTTCAAATAACCCATTATAAAAGAGAAGAGAAAATCTATTGGCTCAAAAATGATTTTTCTTTAATTCTTTAAGGGAAATTGCTTGTTAAAGGAAACCAAGAAGCAAGCTGATGTATTGTAACAACGTTTTGAAAGTTGGTACTTTGCAAGTATTAGGGCTAGAAAAAAGGATTTTTATATGGCTGAGAAGGAGGTATTTCCTACTTTCCAAATTATTCTTGGCTCTAGAGAATTATGGAAATGGAAATTGAGATAGAAAATATTTATAATTAGAAAATCTCAATAATCAGCTATGTAAAAAAAAAAACTTGAGCAGCAAAACCAGCTATGTTTGACTGTTTCTTAAAGTCCTATAAATTTCAACTAGTGGATGGCAAGAAATCCATTACTTTTTACCTTATAATTGAGTGTCAACAGGAATGTTCATTTCCTACCTAATCTTTATTTTAGCTGTAAATGTGAAACAGCTTTAAAAAGTACCAGTATTTTTCAAGTTCATTTTTGAGCACTTTTCAAATGACAAAGATGCTTGACCATCCATGCTGTCTAAGAAACAGTCCAAAATCTGTGAGTTAAAGGTTCGGTACCTTCTTCCTATGGGCTGTTGCACTTCTTGTACAGTGTTCACAGATAACTGCGCTCAGCTGAGGGCCCACCTGCAGAGCTGCCCCAGCCCTGCTCCAGCAGCACAAGGACGTGGAGCTGCTGGAGCCAGCCCAGAGGAGGCCACGGAGCTGCTGCCAGGCTGGAGCCCCTCTGCTCTGGAGCCAGCCTGGCAGAGCTGGGGCTGTTCCCCTGCACAAGAGAAGCTCCAGGGAGAGCTCAGAGCCCCTGCCAGGGCCTCAAGGGGCTCCAGGAGAGCTGCACAGGGACTGGGGACAAGGCAGGCAGGGACAGCACACAGGGAATGGCTCCCACTGCCAGAGGGCAGGCACAGATGGGAGATTGGGAATTAGGAATTGCTGGCTGGGAGGGTGGGCAGGCCCTGGCACAGGGTGTCCAGAGCAGCTGTGGCTGTCCCTGGATCCCTGGAAGTGTCCAAGGCCAGGCTGGATGGAGCTTGGAGTACTCTGGGATAGTGGAAGGTGTTCCTACCCAAGGCAGTGGGTGGGACTGGATGACCTTTAAGCTTTTCCCTTCCAGCACAAACAATTCTGGGGTTTTTTGATCTTAAACTTTTTGATGGTCCTCCTTCTGGATGGCAGAGCAGAGTTTGTATCATTAATGACTCAAATGATTAGGGTTTTTTGCACTAATATGGGATGTTAAAATAACACCTACAACTTACAACTCCATAAGGGATTTATTCTTCATAGTTTTGAAAATACCTGCACTAAAGGGCTCAGGCTGTTGTGTTTTGCTGCATGATTTCTCATGAAAATGATTGGATACATCAGGAAAAAGGGTGATGTTTGTTTCCAGATACACTGGATGCCATGTTATGAAAGGTTTAAACTTGATGTCTGATAATTGACAGGTTGGAAAGTACATGGATAGGAGAAACTGAGCTGCATTGCAAGTTGGGATGAAGTGCATTGATAAAGCACAACAAATTCTTTGGCTTTCTATTGTTCTTTCTTAAAAACTGTTTTTCAGGTCTGCTCATGGATTAAATCCATCTGAAGCTGCATTTGTTAATAAATTACATGTTACTGAATAACACATTAACTGTTTCCCCTTCATTGTCCTGCCAGATGTCTGTGCCATATTTTGGAGTGGGAGTATTCAAACATCAGATCACTAATTTTAACCATTGTCCATGCTCAGCAGAGCAGGGGAGTTACATTGCTTGGCATGTGAAACTCCTTTTAACAGTTAAATTTTGTGGGTTGTTTTTGATTGGTTGTGTTTAAAGACTAAAGGAATGAAAAGGCAATGCTGTGCACTGCCTGTCTGGAAATATTGGTTAGCTAGCTCCATTTTCTGGGTGTTCTGTTTCCTCCAGCAGGCTACTAGAGTACCAGTTCTGTGAAGTTGTCATGTTTTTGTGCATTTTTCTTTAAGATTTTATATTTGTTTTATTATTGATACATTATAGGTAAAATAAGGGAAGGGGAAAGGGTGTCTGTGCTTTCTGTTTAGTTCCTTGTATCGTTTCACCTTTAGCTTCCTGCTCCTTCCCTGAAATAAATAGATTTTATTTAGTACATCTGCAAGGAAAATCTGTATTTTAACCCATTCACTAAGTAACTCCTGAAGTCTGGCAGACTTTTTGACCCATACAAGGTGAAAGAGAAATTTATGAAATATGTTCAGCATGGAATTGAATTCATTATAGGAGTGGCATATTTTATATGTGGATGTTCTATGTCATGATCAAATTAGTTCTGAAACAGTTTTATTTGCCTTTCAATATTTTTGTCAGGGGAGAAGCCATAATTTGTGATGTCAGTTTACTCAACTACAATGCTTAAATATAAAGAGTAGTTTACTTAAGGAGCCTATGGATGAATTTAGTTATAGTACTTATGAGACAAGAATATTCCCTGCAGAGTGGTTCCTGTCTTGCCAGTGCTAAACACCTGTCCAGATGGAGATGGGTAATTAACTACCTCCATAAACAAGTCATTAATGCAACTAGAAATTGTCATTCTGGCTTTTGAATGTGCCTAGTGTGAAGGAATACTGTGCTTCTAGGAGATTACTGTGGTGGGTTTTACTGGATCTCTGAGGGAAATGAAGGAAAACAAAAATGTGTTGTGGAAGCAAAACTTCGAAGAGCACCAAAACCCAGAATCAGATGAACACTTGACTCTCTTTAATCTGTAGTGAAAATATCTGTGTGCATTTCTGCAAAATTGCAGTCTTGTAGATCTGTACAGAAGCTTTGCTCCTTGACTCTTAAAAGCCTAAAACTCAAAACATCCTAAAACTGTGCTTTTCCTAAGCAACCTTGTTTTAAGTTGCTTATTTGCATTTTTTATTGTGGCTGGTATGCAAAGAATACATTGAATTTGCAGAATGTGAGACAAAAATATTTTGAAGGATAAGAGAAGTCCCATCCCTGGATGTGTTCAAGGCCAGGCTGGACAAGGCTTGGAGCAGCTTGGTCTAATGGAAGGCATCCCTGCCCTTGGCAGGGGGCTGAAACAAGAGGAGCTTTAAGGTCTTTTCCAACCCAAACCATTCTGTGATAAGAGGAAATACTGTGAAAATCTTGGTTATAATTAATTTTGTAATTTTGAGGTGCTACAACCTGACTGGAGGTTGTAGCATACACCACCTGGATGTGGCTCAGAGTATGTTTTCCCTTGAGCCATGTTGAGTATGTTCTTAAGAGCACAAACTTGCAGTATTGCTTATATGGACTGAAGTGTTTGACTCTGATTTTGAGGGTTGATTTCACAAATAAATTCATTTTCACAGCTATAGTTTCTAATGAATAATTTTTGTTAAAGAGGGGAAAATGTTCTTCTACTTTTAAGCATAAAAAAACTTGGAAGTCTTTCCATCTTTCTTTTATTTCTATGGATTATAGTTGTACTTCCTTGTTTTTGTAGACCCACAGTGGAGCTAAACTCTGCACAGAATGATCTAAGATTTAATGAGGCCTTTGACTAAAATCTTTGTCTTAAACCAACAAAGACAAACCCTTAATGCGATTATACCATCGTTATTTTTTACCTAATGTTCTAGAAGACCCAGTGGTAATTGAATGTGTTCTGCCAAACTGTAGTTTCCAACACAAGTATGAGATTTTTACATAACCTGATAAATGGCTATTTTTCCTTTTGAATAAGCCATCAAAAACTTTTTCCGTCTTTCTGCGAAAGACTTCCCAGCCAAAGCAGAGCAAAGCCAAACAGATCATGTGCTTAGCAGTGTATTAGTAGAAACGATTTTCACAGTTGCAGATTTAAGTTTTATTTCCTTGTCCTGAGGCCAGTTACTATTGTTGAGTAATTTGGTTCTTTCGTGATTGAGGTTTAAGTTATTGGTATGTGGTAGTTGTAGCACTGAGCATGAACATTCATTTCTGTGACAGTTGGGGTTGTTTGTCAATTTTTCTCTTTTAAGCGAATGGCATTTTCCAGAGTGACTCACTTTGGGGAAAGAAAAATACTATTAACAAGAAAAGAATGTGGCACCTAGGAATAGACATCCTGGTTGAAAAGAATGGATTTCCATTATTGAAAAATAAATTTCTGCATTACATGGAAATTCAGTTAGTATTCTTACAGGAAAGTGTGAATTTTTGCTTGCTTCTAAGTAATTAGATTTTTATTTGGATTTTGAATATATATGAAGCCCAGAGCTGTGCTGCTGTGAAGCTGTCAGTTGATGTCTGGGTGATGGTGATTGTCACAGATGAGGGGATGTGGCTCATGCTGGAGTGACATGCTGCTTTTGTGCAGACTGGCTGGGTGAAGGGCTGAAGCAAAAGGGAAGAAATGTTATCAGCACCATAGCTGGAATGTGACTTTATTAATTTTATCTTTCATCCAATATTGGATATTAATAACACTACACACTATAAACTTAAGAGCTGTGTGAAGTAAAAGGAAGCATGAAATAGATGAGAAGCTGGAGGGGCAGGCACAGAAGCAAATCCCTTGTTACCTGAGTGTCCCATATTGTCTCCTGGTCCTTTCTGTCTTTGTTGCTGTTCTGTAAGACAAAGAATTGGGGCGGGGGGGAGAATGTGGAGTAGCTGTATGTGGGAGGATGACTGACATCTCTAACCCAGGTATGACTTGGCTGGCTGATATGAAAGCTGGTGCTTATATGTAAATGGCTGTTGTGATGCAAACTCATTCCTGATGTGAATGTATATCCAAGAGATAATGTAAAAAAATTCCTTCACTGGACTGTTGTTAGGGGCCTGCTTATGCTCAGGGGAGAGCAAGCTGTTCTGATAGGTTCTCGCACGTTATTTTATTTAGCAAGTTAAGCAAATGCTTTCATATTTGGCCTTTCTAGATAGTATTTTGACCAGTATTTGTGCCAAGCACTGCTCTCTTTCCCCCTTAATTTTTGAACTTTTTGTGAGGTTTGAGGTAGACTATTACCGGTAGAAATGCTGCAGTACAATGGACAGATTTTTCTTGGCTGGGATCCAAACCCTGTATTCCTTTTGTGGATATTAATAATGACAGAGTTGAGACCTTGTCACTCTTACGCTGAATTGTGTAGGAAATAAATTTAAAACTAGGTTTCATAAGAGAATTGTGGTCAGGAACAGGATAATATTTTCTGTCTAAATGAAAAATTTCAGAATGAGTCTGACTCTGGAATGTAATTGTTAAAAGACTGAATTTCATAGCATTCCAGCTAGTATTTTGGATTTTTGTTCAGCAGTATGAGACTCTGTAGCTGATAAATACATAAGCCTATACTCTCAGCCTGAACTGAGAGTTTTTACTTTCCTATTGGTCTTAATTCACTGAAAACATGTCAGGAGGGTCGTCTGAGCTGGTCTTCCTGGTCCCTTACAACCCAAACCATTCTTTGATGTCTGTCATACAGCTAGGTTTGAACCTTTGGGGAAAGGTGGATTTATAGATTCATTTAAGCCTTTAGTACAAGCTAGGGCTTAAATGAACTAGGATTTTGGGGGCAAGAAATAGCTCTTAAACAACTAGTTCTTATTGTACCACCCATGTAATATCTGCCTGAATACATTGCTCTGTGTAGTGAGATTAAAAAAAAAGTGGGGAGAAGGTTAGCCAGTAGAATAAGAAAGAAGTGAATGATTTGTTGAGAACCATCTTTGTTCTTTTTTTCTGTGTTCTCAAGGAAGATCCTGTATGCAGTTATCAGGATTGCAAACTTCTTTTGGACTGGCAAAGATCTTAAACACAAATTTTACTAGAGGTTGCATGTCTAAAGAGTAATATTTTCTAAGTGCATAAGCTGGTCTTGCATTACTCTCTGAATACTTCTGAAGGTTTTGTGTAAACATATCAGAATCTCTACCATTCTTTGGAAAGAGGGCAAACCCCCAGGACTGCCATGAATCATAAAATCACAGAATCACAGAGTTGTGTTGTCAGGGACCTTAAAGTGCCACCTCTGCCAGGACACCTTCCTCGATCTAGGTTGCTCCAAGCCCTGTTCAGCTTGGTTTTGGACACTTCCAGGGATCCAGGGGCAGCCACAGCTGCTCTGGGCACCCTGTGCCAGGGCCTGCCCATCCTCACAGGCCATAATTTCTTCCTAAGTAAAGAATTTTTTTGGAGATGATGATAGCAGATTGTGTGGTATAAAAGTGTTCATATTCCTCTACGTGGCAAAAGATGTGTATTTATAGCTTTGCAGTGTGTGGTTCTGGGGTCTGGTTATGCACAGAGATATTGTGTGCTTGTGCAGAATCCCAGTAACTTCAGAGGAAATCTTGAGATGAGACCCTGAACTTCCAACCTGTTAGTTTTAGCAGTGGTACAAAATGCTCCAGGGAAAGAAGGGACACTTCTTGAGCGTGCTCTGAATTCATAGTGATGGAGGAAACAGAGGAGCATTTAATTTTTCATAGAGTAATGGGTGAACTATGTTGGGTTTTTTACACAGTTTATGCTGAAAACAATTAGAAAACCAGTTAGAAAAAGTGCATAGTTAACATATTTAACCATTTGAAGGAAAAAACATTGGTGCAACATTCCAGATGCAGACCAGGTATGTCATGTGGTACAGCACGCGCAGAGCACATTGATGTCTGGTGGGAGTGTTGAAATAAAATGTCCCCAACCACTTCCAGTCCTGAGGAAATACATCACATCTTTCAGATGAAAGAACTAAAACCTTAAGATATAATTTTAGAATTTCTTTATATCTAGTTATTTAAATAACATCACAAAGAACTTTCATTTCTGTGGTTAGCAACAAACACTCTTTTGTGTTAGGTGTTTTTTCACAGAAAAGTGTGGCAAGAGGAACAAAATAAGTATAAAGAAAATATTTTTACTCAACAGAGAACTGCATTATTTTCAAAATATAATATTTGGAACTACACTGGATTTCTGTAGTGCCAGGGCAAGCCAGAAATTCATAGGAAATTACCTATACAGGAAACCTATGTTTTAGAACCTCTGAAATTATAAAAGAACAACTCCTATAAAAACTCATCTGGAAAATCAAATAGTAATTGTCAGTTTTAACAATGTAATGAGTTTAACAATAAATTATATAAAGAGTACTTGCTAGGCTATAATAGTAAACTGTTTATGATCTTGGTGGTGGTGACAGTCAGACACAGCAGCTTGAATGTCTGTGACAGCTCTAATGGACAGAATTTGTCATCATACTTCTGAGACCTAGTGACTAGTCCAGAAATTATATGTATAACTGCAGGTGTCTAACCAGAAACACCACCTGTACTGTGGAATGGATTAAAGATTCCTTTGGGTTGGAAAGGCTCTCCTTGAAGAAAAAGTAGTATATCTATAAGTAAACTGCTAAAAACACGTATTCCAAGAAGGTTTTCTTGGAAGCCTTATGTCCTGCTATGGAATATATACTAAATTCTAGAAGGAGGGTTTGTTCCCAAACATCCAATCCAAACAGCTAATCAGTGGATGTGGAACAGATGCCCTCAAGTTCTATCACCTACAATGTCCTGGAGGAAAAAGTAAAAATAAAAGTTCCCTTTCCTAGTAATTGGTTTATTGGCCTATGGTCTCAAAGTCAGATAAATTGAAATTTCAAGTGGCTTGAACAATGATTTTGGACTTCTTGATATTAGGACCTGGTTGAAGTTGTGCAGGCTTGTTGGCCCAAGAGACCCTTTAGGCACTGGGAATGAAGCAAAGCCACTGCTTGCCTTGCTGAGCTTTTCCACATCACATATGGAGAACAAGACATGGACACACAGCATTCTGTCAAAACGTGTGTGACTGACTTCAGAACTTTTCAGACACTAGTCCAGACTTACCACTATGTTCTGTCTTCACCGAGGAATCTAATTTGGTGGAAATTATGGATGTTGGAAATAAGTTCTGTCCTCGAAAGCTGTTAACTTTCTGTGAAGAGAAACAGAATGGCTGATCTTCGTGGTGAGTCACTCTGAGTGTTAGTATGTGGCTGACCCCCCTGGAAGTGTCCAAAACCAAGCTGAACAGGGCTTGGAACAATCTGGTCTTGTGACAGTTGTCCCTGCCAGGGGCAGGGGTCGAACTGTCACAAGTGATGATGTGTGATCCTGAAGGCCCCCTCCAGCTCAAACCATTCTATGATTCTGTCTGTATCTCCATATAGGAAAATAATTTTTTGTGAGTTTCCTCAATGATCCAATCATTTAGTCTCAAGAAAAATGAACAGCAACAAATTCATGGTTGAACTTGACCTTAGAGTTCTTTCCAGCCACAGTGATTTGATGATCTGTGAAATCTGGAGCAGTTTTTTAAAGTTAAAAAGCCCACCTGATAAAGCAGAATCCTTAAAAGAATATGGCAAGTCTAGGACTATACCAAACAGACACATTCCCTTTCTTGACTAAATAGGGGACTTCATTGCTACTAAATCTGACCTTACTTGTGATTCTCCATGAACTTTCCTGTTGCCAAACATTTTGTGAAATGAATCAAATAGCTGTGTTGAGAAAGCTTTTGCGATGACTTCTAGTCAACCTCTTTAAATTGTCTTGTGACCAAGAACTGAGAGGTGGCAAGATGTTCTTCCATTGCCATTTCCAGAAGCAGCATTGGTCTTCCAAGGTTTCTCTCAAACAGCATCTGGAGCATCTGCTTCCAAAATCAAAGATCTGCACACAGCAAGTTCTAGTGGCAGGCCTGCTGTTTCAGCCAATCTCAGTAATAGCTTAGTGATCATCGAGTGGAGTTTGCCAAAATGCTTAAAGATAATCTGACTTCGCTATGGAGAAATCTTTAGTGGTTTCAGGCTTTTTTCCCTCTCCTTGACTTCCTCTCCCGTTTTTCAGTTCAGGGATTTTGTGTGCTGTCTTTTCTGTAAAAAGTTAAATTTGGGACTTGTTGCACAGCATCACCCTCAAGGTGGTGTTTGTTGTTTCTTGGTGCAAGCAGCCTGGGAGATGGACAGAAACTATAGAGCCTCTGATTGTTGTCACTGTTGTTTTTGGACAGGAATCACATGTAATCTAGGTTAGAGAACTGCTTGTTATGTAAAGGCTTTATGCAATTGGAAGTGCAGCATTTTACATTTTTGCAATTAAGAGAGTTGTCCTGAAATAGTCTTAGCCTAGATGGAAAATGTGCTCATTAGCCACGTTCCTATTCTTGCCCAATGTTCTGTTTAATTTTTCTACAACCTTTTAACATGCTGTGGCTGCTGTCAGTGCATTTTTTTGTATAATTGCTGTATTGGTTCAAATTGCTTATTAATGAAGATTTATATAAATTTTTCCTTTTTTGAGATACTTTTGCCTTCCCTATCCCCAGTTCGAAAACATTCTGAAACTTTGCAGAATTTGTACTGTTTCCCAAACAAACAATTTTAAACTGCTGTAGCAGTCAGAAAACAAAGTCCTGGTGACAGCACTTGGTAGAGACAAGTGATTTAATTGCAGCATTAAGATGAACAAATGCAGGGAAAGCTATTGTGTGTGGCTGGTCTGGGTGTGTTTGCCATTTATGCTGGTGCTGCTTTATGAGTAGAAAATACATTACATTTAATATGGACTCTCATGGGACTGTGGAAGTTTACTTCAAGTAAACTTGTGCATCAAGTGACACAAGGAAAATAAGCAGTTAACTATTACTCTTGTCTCTTCCTCCATGGTTGTCCTGTTCCCTTGGTGCACTCTGTTGACTTAAAAATGTTTTTTAGAACAGAAGGTAAACTTACTTTGAACAATGCATAGACAATAAAATTTAATAATTATTTTCCTGAGTAGTCAACTAAAATGATTTAAATGTAATCCTGTGTAGCTTGTCTAGTCAGGATAATGATTTGTCATATTATATGTAGCTACTTGGGGAATTTTTGTCCTTGCTAAATAGAAAATGTTTATCTTTGCCATTTGGCTTCTTAGTATTTTCACTGGAAGAACAAAAAATAACCTTATGAGCTTTTGCAGTTTGTGTATTGGAAAATAATGTGTTCTCAATCACTCTTACAGTGTTTCTCTTCCTGTCTTTTTAATAGTATCTTTTTTTCCCTTCTATGTTTTGCACTCTCTCTCCCCACCACAGCCACCACGAGTCTGCTGAAACTGATGGCATGCTCAAATATTTGGAGTAACTTTTTAAGTCATTCCAGCATCCTATTGGTATGTCAAGAACTGGCATATTTGCAAATTGTAGAAGTCAATTTTTAAAGGATAGAAGCTTTGTAGAAGTTAGCTTCGGCATGTATGTAGAGTTCTCCAGTTAATTAATTTTAAATTAGATTTTCACTGTGGTTTGGCACATATTTGAGACAAGCACAATGCAATTACTAACGATGGAAAATGAGTACTAAATAATCATTTCACCTTATGTACAAATCAATCCCTTTGTCTTGTCACTTTTTCTGCCTTAGGAGGCATGTTTTGAAAAGAAGTAATGACTGTGTAAATTAAAATATATAGTTCTGTCTGGTTAGTATGGGTATTGTGCTCGACAGAATTCTTCATGGAGTGTGGTGTCCATAGTGGAGCTGTCATTGTGTCCTTCCACAAGTGTAGGAAGAGATTTTTTAATAGGATAGAGTGCCAAATTCTTTCAGCTAGAATTAAAAGTGGTCCACTATGCATCAATTGCAATCATGTGTGTGTATGTGGGGGGGTGTCTTATCATTAAATTCTTATGTCTGTGTGAGAGGTGTGGGAGGAAATAAAAGCTTAGAATGCAATAGTTGATATATTGTACATTTTCTTTTTCCAATTTGTTCTGGATATATTTTGGAGTTCTTTAATTCATGCTTTCCTCAAACAAATCAGTGCTGTGCTTGCTTAAAAGTATATTAATTAAGCAGTATCTTTATTTTTGGTTTTTCTTTTGGGCTTGTTTCAGATGATAATTAATAATTAGTTAACAAAGTCCATAGATGCTGCTTGAATGGGTAAGGCATATTTACTCAAATTAATGCTGATTTTAGATGTTTGAGTTAAAACTAGAGCTTTTACTGTTATAACTAGGTTGGACTATTCCTTAATTTGGAGTTCAGGTGTTTCTGCAACTGCTGATGCTTCTTTTAATTACTCAAACTTCAGCAAGACAAGCTTGGCTTAACTATAGTTGTATTTGTGGTGAGGATTCTTAGGTGTGAAATTTTCAGGGCTTAATGTGGGTGTTGAGTCTAATGGGACAATATAAAAATACTGCATTTCTTAAAGAATTCTGCATTTCCCCCTGAATCTTATCCTGATCCTTCAGTTGAAGGCTGTTGCTCCAAAGGCAGCCTCTTGTTTGGCCTGTGATGTCTGATGCGTTAGGGGAAGGAGGCCCCAGATATTCGGGGTCAGAAGGAATGACAAAAGTCAGAGGGTCCACAAAAGTTTAGGAAGCTTTCCTCATGAATTACACACTTGGCATGGAAACTGGTGTGTTAGTCCCTGTTTTTCTAGTATAAGCACATGGTGGTGGATTTTGGATAAAGGAGTAGAGTGAAAGGGAAGAGGAAGAGAGGGGTGGATAAATGAGAGGGAAGGGAAGGGAAGGGAAGGGAAGGGAAGGGAAGGGAAGGGAAGGGAAGGGAAGGGAAGGGAAGGGAAGGGAAGGGAAGGGAAGGGAAGGGAAGGGAAGGGAAGGGAAGGGAAGGGAAGGGAAGGGAAGGGAAGGGAAGGGAAGGGAAGGGAAGGGAAGGGAAGGGAAGGGAAGGGAAGGGGCTATGTCCAAGAAAAGTGCTGCCCTTCTTCCGTATGGCCCCTTCTGCAGCCACATCCTGGTCATCTTTCTCATGCATGTTCTTACCAACAGCCCATTACTGTTCTTTCAAACAACTGACAACAATCTTGGTTCTTGGCTGGCTCCACAGCCATCCAGATATTGGTGTTTAGGACATACACATTTGCCCCTCACCTTCTGTGCTTCTGTGGAACCTTCAGCTGCTGGAGGGGACCTCTTGCCAAGGGAGGACAATGAAGCAGTTGGTGTTGTGTTTGCAGTTGCTTTCACTGGTCATCATGCATCAGATCTGTTGATGGAGTGTGCAGAAAGTGTTGGGAAATGCACCCAGAGTAGTTCATTTGCCAGAG
This sequence comes from Lonchura striata, assembly GCF_050655825.1. Classification (NCBI taxonomy): domain Eukaryota; kingdom Metazoa; phylum Chordata; class Aves; order Passeriformes; family Estrildidae; genus Lonchura; species Lonchura striata. The sequence continues at coordinate 85,985,995 of NC_140740.1, read as the reverse complement.
CCTGACCTTCCCAGAGTGCTCCCTAAAGGCCTCTATGGCTTGTTGGCCTCTTTGAGGAGCTGTCAGATTGTTTGGAAAAGCTTTTACTGTTGATTTTTATACCTTTAGCAGGCTGTTCCCAAATTACTTTTGGCTCAACTTGGTCTGGTTTTGCATTGAACTTGCCAAAGCTTATATACCTTTTTTTTTCTCCTGATTTGGAAAAGACTTAATCTTTTTACATTTTGTAGTCTCCCTTCTCTGCAGTTGAGTCATGGTGCTTTTTTGTCTGTTCAGGGTCTTTAACAGAAACATCCCCTCTAAGCCCTAATGTGGTGACTTGAAGTTGTCTTGTTGCCACCTAGGAATTCATAAGCGGAACTGTTTTCTTACCTGTTTCTTAATCCTTAGGATAAATGCTAAAAAAGCTGCTAAATGGGAAAATAAATCCCATTTTGATATGAAACTTGGAAACTGGAAGAATCCTCTGAATGTTTTATAATTAAAATACTTGAATTATGAATTTTGGACAAATCTGTGTGGGAGACTGATGGGTCTTTTTGTTTTTAGGGAAAAAGTCAGCTCATAGAATTGTAGAAATCTGTAAGTGCTTGGGTTGGAAGAGACCTGAAGAATAATTTTGTTCCACCCTCCTGCCATGGTCAGGGACACCTTCCACTAGACCAGGTTGCTTCAGAGCTCCATCCAGCTTGATCTTGGACACTTCCAGGGATAGGGCAGCCACATCATGACCTTGGAACAAAGATTTTTTTCTTGTCTGCAAAAGAAAGGAAAGTAGATATATGGGAGGTTTCAGCAGTTTACTCTCAGCTGGAAGGTAAATCTGGATCCAGTTAATTCTGCCAAGAATGAGAGATGTTGTAGACACCACAGCACTTGACAGTTATTTGGTACTCACTAGTTCTGTGTGTGGATGTGTATGTATATAATCAAAGAACTATAAAATACAAATAAAATACAGACTATACAGAAACATATGAACATGCTTATGTTTAATAATAGAAATATATATGGCCCATTGTACTGTATCTATATATTTAGTGTATTTATACAAAAATGTACCATTTAAATATCAAAATACCTAGAGATATAAAAATAAAATCTGTAAGTTACATATGAGAATAAATTGTTTCATAAATCTAAAATATATTATATCAATATGACATTTAGTTAGGAGTCATGCTGTTTGCATGTGGTAATTTGTAAGATTCCCACTTAAACAATTTCAAGTGGTTTTATAAGATCTATATACAACATATACAAATATGACATGTAAATACATTAAAGCAAATGTATATGTAAAAATGTAGATAATACAAAATACAAAAATATTCCTAGGAAATAATATTTTGGCCTGCATAATTTCAAGTTTGGCATTAGGTTTATTTGTCTAATTCACTGCTGGCTTCTAATTTCAGCTTCAGTAGTTTATATTTATTGAACTGCTTCTCTCAGCAATTGTCATTCTGAGAGGGTCTGTCAAGCAAAGATCTGTCTTTTTATATATCTATATAATTATATCTGTATAATTGGACTTGTCCTATATATCTATATCATTAGCTAGCTGTGTGTAAATACACGAGTGTGTAATCAGTCCCAGTGTGTATATAATCTGCTCTGACTCTCTTCAGTGGGTCAGAGATCTCTTAGGAAATTGGAACATCAGCTCAGGAACAACGCACATTCAGGCCAAGGGCATCAGGATGTAAAGGCCCTTATTAAGTAGAAAATTCTAATTTTTATAGATGGGGGAAAAAGAGGAAATAACATGCTTGAAGCTTGGCTAAAATTACACAATCAGTTGACATTGCAGCTGGGAATAAAATTCCACTGTCCTGATATTTATCCCCATGTTTTAACTGCTGGACCTTGCTTCAAGGTTAATAAAACATGCTGTTTGCATGTGATAATGTGTGTAGGATTCCCACTTATCAAGCAATTTCAGGTGGTTTTATAAGATGTAAATACAGCACACAGAATATTTCTCATTGCCTTACCTTGCTAATTGTAATTGTTTTGCACAAGGCCTTCTCACAAGATTTTGCTGTCAGTTCTTGCCAGGCAGTTTGGTGGCATTTGTGATTTTCCATAAAGTTTACAGAGTAATTGTTGTGGGAATATTGAGTGAGTTTCATCCTGGAGGAGAGATGGCTCCATGGAGATCTCAGAGCCTTTTCCAGGGCCTCAAGGGGCTCCAGGAGAGCTGCAGAGGGACTGGGGACAAGGCAGGCAGGGACAGCACACAGGGAATGGCTCCCACTGCCAGAGGGCAGGCACAGATGGGAGATTGGGAATTGGGAATTGCTGGCTGGGAGGGTGGGCAGGCCCTGGCACAGGGTGCCCAGAGCAGCTGGGGCTGTCCCTGGAAGTGTCCAAGGCCAGGCTGGATGGAGCTTGGAGCAGCCTGGGACAGTGGAAGTTGTCCCTGCCCATGGCAGGCAGGGATTTGGAATGAGGTGGTCTTTAAGGTCCCTTTCCTCCCAAATCATTGTGTGATTTTGTGAATGTTTGGGATATCAGAAATGTTTTTTATGAAAAATACTATAATATTCAAATTATCTACTCCACACGTGTTAGCCTAAAAAGGATGTCTCTGCACAGGGAGCAGCAGCTAATGATGGAGGCCTACAAAGCTTGTGTGCATCATAGGGCTTGCCTGGGTTACCTTGGGATTGCCAAGGAGCTTCCACATAAGTGAGATCTACATGCAAATCTGGAGATGGTGGTACCAGGTGTCACCCTTGAGGGCAGTCATGCTGCTCAAATTTCATTTTTAACGTCATACTAACAAGTTATATTAACTCCTTTTTCTCAGGCATGGGCATAGTCCTATTGTAGGTGATGGCAGAGAGGCAGGAATGGCTTGTCCTCACTATTTCCTAACTGTGCTCCCAGCGAGCAAACTTCTTTTCCCTTTATGGCTTGGCGCTATTGCAAAATGCTTAGGAACAGGAAAAGCCCAGAGGAGTCCCTTGCCCTGTGGTAAAAACATTTTTGGGTACTGAAGATGAAATATTATGGAACTGAACGTGCATGCTAGAGAAGTGCCTCTAAATATATTTTTTCATATAAATGAAAATCTTTATGTAATTCATTCCATAAATTAGCAAACCAGTATTTGGAACAAAAACTTTCTCAATACTATATATGTAATTTTTGTCTTTAATAGTAAAGTTGATGAGTGTTAGCACATGTTTCTGTATAATTTCAATGTTAACTATCAGTTTTTGCTGGGAAAAAATATGCAGGCAGAGTCAGTAATACTTAGTCAGCCTTTTTCTCCCCCCATAGTATTCTGTTTTCATAGTCAGTAAATTTGACACACTAAAACACTATCCCCTCCACACTGGCCATCAACCCAAAAGAGAGGGAATTTGATTGGTGTTGGATCCATAAGAGGGCTTCAAACAGTGTTCCGTGTGTTGCAGCCCTGTTTAGTTGGTGTGGCTCCAGCCTTGGTGTCTGGTGACAGAAACGTGTTCCTGTCTGATGCCGCTGGAGTTGATGTCAGTGCGAGAGCAGAGCCAAAGGGCAGGTGCTGACATAAAACAGCTCGTCAGCCTTGGCAGGAGCTCACGCCCTGCTCCGAGAGGGAGCAGGGATGCTGGCTTCTTTCAGCTGAGGAGGCATTTTCTGCTAGTCAAGATAATGAAAAGTTTTGCCTGTGGCATGCTTGTTCTGGGGGTAGAACTTCATTCCTCAGCACTGCTGCTTTCCTCAATTCTTCATCATTAAAACTGCCACTTTAATAATGTTTGTATGGCTGGAGCTGGTATTGATGCCTCAAGATAAGCTTATCGAGCACTTTCTGTAGTGAAATCCAATTTTCAATTGCTTATAGTTTTTTGGTTTTTTTTGAGACTTCAGTTGTTTGTGGTGAAACTTTTCATGCTGAGTATCTTCCTTAGGCTCTTTTTTTAGATTTTTTTTTTTTTTTTTTTTTTTGGCATTGCTTTAATTGAAAACAGTTCTTCTGTTTCTGAGAATGAGGTTAGGGAAAAATGTTACTTAACCAATGCTGAATTCTTACATCTGTTTTATTGAGGAGTTTTAGAGCCTTCATGCCTTGGAACAGGCTCTTGAGATTTGGGAATCGGGGCTTAGGGGAGTGAAGCTGTGGATAGAGATGTGCCATTTACAATCCCTCTTAAAGTTTACTGAGTCTGGCCAAGTTACAAGGTCCCAAAACTTGCCGTTTGCATACATCGAGCTGAAACTTGTTGAAAAACTGGCAGCAAGATTGTCTGAATGTTGAGTTTTCATGAAGTGTGTTCCACAGAGTGTCGTGCCAGTGAAGCTTGGGATGCAGCACCCCTCATGAGGTCCATGAGGCTGTTCCAGTATCCTGGGGGAACTTTCCCTGCTCAGTGTGGTTGCTGGTGGACCAGGTTTCAAGCAAAAGAATTAACACTTTGAGTTTTCCTTGTCCTTGGAGTAGCAGGTAGTGTAGAGGAAGACTTACCTCACACAAACAAAATGTTACCTCTTAAAGGAAAAATAGGGGTTAAGAAATGCTTGCTGGGTTAAAAAGTAACATGCCCATTGTGCTGCAGAAAGGTGGCAGGCTCCAAGGAGTGTCAGCAGATTTCAGGAATACGGGTGGCAGCCAGAGCATTCCTAAGCTGTGGAACTCCAAGTTTTTCAGCTATATTAGGAGTTTTGTTTAATTGTTTTTGAATGCTCTCCTGAAGGCTGATAGAGAAGCTGACTGGAAGTGCTGAAGGTACCACTGGTGAAGTGCTTCACAATATCGGAGGAGTGAAACTTAGGTCTAGGAGGGAAGCAGCAGGTCTGTGCTGACTTTACTGTGCTGGCTATTCCTTGTTCCTCTTATAGGGAATATGAGTGAATTGAGTGCCTGCAGCCACAACAAACCAACAGAAGCAGTGTGCTAAACTCACTAACTGATACAAAAATCTAACTGCTCTGGAAAAGTAATTTCTTGGATGCCTTGACCTGTCTAGCAACTTTACAGGTCATTTCTTTCATTGGTTGTCTGGATTTCTTCTTCTCCCTTCTCTACTGTGTGTGAGGATGAAGTTCTCCCGAGGGTCCTACATAAAAAGCATTAGTTAATATCAATACCCTGATTAGCACTATTTAAAAATAATACTGCCAGGATGTTTATTTTATAATATGTTTCTGTGTTTGTTTCTGCCTCATATTTTGCTTGATAGAGTCAACAGATGTTACTGGAAGCTCCACAATTGGTTGAATTATACCCATTCACTGTGTTCCCTTGCATTCTGACAAGAACAGTTATATTACCAGGATGGTACCCTGGGGAGCAGCCAGAGGAGTTTTCTATTAAAAACAAAAATAATTAAATAAATAATAATTAAAAAATAAAAGTCTGAACAAAATCCCTCCAAGAACTAACCTTCTCTCCCCAAAATCCCATCAAAATAACCCAAACCAAAAGAAGCCCCTAAAGCCCACCATACAACAACTCCTTTTTAATGTCTGTATGTGAACTTGTTGTTGGCATGAGGTTTGCTATTCCAAGGTTGATAGATGATTGAGTCAGACAGTTCCTCTAAAATTAAATACAACGCTGGGTGGATTTGCAGTTTTTCCCACATTTCTCATTCGTTTTCCTCTCTCTCACTCTCTTCAGGCATGCACTTAGTTTCCCGGGTTCCAAGTAGTCATAATACTGTGGTATTTTGCTCTTGTATAATACCATAAAACCTTTATTTATTTTTTCCTGATATTGTGGTCACATTTGCAGCTTCAGTTATACTGGGCAGTCTTCAAATGTGCAGCAGGAATATTGTTCCATCTCAGAAGATGTATTATTTGTGTCCAAAGGAGCCAGCAACAGACCAGGACTTGGTTTAATAAAAATGTGAACATTCCTTGCTTTAGATGTTCTCCTCCTATAGTTATTTTTAATGTATTTCTAAAAGTGAATTAATGGTTTGTTAGAGTTATCCCCAGCCTTATTTGGCCTTTTGATTCTGAAGTATTTTATGTAATTTGCTTTGCTTAATTCTTCAAGGTGTCTGTCTCTGGGTATTTCTACTATTCATACTCCAACTACATATAATAAAAATGTCATCGGGGATTTCCAGCTAATGAAGCTAGTTTGTGCTTCAGCATCTCTGGACAAATAAAAGAAGTAGACCCCATCTGGAAATGTTAAATTTATCATAGACTCATGAAATCATCAAGTTTGGGAAAGACCTCGAAGATCATCAAGTCCAACTGTAAATAATATATAATATAATATAGTAATATAGTTATAGGTAATATTATTTTACTGAGTTTACTGGTACTTGCTTTGGTTTTGTATGCTTTTGTAATTTATCAGATTAAATACCTTTTGGGGGGATGTCTTCTACATTTCTGATTCCTCTGTGGTGTCAAAAGCTTTCATGAGAATGCAAGTCTGTAGCTGAGCTTCATGGTCTTGTCACTATATCCTGAGATATAATGATAAAAAGGGAGATGAGTGGTTTAAAGCTAAATAAACACTGTTTTTGCAGTGAAATGAGGGATATACTTATTTATCAATCTATGCAATTTAGTGTTTGGAATCTTTTTCAGTTCCATGACATTTGAAAGGTCGTGCAAAGTATTGGAGCTGGGATTAATTGCAGGAAGCAAACTGGAAAAGACTTTAAAAGAAAAGAAAGAAAAATGTGTGTATGTAATTTGGCTGGGCAACAAAGGAGACCTGACTGTGCCTTTTATTTAAGGGCTATAAACACTGAACTGGGGCAGAAATGTTTTATGGTATTACATAGAACCACTTAAAGGAATAAGTAGATGAAGCTGAATAAAGTAATGTTTAGCTGAATATTAGGAAAAAAATCTTAACATTGAGGTTTATTAGATTATGGAACATGCTTCCCAAAGGATGTGGTTCAAGCTCCATTACTAGTCCTTAAAATTAGTCTGGATAGAATAACAAGCTGTACTGGAGGGAACACTATTGCATGAATAGGGGATGGACACAGTTACCTAATACATCTTTGCATTTCACTTGCTTCCATGATTCATTTCCTGAAAAACTGCTTCCAGAATGTGTTAATGACATCACAGCCCTGGGCACCTCAGGCTCATCAGTGCTTCTCTGGCTTTAGAGGGTTTATGTAGAGATTTCCTGGTCTGTCTTTTCCCCAGTGCCTCCTCCACTTCACCCCAGCCATTCGCTGTGGCTTTCCTTTCCTGCTGCAGCACTGGGAGCAATGGTGACATCAAAAATTCAAATGCTTGGGATGTGTTTGAAATGTGTGGCTACAGAGACAGGAGCTTGGCTATTTCTGGAGAGGCTGTGCCCCGGAGTGGGGCAGGCAGGGAGCTGATGTTGCAGAGCTTGGCTCCACAGAAACAACTACCTTCTGCTGTTCTTGGCAGGGAGGATGAAATACTGGTCTCCTTTACAATAGTGTTATTAGGTGTGAAAACCCTCAAACAATTAAGTCATACTCAGTCATGTATTTCAATGAGCCAGTTGAAATCTATGAAATATAGAGCAGTTGTTCTGTTGCAGTGATTTGTTGAGAAGAAAATAACTTGGTTTTTAAATCACTTCTATAATTCTTTTTGACATTTAAAGAAGTAATCTAAAACATGCATTTAATCTTTCTATAGCATTTCAGTCACTTTCCTGTAGTATTTAGGAATTAAATACTTAAAATATAGTAGTAAAGCAACTGAAATATAACACAACACCTGAAATAAAGCCATGGCAATCATCTGTGTAAATTGTATGACTCTGACCTTGCACTAAGGACTAAGTCATAGTTCAGTGGGATTTTAAGCCTGAATATGGAGTTCCAAGTGATCACACATTTACTCTGACACACATCATATGCCATTCCTGTGTTCCAAACAAGAAATAGAGTCAAGATGGATTGGTACATAACTGTTGTCTCAAAAGGTGTTTAAATGTAGTGTCTCCCACTTGTGAATTCTTGCTGCAGCCTGCTGATGACTTAGAGAGCAGCTAGAAAACCACTATTTAAAATACAAATTTATTTTGCTACACTGTCTGACACCCAGAAACTATTCATTTATTGCTGTTTGTAGAACTTCTCCTATGTCTCATGCTAGTTTAGGTTAATCCTGTTAGTCCAATGCTGGACAATGAAGACCATGAAAAATATTGCTGAAACTTAAAAATTGTTACTTTTGCCATTTGTATTACCATGCCAGGTGAAATGTTTCAAAAAACCTATCATTTATGGGAACTTGGTCCAGTTGGAAAAGTTACTGCAATTTAAAAGTGACGGCAAACAAAAAGTTGCTGTAATATTTAGGACAGCCATTTTTGTGCTTCTGAGTTTTTACAATTTCCCTAGTTAAAAAGTCTACAGTCATCAGATTGACTTTTTCAATCACAGTTTGTAGTTTGTGTGTCAGTGTGTTTATGCTACAGATGAGTTTAATGTTGCTCAAGAGTGGAATATTTAACATGCAGATTCATAAACCATGTGAAAATGATTCCATATTTCCTATACTTCAGCTTTGCTAGTTTCTTTCTGTAATGAATCGTCCCGAGTCTGCAGTAGGACTTCCCCTAAAATTAATGTAGCTTCTGTTTTTATAGTCTCTTAAGCAAGTGTACTCCTGGTTCTTCACAGTTTGCAGATTAAGTTCCTTAACTAAAGATCTGAGATGTTGAAGATGTGCTTTATAAAGTATAAAATGCCCCTGATACAGCAGTTGCCTCACTGATCCCTATTCATGATTCCATGGACCTCTTTTTCCTCTCCCATTCATTATCACATAACATCCCCGTGGCAACTTGAGAAATTACTTGCATGGAAAAGTAATCGTAGGAAAGTATTTATGTATTTTTAGCTTTCTTCTAACACAATGTAGCAGCTGGAAACAAGGACAAGAGCCAGCACAATGTGAACTGCCAGCTCTCCATGGGCCACCAGAAAGTGTTCATCAGACCACAGTGTGAGAACTATTGAATTGACTTAAGAAAAGTGACACACATAATAAGCGTTAAAAAAACAACACTCAAGTTCCCAGTGCTGCTGCTTGAGTGTAATAAGAAATAAACAGTAATTGTAATGTTTTTTAATAATATGCTATTTGCTGGTTTTAGTGGAAGAACTATATGATGGTACAATTAGATGCAGTGAAAATCACTTTTGCTTTAATTCTTCATCATTTCTATTTAGTGATGCTTTGTATTGGACAATCTTTAAGCATTGCAAGGATTGGATAATCTTCTGGTTGCTAAAAGTTTCAGAAATAAGAAAGCAGAATGTGGAGCTAGGACTTGGATGTATTACTAACCATAAGTTAGATCTCTTCTGTTTTGGGCTTTTTTTCCTGTGGTTGAGTTTTCTTTCTGATATTTAACACTGGCTTTGCCAGCTTCTGTAGCCTCATCTATTTGTGTTCTTTCCATTTTTGCAACAAGGGAGCAGGATTGTTGTTTTGGAAATGTCAAAATGACAGGGAGAGATCAAGAGACTTTTTGAAAATCTTCATGTCTACTAAAACTCTTTATTTTGTTCTATTCAATCTCAAAAGCAGCCTGAGGGCAGCACCTCAAGTTGGTGCCCTCAGCAAAATACTGTCAAAAGCAATAAAAAACTCATTAGGAGGATGCTAAATATGTTTGAGAGGATGTGGGTTATGTGATGGGGAATGAGGGAAGGATCTGCCCTTTTACCAAGCTCCAGTGAGGAGAGACAGGCTCAAAAAGGCTTTGCCAGTATTAATTGCAATTTAATGCCTATATTTAAATGCAATGAAGGATGTTCAAAGGAAAGGTTGAAGTTCAGTGATTACTTTAATTGAATTTTTGAGCTACTATTAGATTAAAAAAAAACCCTAAACAATACTAATTTCCTAGAAAGAAACTTGGAAGTAAGTAACTCCAATTTCCTTGGCATTAATTTAATGCTCTGTCCAGCATAAGAAGTCAGAAAGTTTGTCTTCTGAGCCTTGACACTGAAGGTTGAAAGGTGAATAATACATTCTGCAGAAGAATTACAACTAGTTTAATAACTAATCCAGGAGAGCTCAAAAATCAATTATAGCTCACAGTCGGTTGATCTGCTGACTTCAATAATGGTAGACAGTGTTAGAAGTTGTTGACTGTAAGCTGCAATTCTTTATATGAGTGTGATAAATTTTTAGAGTATCTTCTGCACTCTTGGTTTCAAAGTCAAACTCTTAAAATTCTTTTTATTATTGTGAAACTATAAATAAGTATGTTTAAACTTTTTTGAAATAAGTACAAACATGAACCTTACTTGTATCTCATTGTGTAACAGAGACCAGGCATTAGGCTGAGATTTCTGCAGAGTTGTGTTTACATCAAATAACAGTCAGGTGAAAGAAAGTTCTATTTTGATGTCTGTGTCATAACTTCATTTTGCCATTAAGTGTTGTTTCACAGACTGTCAAACTAGATTAAAGTCCTGGGTTTGTTTTCAGGGCTGTAAACTGTGTTTCCAGCCATCTCACAGAAAATCTCAGCTTCACTGTTGGAAAATAATATATTTTGCTTTTATGACCTGCTTTTCTTGCTCTGCCTTACATAGAGTTGTATGAACAGGGAAAAAAAGCCTGTGGTTGCTTATTTAGTGGGAGAGAGGGGCAAAACGAATCTGTTAATTTGGTTTTAAAGGTTAAAACAGTTGGTTCCTTATTAAAGTATTTGAGTATTTTCCAGAAATAATTAGCAGAATTTTACAGTTCTCCAATTCACAAAACTTCTAGCAATGTGGTTCCATGTGGGACTGAGTCAAGAAATAACGTTAAATCAGTGTATCCCAGATCTGGTCAGGCTGGAAGGGGCTACAGTGGCACATCTGCTGCTCCACCTCCCTGCTCCAGCAGGGCCATCCCAGAGCACAGGGCACAGGATTGTGTCCAGAGGGCTCTGGAATATCTCTGGTGAGGGAGACTCCACCCCTGTCTGGTCTCTGTTCAGGGCAGAAGTTGTGCCTCCAGTGCAGGGGAATTGCTGGGCTCAGTCCCTGCCCGTGGCTCTGGTGCCATTGCTGGGCCTGGAGCAGAGCCTGGGTTCTGCTCTGCCCCTCCCTGCACCCAGGGACACCTAGGGACATACAGGGACACACAGGGACACCCAGGGACACATAGGAACACTCAGGGACACAGAGGGCTGAGGGCCCTCTCACAACCTGAACAGCCCCAGCTCCTTCCTCCTCCCCAGCCTGTCCTCCTTAGACGCTCCAGGCCCTTCAGTATATGTGTCACTTTTCACTGGACCTGCTCCAAGAGCTCCATGTGCCTCTTGTACTGGAGAGCCCAGAGCTGGACACAGTTATAAATTATGGACAAGTATTAGAGAAATGCAATTGAAAGTATTCTGCTGCAGAAAATAGTAAACCGTGTAAGTGAAGTTTGTGATCCAAATACCTAAATGTTTGTCTTGGTTTCAGCTTGGATACTGTTGCAGTGCTGGGCAATGTTGATACCACCCTGCTGTTTTAGTCCTTGTTAAATCATGCTTATGCTGCATCAAGGACTTGTCAGCTTCTCATAATTTCGGAAGAAATCCTTGTCTGTGAGGGTGGGAAGCCCTAGCACAGGTTTCCCAGAGCAGCTGTGGCTGGAAAACCCTGAAAGCGTTCCAGATCAGGTTGGACAGGGCTTGGAGTAACCTGGGATAGTGGAAGGTGTCCCTGCCCATGGCAGGGGTTAGGATGGGATGAGCTTCAAGGTTTCTTAAGGCACAAGAAACTGGGAGGGGACTCAGTCAGGACAGCTGACCCAACTGGTTGAAGGAATATCCCATATCCTGTCACGCTGAGCAATAAAACAGGGGGTGTTGCCTCAGGGTCTGCAGCAGGTGGTAAGCAACTGCACTGTGCATCACTTCCTCTGTATAATATTTTATCATTATTGTTATCATCATCATCACCATCATCACAATTTTCACTTCTTTTTCAGTTCTATTGAATTGCCTTCATCTCAACCCACGTGTTTTGTGTTTTCTCTCAGTTCTCTTCCCCATCTCACCAGAGAGGAGAGAATGATTGGTTGTGTGGTATTAAACCACAACAACATTGAAGAGACTGTTTCAGGGTTGTGGATTATTGACTTCATCAGACTTTTAATTGGGACCAGAAAGGTAGTATTTAGTACTGTAGAGCCTTTTGAAGATTTTATAAATCTTCAGAAGCAGTGTGCCTCATGACACTGTTGACCCTTCCCTCCTTTTTGCAGTTTAGTGGTTTGGTTTTGAGAACCCTAGCTTATCTTTGCCACCTCCCAGAGATGTAGAAAGCTTTACAAAAACATCTGGAATTTGTATTTCTCTTGTGGTGTATTAAAAAAATAACAAGAGGATAGAAGTAAAATAAAAGAAACCTCAATGTGAAAGAAATCCAGTTTATATGTTATAGCATTTAGGCAAATTTCACTTCATGCCTGTAATGATGCCAGGCAGAACTAATACTGTTGCAGTCATCTGTGGCTATCCTGTTGGCTTAAACAGGAATTTTCATGGAATCATGGAATCGTAGAATGGTTTGGTTTGGAAGGGATTTCAAAGCACATCTCATTCCCACCCCTTCCACTATCCCAGGTCACCCTAAGCCCTGTCCAGCCTGGCCTTCATCCCTTTTAAACATGAAATTTTCTTCCTTTTATCCTGTTGGTTTTTTTCCTGTGATGTTCTGAAGAAGCAGAATCTGAAATATTATTCTGTCCACACTGTATCAGTGTCTATTCTTCTGTGTTTTCTGTTAACTTCAGATCTGAAAAGAATATAGTAAGGAAAGCTTCTAAGAGAGTGCAGTATAAGTTACTTTGTTTTGCATGTTAAAGAAGTTAAATACAGTCTTGTAATTTGAAAATATGCATAAATATAAAATTAGGTTTAATTAAGTAATATTTCAGATATTGTGAACATACTGCTACATACAGCTAGAAACTTCCTGTTCCTCTATCTTCCCAGGCTCTTTACCTATTTAGCATTTTAGTGTGATGTTTATGATCAGAAGTAATATTTTCCTTTAAAATGTTTTTAACTTGAGTGTGTTGGAAACATCAGCCAATACTTAGCACCTAATGTGACACTGCCCTTGCAACGGAAAGGAATGTTATGAACCTGTTACATGGGGTTGGTTTTCTGGAGGACTTGCCAACAAACAAGAGAACTTCAGGAGGTCACTTGGGCCACATATTCATGTGCAGGTGTCTCTTGCACATTGTGACTTTGTTCTCCCTGGTGGAAGATTCAGATTAATCACTGATGTTTTGGCCATATCCCTCTTTTCCTAACTATTGAGGAAAGGTGTAATGGCAGATAGTAGCCACAGAAGGATGAGTTGGTAGAAAATTAAAAACAAGAACTACACTAAGAATGGAAATCTGATTAATTTTAATTTCTTTGACATGTAATGATAAATGTACAGTTGTTTCAGGTTTTTAAAACAGTTTCTTTGCATGTTACCTCTTTGGTTTCATGTGGAAAACTTAATGGCAAACATCATTCATTCTGGTAAGAACAGTGGATGAAAAACATGGTGATAAAGGGTTACTAATATAACATGAAATTCTTGCTAAGAAGGCTGCAGTCATAGTACTTTTTATTATAAGAACTCTCTCAAGCTGCTTAACACTGAGTGGCATTAGTCCCCTTGCCTATGACTTGGCAGTAATTGTCCTTCATTTGTCCTAATGAGGGAGCACTGGTTTGTTACATAATCTGACTGTATAATTACATTTGAAGAAAAATGCTCATTGGATGGCTTGAAATTTTATAGGGCTAAATGCTCATTGGATAGCTTGAAATTCTTTTAACTGGTTATACTGTAGTATTTTACATTCAAATGGCTTACTAGTTTTTATTATTCACACCTTGAATCTTAATGACAAAAAGACTGTTCTTAATTTTTCTGTTTTCTTTAGGAAGGTGTGTTGTATTTAATTTTTGATTTAGACATTTATTAAAAGAAGAAATAAGGATTTACCTTTCTTTAAGTAGAACTTACTATTTTTTAACTCAAAAGCTTTGACCTGTTAAATGAATATTTTGATGAAATGCTTAGTCTCTGCCATAAAATTTCAAGATACACTCAAAAAAATGAACTGTTAGCAGGCATTTGGGGATGAATCTAATACTATGTGTTTGGGAGGGGCTGCTTATTATCCCCTTGTAATGAATGTGTCAAGAGCCCAGATGTGATAAACATAGAGGTTTTATCCTTTCCTCTGACTCTGAACTCCAATAATGCTGAGTCTGCAGCATCTCTGTTTCAGTTTTGGTGTTTTTCTTAGTTTTTTTCAGTGCTGTAATACACTCTCTTGAGCAGTGGCAATGGTATAAGGACTAATGGACTTGCTATAGAGGGATGATGGGAGTCCTTTAATCCTTCTCTGAGGCTCCTTCTCCTCTAATCAGTATTTGGGCATGTAGTTGGTCATTTGGTTTCACCAACCCAGCTGTAATTACAACAGGAATTTCAAATGCAGTAGTTTGGTATTGTAGTTAATTATTTTTAGTGCTGTAAGTATGAAAATTACTCTGCATTTGGGGCCCAATCATTAAAGTTTAAGCGATGTGATAATGAGAGTTTTTTCAAGAAGCCTCTGGGGACACTGCATTGGCTTTATACATTATGCCTTACTATTGGAGCTGTATGTGCACAATGTAAAACTGTGTGGAATCAGAGAATGGTTTGGATGGAAGGACCTTAAAGCCCATCCAGTGCCACCCCCTGCCATGGGCAGGGACACCTTCCACTGTCCCAGGCTGCTCCAAGCCCCAGCCCGCCTGGCCTGGGACACACCCAGGGATCCAGGGGCAGCCACAGCTGCTCTGTGAAACCTGTGCCAGGGTCTCCCCACCCTCACAGGGAAGGATTTTGTTCCAATATCTAGTCTAAACCTACTCTCTAAAATAGCCTTGTTTATTAAAATATGACCAAGCCTGTTATTTGTTGGTTTTTTCTCTGCAGCTGGCCTGTGGACAGTGTTCACGCTGGGTGGGGTGGGCAGCAAAGCATCAGCCCAGCTGGAGCAGTGCTCCCCTCTGGCGAGCCAGAGCCTGCTGCTGCTGCTGGTCCTGGCCAACCTGACTGACACTCCAGACACCCCAAACCCCTACAGGCAAGCCATCATGTCCTTCAAGAACACGCAAGGTTTGTATCTGTTCTTACTTCTGAGCCTGAACTGATGAAGCAGAGTTTTAAGATGCTGTGATTGCTTAGAGGTTCTCTGTCCAAGATTTTTTGTCCTTCCAGCCCACCCATGGAAGAACAGTATTAACATGTTGTCGCATGGGAGTTTTGAGGTGCAGTTCCTCAGCTGCTGGAACTAGTGGTGGGGGCAGAGGAATGATACTTTATTCTTCTGACTTGAGAAATACTAGAAAGCTTCATAATCCTGATCCAGTTTGCTTCTGGACTAGAAGTCCTTGAAGGTTTCTACTGACCTTGATGATTCTGTGACTCTATAATTTCATAAAATATACATAAAACTAACGTATAAGTAGATTGGTTATCCAAGGGTCTGCAGAAGTCCCCTAAAAATGTGTAGCACTTTTTGCCCTGGAGTCATAGTCCTTAGAGAGAAGGTAAAAAATTAAATTGCTACTTGGGTTTGCTGACTGTATTCTTGTATTTCAAATGCAAGAAAAAAATGTTTAACATAAACATTGCCATGAGTTTTGTATATATATGAGAGGTTTCAGAGTTGTTTCGGTGCATGTCTGGGTCTTGAGAAGGCAGGTTCCAGTCTATGTGACAGGTAACTGCAGGTACCATGTAGCACTGATTCACAGAGGGTCATGTTTGGGACATGGGAGTGCTCTAACACAGCTTGTGCTATCTAGATAGCTCAGGATACAGCCTGTGCCTTTCACAGGATTATTTAGGTTGGAAAGGTCCTCCAAATCCAACAATTCCCCACCACTGCCAAGGCCACCACTACCCCTTGTCCCCTCGTGCCACATCCACACGGCTTTTAAATCCCTGCAGGGATGGGGACTCTACAATTTTCCATGTGTACTTTATCCATACTTAAATCTCTGAATCTGAGCCATGTGGTTTTACCTTTCATTGGCTTTGTGCAGGTTGGCACCACACACAGGGCTCAGGAGCTGTGTGACAACCTGTGAAGCCACAGTAATATCCTGAGTTATGCACTTTATTCTGGGGAATTTTTGTATTCCTTTATCCATTAAGTTTTAACCAGGTTGAGCTCTAAATTAATTCACCATCACCTAGGAAAATTTATTGGGTTGTGAAGGTGGAGGATTGTTCTCATAAGAAGAATTCTGAGTCCTAACATGCTTCTTTGATTTATTTGATACCATTTACAGGTGGTTGAGATCAAATTGTTGATAAAGTTTTTGTTTTGTTCTGTCTTTAAACTGCAAGCTTTCTTTAATGTTGCATTTTGTATGGCTTTGTTTCATGCCATCAGTAGCCAGTAATGTATTTCATTAAAGCGTGCTATACATATATCATTATAAAATTTTGAAATAACTTATTTTGTGTCAAATGTAGCATGAAAAGCTATATTTTCTCTACATGTGTGTGTTGATAGAATGACTTATTGTTTCCCAGAAACTTGTTCCCACTAGCAATACTCATAACTGAACTTAAATTTGATTTCTGTGAACATTCTAAGGGGTTTGTAAGAGGAAAGTAATGTGGAAAAAAAGAGGCTGTTTGCAGTCATAATATATATTATAAAAGTAAAATTGGCATTTTAAAAAAATAATTTCTATAATTTAATTGGGACAAAATGAGAAGAATTCAGGATATTTTTTTTTGTACATGGTTTAGAATAGTTTAATTTTTCTGTTAATCAGCTTAATGTTCTGCAGAATAATACAGCATATGCTGGTGTTGCTGGTAAGTTTCTTTAATTCTGTTTAGATTTTTATTTTACTGGGCTTTTTAGTATCCTTTAATAAAACTGATAGTGGCACAGCTTAAACATCCACAGAAATGAAGGTGCAAAGCCAAGGGGAGCTTCTCAGCTAATGAGCTGTGGCACCAAGGAACTAATTGTTCTGATTTTGCTGTCTACATCCAGGTTTTCCCTCCTGAAGGGAAATTCCTGCCCAAAGCAGGAAGGTTTTAAACCAACTGGTCCATGGTCACGGTCAGTAGTTGAGGTTGGAGTCTCTCCTGCCCCTGCGGGTGTGTGGTTTTGGGACAGGCAGGGCTGCAGGGCTGCATTGCTGCGAGGCTGCATCTCTGTGGTTCCCAGCTCCTGCAGGCAGGAGTTCTGTTTGCTCCAGGGCCTCCTGCTGCCTCCAACTCAATGGCTGGAGCTGTCCCCCCTTGCCCTGGCCAAGAGGATTGGTGACTCCCCAGCACGCTGTCTGCTGGGCCCCACAAAACCAATGGCAGCCAGGGCTCCTGCAGGGCTCCTGCAGCAATTCCAAGCACTTTTTCCATCCAAAGTGGGTGGAAATGTTGTTCAAAATACATGATGACTGCCATGCTCTTCTGTGCTGAAAGCTACTTAGCAAGCTTCAGTAAGAATATTGTCTTAAAATCATAGAACCACTGTGTGGTTTAGGTTGGAAGGGACCTTCAAAATCACCCAGTTTCAACTCTCTTGCCTTGGGCAGGGACACCTTCCACTATTCCAGGTTGCTACAAGCCTCATCCAGTCTGGCCTTAGAGTCTGCCAGGTATCCAAGGACAGCCACAGCTTCTCTGGGAAACCTGTGCCAGGGCCTCATCACACTCACAGGGAAGAATTTCTCCCTGATCTCTCATCTAAATGTCTTCTCTTTCAGTTTAAAACCCTTCCCCCTTGTCTTATGGCTATTTGCCCATGTAAAAATTCTCTCACTCTCCATCTTCTTCAAAAGCCCCCTGTAAGTATTAGCTTTTTCGTTTTCCACAGGGAATTTCTAGACCTTAGAGATCTGTGCAGATGGATGTTTTTATTGAGGCTGGTAAAAGTTCTGTGAGCAGAAATCTGTTTTATTTTCACTTCCAGCCCTGGCACAGAGTGTATTGTGATTATGAGCAAACTGCTGTTACTTTGAGGGTTTCAGACAACGTGATGTGATGTTTTACGTCACTTATTTGACCAAGCTCCCCACCACACACCTCTAAAGTCCTGACATATACGTTTCACTGAGATATCACAGTAATCTTGACCTGTGCACATCCACCCTTTATACCAAGAAAGGGATGGATAGGAGATACTCTGCCTTAATGCCAGAGAACTAAACCTGTATATTTGATGTGCAGGGTTTGGAAATTTATCATTGGTACATTGTTTCCAGAGAAGACCTTGTGGCTGCCCCCCTTCCCCAGCAGATCCTGGGATCACGTTCCTTCTTAGCAGAGGAAGCCATATGGAGGGACAAAATTGTTTTTTGAAAAAAGATGAATGTTCTGTGCAGGTACTGGGGCCTTGCTGAAACTCATATGGGAGTACAACCTCAGCTTTTTGGCACAACTGAAGCTTTATGAGACTCTATTGTGTTTATGACTACTGGTAATAAGAGTCATGGGTGACTTTTGTTTCCTACTTTCTGTGGTGTATTAAATATTTCCTCCAGAGATTTTATAAAATTAACAAATAAATGGATGATAAATGTATTTGTTAAAAACTTTATTTTATTTCTTTATTTCAGATAACACTGCTTTTTCATCATCAAATCCACACGCTTTCCAGATTAACTTTAACAGTTTATACACAGCTTTATGTGAGCAGCAGAGATCTGATCAAGCCACTCTTCTCTTATATATGCTTCTGCATCAGAACAGCAATGTGCGGACCTATGTGTTGGCACGGACAGACATAGAAAATCTGGTGAGTCTTGCTCTGCCTCCTTTATTCTCCTCACGAGGCACTGCCCTGCAAGCTTGGGTATCACCAGCTGCCAGTGTCCTCTCGTCTGCAGTGGGATCACTCATTTGCCAGTTCTAGCTCACTTACTCATTTTTGTTACATCACCTCAGGAGTGTGCTGCTGAACATGTCACTGCACTCAAGGGTGGTAGTGCTAAAGGTGCAAGACCATCTTGGATTCCCTCTTTCTCTGTGCCACTATCATGACCCAGGTCAAACCTGCCTACTTCTGATCATTCTGTAGAGAAACTGGTAGCAGATATCATTCCATTCATTATTTTATTTGTCTCTTTTGGATATTCAGGCCAAAAAGTTGCACAAGCTGTCTCTGTGCTTTCAGGAGTAATAGTTAACAAAATGAGCTGTAACTGGACTAACATGCCAGATGTCTTACAGGGTTGACCTAAGACTGAAACTCCTCAAGGAGCAGCTCACAGATTTTATAGAAATACAACTGTAGTGCCTTTTTAGCCACTTAAATAGGATTGTGGTTAATGGCCAATATAACAGACACCTGGTATGGTTTTGTAGGTTATAAATTAGCTTATGTTCCCCACTTTAGTAATGTCACAAACCACTTTAACAAATCTTACTTATTAAAAAGCATTCCTTTAATAAGATAATGGCTGTCTAGGGGAATTGGTAACAGAATAGAGGACCCATTCCATTTTAATATTTGAAATCTTGCCAGGTCATTAGATCCCTTGCCTGTTTGATGGCAGATATGGAGTGAGTTTGGTTTCAGTCCAAGTTCTAGCAGATGTATTGCTAAAATCGGAGTTGATAGACGGCACTGTTGGCAAACTGGGGTAAGGTGGTTGATACTGAATTGATTCAAGACTGAACTCCTGTGTCCACGGCAGATCTTACTGTAGGCAAGGGCTGAGTAATTTTGCATGAATTCTGTGAACAAATGGCCACATATAATTTTTGGGGCTGCTAGCGTGTGATATGACAAGTTAACAGCTGCTAACCATAACAATTTGCTGCATCTTTAGACTCACAGCATAGAATCCTAGAATGGGTTGGGTTGGAAGAGACCTTAAAGCCCATCTTGTTCCAACCCCTTGCATGTGCAGGGATGCCTTCTACTATCCCAATATTTACTTGCTCTAGAGAAGTAAATATTAGGTGTGTGCATTGTTTTATAATTATGTTGTCTGATACACTGTAAAGCTTCCAGAAAAACAGTGCAGTGCATCTGTCAAAACAAGTCAAGATGCAAGTACTCAGATACTCTGCAGTGTAGAATATTTTCGTCAATTATCACCTAAAAAAATCAGTCAGAAAATCCCAGAAATTATCAGCAACTTTAAACACTTCATGGGGAAAGCTGGAAAAATTCAGAAATGCATCACTGAAAAGCCAACAGTATGTTTTTGTGGGTATTTTGATTTTTTTTTTTCAATACCAACATTTGAAACTGCTCTTATTTTGCTCTTCATGCTGCTTCTTTGTGATCTCTACTGACATCTTTGTCCAACCCTCTCGTTTTTATTGGACCAGAAGATAAGGATAAGCAGCAGCCAACTGAGAAGAGCCATTTTAATTGCTCGTTAAGGCAAGCTGAGCCAGACCCAAAAAGAATTGGGATGGCCGGGAGGGCTACTGGACAAAGAAATCATGACCTCCTAACTATAGTCCTGCAGTGAAAAAGGGTAATTCAGTCTTAGACTTGATAATGAGATAAAGGGACTTGAGTACTGGAGCTGGCTGTCCTTCACTCTATGGCAAGAGTGGTGCTGATACACTGTGTACTATTCTGGTGTACTTCCAGACTGTACTTCCAACAGTCTGTAACTAAAAATAGTTACAGACTATTGAAAAATGCATCCATGTTGAGAAACATGGAAGGTTTTTTTGCTTTAAAGTTAACAATAAGACTGTGAGAGGCCTAGGAAGCTAACTCTGCCTGGTCAGAGGAGTTTGGGGAGCATCAGAATGTGTATGTGCCTTCGTAAAGGGGAATCCTTGAAAAAGCAGGAATCTCTGCTTGCAGAGAGGGATGATAAGAATGAAAGCCTGGAGGTTGATTCCCACCATCTGGAGATACAGGAGAAAACCAGAAAGGTCATTAATCTGGAATCAAAATTAGCTTTGAAGGAGGGTGGAGAAGGGTGGTGTAAATCAGTGGTCTCTTTGTACAGAGGCAGTTGGATGAATGGGGTGTAAGGTATACAGGTGCTGTGTGAGAGATCACATCCACAGGCAGCTCAGAGCTTATCCTAAACTTCAGAGGGTTTTGCAGGTTGTTCCTGTTTCACTGCACTCATTTCATCCCATATGTTGTGTTTTCCCCTATTTTAATTTGTCTCCATTTCTGTGCCCAGGAAGCATCACCAGAAGGTACTCTGTAACATTTCATAAGGATTTTTTGACATGTGTCTCTGCTCTTTTTCAACTTAAGAGTAACTTGTAAATTAAAAGTTTGTTTTTCTTAGCTGGTACAACAGATACTGTCTCAGCTCACGTCCTCATTTGTATGTATCTTCCTCTACCAGTTATAGCTAAATACCTTCACCTTCTGTTGGGCTTTGTGTTTTATTGTTAATAAAGAACCTTTTTTTGCTCTTAATGTAATTCTGCTTGGCAAAATGAATAGGATCTTTGTGTGTCCTTCATTACTTCATTTTTTAAAATAACTGGATTAAATATCTGATGCTAGAGAGAGAAGTTTACATCTAGTATTTCCCTGTCCTTTTCAAAGTGCTTGCAGGGATCCTCTAGAAAGTGAGGGGACAGATTAAATAGAGGGCAGTTAACACATTTTTTGATGGGAGACTATCAAGCCTTCTTCTGTTTGAAAGAGCAATTAGCACCAGTATTGCAAGTAAATATACCAGTCAGATTCCTGCGTGTAAGAAATGAGCTATTTGATGTGTTTTCTTTGGCTGCTGAGTTGAGATTTTGTTGCTGCTCAACGTGATTGGAATGAAATAACATACATGATGATGTATTTGTATCAGCTGATGCTACAGCAATGTTTTTTCCTGTAGTATAAATTTGTCTTAAGCAGGTTGCTGCTTGTATTTTGTTGAGTACTAAAGACAATCTATTTTTAAACTTTACTGGGGAAACCAATCTTGGACTGGATATAGCGCCTGCAATTTTCAGTGTCTGCTTTTACCTGCCACTTGTTTTGGGGATTAAAAGTAACTTGTTAATGGTGGCTGTTTCTTGCCAGCTGAAAGCTGCTCCTGAGGGAGGAGTGTTGGTAGTGGTGCAGTAGAGGTAGTATGATGGCTGTGAGAAAAGGTTCAGCAATGCAAAAGAAGTGGTGGCTGTCTTCTCAATAAAGGATTGCGTAAAACCATTGTGTAAGAAGATAGGTATAAAAGTTTTAATGTATGCATGCAGCACAGAAGTATAGAAACATATTTTGGTTGAAAGTCTAGATAAATTTTAATATAATTAAAATATTAATGGAGAAGATTCTTCTCTTTTGGAGGACTCTGTCTCTTCTAGAATCCTCCCAAGACTCCTTCCAGATATCTCTCAGGGATCAATTATCTTTGAATTCTTCTAGAGACCTGAGACCCAGGCTTCAGCCCCAGACTTCTTCAAGGAAATTACCTAAAAATCTTCCTCTTTTGAAGAAAACTGTCTCCTCCAGGTTCCACCCAAGACTCCTCACAGGCATCTCCCCACAGTATTTTGAATTTTATATTTTCATATGATTAGAGTTTTAATTGAATCTTTATTGTAACTTTTTTATAGAATGGTGGCTTTGTTAACTAGTTTTTGTTTAGAGAACAGTAATACTTGTCCTAAAGGTGTGTGTGCACCACAGCAATCAATATACATGTTGTAAGGAGGAAGGATTATGGAAAGTGTACTAATTGATTCTGGTTCTATCCAGAAACGGCACATAAGAGAGAATTAAGTTGCCATATGCCTCCCTGAGTTTTGTCCAGTGTGCAGGTGGCACAGAGCCTGCAAAAGGAGTGGAAAGGGAAACATGGCCAAAGGAATGGAGGTTTTGGAAGCAGCAGAGGTTTTTTTGGGGCAGGAGGACCGATTGTCATAATCTGGAGTGCCTGACTACTCTTCAGTAGCAAGTATGAAGCTTTAGTAACAGCACTTTCACATGCTGGCTTGTAGGGGAATGGCTGCAATGTCTCAGGATCATGTATTTTTAAATGTAGTTTGTAGCCATACACTTGAAGGACTTGGAGCACTTGAGACCCTGAATGGACTTTTTCAGTTACAATTAGCATTAATGTGTGTAGACAGAGGAGATATTTTGGGCTGTTCTGAAGGAGTATGTTTTGCTAGAGTGGTTTGTATGGTTTAACACAACCAGACTGAATCACAATTATCTTTAAAGGTACCTTCCAACCCAAGTCATCCTGTGCTTCCATCTGGGATCTGTCTGGAAAACTAAGAAGTTGTTCCAGTGGTTACCTTTAGCAAGGCTTTTGTTGTTCTCCCTGCAAAGTTGTAAATACAATTCTTCATTATTTTTATGTTGCTTCCAGCTCTATCCAGCTTATTATAATAACTCTTGGACTTGGAAATGACAGAGCTTTTACAGTACAAAGTACATGTAAGTGTTGGAGATGGAAACTATTTGAATGATGGACCAACACAGTGATGTTTGCCTCTCTTTCTCGCCAACCAACGAAAAGCACCATTTTTTAAAATCTATATGCTAATTGGAAGTTCTGGGGAAAACCTGGTATTTACTCAAGACTAATATTCAGAAAACACAAAGATGATACTCTAGTTTCCACTGGAGAGAGAAGTTTCTGAAGAACCCTTTGAGATGGCAAAGGATGTTTGCAATGTGTAATTTTTAAAAAATATTTTGTTTTAATATTTGTTTAATATTAATAAAAATATTACTGTAAGTATATTTTTCCTCTGCTTCTGTTGTCATCTTGTCTTGACCCTGACCAAAGCATGTGTCAAAATGTTTTGGTGGCCTGCAGCATTCAGATCAATCTCATTTCACTCTTAATAAAAACTGGTTTCATATGTCCCAACTGTTTTGAGGACAGTTGACTGTAAGAGAACATTTTGGTAACTTCAGAGGCTTGTGAAGCACTTGGTGTCCTGGCTGCTCACCAGAATAGGTTTCACATGATTCATCCAGCTGCATTTGGCCTGTTTTGAAAAACAGCAAATTTTTAGGTGTCTAGAAGCTTCTTGGAACTGAGGGCTTTCTCCAGTTCCTTTTTCCAGGGTTTTTTTTTTGTGATTTCAGCCTATTTCTGCAGCCCAGGGAAGCCACATTGTTCTGAGCCAGTAGAAAGCTAATTTTCATTTGGTAAAGAGACAGTGTTTGCATCTGGATTAACTTTAGACTAGCATTCAGGTATGCTTGCTGTTGCAATGAAATCTCATTTTCGTTATTATTGCAAGGCTTTGGCTTAAGCTGTTCATCCTGGTGGAAATGTTGCAAGACCTTGGGCTGAACTCTGATCATAATGATCAGTCAGTTCTCTTTGGCTGCATGTTATCTAAAATTGGAAAAACAGGCCTCTTCTAGTCTTAACCCAACCCAAACTGGTTTTTTTTTCTGGTGTTATCTCCACACACCAAAATAGGATTTAACTTTCATGTCTCAAAATGCCTCTGTTCACCTCAGCTTTGATGTGCTTGGCTAGGTTTGAGGAGGAAAGGCTTTTCAGAGAAGGCTTGTGGTAGCGCAGATGGGTAGAAACAACTGTCTTCCTGCTTGGACTGGTGAAAATCTTGTTTAACAATTCTCTTTTCCCTGTAGTGTAGAGAGGAGGACTGAAGTGTTTGGAGGTTATGGTAACTGGTATGGCTGGGAATCTCATTTATTAGAGATTGAAATTCCATTTCTGACCACAAGAAAACATTTGTTTAGACTCTCTTGTGACGCAAAATGAAGGAGATGGAAGGTGTTTGGACACTGTATGTCACTGCTCAGGGGTGGTTGTTTCAAGACGGAGGAATTGGTATGAATTGTCAAGGGCAGGGCAATACGTGGGACTTTTAGAGGCTGAGATATTTGAAGATGAAACTGATGCACCCATTTTTCCTTTCCTAAAGGTTCTGCCAATTCTTGAAATTCTGTATCATGTTGAAGAAAGGAATTCACACCACGTTTACATGGCCCTGATCATTTTGCTGATCCTCACAGAGGATGATGGCTTCAACCGATCCATTCATGAAGTGGTGAGTTGCCGTGTTGGTAAATAATCCTTTGGCTCTAAAGATAATATAAATATTTACTTCTGAGAAGATAGATCGGCAAATATGTTCCCTCAGCAGAGGCTGTATGAGCTCATCCAAATTTGATGGCATATACATCTTTCTTTTGTAAGAAGAAGGAACTTGAAGACTGCTTTCAAAACTTTTCCCCAGTGAAATGAAGGAACACACTCCCTCCTGTAGAAAAACTGCTACAAGTATCTCTTTTTCTGTCATTTTTGGTGTTCCCTGTTACAAATTAGCCTAGTAATAACTGGGCAGGCTGCCTCAAAGGTGCTGAATGTTTGCCATGGAAGTGGAGGGCCTTGAAAAGAGGAAAAAAAACACAGGAAACCTTTTTTTATTTCGCTTGAAAATCTTTGCTTAACTAGTGTGATGCAGCTTTTAGCTGGAGTTGTATTTTCCATACTAAATGTTACTTCCTTACTTGGCACTTCTTTTTCTGTCTCTCTGTTAGATTAATTTCTGTTTTATGTTGTCTATATAACAGGATCCAAATTTTTACTAGTTTTGATGGACCTTGACCATCTGTACAGAAGAGTACCTTGGACAATTATGTCCTAGTTTCCCAGCTTCTAAAACTAGGATACTCCATGAGATATTTGCACTGTTTTACTTTAATTTTTTGACTGGGACACAAATTCTCTTTTGGGGAAATTATTATCATTGTGAAATTATTGAAATGCAAAATGCCGAAAGCAAGTTTCAAGGTTCCTAAACAGAACTGTCTCCCAAGTGAATTTCCAGGTTTACATTATTTTTTCTCTGAAAATTCATATTATTTAGTATAGCTCTGTGTGTAGAAAGCAGGAAGAGATTATTTAAATGCAGTTTCCTGGGAATACCTGTTTGGAAGCAGCTTTTAAGAGCACCTATACTAACCATGCAGATGACTGAAATATTTTCTTGAAGCTTTTTCCCGCCTCAACTTTGTGTGCCTTGAACTTGTACATGTGAACCAGAGGTGTACATGTGTGATGTGTATTTTTAGGTTCCATGTCACTGAGTCATTTATCCTCTCTCATAAATTCGGCTTGTTGAAAGTCGGAATTCAACAGGCAAGGTGTCATTCCTGCCTCAGTCTCTTCCTCTATCACTCTTCGTTCATTTTAGAGGCTTTACACAATAAATAAATTCAATAAGTCTTCCAATAAATTCCTTACTGGATGAGTAAAAGTGGAAGATTTTCCTAAAATTCCTTAATGAGGATCCAGCTGTGGAATGAAAACATAAATCAAGTTTTCTTATCCGGTTTATCCTGCCTTTCAGCTGACCCTGCCAATAGAGTTGTAGTGTTCACTTGCAATGTGGATATTGGTTTACTACTTGTATCTTAATAAAAACACAAACCCCACCTTGTTCCTTTTACCCTGCACTGATATTTTTTTCAGTTGTGCCTTTGCTCCTGCCATTTTCTTCACAGTTCTTTTGATTTTACTTCAGATGTTCAGTAACTGCTTCTTTTCCTCTGTGGTTGTGTTTCCCTGCTCTGTAGTGCCTGGTTCCATTTGTTAATAGTGCTGTGTGTCCAGAGTTTTGCTGGATTTGGTTCTTAGGTAGATAATGAGAGGTGGCTGTGAGGTGCTGCAGGCCTGTCTGTGTGAGCTTCTCCTACACATTCCTGAGGAGGGAAATAAGTAAGGGAAAAAATGCTTCAAAGTCATACATATAAATGCATTCCCCTCACTCATATCTTTGAATTAATTAAATAGATGTTTTCAGGTATGAATGAACAAGTTACTGTTCAAAAACTCTAATATTAAGTATGAAATTAGTCTCATACTTGCTTAAGTATTGACTCCACATCTCCTAAAACCTAAGAGGGTATTGTAGGTCTGCAAAATGATGGGAGTCAGAAAATCTGTGTAGGCCTTTCTGTAAAATGTAAGCATCTAGCATCAGTTTCATTAAACCTCATGCATGCAAGTAAAAACCAAATTTTAGCAGCTACAGGCACCCCAAGATAGAGGGAATTTTTTTATTCCTTCTATCACCTGGGTAAAAGATGAAGAAAAAATGTGCTGCATTTTAGATCAACCTGGTTTTCTCTTTGCTGTGTATCCTGTACTGTTTTTATAAGAGCCATGACTACAGTTCATTTATAGGCTGTTTTCCTTTGTGGAATTTAACCCACATTTATTTATTGATTTTTAGGATTAATTTTAGTGTGCAAAGTTTTATAAATCTGGTGATTATACTAACTGGTAAGGAGCTCAGGAAACCACAGAAACTCTTTTTGACCGCTGTAGGATGCTGAAGCATTTTTTTATTTAAAATGAATGTGGTCTTAACTGCCTGGAAAGTATGATCAAGCTCACAGGTCCTGTCACTGCAATTGCTTTAATACATTTGGGTCACTGTACCCACACAGAACTCATTTTCTTTCACTAATAATAACAATAATTATAATAGCAGAGTAAACAAGTAAATGTTAGAATTCCCCAGAGGGACAAGTATTGGTGATCTTTTGTCTCTGATTTATGAAATTCTAAATAAAATTACATCAGACATCAAAATAACATCATATGGTATTTTATGTAGCAGTAACCTTATTGTGCTACTGTAGCACTTTATGCTATAGTAAATGGTGATACACTGTAAATCACAATTTAACTGTGTTTATTTTTAGTGTGTTAGAAAATATCTCATGAGCAAAGTTGTGGGAAACTGAGAATCTCACTGCTTGGTATATGTAGAACGGATCCCCTGCTCTTTGCACCTTTGCAGTTTGTGCTCCCTAAATTGGAATTATCCAAGGGCCTGGTATCAGAAGAATAATCAATCAAAACATTTTAATTTCTTTAAAATTATTCTTGCAAGACCACCCCAGGGACTAAGCTTTTTTTTTTTTACCTTTTTAATGTTAACTGCAAACCAATGAGATTAGTCAGTGGGGGCACTGGTTCCAGGTAAATGATTTTGAAATTTAAAGTATTCTCATGCTTCATGCCTCTGGAACCCAGAATGGATGGTGGTGGTTGCTGTTGTTGTTTTTGAAATGGCCATTTCACTGCCTACCAGCTCAGGCTGCTTTCCCTTGTGTAGAGGAGAGGTAACAGGTTCTGGTATGTAACTTTATAACAGTGAATTTATAGATTTTTTTAAGAGTAGTGTACTATTTCAAGGAATAGTTATCTCAGTAACTGTCTTTTTTCCCAGGTTGGTGAAAACACTCTGGTGTTTTCAGAATTTCAGAGAAGGTTTCACTGAAGGTTTCTGGAGTGAGACTGGAACATTAACATGTCTTTGTCCATGCTTTCAGTTGTCAGCATGTTATTCAGTGAGCCCTGGTAACTTCATGTCTTGCATTAGGAATCTGAAATTTGGCAGGTGGCCTTTGTGCCAGGGCTCTGCTGCTGATAATATGACTAAATGTGACCAAATTATCAGTCTCTGGGCACGGGGAGCAGTCTGTTTCCATCTGCACAGCAGAGACGTAGCCGGAGGTGGCCTGACGTCTGTGGAAACTGAATATTCTCATTTTGTTGCTTCCAGAGCCATCTGGGCTGTGTGCATCCTCCATGCCCGGGGATCACATTATCAGCTGAGATAGGCAGGGACGAGCTGCAGCTTGTGCAAGTGCAGCTCCCAGCTACCGTGGGATAGGACTGTGCTCCCAGGGATATTTCTGCTGCTGTTTGCCAGGGGTTGAAACAACTCAGAACCTTGGAAAAGCACTGCAAGGCTGTTGAGTCCAAGCATTTCCACAGCACTGCCAAGGCCACTAATGACCCAAGTCCCCACGTTGAAGAAAATGTGTAAGAATGGGGTCCCTGATGTGACAGCAGTTGGGAGAAATTTGAAACAGGTTGGGACTGGCTGTGCATGGAACATGGAATGGCGCAGTAGGGCAGAGGGACAAGAGTTAAACAAGAAGTAGGTAGGATTTTGGGATGCTGAGAAGAGAGATGAATAAAGAGGCAGGATAGGAACAGAGTGACAAAAGTTGAAGGTGAAGTCAGGCTTATTTTGGATGAGAGACTGTGATGGGCAGGGTAGGACAAAGGAGAGTAGCTTCACCCTGACAGAAGGCAGGATTAGATGGGATATTGGGAAGAAATTCTTCCCTGTGAAGGTGGTGAGGCCCTGGCACAGGGCGCCCAGAGCAGCTGTGGCTGCCCCTGGATCTCTGGAAGTGTCCAAGGCCAGCTTGGAACGGGCTTGGAGCAACCTGGGATGGAAGGTGGGTTGAGCTGTTGAGCACATGATGGAATCTGCTTTCAGTTCCAGCATAGAGTGAATAATGAACTTCCACTTTGGCTGGTGAAGTGCAGGGATGTGCCCCACAAAATAGGACCAAAGAGGGTGTGAGGAAACATGAGGATTGTTTTATTTGTGGGAGGAGGTTGCTTTGCTATTTCACTCATAAATCAGTGACTTCAAAAACTAATTTACTAGAAATTTAATCAGTTAAGTTGATGGTTATTTGGCCAGTATAAGTGTATTTTGTCTAAGAGGAAAATCAAAACAAAACAAAACAAAAAACCAAAAAAACCCCAAACCTAACCCAAACTCATGGGTATCATTTCAGAGCAAATTGAAATTATTTCTTCAATAGTCATCAGGAAATACATCCCTTTATGTACTATTGTTTTCAATTTACATTGTGTGTCATGTCAAAATAAATAGTATTTTATACTAGTCATTTTCATAGCTGTATTTTGTCTTTTAAAAAGTCTGTTGCATTTTCAATAAGCATTTAAAAGTCAGAAAATTACATGTGCAACCACAACTTATCCCTGCTATATTTATGTATTACTGAGAGTAACCATTATTTAATGATCATATACTGTATTCTTATATAACATATATAACAATATGTTTTTCTTCTGGAAAATTCCAATGCTGAGCTTGAGATATTTGTCAGAGTGATTAATTTATTTCTTTATATAAAATCTTCTCTTGAAAATAGGTATATTCACATAGTCATAAATAAGCTGTTATTAAGAAATTACAATTAAGGCAACCAGGATGAATGTCTACACTTAAGTTAGCATTTTGCATTTGTGAAGTAACCCATGAACTTGCTATATCTTACCATATGTTTATGCTTAGCAGCCTTGGGATGATCAAGTTCTCCACTAGCAGAGTATCTTCTTGCAGTGAAGTTCGTACGTGTGATTCATTAATTACAAAAGCTAACAGCTTTTGAAATTTTCAGTTGCCTTTTTTTGTGAGAATATGTGTAGATTTTTCTTTGTCTTTCAGGCATTTCCTGTTAATCATCTATGTTGTTCATCCTGACTAGTTCTCCTTGTTTACTGAAACTCCTTGGATTACTTGTTTTCATTTATACCATCATCACTTTGTCTTAAAATAGTATTAGTGACTTGTTATAACCAGAAATTATATTGGTTTCCACAGCCACTCATCGCCTGCTATTTGTGGAAACAGTTCTTGTAGTGATTTCATGTTTCCTATTCGTTCCACAGCCTTGACCATTCTCCCCTTAAATACCTCTCAAGTCTTTCCGTCTTCCCCGTATTCTGATTTTTGATCCTTTTAACAAAGTTGTTTACTACACCTCAGCCTGTACCTGGGGATGTTTTGTCACCCTTACCATAAAATAGTGTTTTCCCCATTCATAGGTTACAGTCACGGACTTCATTTTAGCTCCCTTATGGGAAATAGGAAGATGCTGACAAAGACACAGCATGTAATAATGGAGATGCTTTTAAAAAAAAAAAAATTTAATTTATTTCAGGGATTGGAATTTTTTTTATTCTCTTAATATATAATAAAAAATTATTTTTATATGTCAAACTTTAAGCTTGAATAATTCAATAAACATTAATCATAATAATGATGCTATTTCAAATGTTTCTTGTACTGTGAAAGAGCTTCCAGAGGTACAGACTCAGAGAATGGTTTGGGTTGGAAGAGACCCTAAAGTTCATCTTGGGGTTCCACCCACTGCCACGGGCAGGGACACCTTCCACTGTCCCAGGTTGCTCCAATCCCCATCCAACCTGGTCTTGGACACTGCCAGGGATCCAGGGGCAGCCACAGCTGCTCTGGGCACCCTGTGCCAGGGCCTGCCCACCCTCCCAGCCAGCAATTCCTAATTCCCAATCTCCCATCTGTGCCTGCCCTCTGGCAGTGGGAGCCATTCCCTGTGTGCTGTCCCTGCCTGCCTTGTCCCCAGTCCCTGTGCAGCTCTCCTGGAGTTTCTCTTCTCTCTCTGAAGTTACACAAGGCGATAGTTTGTGTGCAGTAGTCCTTGTTAAACATATTTATGTTTTGACTTAGAATAACGCTGAATTTATAGAGGATCTTTTCCATGTTTTTAGGACAGTTCCTGTTGAGTAATTTTTACCAGTCCTTCAAGGCAGGGTGTTGGGTACACGTGTTTCCTCCATGTAGGTTGGCTGGCTACAAGGAAAGAGGGGATTGATTTTCTTTCTGGAAATGGTGATTAACTTCATCCACCCTGATAGTGGAGAGCAGTGAAAAACACAAAACACTTAATCTAGTGGATGACTTTCTCTTAGTATCAGAGGAAGAGACTTCGTACTTTTCAGGGGAGAGGCCAACACACTCTTGATCTGCCCCTGACCTTCAGTGTGTGTGCTCTTGCCCATCAGTCAGGGCTCCTGTGTACCCCCTCTTGCCCAGACAGCAATGAAGGAAAATGGCAAGGCTTTGGCAGAATTATTAAGGTGTCTTGGATGTAAATGGAGACTTTACAAAGTGTCAAGGATAAAGATGAGTATATAAGTGTGGTGGCACAGAGCATAGAATTTAGCAAGGTGCCAAATATAATCATTTTTCTACGCTTGCTGTTTTTCTATATGACTTAAAGTTGATGAGATCTACTAGGTAATAATGCTGCAGAGGTCTGACTTTTTTTTTTTTCCCCTTTTTGTTAATTGTATTTTAATTATGCTTTGGGGTTCAAAAATTAAGTAACATTTGAGACTGGAAACTAATTTTAATGTCTGAAGAAATGTGAGACTCCAGACAGCTTCCTATGTTCTTATTCAGACCTAGGTGCTGAAGACCCTTTTTATTTTATTTTTTTCTTCTTGCAGATACTGAAAAACATTACATGGTATGCTGAGCGTGTCCTAACAGAGATCTCACTTGGGAGTCTTCTGATACTGGTTGTGATAAGAACCATCCAGTACAACATGACACGGACAAGGGTAAGAGTTGTGTTGAGCACTCGTGAATTCCTAACCTCAGCAGCTTGAATTCAACTTCAAGCAGGGAGTGGGATTTTATTAATTCTAGTGCAACCAGTTGATGTCTGGTTTTGCAGGAAGGAAGAAAATAGATCAGCTGAGTTAACTAAGTGTTTGTGAGCTTGGAACACAATTTCTGTGTTGTCTTCCAGTTCATTGAGTATGGTTCATTAAAGACCTTCATTCAGGCATCAAGTTCATCTTCAGATGAGAAGAAAGAGTTTGTTCGTTTCATGAGAATAAGTGATTCTTTATAGGCTATTTACCTCTCAGGTGACTTAAAAGTGGGAATTTCAGGTCTATTTATTGTCAGTTTTTTAGGAAGTGTGACAGGGACTGGTCCAGAAGACCTCTTTGAGCTCTGGCAATGCAAAACTGCTTTAACTTCAGAGCCTTATAGCCTAGATTGATACTGTGCATTTTTCAATGCAAAATAGGTTTTTCACATTTTTGCAAACACAAAGTGTCACACACTTCTGAATATTTTCAACAATTAAAGGCACAGAATTTTTTACTTTGAACAGTAGCCAAATATTAAATATATTTTAAACTGCAACAAATAAAGATGTTACTTTTATCATAGAAAGAATTAGAAGGAATGGTAACAAATTTGGCATATATTCATAGTATTTAGAATCTGTTATGTTATGTAAATGAATATTTTAGACTTGAATAGGGAAATTAATCCCCTTTGGATTGGATAAGTGGATAAGTTTCATTCTGTGAGAACCCTTGACTTTGAAAAGGCCACCAGTTAAATGCTTATCTGGCCAAATGATTTCAGGGATGCTGAAATGGGGACTAGTGCTCTGAAGTTAGGTATGGTTGTAGTTGTGGGATATATGGAATGGTATGAAAGAGTCAAGAGGGAGATGAGTTATGAAAGAGGAGATTTTAGGATTAGACTACAAAAGGGAGAGAGAGAAAGGTAGAGAGGAGGAAAATGTCTTTGTGTATATGTTAACAGCTGTGGTGCAACTGTAAATGAACACTGAAAGACAAATACAAACATATCTATACATATATGTATACTCTGAAATTTGTATGGAATCACTCTTTTATAAGCCTTATATTTTAAGAAAACACGTTTGAACATCACCGGGTATACACTCTTTGCATTTCTGCCTGTGCTTTAAAAACAACATATATTACTCAGTCTTTTGAATTACTCCTGCCAGAGGTGTCAGTGCCTATCCAATGAATAGTTTGATGTGTTGTTTTTTTTTCTTTCCTTTCCTTTCTGACAGGACAAATACCTTCATACAAATTGTCTGGCAGCCTTGGCAAATATGTCAGCACAGTTCCGCTCGCTTCATCAGTATGCTGCTCAGAGGATCATCAGGTAAATATAAAGACTGCTGGAAAATCATCTTTACTGAAACTCTTGAGTAGAGAAGTTTGAATTTTGTATGCCTTACTAGTACAGAAACATTAATTTTATATGCCTCAGTAGATATCAATGAACTAAACAGCAGAAATGATAATTGAGTAACTAAGTAATCCCAGAATAAATCTTACTTGCTCTATATTTGAACCTGCTCTGAATGGATAGTAAAAATACTAGTTTCTCTGTCTGAGAAGCTTCTGCCTTTTGATCATCATGACAGAACAGCTCAATAGCTGCCTTCAAAACAAAAGGTTTTGAGGGGTTTGTGTGAATTACAAATTCAGTCATGTATTCAGTTATTAAAAAAATGCACTGAGTGGTGGTTCTCAAGTACTATACAGCATGAATTCTCTGCTTATTTCTTCCTGCATATCTGGCAAAAGGTCTATTTTTAAAATCAGACATAATTAAATTATCATTTTGTGACAACACCCTGCAAATATGGGCAATAAAGCCTAAATCTATGCTTTCCAAAAGATTAAGTTTATTATCCTGTATAGTAGCCAGTAGTCAGTATCTGGTCTGACTCTAAAACAAGGCCATAACTTTGAAGAAGCAGATACTGAAGTTCGTCCTTCCTATTGTGTTTCTGTGCTGCAGAACACATTTTAAAGGCAGGTAACCCTGCGCCAGGCATCCTTCTCATCTTGGCAGCCAGCCCTACTCCACGCTCCAAGGGAAACTGGGAAGGTCCTTTTTAATGTGATCTGGAATAAATTGTTACAGGGCTTGTCAGGTACAGACTGCGTGCCAAAAATAATAATTGTGTACCTGAACACTTTGTCAAGGACTGGGTTAACATGACACACAGCTTGTTCTTAAGGATTTAATTCTCTCTAAGACACTTCTCCTTTGAAAATGGTTGGTGGCGTAAGTAGGACAGGTTACCAATGAATACATTGTGTTGGTGCCTTTCACCTGCCTTGTACTTGCCCTCTTTTCATACTCTTGGCAGAAGTAAAGAGGGTTCAGAGTTTGAAATGGAGCTATTTTCCCCTTACTTGCCACAGACATTGTCTCAAATATTTGCTTTGCTCATTTCTCAAATCACAGACGAGATGTCTGAGTTTTTCAAGCCTTTGAAATGTTCTGAAATCAGAGATCCTGGTGTGGTATGAGATACAATTCTCCAACTCAAAAACTTAGTCTGGTTCTTACTGGTTTGCCATTTTGGAGCTTGTTCGTAGAATCCTGGGTCCTGATTTTGTTCTGTTTTATTCTTTAGCTGTTTCTGCAGTCCACAGTGAGATGTGTTCCTCTGGGTATATTAGGGGCAGGAAGCAGTTACTTGCTCGTCTCAAGACCAAAGAACTTCTCTTTTACTCATTTCATACAGCATTTTATCAAGATCCTCTGACATTTGGGAGCCTTATTCCTAATGTCTCTCGACCTGCATAGTTACAACGTAACTTTAACATTACTGCTTGATTTTTGGCTGTGATATTCTTTTTGGAGGTAGACAGAATTGTTCTTTCTGCTGCTTGACACTGATGAATGTAGAAAGATGGCAAAGGGGTGAATGGCAGAATACGGGGACAGGAGATTCTGTCAGAGTGGAAGATCATCAAGTCCAGCTGTTGTAGTCCCCATCCTGGAGGTGTTTAAAAGCCATGAGGCATTTGGGGACATG
This sequence comes from Lonchura striata, assembly GCF_050655825.1. Lineage (NCBI taxonomy): Eukaryota > Metazoa > Chordata > Aves > Passeriformes > Estrildidae > Lonchura > Lonchura striata. The sequence continues at coordinate 85,950,832 of NC_140740.1, read as the reverse complement.
ATTCAATGGCAGCCTTGGGCAGTGCTGGGGGAATGGTTGAACTTATTGGTCTTCAAGAGCTTTTCCAACCTAAATGGTTCTGTAGGTCTATTCTATGATTCTATAAATCAGTCTGAGATCTCAGTGCATTTGGAGAATTGCAGATGTGTTAGTCTGGTAGCACAGCAGAGAGAAGGATGCTGGCTATTCCAGCCATTGGGTGTTGGCAGTGTTGGAGCTGTATTGTTCTGCCAGGAAGTAATGTAAGGGTTTGTAGAGAAAATGGTCATACTCATCAACTGAAGACGCAAAACAAAGGCAATAAGATCTGTATTATGTATACTATGGCATTCTTATGTAGTACAGAGGCATTCCTTGCTGTTGCTTTTAAGCTTCTGTCTTACTGTAGCCAGGCACTCCATATTATTATATGTGGAAATTGAAATTAAGGAGGTGACTTGAGATTTGAAACAGAACCAGCAAAACATGAGGAGTATTAGGGAAAGAGGATCTTATTCTGTGCATCTGGACAATAGGCTAAAATGACCACCAAGACTGGAATTCAGTTTGTCGCTGTGATCATGATTGATTGTAAATCAAAAGACAGGACCTTAAAAATGTATTAAAATCTGTTCTAAAGTGTCCTGTGGGACTAGGACATTGGCAGGCTGGAAGGAAGAGCCAGTTCCAGGAGCAGCCTGTCTCCTGTTAGACTTTACTGCATTTTCTTCTCAGAAACTTTACAGCCCTGGGTTCCTTGGCAGCTTAATCACAATCAGGGAAGTATTTTAACCTGATTTCCTCTCAAAATACACTAGATTTGCTGTGAAGTTTCAGTTACCAAGAAAAGCAGTACAAATACATGTGTTTCTTAAGGGGCTAGTTTTGAGTCATATATGGTCCTTCCTTTTTCTACCTGAGGAATTCTGTTATCCACAATTTCTCAATTTAACCAGCAGTGATGGACCCAGTTTTGTCCATGATGCTGAAGTATAATATATATATTTATGTTTTTATTCTGCTTCACCATCAGATACAAGCATCTTAATCGGAAGGTGTTTTCTGTGAAGGAAAAACAAAATAGTACTTTATATTACATTAAGTATTTCAGTTTTTTTTTCAGTACTGTAGGTTTCTAAATTAAGTAGCTCTGAAACACTTAAAATCTGCTTAGCAATACAACTGAATAGACAGTCATAATTTAAACCTCACCAGATGCTCTAATGACTCCTTCCTTAATGTGAGAATTAATTCCATTTCCATGCAGGCTTTTTCCTAATCCTATTCTGAGCAGAGACAGCCAATTGTTTTAAATTCTGAAGACTATTTTCTGTGAAAGAATGAGCTGGGAATATTCAATGTAGTGCACTTAAGAGCTCAGTAAAATACAACTTCATAATGTTGGGTAATTTGTATCATGTTCCAGCAAAGCATGAAAATTGTCAGATTTGTGTAAATCTATCACAAGCAGCTGCTGGAAGTTAAAAATAGAAGTAATAGATGTTTCCTAGTAAGATCCAGGGTTCACTTAGTGTTGGATGTCCTTTGTTGTAGATTGCCCTGACTTTGAAATAGTTGCTTTCTCTGATCCCTGTATGGGCCATTCACTGAAGAGTTGGACTCAATGATCCTTGTGGGTCCCTTCCAGCTCAGAATATTCTGAGATTCTCTCTGCACTGCTACCATGGGTTTGTGTTTAATTATTCAGAGCTTTTTTATCAGCAGATTTCTGAGGGTAATACTGCACTGCACTGTGGAGTGCTGCTGTTTGTAGTATTTTAAAACTATGTTTAAATGTACCTGCTTAGTAGTGCAGGTATTCAGTTTGTCACTTAGCACTGCAAATCAGTTGGCAGTAATTCCTTTAACCTATTTGGCAACATCTTTCATTCATGATACCTGGCTTTTCTGCAGCTTGCCCGACTGCTGTAGTATATGTAACACCTGGAGGGTCTTCCTCAGAAGATCTGTGTGATCTCCTCTCCATGTCATTCTAATAAAATTAGTGACCAGAGGAGGGCTGATCACTTCAGGCAAATGCTTTTCCTGTAGCTTCATGTGTTGGAATGTTTGCTATTTCCTAAGCAGGCATATGCCACTAGAGGTTGCCATGCACCTCACTAATTAGAAGAGGTCTTTTAACATCAAATGACTTCATGGGGCTAGAAACACCATCCAGTTCTCCTTTTTTTCTGCATTATCACCACAGCTGCTCATGTGCAGGGCTGTGTGAGACACTAAGAATTCTATTGTTTGCACTTGTGTTGATTTTCTTGGTAGTCACAGAGGTTTCAGTAAGATTCAGGGAATGACATGAGGAAAGAGGTTTGTGTAAATTCTCCTGATGCTGGTAGGAGTCAGATAGAATTAGAGAAGAATTTGTGCTTTAAAGGGGTACAGATCAGAGACCTGTGTAACTTGTGCGTGCTGTGGGATGCAGTAGGTTGTATTTGAGTGTCATCACAGCCCTGCTGTACTTGCTTGGAGAGCAAAGCTGGAGACCAGCTGTAGACATTGTTTTCTTCTTTTTTTAAGTAAGTTGTGAGTGGTGTCCTTAAACATCAATACTTGTAAAGTCTGATTGCATTGCTGTAGTTCCTCACATCTGAAAGGAGGATGAAGCCCTGAATTCCCTTTTTACTCTTCAGTAAAAAAAGTCTTCATCTTTTTCTAGGGTTGATGATGTTTCCTAAGCTGCTGTGAAAATTGCTATCCTTGATGATATATACTGCTGTATTTGAGACGTTTCAGCTCCCCAAGCAAACCATTTATTTGTTTTATGGTTTTCTGTGTTAGTAATTTAATTTCTTTGGTATGGTTTCCTCCTACAAAAGTCTAATGGGATTTTCTGAGCAAAAATGTTTATGACTGTTGTTTAGGAAAAAGAGTACAGGATGTTACTTTTAAAAGTGCTTTTAAAGCCTGTTTATGCTGAACTAAAAATTGTCTTTAAGTTGTAATGTGTGATTTTCTACAGGAATAATCTATTGCTACTGCAACGTATTTCATACAATCCCAGAAGAGTTTCAGTGGGAATGGACCCTAAAGCCCTTCTTGTTCCACCTTCTATTCCATGGTCAGGGATGCCTTCCATCAGACTGGGTTGCTCAAAACTTGGTCCAATGTTTTCCTTAAAGTAACTGTGAATAAAAATTTTCCTTATACCTAATAGAGCCCTGCCCTCTGGCAGTGGGAGCCATTCCCTGTGTGCTGTCCCTGCCTGCCTTGTCCCCAGTCCCTGTGCAGCTCTCCTGGAGCCCCTTGAGGCCCTGGCAGGGGCTCTGAGCTCTCCCTGGAGCTTCTCTTGTGCAGGTGAGCAGCCCTGAGCACAGGGGCAGAGGGGCAGAATCCCCCCTGCCCTGCTGCCCACGCTGGGGGATCAGCCCTGGGCAGGGGGGTTCAGGCTGGGGCAGGTCCAGCTCTCACCCACAGCACCCCCAGGTCCTTCTCCCTGGGCTGCTCTTGATCCATTCTCTGCTCAGAAAAATTTGTGTGAATCACTGTGTTTCAACAAAGAAAAATACTTACAGAGCAGCAAGACCTGTGTGATCTGACCCGTGTATTAGAGGCCACATTGAGCTGAAAAATCTGAAATTGTTATTGTGTGAGTGTGATGAAATTAAAATTTGCCAATTGTTTAATAATATAATTTAGTAGTGCCAATAATGAGATGCAATTGCTGGCTCAAAATTCTCTAGGCTGCTCACACAGGAAGATAAATAAATTTGTCTCCCACACAACTTCAGACTCTGTGAGCTTTCTGGTTTTCCTGCCTTTTTTTCTTTGATGTCCACAGTGCTTTTGGGAAGCTCTTTAGCAGAGAGCTTCCTCTGCCATTGGAGAATAGCAATTGGATAGAACTAGTGATATGGAGTTCATAAAATCAAAGGTGCATCTTAAGGGGAAAAACTTGGAAGCATAATCCAGGTTGCTGCATGAGTCCTTCAAACTTGTTTGCTTTCCAATTTAATTCTCATTTGGAAATGTGGTATGGAACAGAAGTGTTTCTTCTCATTCAGGAGTTGTAACTTTTAAATTATAAGATTTGAGCTAAATTGGCATTTTAGCTTTCAACTGAGATGTCTAAATTGAGCAAATAGAATTAGGTGAATAGAGTATGCTGTAATTTTGTTAAACTCATCATTCTGGCATCTTTCTTACAGCAGGGAAATGAAAGGGGTTAAATTAGAGCAGTTTTTCAGACTAAAAACTTCCTAGAATTGTTCCAGATTTGGGAGTTGAAGTCCTTTGACTCTAGGAAACCTTATTTTGAAAGTCTCTATAATTTCAGAAATGTCAGCTTTCAGTAATCAAAAAGCAAGGTAACGCTAGTAAGATGTTCAGCGATTGATTTATAACCTATACATTTATTAACACATAACATGAAAACTGATTCCACCCTCCTCTATTCCTTCTCCATTGGTAGTGTTGGAACATGGGGTTTGTGTTGCTTAGAGCTGCACAGCTCTGGGGATGAAACACAGGTTTATATCACACCGTGGACACCAGGAGCCTGGGCTTGGGTAGGCTGTAATGGTACTGCAGGAATGATCAGCAGGCAAGGGTTTTACAATCTGGGTTCAAACCTTCACCTCTTAATTGGGCCATTAAATTAAATCTCAGTTTACTGATCTCTTAATCATACCAAAGAAGTGTTCACAATGGCAGGCCTGGAGAAAAGAGACTGCTCCTGCTCCCATGGCAGCAGACATTGAGAGACTTCACAGGTTAAAGTATAACATAATAAATGATGAAGCTGCTTGGAATTAGTGCCCTGTGGCCAGTGCTTTTAAATACTGAACCCTCTAAGCATCAGCTTTGTACTGCTCAATAGTGAACCCTCTAAGCATCAGCTTTCCCGTTCCCTATTTAACCAAAAGAAAAGAAGAAATTGAGGGTAATGCCAGTTTCACTAAAGCAGTGAAATCTGCTCTGCAAATAACGTGAGGGGAATAGTAAAAAATCCCTGGTTTCTGATAGTGACCTCAGGTACCTCCAGTCTGAGCAGTTCAAGAGTAGAAGATAATTTTTGTCCTCTTTTGAATCACATATGTGTTGTTCTAGAAAGAAATTATTTCAATGATAGTTAATTACAAAGTATGGCTATTTTCTAAATTTTCTAAATGTGATTTTTAACCTCAGTCATATGTTAGTTTCACTGTCAGTGCAGGAAACCCCATAGCCCTACTCTTCAATTCTATGCTTCGGGGGAACCTGTTGATAGAAACAGTAGCTTTTAGTCATTCCTGTCCCTGATTATTTCCATGCAGTCATCATGTCACTGAGGTGAACAGGCAAAGAGCATTTCTGTGAATATGGCTTCAGGTTATTTATCTGCAACTTAACCAGCTTGTTTAATTTTCTGTGTTTGCTTTAAAGCAGTAGCTGATGACCTGTTCATCCCAACAAACTTTTGTTGCCTTACAGTACTTGGACTGGTGAATTTGTTACTTTGAAAAATCTGTATTGATTTTTCTCTCCATCCTTCACTTGGGTGGTATTTACCATGTGCTGGAAGATATAGGTTCTGGTAATAAATTCTCTTCAGAATGGAAGGCTGCTGAACTGACTAGTTGACTTTGCCTCAAAAATAAGAATTAAAATCCTCAATGACAATATAGTGCTTCTTGACTTTGAAATAGTTTGTAACATTTTTATTCAGAAAAGAAAGCATTTATTTTCTAGCCTGGATATAAAATGGCTTCCCACAGCTAGAGGACCAGGTTACATGGAATATTGGGAAGAAATTCCTGCCTGTGAGGGTGGGGAGTGCCCAGAGAAGCTGTGGTTCCTCCTGGGTCTCTGAAAGGGTTCCAAAGCCAGGCTGAATAAGGCTTTAAGCAACCTGGGATAGTAGAAGGTGTCCCTGCCTATGGCGGGTGATGGAATGAGATGATCCTGAAAATCCCTTACAACACAAGCCATTCTGTGATTCTATGATAAAATCATGCTCTGTTTATGAGAAACTGCTTTATAATGAGATTTTTTTTTACCCCTATGTAGTGCAGCAAAAGTGGTAATCCCATTTTTATTAAGCATTCCAAGCAGAGTGAAAACTAATGTCTTCTCAGAAAAAGAGCCTTCATGATATTCTCAAGCTCAGGCCATGTTTGAAAGAGGACACTGTGGAAATGGAAGATCAGGCAACTTCAAGCCCCTGAGCCTGAGCTTTGCTTTTCACCTGTGGGCTGCCAGTAGCCAAGGTTGTGTGTGCAGTAGGACTCCTGGAGACAAGATTTGAGTCACCTGGTGAAACCTGGGGAAGCTTTGCCTTCTCTTCCTTGAGCTCTCCACAGGCACAGGCTGTCTACTCTTTTTTATACCCCACATTCTATGCTCTGTCACTGTTACTTCTCAAACCCACAGAGGGTCTTGAATCCCTGGGGTGCCTTTTATTGAGAGACAGAAGCGATTTATAAAGGTCTCAATACCGTTAAATAAAAGAAACATATGCTGGCCTTATTAGTAGCTTGTTGACCTAGATTAACTGTGGGGAAGCTTATAAGCTGATCAGCCATTCCAAAATTGGGAGGTGTCATTGCAATTAGTGGGAAAGGCTGTGACAAAAGGGAAGACAACAATCGTTCTGACAAGGAAAAAGGGAATATTAGTAGCAAATGGGCTCTTGCTGGTATGACTTAGGGATGTAAATAGAATGAAGTTATTTTTTTAAGAGGAAAGAAGCATCCTTTGTTACTAAGAGTTGAGTGTATTTGTGGTCAAATGTACTAAAACGCTGCTTTAGCTATGTCAACAGCAAGAGCAGTACCCCATGTGTGCTTGCCTGTTTTTGCCTGTGTGTAACATATGGAGGTGAGGTTTTAGGCTGATATCAGCTGTTTCCAACATGGAAATGTCATTGAACTTGGTTTAAGCCTGGTTGAACCTGCTGGGGATTCTGAGTGGGCATCTGATGGGACAGTAATACCCTTGTCCCCCATCTGGCATGAGCAGTTGAGTGCCCCACGTGCCATTGGAAGTGTTTGCAACCAGGACACCCAGCTCACAGGTCATAGAAGCTCCCCACATGGACAGATTGGATCAGTGTGAGCCTTGGAGGGATACTGGGGGGGCAGTTTCTTCTCTCTGTGTCAGGGTTTTCTCACATGGAACAGAGCAGTTAAACTATCTTATCTTCTGCCAGTTAATGGCCACAGGACTCCTTAAAAATGACAGTTTGATTGCTGATTTGGCTTTAAAAGGTATTTAGTATCAAAAATATGCACCACTCTGAAATCTCACCTTTGTACAAGGTAGTTTGCTTTTCCATTGACCACTTTTTGTGTCTCTGCTGACAGAGTAGGCAGCAACCAGCAGGATAATTCTGTCATTTTTAAGGGGGCAAGACGCTACTAATTTGTCTTCCACCATCCAGAAAACTGTGTTGTATTTCAGTCTTACAAACTGCAAGTTGCTGCCTGGCAGGATGTGCAATTCAAATCAGCATAGAACTGAGGTGTGTTGAAGCCTTGATTCCTTTTTCAGGGCATCCAGAGCATCACACTTATCACACAGAGCTGGAGTTAGGAGGGAGAAGGCCCCACTGTGACATCTTTAATTATTATGAACGGCCCTTTCATCATTACTGTGCCACATAAGCTCTTTGGAAACAGTATAGATAAAGTGCTCAAACTGGGGAATCAAACTTTTATTTTTTGGTGTAACCTTGAAACTGTTGATCTTGTGAATCTCTTCTGTAAGCAAAGAAGAAATATCTGAGAAAATCTGTCAAGAAATAACTGTTTTTGTGGTAGACTTCCAGTGTGGTTATACAGATGAATTTGCAGAATAGATTGCTGAGGTTGTTCTGAGTTGTGTCACCTAAGTTTTCCTGCATGTTTAATGCTACAGGAAGCAAAAATGAGAAATCAAGTAGAATTATTCCAGTCCTGCTAATACAATTTTGATTTCTTTTAGCTGGAAAAAAAATTAAGGCCATTGAAATATTTGCTGGGTTGTGTCCCACTGTATTATTTAAGAGTTGGATGTCTAATGTGGGGGTCAAAGAATGGTTGAGTTAGAAGGGACCTTAGAAATATCTAGATATGATCTTTATAGCTTTCATGTTATGGAGACTGTTTTATACCAGTAAGTTGTCATGCATAAGATTTTTCTGAGATTTAAAAACCAAGGGAATTCTGATAGTCTTTTATGAACTATTATTTGCCATTCTGGTGGAATCCTAGAAACTGCAGTCTTGTCTTCTCAGTTTGTTTTGAATGGAACATACTTATAGGACAGTGTTCCTTAACAGAAATAGAGGTGACTCAAGATAATGACTTGCTTGAACCTGCAATTTACCCTCAGTTGCAGGGTATTTGGCTCATTAATGCTTTATTCTGGTACAACATGAACTCTTTCCTGTTTAGAAATTTTCCCTTTAGAAAAAACTGCACTGTGATCTGAAGAAAAGAATAATGAACTTTTAAGGATTTATCTGACAAACTAAAATGGTTCTAAGTAAACATTAGTATGGAACAAAAATGTAGCCAAAAATATAGCATTAATTATTTTTTTTTCCTTGTCAGGTTGCTGCGTATTTCACATTTTAACTGATGTCATTATATATGTCTAGTATTTTTCCAGCTCTGCACTTCAGTGAACTAATGTCCCTCTCCACTTGTGTGAATTTGGGATAGGTATGAGTAGCTACAGGAAGGGGAGCAGGGCTGTGTAATACCCAACTGACCTGCTAGGTCAGTGCCCTCCAAATGCTTCCTTCCTTTCCACCACATATGGAAATTTTCAGTTCAGTGAGGATTTTCAAATAGGCTTTCTAATGGATTTTGGGAATAGAAAATAACAAGCTATGAAATTTCTGAGTCTCTTAAGTACTCAAACCGAGGTGTTTCTTACCACCATGTATTTTCACTGGCATTTTTGTGGCTCTCAAAGACGATATTGCACATTGAATTGTCTGACATTTGTAAATGTAGGGTGAAACTATAGGTACAGGCAAAAGAATCAGGATTTAACAACTTTAATGTGCAGCAGGTCTTTATAACCATTGAATGACTCAGCCTATTTAATGGTAATGGCCTTCAGCGAGTTTAGGAAATAACAGGCTTTTAGGTAAAGTAAGTGCACTTAGCTTTGTAATGAATAAACAAATTTACTATGAAGTTTTGCAGAGGCATACTGCTTTGACTTGTTAGTTGTGTGCTGAGGTCTGTAAGTACCCCAGTTAGCAGGGGCTCGGATGGATGGATGGATGGATGGATGGATGGATGGATGGATGGATGGATGGATGGATGGATGGATGATGGATGGATGGATGATGGATGGATGATGGATGGATGTTGGATGGATGGATGGATGGATGGATGGATGGATGGATGGATGGATGATGGATGGATGGATGATGGATGGATGGATGGATGGATGGATGGATGGATGGATGGATGCTGGATGGATGGATGGATGGATGGATGGTGGGTGGGGCAGCAGGGCTCAGACACTGCTGCCCTTGCATGCCATGCCCTCTCTTGCTGCTGTCTCCTGTTGCAGGATTCTCCAGGTTCAGGCAGACGGAGATGCAAATGCCTGTGTTAATGAGGGTGTCGTAGCATCTCTGTAATCCCTTGCAGAGCCTGTGAATTATCACAAGTGTCTAGCCAAAGGATAAAAGCACAGGAGGTTTCCAAAACAACATTCCCATAGTAGCATCTCTTAAGCTGCTGGGGATATGTGCCTTCCAAGTAACCAGTGCATCTGGGTGATTAAAGCCTTTGCCTTTGTCTGAAACATCAGAACTGAATAGACACTTCCTCTGAGCTCTTTTAGATCTTTTTTGCTTATGGGTCATCAGTTATTTCTGTCTGCTTTTAATATATAAATCCTTTTGTTCTTTCTGATAGAACTTCATCTGTACAGAAGTAATTTGGCCTTTCTGTAGAAGAATCTCATATATTTCTCATTTTGTTTTCAGTCTATCGGACATCTCCAGAACTTGTTTGGCTTTCATTTCCTTGCCCTCCTTCGCTATAAATACTTTCATGCATAAAGATAATACTCCTCTTATAAGCCTGTTGTGTACATTTGGCCAGTACTGTGACAGAGTGCTGCTTCAGGGCATGGGAACTTACATCTGTAACACATTACCACAAATAATCGCTTCTTAAGCATTTAAATAATTTTCATCCTTTTCTATGTTGTTATGGCACCTTTAACCCCATGGTGACCCCTCGCCACCAAACTGCTGTTTTGCAGTAATGTAATTTAAAATCCTGTCATCACTTTATGATGTAAGATATAAATTTAAGGATACTTGTATCTGTAAAGAAGGCCTTCAGGAATTAAATATTTTTAGAAATCTATGAGAATGTTACTTAGAAGAGGACATTAGTTGGGGATCAGGGAAGAAGGAAAGTGTCAGCAGTGGAAAAGGATCAAGTCAGGATTACTTGAGAGCTGACATATCCATGTCCACAGGACCTGGTAAAACACATCCAAGAATGCCATGCGTGTTGACTTGTGCTCATACAAGATCACTGTGTTGGATTACATCTGAAAAACTGCATGCAGGTTTTGGGCCCCTAGGCATAGCAGAGGGTCTGCCAGACTGGAAGGAGTTCCATGGAGGGCTGCATGAGGGCTGGGAGCTGGCGTGGGAAGGTGGGCTGAGGGCACTGGGCTTGTTTAGCCTGGAGGAGAGAAAGCTTTGGAGCAAGGCTACAGTAGGAGGTTCACAGAAAGGGTAAGCAGCATTCACATGTGTAAGAGAAGGCTGCTGAGAAGATGGAGCCAGGCTTTTTGTACAGAAGGATGTGGCAGGAAGATGAGAGAGAGAGTGGTCAGGACATTCCAGGCTGAGGGGAAACTACAATTTTCATGATCATGGCAGAATTAGCAGAGTGTCTCTCCCTGATCACCTCTGAGACAACCAGATAAACCCCTGCTCAGGTCTATATATAGTTTTAACTTTGCTTTGAGCAGAATGTTGGGCTAGAGACCCCCTAAAGTCTCCTTCATATTAATTATTACTCTAAGAATAATAATTCAAAAATACTTAAAATGTGTGAAAAATGAGGAATTTTTTCAGTAGTTTAACTGTGCTAACACCACGGTGACAGAAACTTGCCCCAGAGAAGCCCAGACCATCTTGCCATTAACATAGGCATGTCGATCTTTCAAAGTGTTTTTGGTATAAAAACAAATAGATAATTAGATTTCTGCTGTGGTTCATCAGTACCATAGTTCATCATGCCATCAGTGGCAGTGTACTAAACAGAAATGAAAAGTTCAATCCAAAATTCTATTTTTGCCTGATGTATATGATGTATTTTACTGTTGCAAGAATCACTGAATCCTAGACTGGCCCATGGTAAGAAGGGATCTTAAAAATCATCTCATTCCAACCCCCCTGCCATGAGTAGAGGCACCTTCCAGCAGACCATATTTCTCCAAGCCCTGTCCAGCCTGGTTTTGATAGAGGCACAGAGATTATTTGCCTTTCAGCTCTTTATGCCATATGAAATAACAGTAATTGGTGATATTTCAGGCAGAATAGAAATCAATTCTCATGGAGTGGATGATCTAATAAGTTGTTGTTATCATCTACTTGGTGTTTGAGTACAGAATGTATTTCAGTTGGGCTTGGCTTTGGGAACAGAGGAGTAGTGACTAATAGGACTTCCTAGAACACAAGTTATCAAACATGAACAGTAATAAAATGCTCACTGCATGTCATGACGTTCTGCCCACGTGTACAGAGGTAGTTTAGTGTGTTGACTAACATGTACTAGTTTAATTAGCTTATACTTTGATTTATTTTTTCTCTTGAAGACTTTCATATTGGCTTTCCTGTAGAGTCGTGTTGTAACATAACTGCCTTTTGAAAATACAGTGATTAAGTCTTCAGGCTCAGGGAAAGATGGTATTTGCTGTGCGTTTATAAAATTCTGCCACAGAAACAATATGACCTAAATATTTAATCAGGCTTAGTAGAATTGGCTTTTTTTATTGCTGCAGATTAATCTAGTTTCTCTGAGCTAATACACATGGCATGTATGTCTTCAAAACCTTTCTTTTTCTCAATAACATTAAAGATTTATAGCTTTCATAAAATCTGGCATGTGCCAAGAGGAAGATTATTAATTACAATTACTTAAACATTAACACTGGGATTTTTTCTTTTGAATCCTCTATATTCTGTTTCAGCCTAGGTTGTATTTGTAGAGAGGTTAGTGAACACTGGTTTTATAGCACTTTTTTATACCCTGCCCAGTTTGCTTCCTTTCTGTGTCATTAAGATGTTGGCCTGGTGCTGTTTACATTTTTGCCTTTGATATACTTATTTTAAAATAACAGTTGATTTCACTAGAGAAAATATCAACATTCTAGTTTAAACAAATAAGTGGCTTTTCATGTTTTGCTTAGTGCTGTTGTCTTGTTAAAGTCTTAAATTTTGGATGAAGAAATGAATGTAAATGTATAATGAATTTCCACAGTTTTTATTTTCAAACTCTTATTTTTGTAGGTGTTTAGTCTGTGGCTGTAGCCTTATGTTCACTTCTTGAATTTATGTGGAATTTGAGTTAACTGTTGGAAGTGATATAATCACCTAAACCAAAATAATTTCACTGGCCAATTAGGGTGTTGAAATTTTCAGGGAAACTTCAGAAGAATCTTCAGCAAAGTCTTATTTATTGATTGATTTTGAATATCTGTTGGTTTCACACAAGGTGCTTGGAGGGCTTCCACATGAGCAGGGGGATAACTAAGCTGTGACATCCTTCTGTGCCATGTCATTTCCAGAGGGAAAACCGCATGGTGGCCTGCATCAAGCACAGCAAAACCAGTTGGTCAAGCAGTTGGGAGGGGATTGTCCCACTTTGCTCAGCTTTGTTGCAGTGCCGTTTTGGGCACTGTGTGCAGTTCTGGACACACCATCTGAGAGAGATGGGAAGGTCCGTGGATGCATCCAGAGAAAGGGAACAAAGCTGGTGAAAGGGCTGGAAGAAATGTTCTGTGAGGGGCAGCTGAAGAGTCTGGGCTGGCCTAGTTAGGAGAGAAGGAGGTACAACCTCAGTGCTCCCTGCAGCAGCTTCCTGAGAAAGGGAGTCACCTTTTCTCCCTGGGATCTAGTGATAGGATGCATGAGAATGGTTCAAAATTGTCCAGGGGAGGTTCAGACTGGACATTAGGAAGCATTTTTTTCCTGAGAGGTTGGTCAAACCCTGGAACAGCCTTCCTAGAGAGAGGTGGTCCATCACGAAATCCCAGAGTGTTTTGGGTTGGAAGGGACCTTTAGTCTTATATAATTTCAATGCCCTGCCATGGGCAGGGACACCTTCCACTAGCCTAGGTTGCTCCAAGCCCCACCCAAAGCCTGGGACACTTCCAGGGATCCAGGGGCAGCCACAGCTGCTCTGGGCACTCTGTGCCAGTGCTTTAGCATGATTTAACTTGGTCATCCCTGAACTGGTCAGGCAGTTGGACTAGAAAGCTGCAGGTCCCTTCCTACTGAAAGTATTCTATTCACATAGCAACCTCCACCTTCCCTCTGTCTCTCCACATCAAATTTCAATACATTTTAAAGTGTGTCTGATGCTTTTATTTAACTGCTGGCATTCTGGTAAAGAATACCTTTAGTGACTGGGGTAAGAAAAAGAAAAGAAAACTTTTCTTTGTATTCATCAAATCTGCGCTTAATTGCAAATATATGTAGATATACTGGGTTAATTTTTGTATGTGTGTAGAAATTGTGTTTCCCCTACATGTGCCTAGGTGTCAGGCAGTGAGCAGTGAGTACAGTAGTGGGTCTCAGCCTTCATTTTAACTACTTCTGGTTCAGAAAATTTAAAAAGCTCTCAGGCAGAGGACCAGAGCTTCAGGGTTACAGAAGATTTGGATAAATGGGTGAGAGAGTATTCTCACAGCAGTCAGATGAAGGCATTCACCTCTTGATGAGAACAGGCTGCCCTTGCAGAGTGGCAGAGGAAAGGACAGCTCAGAAGTTGGGGAGGCTTAAAAGCAGGACCAATTATCCCTTTAAGCAAATTAACTTTTTTTTTTTTTTTCCTCTAGGAGGTTGATACAGCTGACTGATGTGGTTTATTTGGGGTTTTTTTCCTTTTTTTTTTTTTTTCTTTTCTCTTCTTTTTTTCTTTTGTCAGCCAATACTGCAGCTTCCTCCTTTTCCCTCTCAATTTATACCAGCTGCTGGGCAAGATTAGACCATGCCATGATCAGAGAAGGAATCACTAATGGATGCCAGAAACACAAGTAGAAAAAATTCTCAAGTAGCAGGTAGTTTACAGGCTTCTTCACAGATGTCAGGTTCCCTGTGCTGTCTCTTACAGTATCAAATTACTTTAGATATATTTTTATTCCAAATTTCATATTATTGATAGTTAACAAGTGAGCATTTTTATGGTAGTTTTGGTGTTTTGTTCACTTTTTGTCTCTTCCAGTTCTCCATCCTCAATGTATAGTAGAGAAAGTAAAAAACAAACAAGAAACCTATAAAAATACCTATGGGATTAAATCCTTGGAGCTTTCTAAATGCTGCTTTCTGACTTTATAAAGACTGAATTTGGTGCTTTGCCATGATGCCTGTTAGTTTTGAGCATGTTCTGTTTTCTTAAAGAAGTTGTTTGGGTTTCCATGTTTACGTTTCCATCCAGCTGATATTCTGGAATCACAGAGGGTCCCAGCTGATCCAATACGAGAGATGGGAACTAACAGACAGAAAGGATCCTGGCACTTTCGTCTCCAAAATACTCATGCTGTTCTTTGTTGCTTTGGATCTAAAAGTTTTGCGGTTTGTGGCTTTCATGACAAATAACTTTAATAACTTGAAGTTTTAACAGAGCATATGGAATTTTTTCATAATTTAAACTTCTGTTGAATGTCGCTGTGTATTTTGTGTAGTAAGAAGGCAAGAGAGTAGTTTTATTATTTTCATTACCATGAGTAAAGAGAGTGATAACTTACTGTTATATATGAATAGTTACCTTTTTTTGATTGCAATAACTTAACTCCACCCTAATTTCCCTAACAGAGTTTTGTAACAGGGCACTCTGCTGTTTAGTTTTTAGAAATGGACACTGTCATGTTGTCATATCAGAATTCAAAACATTGATCAGATGGCTTTTTATATGAGGGGATTACAGTCTTTTGAAGTGGGATTTTAGTACATCATGAATTACAGTTGTGTCTTCCAAGTAAACAGGATACCTGGATAGTACACATGCACACACACACACACACACCTCTGAAATCAAGTATGATTGTCTTTGGTTTTTGCAGCAGTGCTTTTTCAAAAATTTCAGTACTGCATTGTAGTTGAAGATTGACTTTTGCTGTAAAGTAAAAGAAATGTACCCCATAAAACATGCAGAAAACAAAAATTCAGTACATGTAGCTGGAAACCTCATTTCTGGTGCATCAAATGAGCTTATTTCAAACTCACAAGTAGTCAGTGAAAATTGATGTCAATGTCTCTTAATGTACATTGTTTTAAATGAGTTCTGCTCTTAAGCCTAGATTTTATTCTGATTTACTTCAGAGAATTTAATAACAGAAATGCTTAGTCTTCAAATTCATGTAAGTTCTGCTGGTCAAAGTGGCTATGAACAGCCAGGGAGTTACAGATTGCTCTTATTGTGGATTTAATATCAAACTTCTCAGTAGACAAGCCCAGCTTTGGAAATAGGAATGGCCTATGAAGGGCAGTGCTGCTGGCACTTTGTCACGCTGGGTGCATCTCCAGAACCTCTGGATGATGTTTTGGCAAAACTTCTTTTCCTCCACTGCATGCTGTCACCTCATCTCACCTTAGGTCAGTTAAGCCTAAATATGGTGATGCTGATTAAGGGATGAAGTCTTGTTCTTCCCATTTATGGAGAATGTTGAAAGGGGTCAAAGGTAGTTGCTATCACTTTCCCTGTGGAGCCAGCCTGGCAGAGCTGGGGCTGTTCCCCTGCACAAGAGAAGCTCCAGGGAGAGCTCAGAGCCCCTGCCAGGGCCTCAAGGGGCTCCAGGAGATGCACAGGGACTGGGGACAAGGCAGGCAGGGACAGCACACAGGGAATGGCTCCCACTGCCAGAGGGCAGGCACAGATGGGAGATTGGGAATTGGGAATTGCTGGCTGGGAGGGTGGGCAGGCCCTGGCACAGGGTACCCAGAGCAGCTGTGGCTGTCCCTGGATCCCTGGGAGTGTCCAGGGCCGGGTTGGGTGGGGCTTGGAGCAACCTGGGACAGTGGAAGGTGTCCCTACCCATGGCAGGGGCTGGAACAGGATAACCTTTAAGGTCCCTTCCAACCCAAACCATCCAAACCATTGCAGAATCCTGGGATTCTACAATGGATGACTTGTTCAATTTCTTGATAAATCTAACAGGACTGAATAGCTGGAAAGAGTTTTCTAGTAAGAGGTCTGGTTAAATACAGCAAATGGTAACAGTGGACTTAGAACCACTTAAATCTTCAAAGCATAGTCATTCGAAATTATGCTATTTATTCTGGTTTCGGAAAAAATTATGTGGCCTCTCCGGGTAGCTGCAAGTGCAGGCTTGTGGGTTGAGGGTTTTCTTTAGTACAGGACCCTCTAAATCTTGTAAATGTTGTCCATCCCTGGCCTATGGATTGAATAGAATAGCCCACCTTGCTCACAGCTTGCTGTGGTCAGGAAAGCAGAAAAGGCATGAAAGCTTAGGAGGTGGTGTCCTTGAAGCTTCTTCATCTCCTGACAATTATCATGTCTGCAAATGAAGTGCCAAAAGAGATCTTGTGTTCTTAAATTTCCAGAGCAAAGATAGGACTGATTTAACTCAGTAGTGAGTGTTGTTTAAAGCAAAGCAGAGGGAGGTGTTGTTTTTGATGCAGTCTTGGGCTTAGAACCCCACTGATTGCACAAATTAGCTGTTGGTGGCACTCTTTTTTGTCCTGTTTTTTGCCCAAGGTATACAAATTTCTCAGGAAAGAGTATTTCAGCCACATATGACTATGTCACATAGGGATTCAAAGAGACACTAGCCTGTGAAATGCTTGTGGTTGGGTGCATAACCCCTGGGCCAAATTTCCACCTATGAAGCCATGAAACAATGGGGTTTTTTGATTTTGTGAGAATGTTGGAGCCTAGAGTTCAGGTGTTGTTGGTTCTTGCCAAAGTCAGCAGAAGAGACTTGATTTCATAAATTTCCATGGGAAATTTTCCCAGTTTAGCACTCCATGGGTATGTCTGTCCTGGAGAGAGCCATGTCGCCTGGCTGCAGATGAGAACAGCAGAGCCTGGTAGGACCATCATGAGCTGACCTTTTTGTCTCACAGTATACAGGGCTGGTTAAAGCACTTTATGGACAACTTAGAAGCACAGAATCATTAAGGTTGGAAAATACCTCCAGGATTACCAAGTCCAGCTGTAGGATCACTGGGACACATCATCACATCACATCATCATACTTGGCACACCCTAGGCTGTGCACCATTCTGCAGTGAAATACAAACCCTATAACAGAAAGTAGTTGAGGTTATATTTTCTATGTGCCTCAGAGTTTTCCAGTGATGCAGGTTGTTGCAGGTGAACTATGCTAATGAATTTATTTTGTTTTCCATTATGAGTGGGAGGATATCCTGTGCATAGGCATAGGCAATATATCTCTTACTCAGGTGCATTCAGGGTTGCTTAATATCAATTTTAAATGTTTTATTGCTTGCTCTGTAGTTACTTCACAGAAGTGACTGTAGTTCTTCATGGAAAGGCTGGCCAGGTCTTAATTGAGTAACCCTGTTATGATTAAGCATTGCATTTAAGCAACTTGAATTAAATGCAGGAGTGCTCTACCACTGGAACCCCAACTACAAGAGCAGTTCACACTGATCAATAATTCGGTGTGATTTTTTTTTTCCCTTTAAGTCAA
Organism: Lonchura striata; assembly: GCF_050655825.1. Taxonomy (NCBI): domain Eukaryota; kingdom Metazoa; phylum Chordata; class Aves; order Passeriformes; family Estrildidae; genus Lonchura; species Lonchura striata. The sequence continues at coordinate 85,932,988 of NC_140740.1, read as the reverse complement.
CTGTCAGTTTTCATGAAAGGCAGTTAAACTTTGTGAACGTTCTTAGGTCTTTTTTAAAGGTAGCCTTTGAAAATCAGGGGCCAGTCTCCTGCATTTATTGAGAGAGATAAAATATTTCTTAAAATGATACTGGGGACAAAAAGTGGGGGGAGGAGGGAGAGAAATGACACACACACCCAAAAGAAGCCCAAATTCTTGTGTTTAATGTGTGAGACTTGACGAATTCCCTGTGCAGCAGTGACAGAACCAGCGTGTGGGCACAGGGGCAAACAGATCCCTCTGTTTCTTGAAACTGTTTGTTTTATGTCAAACCGCTCCATTGCTTTCTTGGCATCTTCCATTGACTCTTGTCATAAAAGCTAGGGATGTTAAACCGTGACTTAGCTTTCTTAAAGGAAAACACCTCTTTTTTCTGTTTTGTCTCCCTCTACCCTTGTCTTTCAGTTATACCTGCCGCCACTTGCGGAGATATGTTTATGTCTTGGACAAACTGTATTTCCCCCACTCGCACTGCTCTACGCTGCAGCATTGCTTCTCGACCCTCAGTGACAATGGAGAGGAACTCTTGTCTTTAACTTGTTCTCACATTCTCAGATCCTATGCTTCCAGGTTATTAACCTCTCCTCTCCATTTACTGCATGCTGCATGCCCTGTGACTGCTCTGTGCATGTTTTCAGTTAACTGATGAATAATTTTAATTTCTAAGGGGATAGTTCGTGTCTTTTTGACATCCTTTATGTATATTCTAAAAAGTGTGATAGAAATGGGAGTCTACTAATGGTTTGGCTTGTCTTTTTAAATTTAGAATACAAATTCTTTGGCCTTTGGAAGCTTTAAATGCTTTTTATGTTAAAGTATTTTGATCCATTTCCAAAGCCTTTACATAAGAACTTGAGCTGTGATTCACAAAACTTCCATTGCAGTTGCATAGTTTGTTTGGAATTGGTGCAGAGGTTACATGCAAGTGTCTAATACTTCTTGACACCCATTGTTTTATTTGTAACATTGTCTATATAATTTGCTTTTCAAGAATAGAAATTATAGAGCTTTTGCCTCAAGTTCAGGAAGTTTTCGTGGAAGTTAATCACAGGATTGTTTGTGCTGGAAAAGCTGTCCAAAATCGAGTCCAAACATTACCCAGCATTGCCAAGGCCACCACTGACCCATGTCCCCAAGTGCCACATCCACTTTTAAATCCCTCCAGAGATGGGGAATCCACCTCTACCCTGGGCAGCTGTGCCAGTGCCTGGCCACCCTTGGGGTTAACAAATTTTTTCCAATATCCAATCTAAAACTCCCCTGACATGAGTCCATTTCCTCTTCCATTGATTGTTACTTGTGACAATTAAAGATCTCTCCTTTTTTGTATGTCTGATTACTTTTAATTATACATAATAAGAATTATGAGAATCCATCAGCCCCAAATCGTTGTTTGTGGTAGGGAATTATAGATGCTTTACAGAAACTGTCAAAAGGGTGAATTCAAAAGTACGTCCTACTTGCCATACCCAAAGGATTTCTCTTAGCTGTTTACTCCAAGTAAAAATTAAAGTTTTACTATTTCATTCTTGATGCTGTGGATAATTAAATATATTAACCTAATCCCTAGAAGCTTTGGGAAAACAAGGAAAAAATTGCGTGACAAAATTGATCAGAACATGGAAGGCATCCAGGGTGGAAATGCAGCTTCCCAGCTAAGCCGGCATACAATAGCAAGGGACCACACAGTAAACATAAGTAAAACCAGCTTGATTGTCAAGGGAAGAAAATCCGGCATGCAAGCTGAAATAGCTCTTTTTGTACAAAAGAAAAAAATTATAGTAGTACATAATGATGGAGAATTACTCTGAAGATCTCAACAGGACATGAAAATCTAGCTGTCCCAGGGGCATTCTCCAGATTAATTTGGAACAGGGGTATGCTATTAAAATAGTCAGAAGCCTGAGATTTCAAAGACTTATTTAAAAATGAATACTAATAAGTACAGTCTACACTACAGTCTTCTTTCAGATGTAATGTTTTACATGTAGACATGATATTCTGAAAATGTAAAATAAATAGTGCCTTTCTTCCAGCTTGTTTCCATGAAATTTTGGTAATTCTGTACAGCAACAGTGCTACACATTGAGCTGACAAAATCACCCTTGGGAGACTAAGTGCTTCTCCATGGATATTGTATCTTTCAGGTGTTCTGTAGATGAAAATGAACACTCATAACACTGTATGTGTTTTCATGCAACAAGCTTGTGAATTTTTAGAGCAAAAGCATTCATCTGGTTACTCCTCAGTTACCACAACTGATGGAGAAATTTTTTACTGCTATCACTTTCTGAAATGGGGCTTATGCATCAGTTGAGGTATATTAGAGTACATCAGTCTGAGAGATTGTAAAATCTCAAATTTTCATTGCAGGTTTTATTTTTCTGAGATAGGAGGAGAACAGAGGATTTGAAATAGAAATTACAGCTGTAAAAATATAGAGGTAGCATTTTTTATGGCTAATTCTCTATTGTTGTTTTGATATTGGATGATTAGAGAAGTATGCTCAGGAAATTTGCCTAAGTCTGTAAGTAGCATCTAATACAACAGCATAATTGAAGTGTCAGAAGCTTTTTGTTTGACTCCATGCATCCATCCTCTATTAAATACTACAGTGTTTTATTGTGTAATCAGCCTGTTTAGAGAAGAGATGGAATTTACAAATTACTAAAGGCAGAGGATAATTAATTACGGTGATTCATAAATCACCACCCCCTCATCCAGTATTTCTGGCAAAGAATATAAATTTTAGTCCAGAGCAGCAGGTCTCCAACGATGCTCTAATACCCACAGGTGGTGTTGCCTGTCTTTATACTTATCAAAGAATTACAGTTTTCATTACTATTTTGGAAGATTTTATGTGCAAATATATTAATGTTTGTATTAAACATGTTCAAAAGAGCATGGGCAACAGGGGAGAGGGGATTCTGCCCCTCTGCCCCTGTGCTCTGCTCAGAGCCCACCTGCAGAGCTGCCCCAGCCCTGCTCCAGCAGCACAAGGACGTGGAGCTGCTGGATCCAGCCCAGAGGAGGCCACGGAGCTGCTGCCAGGCTGGAGCCCCTCTGCTCTGGAGCCAGCCTGGCAGAGCTGGGGCTGTTCCCCTGCACAAGAGAAGCTCCAGGGAGAGCTCAGAGCCCCTGCCAGGGCCTCAAGGGGCTCCAGGAGAGCTGCAGAGGGACTGGGGACAAGGCAGGCAGGGACAGCACACAGGGAATGGCTCCCACTGCCAGAGGGCAGGCACAGATGGGAGATTGGGAATTAGGAATTGCTGGCTGGGAGGGTGGGCAGGCCCTGGCACAGGGTACCCAGAGCAGCTGTGGCTGTCCCTGGATCCCTGGAAGTGTCCAAGGTTGGGTAGGGCTTGGAGTCACCTGGGCTGGTGGAAGGTGTCCCTGCCCGTGGCAGGGGTGTGGTAATAGATGCTCCTGCAGATCCCTTCCAACACAAACCATTCTGCATTTCTCAGGTTTTCAGTGTACCATGAATGTGTGTGAGAACCTGGTGGTGATGTGGCACAAGCACACTGCACCCCACACTTACTGGGCAGCCAACACTGGTTAAAGCAGGGAGGAGGGAATGCAGAATAGCACATATTTTCTTATCCCACAGAGAGCAATCCCACAGCCCCAGTTTTCTAGGCAGCTTTCATTGGGATTTAGTGCCAGTGTTGCTTTCGGTCTCTTGCAAATTCTAAAAACATAGTGGATACAATACCCATTTTTTTATGCACAGCATTAGCATAGCATAAATATTGAGCCTGAGTTTGTAATGCAAAATTCCTAATATCTAATAATTCTGTTGTGACTGCACTATGTATTTTTTTATTTCAGCAACTGTGTTTTCTGATGTGAGATACATTTGCCACGATTACTGTTTCCTTTTGCGTTTCATATTCATCGTGTGATGTTTTAATGCTCATGTGTGTTCCCGTTTTGTTTTAAACCTCTTTGCGTTGCAGTCAAGCTCAGGAAAATTGCTTTTGAAGGCAGACTGGCTTAGGGCATGTACTGGCAAAGAGGCAGCTAACAAGCAATGATTAGTTCTGGGATGCTGAACAAATTATGGACAGTTTTGGTTTCATAGCAAGCTTGACACTGTGTGAAAGCAGGAAATACAGTTTTGCTGAGCCTTGTAAATTGGGTAAATATGTCTTAAAGTTGCAGAGGTAAAACTCATTGTGGATTAATTTAAATTAGGGAGTCTTTTCCTAGATAAAAAATACCAAGAAATACAATATCACATTGACATTCAGTTTACCCATTTTGCTTATCTTTTATTAGTTAATGCTATGTTTGTTTAAACAGCAGAGTGTATCTCATAAGATTATAATGCTCCCTTTCAGAAGTGTTCTGGCATTGTCTGCAGCATATGGAGAATGAGCTTTGCAGCCATCCTTCTCCCATGCCATCAGAGTCAATGGAATTACGCAATTAAATTAATTTAAGAATGTGCCGCCTTAGCAGGATCACTGCCTTGGAGGTTAGCTTTGAGGAATGCTGCTAATTTACTAGAAATGGTTCTGTTGTTGCAACCTGATGCTTAAAGCCAATTTGAATTTATTATTCAGTTTCCAGTTCTTTTTCCTTGGAGTGTAGCTGTTCTGGAGCACAGGACTTGGATCCCAGTCCTGTGTCCTGGTATGGATTACTGACCTGACAATGCAGGAAAGGTTTCTAGGTATCATCCTCAAAAACAGCTTAAGCATTTGCAACTCTGACATATTTTCTTTGGCTTTAGTCTGTGAAAGTAAAATGAGGAAAAACATGAGGCAAACATGTTTATTATTGAACCTTAAATGGCTTTTGCTTGGATTAATGCTATGTGGAGATGTACAGCAATTCATATTCTTTCAAATGAGGCTTGACAGATGTGAATTCTTTTTCTCAGATAATCCTGAGCATTTGTTGCTATTGAGTTTTTAAGCAGTTAAGTGTAAAAAACTCACCCTAAGTTAGTTCAAGTAAAATAGTCAATACATCAGCCTTGCTTAGAGTCATTAAATGCTTTGGGTTGGAAGGAACCCTAAAGTTCATCCCATTCCACCCTCTTCTAGGGACCAGGGGCACCTTCCACTATCCCAGGTTGCTCCAAGCCCTTCCAGCCTGGCCTGGAACACTTCCAGGGGTAGGACAAACATTGATCCTTACTTTGCTGTGAGCTTAACCTGTCAGAGCTTTCATAAAATGGCCCCTCATTTGTCATAGGGTTAAAAGTAGAGTGATGAAGATGGCAGAATCTGGATCTGTCACAGGCAAGAACCAGCTTCACTTCATTTATCACTAAAGCAAGCTATTTTTGGAATGGTAGATAGCATAGTTTAAAATATTTTTCCCCAAAGAAAAATTTATTTCTCCAATACATATTAAAAAATGGTAGATTTAAGCACTTTGCAGAAATAAACAAGCTTGGGTTTTTTGGGATTTTTAACAATACTGGGTAAAACATTATTTTTCTGCAGGATATTTAAATAAGATTCTGCACTTTGCTTCCAAAGCTGTCATTTTACCAATGATCTTTTTCCTTCTCTTTTTCCTTCCTGTTCCCACAAACACCATTCAGTGATCTCTGCTCAGCATCCTGGCAAGCTGAGAGGCTGATGGGAACTGGATTGGTACCATTCAGGGACTGCAGTGTCAAAGCATTAGCAGAAAGTACCATTATGGTTGAGCTGGGAAATTTTTCTTGTTATTGAAACATATGGCATAATATCTTCAGCTTTTAGTGTCAGAGTTGGAAATGGTACATTTTTTTGACAACAAACAATTTTTTTCGTCTTAATGCTGTGCCACTGATAAATTCTAACTGCTTCCATTACCAGTGTTAAACCTGACTTCTCAAAGGTGGTCTTTTTCCTACTGGGTTTAATATGCACAGTTTTACTTTTTATTTTCGATGCCTGTCCAGTGCTATGAGTGGTTGTAATAGTCAACCAATAGTCATTGAGTTCAGTGGTTATGGTGTATTTTGAACTTCAGTCTTAGGCAGACCATGGAACAGCTGACAGAATTTAAATAAGTCACTTAAGAAGTAAATAGAAGCAAGAACAATTGGAAAAAAAAAAAGATAAAAGAAACAAAGACAAACTGTATTAATATTTCTTCAAAGATTCAGGCTGATTTGTTAATACCCATATGCTGAGATTTCTCTAGAGTGGCCTGTAAATTTCTGTGGAAACTCTATTCTCTGAGCTTCCATGCAAGATGGTTTGTGGGACTCAGTTTCTCAGCTGGGGGCACAGCTCAGGAGATGAGGCTTTTTTTTTGGCTGCTGCATTGGTGTGGATGATTTCCCCAAAATCCAGCTCATTTGATACTTTTCCTTTGGGGTGGGAAATATAATTTTTAAAAAATAAAGGTCAGAGGTCTGTTGAATTAATATAATTTAATATGTTATTGCTTTGTGATTGTGATTTTTAGTCAGCTGCTCATAATTTTATTGAAGGCTCTGAGTTGTTTATTATGGAAGGATCACTTTACACCCAACATCAAGTGGCTTGGCAGAGCAGAATTGTTTATAAATAATTTATATTATTTATCTTTGTGCTGCACAGCATAGTGATCAAGGAACCAGTGAGATATAAAATCAATGGTGTGGGTATTCATTGGATGAAGAACTGCCTGGCTTGCAGGTCTCAAATACAGTTTAGCTGGATGCTTATCAGGTGGGTGCATGTCTATTGGAAATCCTCTGGACTGATTTGTTAAGTCCTACCCTATTTAAAATTAAGTATCAAAATTAGTTTTTAGGGAAGGAGTGATCAGTGAAGGGGAAAGATTGCTGATATAAAAATGTAATTGTCTCAGCTTTCTTGATGAAAGGAAGTTGTATTTTCATAAAGCTGGTGGAGTTCCACACACATAGATCATGCTACAAGATAAAAGGAGCAGGTTGACTTTGAAAGAAATCAGAAGTACTCTTTGGCATTTTTATGAGTTTGCTCCTTAAATTATTTGGAAGATTAAGGGTAAATAAATCCTTCAATAAGGGGGCTCTTTAATAAGATTTGTCAGGGAAGGTTTAGGTTGGAGATCAGGGAAAGGCTCTTCCCCAGAGGGTGCTGGCACTGCCCAGGCTCCCCAGGGAATGAGCACTGCCAGAGCTCCAGGAGCCTTTGGACAGCGCTGCCAGGGATGCACAGGGTGGGATTGTTGGGATGTCTGTGCAGGGCCATGGAATGAGCACTGCCAGAGCTCCAGGAGCCTTTGGACAGCACTGCCAGGGATGCACAGGGTGGGATTGTTGGGATGTCTGTGCAGGGCCATGGAATGAGCACTGCCAGAGCTCCAGGAGCCTTTGGACAGCGCTGCCAGGGATGCACAGGGTGGGATTGTTGGGATGTCTGTGCAGGGCCATGGAATGAGCACTGCCAGAGCTCCAGGAGCCTTTGGACAGCGCTGCCAGGGATGCACAGGGTGGGATTGTTGGGATGTCTGTTCGGGGCAGGAGCTGGACTGGGTGATCCTTGGAGGCCCCTTCCAGCTCAGGGCATTCTGTGATCCTATGCAAAAGTACAGTGCACTCCAGTAGCTGGAAAGCAAACCCAGCTGAGACTGGTCCATCTTTTTTTTACATGGTATATGAGTCACTGGAATAACAAGGGCTCTGGATTTCCCTAGATTGGAATTTTTAAATGAGATTGGATGTTCTCCTAAAAGATATGTCCAAATCCAAGCAATTGAAGGAGGAAGTAGCTGAGGGAATTCCTATGGCTTGTGTCAGATGAGGGGATCGAAGTGGCTTCTTTTGGCATAAAAAAATGGAAGTTACAGGCAGATTGCCATGCAGGATTTTGTTCATTTGTTTACCTTACAGACTGCTTTAAAAGGCTGCATTTTGATTTGGAATCTTCCCATTAAAAATGATATCTGCTCAGGTTCCCCAGGTGATTTGACCCAAATAGTACAAAACAGAACAGGTTGCCAAAACTCTATATTCTCACATACAGAGAATGAAATTAAAAGGGGGAAATTGCAAGAGTGAGGTTCTTTTTCTATAATAATCTTTATTCCTCCCACCCTGGTAAAAATCTATCACAGGCATGTTCTAGATGAATTCTCATGTGAAGCTAAAACACATCTCGATCAGTTGGAATTATTTTAAATTGGATGCTTATGAGCCCACATCCCATGAGATGAAACTGGAACAAAACGACTTTCACACATTTCCATTGTAGCAGTATGTTTAGAGACCGGGGGTTTTGTGTTCCTACGTAACGTCTGGCATTTAATCAGCATTGGGAGGGTGTCTTATTCTTTGGTAAGTATGTAAATGAGCTATTGTTTTGGGAGTAAAAGGAGAAAAATGCCATAACTTGTCTGAAGAGTTCAGGAGAACGCTAACAAAATGCATGTCAGTCTGAATATGCTGAAATGGCTTATAGCAGAAAGGAGAAAGAACTTACGCCCATCTCAGCCAGTTTTATCTTTAGACTAAAAAACCTTGCTGAGATCCAGTGCCTCTGTAGTTTCTGCTAACTTCCCTCCAGCAGCTTCCTTAAGTCAGTGCCACTGGCAGCTGGGAGTGCCCTGCAGGTATTCTTGGCTTCTGCATCTATGTGGTGCACTCGTGTCTGTTTTGATTTCGCAAACAGCATTGCATGAACTTTGACTAGTAAAAGCAGCTTAGTAAAATATTTAATTAATGCCTAAATATAGAAAATTATTCACTTAGAAAATAACAAACATATGTTACTGATTCAAAACGTCTTTCAATTTGTCAAATTAAAGAAAGTATCGACTGCAGCTAGAGTTGTCACAATTGATAATTTTGGTTAAGATGTTCCAGTCAGAATGCCTGAAGCATCAGAATGTATTTTTTCCCCTTTTAAGTAGGAGTATCTACATCTAGGTATCAGTTGAGAGCTAAATATTTAAACTACATTCATGGGTCTCTTGAGAGAGATCTGGGTGTCTACCCAGAACTGGGCAGTATCCTCAGTACTAAAATATCTCAAAGAATTTTGCAAACCTTGAGTAACAAATAATTCACAAGAAGAACAGTGCAGCAAATATCTTTGCAGGTGTCTCCTGGAGACAGAGATGGATGAGCTTAAGGGATTCAAATCATCCATATAAACAGTGGTGATGAGGAAAATTTTAAATTTTGATCCAGCACTCTGAAGAACAGAAGCAGCAAGAAATTAATCTTGTTAATGTAGAGGGTAAGAGGTTTAAAGTTTTGTGCTTTTAAGGTTGGATGCAAAGTGTTCCACTTCATAAAATATATAAAATTTTAGTTCAATAGTTATTTTTAGTCAATAACCTCAAGAATCAACAGTGTAGTTAAAAATAAGAGATCCACACAACATACTCATAGCTTCCTAGGAGGCTTTCACTTGAAACGTAATTTGGGTAGTGGGATGTTGTGCATAAGAAGGATACCTGAGTGGTCTGTTGATGTGGGGCTGGTATGTTAGTTTAAAAGTGATGAGTCCAGGAGATGAACCTTATACAGTGAAACCCAGGGTGCTTTTCAGTAAGCCCAAGTTGTCTCAAACCACATGTTCTGATATGTGCTGCAGAGATATTCTGCACAGGAGCCATAGAGGAGACCTGCTTAGTGAAAACACCTGAGAGTTTATTTTCTTGGAATTAACTGCAGCTGTAGATAGTGTGAATTTGAACTTTGGTTTCTTTTGATTTAAAAAAAAAAAACAAAAAACAACAGTATAAGTGATTAGAGGCATCATCCGCATGATCTTCATGGTTCTCCTTCTGAAGTAGTTCTGGGTAGTCTCCCAGCTGCTCAGCTGTTGAATCTAAATCAGTGATTCTCCATCAAAGAGGCAGGTACCACTAGTGAGGAGTCATAAGAACATTACAACAGAGGCTGCTGTGTCCTGCAGACCTGGCCTGGCTCCCTCCTGGAGAAGGATTGGGGGGAAAGGAATAGGGAACACTGCTGACCTGCTTATTGAAGGTGTAACACCTGAAAAATTGGAAACGGGCATCCAGATCCATTCAAACTGACCTAAGTGACCCAAACCATTCCAGATTTGCAGAATTAATGATTTACTATGTAAGAACAACTCTTTCTGTTGTTTTCATTTCTGGCTTCTATTGAGAACATCTGAAAACAACTATTATGTCCTCTCACATTTTGGTATCACCCTTCCTCACCACAGCCTATTTGACCAAGAAATGCAGAGAGAGGCTTGGGGGCAAGATTTAGTCATCTCTTTATTCCAATCCTCCAAAGGATTGATTTAAGTTGTGTAAGGAGTTTTTGGATCCCCACTCTGCAGCAGGATGTAGGGGGTGAGAGCTGTGAGCTATTCTTAAGTGGTTTTGTTCTTTCGTGTTTGTAAGCTGAATTTATGAGAAAACATTGATGAGAATGCTCCCACTGCAGCAGCCACAGATCAGAAAAAGCAGTGGGAGAGGAAAATAAGAACAACCACAACTGGTTTCCAAAGATGACTAATCCTCCAGCCTCAGTGTAACCTCCAGGACAATGATTAGCATTTGGCATTTCTTCTGCTGGAAAAGTTTTCTGGGGCGTCAGCCTAGCTGAAAAGTGGTTCAATACATGTAACTAATGAAAGATTTTAAAGTTCCCATTTAATGTTCCTGCCTTTTTCATTTGATTACTTTAAATACTTCTAGGTGCATGATGTGCATTATTACATTTTGCCTGTATTCTGTATTAATTGCCACAATATTTTAGAAATTAGAAAAATCTACTTTTATAGATAAGATATAGTAAGGTACATCTTAAGGACCTGTTAGCAGCAATGTGATAGAGTTTTTGACTTCCAGTTGGTGAAAATTCAGTGATTGCTCCTCAGTTTTGCAGAAGACCTTTAAGGGAATCCAACATGGATATTTCCCTTTTCCCCAGAGGCCAAAAAAGACAAAGTCCTTGCTTTTAGTGTCACATTCACTAGGCAAAAATTAAAAATTGGTGTCTATAAAAAACTTCCAACCTAATAAATAAAATCAGATTTTTCCAGTGGTGCATTCTTGTAATTAATCAACACTCCATCCTCTTGCTACTGCAGGATTTTACCCTGAAGTATGTGTTCTGTATTTCCCAGAGTGCTCTGTAGTGCATTTGTAGCTTTACAGGTCTCTACATTGACTTGGTATTCATTCCCAGCAGACAGTTTTCCTTGCATTTTGTTGTTCATTGAGTTGTGCTCAGTGTTGGTGTTCTGTGATTTCAGGGAATCATCAAAGTGCCTGGTTAGGAAGCACCTTTGGAGATTGTCATGTCCAAGGGCAGGGTCACAAAGAGCTGCATGCCCAAGGCTATGTCCAGTTGAAGTTTAATATCTCCAAGGGTGGTGACTCCACAAGCTCTCCGTGTAACTTGTGGTTTTTCTGTTACAGTTAAACACAATTTCCTGTATTGCAATTTGGGCCCATTTCCTTTTGTCCTTTCTCTAGGCATCAGTGTGTCTGGCTTCATCATCTCTAGACCTTCCCATCAGAATCACAGAATCATCTGGATTGGAAAAGACCTTTAGGTCATCAAGTCTTACCTATGATTTACCACAATCTCATTACCTACCAGATATTTGTATGTTCTGAGACCGCTGTGAGCCTTTTCTTCCCAGGCTAATCACAGGTCTCTCAGCTTCTCTTTGCATGTCAGACACTCCAGTCCCTTTATCATCTTTGTGGTGCTTTGCTGGACCTGCTGCAGTGTGCACATGTCCCTACTGCTGGGAGCCCAGTGCTCCAGGTGAGGCTTCCCAGTGCTGAGCAGAGAGGGGGATCATCCCCTCTTCAGTGGGCTGGTGCTGCTGTGCCTCACGCAGCCCAAAGTGCCCAGGGCTTTCTTTGCTATGAGGGACAGTTGCTGGTGTAACTTCAATTCTGTGTTCCCTAGGAACATGGGGGCCCTTGCTGCAAAGCTGCTTTGTATGTGGTTGACTCTCAACACCCAGGATCTCATGCATCCCTTCACAGCTTCACAAGGTTTCTCTTGGAGTGTTTATCCAGCCTGTCCTTGTCCCTCTAGCAGTGCAACCATCATGTGCCTAAGCTTCTCCTCACAGTTCTGTATCACCTGCAAATTGGCCAAGACTGCAGTCTGCCCCACCAGCTTGGACATCAGTAGAGGTGTTACAAAACACTGGTCTCTGAATCCCAGAGTGGTTGGAAACAATCTCTAAAGGGCGTCTTATTCCAACCACTGCCATGGGCAGAGACAACTTCCACTGTCCCAGGCTGCTCCAAGCCCCATCCAGCCTGGCCTGGGACACTTCCAGGGATCCAGGGGCAGCCACAGCTGCTCTGGGCACCCTGTGCCAGGGCCTGCCCACCCTCCCAGCCAGCAATTCCTAATTCCCAATCTCCCATCTGTGCCTGCCCTCTGGCAGTGGGAGCCATTCCCTGTGTGCTGTCCCTGCCTGCCTTGTCCCCAGTCCCTGTGCAGCTCTCCTGGAGCCCCTTGAGGCCCTGGCAGGGGCTCTGAGCTCTCCCTGGAGCTTCTCTTGTGCAGGGGAACAGCCCCAGCTCTGCCAGGCTGGTTCCAGAGCAGAGGGGCTCCAGCCTGGCAGCAGCTCCGTGGCCTCTTCCAGAATCAACACATGGGGTCCACCATTTCTGGCCGGGCTCCAGCTGGACTTTGTACTGCTGACTGTAGTTCTCTGACCCCTTGAGTTTAGCCAGGTTTCTGTCCATCTCACTGTTCATTTTTCTAGTCTCTACTTCATCACTCTGTTACAACTTGGCTTAATTGTAAAATACCATGGTCTGTGTAGTTGTTCACATTTACAAACTGCTTCAGTATCCGGGATAGTTTTGGCCTTACATTAAGATTTCAGATTATACCACTAGGGTTGGGAAAACTCATCTGTGATCTGTGCCAGCACTGCTGAGGCACCTCCAGTGCTGGGGACAGCTCTGGGCCCTCAGGACAAGAGAGACACGGAGGGGCTGCAGCATGTCCAGGGCAGGGAACGGAACTGGGAAGGGGCTGAGCCTGGAGAAAAGGAGGCTCAGGGGGACCTGGTGGCTCTGCACAGCTCCTGACAGGAGGGGACAGCTGGGGGATTGGGCTCTGCTCCAGGAACAGGGACAGGAGGAGAGGGAACGGCCTCAGGCTGGGCCAGGACAGACTCAGGTTGGACACCAGCAGGATTTTCCTGATAGAAAAGATGCTCAGGAATTAGAATGGGTTTCCCATGTAGTCCCCATCCCTGGAGGTGTCCAAGGAAGGCCTGGACATGGCACTCAATGCTCTGAGCTGGTGGACAAGGTCAGGCACAGCTTGGACACTGTGATCTCTCAGGTTTTTTCCAACCTAAATGATTCTGTGATTCTGTCTGTCACCTGGGTAAATTGAAATCCAGACAATGTTTGTACATGCCTAGAAAGACTCTTACTGTGTCTCTTCAGAATATCCCATTGCAATACAGTTTATGTTTGATCGTTTGATCCTATGGCCTAGCATGTGTTTCCCAAGTGGGAGCAGAATTAACATGCCAACCCATGGTGGTTGTACTTGGTTTTTGTGCAGTATAAAATATGAAATTTGTTAGTGTTTGCTTTATCATCATGAGGTCAGTTCCTGGAAGTGTTGTCTTAAGTTTGGGAAAAACAGAGAGTGACCTGGAACATCACAGAAATGTGCCTTTTTAAAAAGTGCATTTTGGGGAGGTCAATGTTTTGGAATTTAGGACGATTTCTGGATTGATAGAGGCAGAAAGAAGTACACAGCACAGTAAGATTTATAAAACTGAGTGGGAGGTAAAGCTCAACGTCTTTCTCTGTGGGAAGGAGGTTAATTTCCAAATAAATTGAAGACAATGTAAATTTAATTACTGTGCAGCTTGACGGACTGGGGCTTAAAAGCTATCATGTTAGTTTTTAAGATGGAAAAATATTGCACAACTTCAAGAACACTGAAATAAATAACTAAATCAAATCTGTGTTAGTTGTCCCACCAGTTCTGAGACTTGAGGATGTCTGAAGGCAATAAAATAATCTCTGTTCAGAATGACAGGTTCAGCAGTGGGCAAGGTAATTTCAGATGACAGTGTATTTGGGAAATAATGACATATTTCCTACTGAAAAGTAATGAACAATAGCTTTAAAGCTTTTTCTAAATAAAATTTGCTTTTTCTTAAGAAGGGTATTCATGCCCATGTAACATTTCTACATCTCATTGGTGTTGTCTGTAACACCTTTTTCACTGAAGAATAAAATTGAAAATATTGACAGGCAGACTAGAGTGAAGAAACAGGGTTTCATTTCAACTCTGTCAGGGTTGGATTGTGAAACTTGGGTAAGATGTGACTTTTGCTTGATATGGAAAATATTTTAATAGAAGATGTGGGGATGGTCCAAGCCGGGGATCCTTCAGGATGCTGACAAACCTTTTCCTGCTGTGAACTATGGTGATTTTGATCACACATGTTTGTTTGGGAGAAGAGTGGTGGTGATGGAGACAAAAGCTGGGAGAATCCAGTGCTCCAAACATTTTTTCCTTCCTTAAAGGCTTCCAGATTATCCATTCCAAGATTGTCATCTTCCGGCAACAATGAGTAGTTCAGAGAATTTCGAGCTGTAGTGTATTTCTAAGTGCTTTTGTACATGCTGGAGACCATGGTATATTCTTGATACCTATATGCTTTTACCTGGAGTTGTGTTTTAACCTTTCTAGGTCCTTGCTCTACATTTGATGGAATCATTTAGGCTGAAAAAATCCCTCTAAAAGCATCAAGTCCAACCATTTCCCCAGCACTGCCAATGTCACCACTAACCCATGTCCCAAAGTTTCACATTCACAGAGCTTTTAAATCCCTCCAGCAATGCTTCACATGTTGTTTCCCACCACCTTTGTTTGTTTGTTTTTTGTTTTGCTTAATTTTGTGTTTTCTTATGAGCTATAGAACAAGGGAGAGAAAATCATTAATCACTGTGAATTGAGATGTGATGTTACAGAGTTCAACTTTACTGTTCATAATAAAGAGACATAAATGGCAAAGGAAGAAAGTGAAAGGCCCTGGCACTATCTCTCAGACATACATAGGAAAGGACATGGGTTTTCTTGAGAGGCTGGAGCTACCAAGAAGAGAGAAATAAAGAAAATAAAGAGAAATGTTAAATAGCAGGGATTAAAAAAATGCCGTGGGCTGATTTCCCAAGAGGTTGGCACAGTATTTACACTGAACTGGGCAAGGGCAGGCTAGGACTTCCTAAAGCCAAGTTAACCTCCTTGTAGGTCATTAACTGTAGCTTTTTCCATAGTGACTTGCACTCTTACGAAATTCTTCATTATCCCTTGTTTTGTTCAGCATTCACTGCAGCTGGGTTCTGATTGGATATTAAAATCCCTTACCAAAAATTTAATATTCTTGATAAATATTTTCTTTCAGTGATGCAGTATTTTTCAGGATGAAAATACCTATCTTTAATTTCCTATCTATTTTAACCTCAATTTTCCTTTGAAAAGTGGTTTATTTATTACAGGCTACCTTTTGCAGGTTTATTTCTAAGAACAGAAATTCACAGAAATGCATCAAAGGGGATGATGTTGACATTACAGGGAAAGATATAAACAATTTTTGAGATACATATTTTTCAAGTACTGTGTTGTTACAGCATGTGTTTAGTAATAGATAATAAACTTGGTCTTGTATTGAAAAACACTTGATCTGTTACATTATTTGAAGTTATATTATTTGACATTATCCTGTTTTTTTATTGCATTTTTCCTTTTTTCAAGTACTACTATGCCTTCATGTGTTTCTGAAAATGTTTAAGCATTTAATCTCTTGGAAAGGGAATCAGTGTTGCTGTTAAGAGGAGAAGTATTTCCAAAAAATACCACAGGAGGAAGGTGTGGGTGTTTTATGTAGGTGCATACACTCGGTCATAGGATCCCGGAGTGGTTTGGGTTGGAAGGGACCTTAAAGCTCATCTCATTTCATCGCCTGCCATGGCAGGGACAACTTCCACTGTCCCAGGCTGCTCCAGGCCCCGTCCACCCTGGCCTTGGACACTTCCAGGGATCCAGGGGCAGCCACAGCTGCTCTGGGCACCCTGTGCCAGGGCCTGCCCACCCTCCCAGCCAGCAATTCCCAATTCCCAATCTCCCATCTGTGCCTGCCCTCTGGCAGTGGGAGCCATTCCCTGTGTGCTGTCCCTGCCTGCCTTGTCCCCAGTCCCTGTGCAGCTCTCCTGGAGCCCCTTGAGGCCCTGGCAGGGGCTCTGAGCTCTCCCTGGAGCTTCTCTTGTGCAGGGGAACAGCCCTGAGCACAGGGGCAGAGGGGCAGAATCCCCCCTGCCCTGCTGCCCACGCTGGGGGATCAGCCCAGGGCAGGGGGGTTCAGGCTGGGGCAGGTCCAGCTCTCACCCACAGCACCCCCAGGTCCTTCTCCCAGGGCTGCTCCCTCTGCTCATCCCCAGCCTGGGCTGATCCCGGGGGCTGCCCTGACCCCAGGACTGCCCTGACTGCAGCTCCAGCCCTTGGCCTTGTTAAACCTCAGATGTTTCTATGGGCCACTGCTCGAGCCTGTCTGGATAATGTGATACCAGATATTGTAGTGTGAATTTTGAGTTCATTATCAAGTACGATACCTAAAGTCCTCTTCTTTATTAACTTCAAAGGTATTTTGTGCCTGGCATGATTTATTCAGAAACGAATGCATGAGCAAAACTTGAAAATTGAAATTCTGTATGTACTGGTTTGAATACACATGCCTTGGAAATTGCAGTTTGTGTACCAAGATTGAACATCCTGTGTGAAATTCCTGGTGAAGGTGTAGGGGAAATGATTAAAATTCAGGTCCAGCTTCAGCATTATAGTAGTGCAGCTCAAACTATGTAATTTTTTATGTCTGGAAATTCAGTAAAATGAGATATTTGAGCCAAAATCACTAACATGAAATGGATGGAGGTATTCCATTGAAGGAGGTGCTTATACACTCAATATATTATGCTTTTTTCATATTTTATATTCAAGATTGACTTCATCAATACTGGAATTTGACTCAAAGTTCAGGAAATAATAGATTAAGGTTTTATGAGAAGTTTTAATTCACCATCTTGGTTTCAAAAGTGAAACACAATCTTTAACTAAGTGATTGTTCATTGTGCTTTGTTTTGAATGTAGAGTTATTCACTGGTTTGGCTTTTTTTAACATTGTCTTTTCTTTATTCTTTGTGTGGCCGCAGGCACACTGAATGCATGCCATCTAACTTTATCCAGAAGACAAAAAATGCTCATTTCCTTAATAACTGTTCTTTTTAGAGCCCGTGGTACTCATAAAAGTTCTCAGTGGTTCGTAAGTGTTCACAGTGAAAATACAAATTATTTATATATATGGATTTGGGACAAAAAAATTTCTACTATAAACAGTTATGGAAGTTATCCACAGATATAAATGTGCTATCTTTAAATTTTTTTTCCTTTATGGGACACTGGAAATTTAGAAATGGCCTTATTGCTATGCAAAAGAGAATCCTTGCATACAAAATTATGTTTGGGAGAGCATCTTAGTTGTGACACTTATGTCAGGTTTGAATTTTTGGTCATTTCTGCAGTGTCCTTAGCAATGGTTTTATTGTAAAGTTGATTGATTGAACTGATTTTCTTTATTTCTTTAAAATAAATGTTTCCAGTTTGTTAAAATTTTAGAGGTTTTATGTCAGTAGGATAACCAAACAAACCGTAGTGATGAGACAGAGACAGCTAGAGGCTTTCCATGCCCACTAGCAGAATCAGTATGGAGGGAGAAAGATGTGATCAGGAAGGACATCTGGACAAAGACATAGTCAGTCCATGAGGAAAGCAGTAAAGTCTTTCCTGTAGAGCAAACAGGTCAAAGAGACCTTCAGTTCATGGAATGAAAGAAAGGAGGGGGAAAGAAGACAAAGGCATAAGACAAAAATAGTGTTCTCTGCAGCATATTATGGGTCCTCCTTATTATGCCCTGCTTCAACACTGAAATTCAAGTTTTATGAAGTTAGGTCAAAGCCTGGAGAAGAGAAGCTCCAGGGAGAGCTCAGAGCCCCTACCAGGGCCTCAAGGGGCTCCAGGAGAGCTGCACAGGGACTGGGGACAAGGCAGGCAGGGACAGCACACAGGGAATGGCTCCCACTGCCAGAGGGCAGGCACAGATGGGAGATTGGGAATTAGGAATTGCTGGCTGGGAGGGTGGGCAGGCCCTGGCACAGGGTGCCCAGAGCAGCTGTGGCTGTCCCTGGATCCCTGGGAGTGTCCCAGGCCAGACTGGATGGGGCTTGGAGCCACCTGGGACACTAGAAGGTGTCCCTGCCCATGGCAGTGGCTGGGAGTGGGATGGGCTTTAAGATTCCTTCCAACCCAAACATTCTATGACTCTGTGATATTATTTCCAAGTTTCAGAGGCGACTGCAATTAATTCATTGTAACCGTGCCAGGCACTAAAAAGCCAAACTCACGGAGCCCACGGGGCTGTGTAAGGACAGGGTGGTGCCAGAGATGAGCGCCGTGAGGGCTCCAAACACTGAACCAGGGCTCCAGACTCATGTTCTGCTTATATCTTAGAACAAAGAGGGCTGTTAGCAACACCCATACCCTGTGACCTTCTGCCTGCAGAATGAGTCTGTTGTCTCCTGAAGTGGACCCAGATTCTTTCCTGTCAGAATGAGTGTAGAGGGCACAGCAATTCTCTTTCCAAGTGTAGCAAGCACCCAAATACATTCAAGTACATATAAATGTGCTTGCACCGCCAGAGTGTTGGAGCAAAGCTTTGCCAAATCTGAGCTGCTCAAAGGACAGGGATTTGGACCTGAGGTTGCATGACAGCAGTGTATTTTTAATTTTCATGTTGTTATTTCTTTGTTTGGAGTCTGTTGTTGGGGTTTTTGGTGAGAGTTTTTCTCATGATGCTTTCTCCAGCAATTTCATCTGATTCTCACCTACAGAGTCTTACCCTCATTCAAGGCAAATGTCATCTCTCAGCAGCTCTTAGTCACTTACCCTTGTTGAATTAAGTGCAAGTAGATAAAATGGAAATATTGTGGACTCTGCCCATTTGATAGTCTTACAAAATAGTAACAGGACAAACACAGGGATCATTGAGAGGAATTGCATGCATACCTTGAGACACCTAAAACAGGTTTGAGGATTTTTAGCACAGAATAGGCCTTGTATTTAATCTGAGCTTTGCAAATACATATTCTGTTTCTACTGGATTACACTGATTTTCCTCCCTTAGCTTTCAGCCTTTCAGAATTTAGTTTCCTGATTGCCACTCTCTTGAAAAGTACAGGAGAGAGATGGTGCTCAGCCCTGTCAAGTCAAAATCATCATGTTCTGTAGGATTTGCCTGTAGGAATTCAGTCCATGGTAGGTCACAGCCTGCTTATTGAGTTTCTACTTCAATACAACCTGGAGTTAGGTCCTAGCCCGCCTCTGACCTGTAAGAGGAATTACGAGGATGTTATTTGGTATGCCAGACAAAAGGGGAATAAAACAATTTGTACCAAGATACAGGGGAAGGAATTTACTGCTTTCTGTTCCTTTTACTTCTCTAGCAATAGGAGCATCCATTTCCCAACATTGGCTGGAAAGTAGCCATGAGATGCTGAACAATTTATGCCTTCAGTTGAAAAATACATTTCCTGGTCTCTGGAAATTAAACTCTTGGCTTATTTTGTAAATATTTACTTTTGTCTTGCCACATCAAATTCCTTTCTTCAATATTGTTTCTAGTGTCATTGTCTTTCTAACTCCATTTTGGCAGGAAATCCTGTTCGTTAATGCAAAGCCTCCCTTAATTGTTCTAAGTTGTTTCTGATTTTGCTTATATACCTACAAGTGTATTATGACTTCTTGTTTTTCTACTTAAAATAATAATATTCTAAATAATAATGTTATCCTCTGTGAGGCAGAATATAATATGGCTTTATAGCACATGACTGAACAGATCTCTGCTCATATGTAAGCAGCGGCAGATAAAAGGGCATTGTTTAAAATTAATGAGATGTTTTCTCATGAAGATATCTTGAAGTATATAATTTATTAGGATCAAGTTTAGGATTGTAGAATTAAAAGACTGGCCTTTTCTGTTTGCTGTTTAACAGGGAGATTAGATAGAAATAATTTTTTACCCACGCTGCACTAAAACTATTGGTGATGTCAGAGAGCAGCTCAGGTGAATAACTTTTTACATGGGCAGATACCAAGAAGACAGCTTTAAACAGATAGAGGGCAGGTTCAGATTGGATATTAAGAAGAAATTCTTTTTTTAGGAGGGGAGTGAGGCCCTGGCACAGGGTGCCCAGAGCAGCTGTGGCTGTCCCTGGATCCCTGGAAATGTCCAAGGCCAGGCTGAATGGGGCTTGAAGCAACCTGTGATAGTGAAATTGTCCCTGCCCATAGTAGGGGTTGGAACTGGGTGAGCTTTAAGATCTCTTTCAACTCAAATCACTCAGAGGCTCTATAGTTTGGGATTTGCCCTGAAATAGCTGTCAGCTGTGGCGCAGTGCTGTTTCCAGGGGACACAAATGTATATTTTTAAGAAGGCACAAGATAAGAAAAGCAGAAAAAGGTCTGATCACTGTCCAGCAAAATTGGAACATGGCAAAACCCTCCTCGTGTGAATGTTGTACTGTCTGAGAGTTCTTTTCATTCCCTGATCCCTTGAACCCTCTTTGTCCATCACTGTGGCCCATGCAAACCATGTTATTTACATCCATGATGTTTGTGGAGTCTGCACACTGTGAGTCTCTCGATTTCACATCATCTCCACAAGCCAGATGGACCTAACAGTAAATATAACAAATCTTGATTCAGCAGAATTTAGTCGTGTTTCAATTTACAAGATCAGAAAGAAAGATAAGAAGTGCATTCTTAATTTCTGCTTATTCTGTTATTTAATATTTTAATTGGGTAGGTTATGTTTCGTGGGGTCCTAAATGTCTCCCAGGCTTTAGATTTGATCTCCAATAAATAAGAGCAATGCCCCTCTATGGAGTAAATGGCCCTACAAAGGCCTTGGAGCTCTCCATGGCTGTTGTCTCTCTTTATTTCTATTTATGTGCCACTGTAGCTTGGATC
Source organism: Lonchura striata (assembly GCF_050655825.1). Lineage (NCBI taxonomy): Eukaryota > Metazoa > Chordata > Aves > Passeriformes > Estrildidae > Lonchura > Lonchura striata. The sequence goes on along the minus strand of NC_140740.1, from coordinate 85,911,948 downwards.
ATTTGAATGCAAAATGCCTCAAGGGCTCTTTAGTAGACATGAGCACAGGGGACTTAGGGATTTTTCTCTGCATTTATTGGTACTAAATGGATTTCTCCCAGTGCTGTGTTCCTTAAGTGCTCACAGAGCACTTCTCCATTGCCCACAGACAGGCACTTGCTTACAGCCTGTCCCCCATACAGGTCTATGGGACAGTGCATTTATTGTATTTCAAGTGGAGCGGCACAGTGTACTTATTTTGTTCTGATGTCTCGTAAGACCCTTCACAGACCCTTTATTTAACCAGATGGGCATTTCAGGTTGTCTGCTTGGAGATGTCTGTGCTGGGACATATCCATGTCTAGAGTTCTTGTGCCACAGCACACACTTTATTTGCTGTACTCCTTTTTAAAAAATAGGTCAAACCCGAGAAGTGTTCCTTATATTTACAGAAATCAAGGTATGGTTTTAACTTTTAGATGTCAGGTTCTGAAAATAAAGTATTTGTAGAGCTTTTTTCTAATCTGATTGTTACATTGTGAAATCCTTTTGTTTAAAAGGAGTATTTTTAGTGTAGCAAGGTTTTGATGTTTAGAGCTTTATATTTAAGTCTTTAAAATAGAGAACAATAGTACATTTGGCATGTATATAGGAAGATTGAGAAAAACCAGCATAGAGTATTGCTGAATTGTTTGAGAACATTCATCCTCAAATCTTTTGATCCATGGAACTGTTTTTTTCCATTACCAGATAGTGGTTTGTGTTTGGGTGCTGTTCAGTTTGTTGGCAGCACTTCTGAACTAGGAGTGTGAGAATAAAAAATTCAGAACATCTGAATTTCCAAACTTCAAATAAATTCTGTGAAGAGGCACTTTGGTCCTCAAGTATTCTTTACTCAGCACATATAGAATATTTCTAGATATTCGGATAAATGAAAATTCACCTTTAGAAGCTCAGTAATGATTTGAATTGTGAGAAATCCAATCCTTACCCTTTCTTGCTGCCATATAACATGATTTGATCTGACTTTGCTCTGCTAATGCCAACAGTTTGTTTCTATCTGTGCCTCTTTTTTTCAGACTTCCATCTTTTTCTTTGTATCACACCATCAGTCTAAGCTCATCTCATGCCCTAGGTATTAAGATTGTCTTCTTTCCTCACAGGTTTTACTTCCCTCTCTGCCATTGCTTTGACAGTGCAAATAGGAATTTATTGCACCTTGAGCCTTCCTCCAGCCTCCTTTGTAAGGGGGTCTGTGCCCATGTAATGATAGTTAAGTTTCTAATAACTCCTTTTTTTTATTATTCTGGTATCTTGTAAAATACTCTGTAAGCAAGCTTCCTTTCTCCATTTGCATATTTTTGGTATTTTGGTCAAATCACGCTTCTTTTCTCAAATCCATTGAATAAAATGAGTTTTCAAGGATTTTGTGGAGAAGTATGTTTTCTGGTTTAGAGCCTGTGCATTTTCATACAATTGTTTCAAAATCTTTCATGCAGGATGCCAGGGGTACTTGCTGCACAGCACAGTTTTACTGGATATAAAATCATAGAATTGTTTTGGTTGGAAAGGACATCTGAGTTTGAGTCCAATCCTGCTCCCCAGCACTGCCTGGCTCACCACTGCCCCATGTCCCCAGGTGCCACATGCACATGGCTTTTAAACACCACCAGGGATGGGGCCTCCACCACTGCTCTGGGCAGCAGTGCCGGGGCTGGACAGCCCTTTCCATGGAGAAACTTTTTCTAATATCCAAACTAAATGACCTGGCACAACCTGAGCAATTTCTGCTTCTCCTATCACTTGCTACCTGGAATAAGAGACACACACCCGCTTGGCACCAGCCACTTCTCAAGGTCTGTTACCTTCTCTGGACATTTTCAAGCGCCTCAATGTCTTTCTTGTCATGAAGTGCCATACTTTTCTTTAAACCAAAGGCAAGTACTCTTTCAGCAGCTTTGTTGCATTATAGGCAGCTGTTGCTGTCTGGTCATCCTTAGTTGCTGCTCCCAGGGTGAAATCCTTCATACTTAGGGAGCAGCTTGTGTTGCTTATTGCTGCATTAAATCTCAGCAAGTTTATTTTGTGTCCAGCTTCTTGAAAGGTAAAGAAAAATTTAATTAAAATGCTTTTTCTCTTTTTTTATCAATCCTGTAATGACCATGCCACTTGGAAAGTTTAATTGTAGTATTTAATGGAATCACAGAATACCCTGAGCTGGAAGAGACCCACTAGGATCACCGAATCCAACTCCTGGCCCTGCACAGACCCCCAACAATCCCACCCTGTGCATCCCTGGCAGCGCTGTCCAAAGGCTCCTGGAGCTCTGGCAGTGCTCATTCCATGGCCCTGCACAGACATCCCAACAATCCCACCCTGTGCATCCCTGGCAGTGCTGTCCAAAGGCTCCTGGAGCTCTGGCAGTGCTCATTCCATGGCCCTGCACAGACATCCCAACAATCCCACCCTGTGCATCCCTGGCAGCGCTGTCCAAAGGCTCCTGGAGTTCTGGCAGTGCTCATTCCCTGGGGAGCCTGGGCAGTGCCAGCACCCTCTGGGGAAGAGCCTTTCCCTGATATCCCACCCAAACCTCCCTGGCACAACTTCAGGCCATTGGCATTTGATTACTGTTGATGTGTATCGATATAAGTCACTTTATATATTCTCTCTGTATATTGAAAGTATTTTGATAGCTTGATCAAGTATTTATTAGCTTTTGGTATTTAGATGGCACAAAAATGTATTCCTGTTTGGCCCTCTGAAGAATATTTTTCAGACTGTTGGGATGTCTCACCTTCAGTTCATATAATGCATCCCATGTTACTTTTTATTATTCAACTGTATTAATTAAAAAAAAAACTCACACGGAACAAAGTAGTATAAATTATTTGTAGAAGCCTGTTACAACAAGGGTACTATTGTGCTTTATTTTACTTACAGTCTCATTGAAAGACCATCAACAAGGTATATTTTTAGCGTTGGTGATACTCTTATTGTAATGAGTTTCACGATCACTGTTCCAGTACTATGCTCAGGACAAACTAGCATGTCATTATTTTGGAGCATCCTATTCACTTCCTTAAAATAAAGTACACTGCTACCTGTCCTTCTCATTGTTAAAAGCTTTCAGAAAAGGTTTTGGAAAATTCTAACTTCCAATTTCCTTTCAGGTTCTAATTTTAATTCCCATATCTTTTTTTTCCCAGTTTTTTTAGTTATAAAAGCTGCATTTTAAACATTTGGGTTTTTTTATGTGAAATGTGGGCTTTATGAGCTGTTTCAAACTGATGTAAATTAGACTTTTTGAGGCACTTGCTAAATTATTCTCGTTATTAGCTTTTTTTTTCCTGTTGGGATCTACAGGCTTTGTGGAGCTGACTTTTTGAAAGTGTTAAGTTCATATATTACTGGTTTGCATTTTACTGTGTGTGCAAATAGCACTTAATCAATTCACTGATATAAGCAACCATTACTATTTAGTCAATATTAATTGTCATCCCTGAGTTAAATTAAAAGCTGCTGTGTAAAGGGAGGTAAGAAATCCATGTTGTTTTTAATTCCTTAAAAACAAACAACCACAGGACTTGAGATTGTTGTTCAGCCTTTAGTCTTCCTTGCTGGCTGAGCTCATCACTGATGTGATTTGATGGTCTGTAATGGTGTGGGTTGCAAAGACCTTAAAGATCACACTGTTTGTGGTCAGGAGCACCTTCCTCCAGACTAGGTTGTCCCAAGCAGGTTGCCCCAGCAGGTTGCCCTGTCCAGCCAGGCCTTGGACCCTGCCAGGGACCTGGAGACACAGGTTCACAGCTGCACACAGCTTCTCTGGGCACCCCATGTCAGGGACTCACCTCCTCACAGCCAGGAATTTCTCCTGATAATGCCAGCTGATCATTCCTAATCTTCCTAACAGATGCCAGCTGTTACCTCATCTTGCTCTTATTCCAACTTACTGTTTTGCTCACTATGCATTGGCCTGGATGTATTTCTGTGAGGGAGAGATGAGTTGAGATGAGGGGTACCAAGATGATTTCATTGCTCTAGACATAGCTCTTCATTATTATAAAAAATCCATAATGGTGAGATTGAAGGGATGTCAAGCTCCATAGCTTGCCTGAAAGTTAATGGAGACGAGAGGATGAACAAGGACAAATATTCCAGTAGAAAAATCCATATTCTTGTCAGCCTGTGCACACTGCCCTTGGTGACGACATACTACATGTATTTTTCTGTTTGATCTCAACTTGGCTTTTAGTTGGGCAAAAATAGATGTGTGATGAAGACACATGAGGGAAATTTGGGAGACAGTTGCAGCTTCCACTTCTGGACCTTGTACCTTGTTGTGAAGAGGGGAACAACCTTGTTGTAAAGGATCTTTGCTTTTTTAAAATTGCACTATCCATGCCTTGAAAATCAAAATCAAGCCTAAAACATTACATATACTGGAGATATGACTGCTGCAAAATCAAGAAACTCTTTTAGAATGCAGCATTTGTTGGTGATGAAAGGTATTTATGAGCTAAACTTCATACAAATGCCTTTTGAGGGTTGTAACTAACTCTGTGCTGAGACTTTAAAAATTAGTCTGATATTTATGAAGGTGGTTTTCAGAGCTAGAGATAGAGGCATAATAATAAGTGAATGACCTGGAATTGAAGCTTTGTGCCAATTTAGGGGATAACAGTATTACCTGGGAAGCTCCAAATCCATTTGTTAAGTATAATATCTGGCCTTGATTTTTTTTTTTTTCTTCTGTGTTTAGCTGTAATGTTTTTGTGGAACTCTTTGAGTTTGCCGTTCTATGCATCTTTATTATGAAAAATTCAGTATGAAAAATCCTGCCATGTCTCCCTGCCCTTGTGCTTATCTAAAGGATGGCCCTTGGGGAAGGATTACCAATGGATGGAGGAGAAAACTGTGTTGAGTTTTTTTTAAGCTGAATATCTGTGTTATGGGAAGTGGTCCCACAAAGAATTGTCCCAGCATGGTGTGAATGGCATGAGTTCATGGCTGGAAAGAACTTTGCAAGGGGGAAGACAAGAGTATCTGCACTACTGCTTTGTAACTAGAAATCATCCACCAAAATCTTGGTTATGCATAAACTCTAATTATAGTGAACTTAATCATAAAAAAAAAAAAAACTTAAGGAATATATAAAGAAATAATTTGTCCATTATTTTCCTTTCTGCTTTTCCCCAATTCTCTACATTTCTGTTGAAATAAACAAATTTATTTTTTGCTATTCTGCTTCTGTGCAGAATACCATTGTATGTTCATTTTCCTCTTCATATGCATTGAACTCATGCACTTTCCAAAATCTTGATCCTTCTTCATTGTTTATATTTAAATTTCCTTTAAAACTAAAATACTTTATGTATTTTAGAGAAGAATCTACTGGCTGGAAATCTGCTTTACTCCAGTTTTTTTTCTCTTTGTGAAATTATCTCTATCTTCTGGAGCAGACACCAGATTTAACCTGCTTTTGCTGCACCCGACCATAGGCATCTCCAACTTGGTTTTAACAGATTGTTTTGTCTCCACAGCACTAGATGGTGCTGATGACAGTATCTCTGAAATCTGAGTGTTCCAAGATACCCATGGTTGCGGAAGTAGTGCTGCTGTTTCCTACCAAGGACCAGTTTGCAGATCCAGTTATTAATCTAAACAAAAATTTCAGTCTATGAATGCAATAACAGAATATGGGAGGAGGAAAAAGGCAGAAAGCTACCAATATATCTTAATTTCTGTGTTGCTTCTTCCCCTTTCAACATGGAAACAGCTATTGACTAATAGCTGTGAGCTAGTGTAACTGATTCCTCATGGCTGTCAGGGGTGCTGGAAAAGCCTTTTCCTAAGGCTCTTGACTGGAATGGGGTGACAAGAGCTGGTGACAAGCTAGCCATACAACCCTCTGAAACACACACAGTCACCCTAGGAAAACCTTATAGGAGTCCTGTAATGCTCCAAAAAGAAGTAAATAAGTTCAAATTATGTGTTTAAATGCAGAAAGCCTAAAAACATCTGACACCGAACAAGAGGAAACGGCCTCAGGTTACACCAGAGTAGGTTTAGAATGGATGTTAGGAAAAAAATTCTCCATGGAAGGGGTTGTTCTTTCACAGGCTGCCCAGGGCACTGGTGGAGTCCCCATTCCTAGAGGGATTTAAAAGCCACTATTTAAAATTCGATGTGGCACTTGGGGACATGGGTCAGTGGTGGCCTTGGCAGTGCTGTGGAAATGGTTGGACTCAATGGCCTTAGAAGATCTTCCAGTATGGGGATGGGTTCATCTGTTAATTGATAGCTATATTTGAGCTATCCAGGGCTTCAGAGGAGTATCTGACTCCTAGCTGCTGCTGAGCATGGTGGCCTTGAGCTGGTGGCCCTTGCCCAGTGCTGCTACTTCCACCATTCTCCTTGTAAATCAGGTTACACCATCCTCTGTGAGTCTCATTGCCCTGCTTTTTTCCAGAATACAAAAAAAATAGTTTCTTTCTCTGTATGTCTATGTACCTCTGATTTAACAGATTATAAAGCTAAGGTAATCCTTTTTTCATTGACTTAGGCTAAAATAAATTAGAAAATAATATGTACTAGTAAAATGCAATAACTCACCCTCAAAATGCACAAAGCTTTGTCATATATTTGGATTTCTCCTGTCTAAGCAATACATTATTAAAATGGATAATATATGAGATACTTAAGTATACATTACAATGTATTGCATGGGGTGCTGCACTTAAAAATTGCATTCTAGTGAACACAAACTATTTATGAACTAAAATTGCATGTATGCCATTCCTTCTGTGACAGTTTGACTTCTAAGAATTTTATAATGAACAGAAAATGTTTTTCAGAGCATATATTGTGTGGAGTGTTTCTGATTCAAACTCTGCTGTTATTTACCCAGATGTTAAATAATTAAAAAAATAATACAACTATTGTATATTGCATTCTAAAAATTTTGTGTATATAATAAGACTTCTTTCCTTTCTGAACAACCTTAACTATTTCAGGACACTCTCGTGAAGTTATTTTAATTTCTTTTTCCCCCAGTCTATTTTCTCTGTTGTCTAAAAAACACAACAAAGTGCTGGAGCAAGCCACGCAGTCCTTGAGAGGTTCCTTGGGTTCAAACGACTCTCCACTTCCTGATTATGTGAGTATCAAAATGAATGTTGTAACGGGTACTTCGAAATTCAAGTCATACATCCCTAAATCTGCAAAGAATTCTCAGAGTGTGGCAGCTGAGCAACCACCAACATGAAAATACAGGAACCTGTATGAATGATGTCATGTCTGAAACATCTCTAAAAAACAAGAATTACACTTAGAAATGGCAGAACAAAACCACAGCTATGCAGAAGGAAGAGACTTACTGTCAACTCATGCTTTTCAAGCCATTTGTAATTCAGAATATTTAAATCACACAGTTGAAAACGTCATTTTTCAGAACTGGGCTTTAGCAGAAAAGTCCAGTTTTCTTTCGACAGAATCTTAAAATGCCTAAAAATAATTGAAAACAATTCCCAGTGAGCCTCTGAGGGAGTATTGGAGTCATGGGGTAAATGAGTATGTTCTGAATACATGGATACTTACAGTTACCTTCAGTTTTCTCAGCCAATGCCCACAAGCAGGCAACAATTTTGTATTTAATTGCATAGCTTGTTGGGAAATCTCTGCTTTGGGTGGAAGAAGGAGACGTCTTGAGGGGACTTGAATAATATATTTGTGCTGCTGAAGTATCTTTGGTATGTACTCATTGGAACCCTCACTGCAGTACTGTGTGCAGGAAAGAAAAGTTGATTTATCATTTGTTTGGGATTTCTGAGGATGAAAAGGTATCAGGTGTTTTATTTACAGGGCAAATACATGATTTAGAATATGCCTGTCTGAGAGTTTACAAATCCTATTACTCTAATAAATATAAAAATACCAAAAAAATATAATTTGATATAATATTAAATAAGGAAACAGCATGGTACACATGCCTGCAAAACACATAGGCACACATAGGCATGTGCTAACGTACATATGAAGATCTATATTTTAGGGTGTGTTAGAACACAATGCTTGAAAAATATTTTATAGGTTTTGAACTTTTGTAACTCGCTGGATGTAAACAGTACAGCAGTTAAGGAAAGGCCCAGGGAAAAGCTTTCTGTATGAAGCTGTCCCCTTACATACAGAGACAGCTGAACAACACAGCTGATAGAGCTGGGAAAGCTCCCTGGAGTACAGCCAAGAGGCTTAGATACTCCACTGAATTTTTTTTCTTTTTACTCTTGGTATGATGTAGGGATGGAAGGGAGAAAAATGAGCACTTGGAAAGATTAATGTAGGGGAGAGTAAATTAAGTTCATGGCCTGTATTTTAAAACAGTAAGGTAAACTATTAAGGCATGGCTTTCTGGTCCTTTCCTTTTTCTCTCCAAATTGCTCATGTTACAGTTCAGTCTGAAACATAGGCAATTGACTAGAAAAAGTTGAGGCCAGATTTCATCACTTCAGCATATTCTGCTTCTGAAAGCCTGTGTTTATGTTGTGTGTAAGAACAAGGAGGAGTGGAGGGGACTAAAATGTCAGAAGTCCTAAAGCATGTTCTCTGTATCCCAGCGTGGAACTAAGGAAAAGGGTGATTCTAATATTGCCTGCTCTGCGCAGGTTTGTTCATTGAGAGGTGGAGGTTTGCCTAATAAACAGTTCTCTTTGCAGGTTCTGTTTGGATCAAGTATGTATTTTAAAAAAATGCCTTTCTCACCATTTTTTATTCACTTTAATTTATACATTATTCATTTTCTCACTGTGCTCTGTAATCCAAATGGGAATTTGCATGGAACCTGAATCCAAGGGTTAAATGAAATGAAAGTAATCTAGGTGATGTTTTAAGATATTTGTCTTAAATTCTGGGTGTTTGAACCCAGTACTCTTTATATTCTAGTAAGTTTTTGACCCAATACACAGTACCTAAGCTTATACTCACTGATGGTGATTGGAATATACTGAGTTCTACCTTTACAATGTTTATTAATGTTCTTTTTTTGAATTATCTGCTGCAGTCTGCCATCAGGTATGTGGTGTAAAAGCAGAGATGGGAACTGGAGTAAGGAACTGACCCTGTTGGCCTTGATACTGTTCTTGCTGGGGTTTTCCTGGTTTTTACAAAATAAAACAGCAAGTTGTTTCATTTATTGAGGCTGGACCAGTGTCCAGGTCCTTTCCTGATAAACTCTTGTCAGTGTGGTGGATTCAGGAGCAGGATGGAGAAGGCAACAGGACAGAGACAACCAACCCCTGTCATTATTGCCTCAAACGCATGATCCTTTGTTAGACTAATTCTCATGCTAAGTAATTTACTTGTTGTTTCATAAGCCATAATATTATTTGTTGTTTTTTTTAGCAGCATTGACCTCTTTTGAAATACTACCTATGATCCAATTGGAAATGGGAAGAGTCCACTTAAGTTTATCTTTCTTGCTTTCTTGCATTCAATGAAAGCATATTTTCCAATGTTTTTAGCAAACGAGAAAACTGGTAATAAAATAATTGAGAATTTTGCTTCTTTCAGCTCAAATCAAGACATATTACTTAAGTAAACATACCAATGATTTTCTTGGTAATTTGATTACAGCCTAATGTAATTTATCAAATCAGAGGTACTTAAAGCATAACTAGAGACATGCTAACTTCTCTTGGGAAGTAGCACATCAGATGTGTTGTTTGAGCTACCATCTACCCCAAAAACCTCTCTTTTCAAGCATTTCATAGTACTCTTTATGTTTTTTGAGTGCTTCCCCTGCTTGTTGAACTACAGCTGGTAACAAGAGATTCTCCTTAGCTCTCACTATGGAAAAGAAGAGAGTAAATTTTGATTTTTGGCAAGTCTGTGTCATTTTCTTGCTGATGTGAGAAAAAAACTCAATTTCCTTAATGCAAAAATTGAGGAAATTAAAAAGCAAATGTATGTATAGTATTAGATTCAAGTAGTTCGGCAGACATCATCATTTAAGTCTCCTAAATTTTGGGTTTTAAACTAAATTGTTCTAGCCAGAAGCAGATTAAATGGGTTAGGAAAAATTCTAAAAATAATCCTACTTAGTGGCAATATATTCAGTTATTTAGTACATAGCATTGTCATTTAAACAGCACGTCAGTGGTGAATGAAATTTGGGATAGAAACCTTGTAGTGTAATATCAAACTTTTCATATTAATAGATACATTAATCCATATATGGAGGGCCATCCTTTAATCCTTTGTCCAGAATCTGTTGGGTTTTTAGCATAGGAATTAAAGCATGTTGGCAACTCAAAGGGAAAAATGTAAAAAATATAAATGTTGTGAGCTTTCTGTGTGCATTTATATGTATAAAAATATATGTTATAATATGTTGTTATATATATATAAAGTCTGCAGTAGCAAAGCCTGGTGGTACTGGGACAGTTTCCAATCAGAGCTGACTTTTCATGACTCCTTCCCAATCCAGTAAATTCACCCACTGTGCAAAGCTGGCTTTCATGGAGGGCTGGAATTCTGCAAATGTTGATGAGTTTTTCTCTCATCTTGATAACCAGAATTAAACTTCACATCTGGATGACGCGATTTCTGTATTATTTTCTTTTCCCCCTCAGTTTGTGCTCCATAATGGGCTAAATGAATTCCAATATTTAGATTCTTCTTTGATTTTTCCCTGATTTATATGGTAAATAGAAAGCAGCTGTCTGTTTAACCATCTAACTCTTGAAACTCCTAGGCCCCTCAAGCGTCATCTGGAAGTAATGTAGCTTGTAAAACAAAGCTAAGAAGAAAAAGCAATGTTTGTTTTATGTGGGATGAATGACTTCAGTTGGGGTCCCTCTAATTCGGCCATTATGGGGGTTATTAAAAAGCAGTATTACAAAAGTGGTTTCAACAAAAAAGAAATTTGGGGGGGTGGGAGCTTATATCTTGTTATTACATTTGATTATATTCAAACCTCCAAGTACTTCATAAATAGTCCTTCGTTTGAGTTTCCCCAAGAGAAAACAGCCCAGTCTCCCCCCTCTACGTCAGTAGATGTAAAAAGGTTCCCCTGCATCAATTACTTCCAAAGAAGAAGCTGTCTGTTATAATTAAGATATTTATCTTAGAAACATGAAAATGCTAAAGAGTAGGTAAAATCAGGTCTATGAACTGCAGTATTTGTTGTCTTTTAAACATAATGAAACAGATCTAAAATCTATTAATGTTCTAGTTTCAGTTATGTGCACAGAAGTTAATTTTTAATCCAGTATGTAGCAAACAAGTATTTTATTCACTAATCATGTGAACAATTTGGCCTTTAAATAAATGTTGTTATGTTTTGGGGCTTAGAAGGAGAAGATCTGTAAGCCCTTCCAGCCCAAATAATTCTAGAATTATATGAATCATAGAGCCATTTGGAGTGGAAAAGACCTCTAGGTTCATCAGGTCCTATAATATGTTCTGTGCTTGCATATCTAATATTACCTTAGGTATTCTGCATCTCTATCTGATTTTTTTAATTATCTAAAGAACAGTTTAATGCATAGCTCTGCCATCACATAGAAGTGTTCTCCTATAAACGTGTGCTATCACAAAGAAATGGGAAATCTTCCCCACAATCATCTGATGACTCCAGAAATGATGCAGAAATGAAATTAAACCTACTTCCAAATAAACTGGTCGGCCGTAATAGAGTTAGTGTGATGCAATTAATGTTGTTCAGCTGGTAGTCTGTAAAGTACTGCTTGGTGGTAACTGCTGAGAACACAAAAAATATGTAGAACTGGATCCAATGTTGCCAGAATGGGAAACTTTTGCCAAATTAAATCAAGACTGCTGACTGAGATATGTCCATATTTGTCAAATACTGGAGTGAGGAAAAAAACCTAAGGTAGTTCTGTTTTGTTGGGTTTTTTTTTTTTTTTTTGGTCATAATGTTTCTTTAAAATTCAGAAACCACCTACTTACCACCCAAAGCACTGCCTAGGTCTCGTCAGGAGCTTTCTTCCATTTCAAAATGTCAACAAGAAACCCATTTTAAGATTTTTTTTTTAATGACTTAGCCATGCATCATTAATGGTCTAAAAAACTTCATTTTTCTGTGTGAATTTTTTGTTTCTCATGTTGTCTAGAGGAATAAACTTAAAATGTTATAATACAAGAGAATTTTTATTAGGGTGTTATTTAATGAAAGCATATGGTAAAGCAATATAGTACTGGGTGGGTTTTGTAGAGTATGTGGATTCTAGCTGTTCAAGTTGCACTTAATAGGAGAGTCACCTTGTTTTGCACTATAATACCTTTTTTTGATTACTCTGACTTGATGGCTGATGAAGTAACATTTTCAATATCAGGTTATTCTTGGGTTTGCCTGTCTCCGATATTGAGCAGAGGGCCTAAAAATACTTTTTCTAAATATTAGTCATGCCCTCCTCCAGATGAATTATAGTTTATAGAATATTACTCCTACCTAATCCCCCTATTTTTATATCACAAAAAAATAGCTATTTCAGAATAGACTGAAATAGCCAACCTAACCCAAATCTAAAGCAAGCTTTTCTATTGAGTAATAGCTGAATTCTGCAGTTCTGTCTGAATTCTTAATCAGTTCTTTCCTTTAAATGAATTTAAACTTTCATAAGAAAATGCTGCATAAATTATCTTTAAACAGAAGAACTATCCTAAAATCCTTTTGAAAAGATGTCAGTAAAGTTCAGTCTTTTAAACTTCTGTATATTACTATGAAGTACTGATAGTTATTTGCAGCTGGTTTTTGCAACTATCAGTATAACTATATAACCAAGTTTTTTGGTGTCTTTACAAATACATTACTTGTGGTTGAAAGTTTTTTAGACAAATACATTGAAGAACATGAAGATAATATTCTCAGAATGATGATGGTCTTTCATCACCCAGGATTTCCACAAAATTTTCAATGTGTCTGGTATTTGTGTCACATAGATGGTGTTAAGCCTTATTTCACTTAGAAATTCTCATTATTTTGGGAAATAAGGATGAAAATTTATTTGGTTTGAAAGAACATTTATTATGGCAGAAGCATCTTATCATCACCTGATTGAAAATCTTTCATTCTTCAGGTTTATGGGAAAGGAGAACAAGTAAGTAAAAGAACTTCTGACATTAGCAGTGCAAACACCTACTAAAGTAATTTCATGACCTCTTGTTTTGCTTGTTAGAAACATTTGAAATAAACCAAACATGAACATCATAATTTTTTTTACTTCTTCTTCTTCTTTAATAGTTGTAGACCTTTAGGACATTGTCATTATTTAGCAGTAAAGTGTATGAATTATGGTATTTGTGCAATATCTGCACTCAAAACCCATGTTTTTTGAGAAGAATGCTTAAATGAACATTCTTAAAGGAGAGGATGATTAAACTGTCTTATAAAAGGGTGAGATCTTGGTGTTCCTTTGCACCTCTGTAAGTTAAACAGGAGAACTTTGTGTGCTGATTTTTCTCCTGCACAGCTGATTGGGGTGCATTTGAGAGAACTGGAAGCCTGGGAATGCTGGTGTTTTAGAAGGGTCTTAGGTGTAGCTGTAGATAGAAAATGTGATACATTATTAAGATAAAGCCCTCATAAGCCTCTCTATAAAACTGTTACTGCCATGTAAATCAACATTTGTTTTATTCACACTAATGGCAAGTATTGAAGTGTTTGGATGAAAAAAGGAGCAGTACTGATCCCCAAAGCACCCTTCTTTGCTGATTTGGTCATTAGATGCTTTTCCTGCTGCCTCTTTCACATGAGTGGGTTGTTCAGGGTTTCTCAGAAACTAATTACTCACCTGGATGGTTCATCTTGGTCAGACGTCCACAGACAAACAGAACAACCTAATGCAGTAGCTCTCCAAAGAGTAGGATTTATTTTTATAACAGCAATCTATTTCAACAATGCATTAAAACAATTTTCTGGTGTTCCTAACGCAAGGTTTTGATTGAAAAATGTAGTGCTTAAAAACCATAAGTATGTGACCATATGTTATAAACATCCCAGTAATTCTTTTTTTAAACATGCAGCCATATAAAGTAGAGGAAATGGATGAGGAAGAAAGTATGTACCAAACCTTTTAGGCTGTTTGGTACTAAATATCTAATTGTAATTGGAATTTCTGTGTGCTGCTTTTTCTCTATGAGATATTGGCGGAACATGTTGTACCTTTCATTTCCAATTTCTCCTCTTCATATTTTTCAGGGACATTTACAGACTAACCAGTGAGGTTTTCGTACATTTTTAGTTGTTTAAAAAAAAGCTATCCATTTCTATCAAAGGGTACTAAGAAATTATTTTAAAAGTAAACAAACAAAGATCTTTAAGCTCCTCCATTGCAGATATCTGTGATTTGGCACTGGAAAGACAAAGAAAATAATAGAAATTAGGGTAAACCAAGACCTGGTGATTTTGAGAAACATGCTCTAAGAGGAAGATGGTGTGTTTCACATTGGATAAAATAATGGAAGAAGTTATTCACCTGTGGAAATGCTGCTCAAACCTGTCTGAACTGAAACATCCACAACTTCAAATGCTGGGGACAGCTCTGGCCCCTCAGGACAAGAGAGACACGGAGGGGCTGCAGCGTGTCCAGGGCAGGGAATGGAGCTGGGAAGGGGCTGAGCCCCAGGAGTGGCTGAGGGAGCTGGGAAGGGAAAAAGAAAAGGAAGGGAAGAAGAAAGGGAGGCTCAGGGGGATCTTGTGGCTCTGCACAGCTCCTGACAGGAGGGTACAGCCAGGGGAAGAGTCAGGCTTTGCTCCCAGGGAACACGGACAGGAGGAGAGGGAACGTCCTCAGGTGAAGATGAGGTTGGATATTGGGAAAATTCCTTAATGGAAAGGGCTGTCCTGCCCTGGTACAGCTGCCCCGGGCAGGGGTGGAGTCCCTGTCCCTGGAGAGGTGTAAAAAGCATATGGATGTGGCACCTGGGGACATGGGTCAGTGGTGGTCACTACCCTTGGCAGTGCTGGGGTAATGGTTTGACTCCATCTTGGAGGGCTTTTCCAACCTAAACAGTTCTGTAATTCTATAAAATGTTGAAACAAGACCATTTTCTACCTCTGCAGAGCCACATTTATTACGAGTTGTGTCCATGTTACTGAAGCAAGTTAATCTCACCAGTTTACAATTTATCTTTTTGGAGAGGTCTTGTGCCCCCTGAGCAGCCTTTCACAGTGTCATGCTGAGGGCAATTCTCCTGCTGGTGGCTGTTGTTAATATTACCTATAATGTTACACAACTGCTGCTGATTGGCAGTGTGGGTGGCCAGGAGAATGAATGATGGGATGAAGGCAAGGAGAGTATTTTAAAGGGAATGAGTCAACCATATTAAAAGGCAGTCTTGGTATGAAGTGAAAAAGAAAAAAGTTTGGATAAAAAAAATTATTAATATAGACAGAAATCCAAAATCAAAAGTGGATTTTGAAAAAGGATTGGCTCCTCTCTGCTGCTCATATGAACTATCACACGGAGCAAAATAAGCCTCTTAATGAAAACTGATTTCCTCATCACCTGTCCTGAAAACAGCATTAAAGAAATGTAGAAGGGAGAATTTACATTTTGTTTATCCCCATTGATAGGAGTGGACTCTTGTTCTCTGTGAAATACCTTCCTGAAAAACCTCTCCGAAAAATTAGAGAATGTATTTAGAAGAAACAGAAATTTATAAGAGTCTGTTACTCATTTTTATTGAATCATATAGACACCCTAATGTTTATCACAAGTGTAATTGAAAAGATAAACTTTTAATTCCCTTTCATGTAATCAGCTATTTCTACTAATTTTCTAATTTCTTTGTTGATTAGGAAGTAAGTGAATTAGTGGAATACATTGCATAATTCATATGCTAAATCAGCTTTATAAATAGGAAATCTTCCACAGAATTGATTAATTATAGAAACAATGACCCAGAGTTTGGACAAAAAGTAGCAATCCTTAACAGTATCTGAATTAGAGGCAGAGAACTAAGGGATGTTCAGCCTGGGGAAGAGAAGGCTCTGGGGAAAAAAGCCTCTAATACATTGCCATTGTTTAATCATCCTATATTTGTTATCCCCAGCACTTCTGGGAGATGTCTGATTGCCTTCACTTCTCTGAAACAAAGTTGAGACACGTAAGATACTTTTTTTTTTTTTTTTTTTTTTCCCTTCAAATATGTCACTGGAATGTGGTGGAGCTCTTCCAGAGCTGCTCTTGTTCACATTCAGGCTGGAGCCCAAGCTGGGTGAGCCTTGGCCCACTACTGAACAACATATTCTCCAAAGACACTGTGTTCTGATGCATTTTTGTGTTGCTATCAAGCTGGCACGGTGTGTACAGAGCCTGTTCCACTCCAGCATTTGTGTGTGTGTTAACCCAAACCCTTGACCTCAAAGATAATGCTGGCTAATAACAAAAACCAGCCGTCCTGTTCTAGAGAAAATAAGATGTATTGTAACATTGCAGGTTCAATTTGCTTTATTCACTGCAATAGGACTCATTATCTGAAGTATATCTGTTCTCCCCAGATTAACTGAGGAGAAAATGGATGTTGCAGTTCCCAAAGGCAAGTCTTTCATCTACTCACTAGCAGATAATTTGTGGCACTTACAGAGAAGTAAGATGCTTACTCAATTCAGCCAAAAAAAGTTATCTCAACAAATAATGACAAGTTTTCCCATTCCAACACTAATCTTCTAGATTTTGATAAATTGAGTCAATAGGAAGAGTCATGTTACATTCCCATGGGAAAAACCTTTGTGGAATTTTTCTGATACATAAAATTATTTCTCTGCAATAAACTAGTCATCTTAACATGTGGTAAGTTAATTAAAGTTCGTTAGAAAACTTCATGTAAATTATAGGTAACCAGTTACAATCAGAAACAGGATTTTGGTGAGAGTTGAGGGACTCTGGGATGGTACAACATACCCAGGTGCTTCACTGTCTTTCAGCAGTAATCTCTCATCTTGTCCCTGTCTGAGCTTTATGAACCAGGCTAAACAAAAGTTTGATCCCAAAATAGACAAGTCTTCATAAATAGTTCAGGAAACTTTATTTAGTTGGATAATGCAGTTTTTACGTATTTCCATCAAGAGCATTTTGCCTCAAAATTTGAGAAAATACCATCTGCTGCTCATAGTTCATTTTGGAGCAAGTGCCTGTGTACATAGACTTCTATAATTATTTTCTGTGAGTTTTGGGTTTTCCACATCTCAGTTAAAGGTTTGTTTTTTGGCATTCAGGCTGCAGCTGCTCTGTGCTTCCAGAGCATTTAGCAGCATAGTGGTCAGCAACTTCTGTGTTTATCAGAACTGATGCAGTGTTCTTGTGACCAAATGTATTTCAGAAATAAGATGGAATGTAGTGAAAAGAGATTTAATCTAAAAGTTACCCCATTTATTTGGTTTGTTTGTTGTCAGCTTTCAGAAGGCTGTTTCTCATCTCCTTACAATTTCCATTTTATTCAGCTCAAGAGAGCAGTTCTTGAAATTTGTTCATGGAGGTTTTTCAGGCCCAGGTTAATAGAATAAATGATACTTTTACTGGCAGTGACCAGTTTTGAAGAATTGATAAGGTAAAAGGAAAACAAAACCACTTTCTTATATTTTATAATTTTAGAAGAATTTATCTGCTTTATACTGAAAATCACTTCAAAGCTCAGTAATGTGATTTTTCTGATAGGTTTCACATATCTTTGTTAAGCTATTCCCTTTAATTTTCAAAATATTTAACACCACTGACAGAATGAATATAGTACATGTGTTGAGTGGTGTCATAAAGAATTGCTTCTTTAACCATGCTGCTATCTTTTAATGTCTCATAAGAAATAAAATCTTTTTCCGTTATTTATCTTCAGCTCTGGTATAAAATCATGCCTGTAAAGAAACTTAATCCTGCTCACAGGAGTTTGGGAAGCTCATGCCATAACCCCTTGTCAGTCGTCAGCTATCTGGGACCTAACATTTTGTATCATGCACTGCTGCTGTTTAGTACTGAACCATCATATAAACTTTCCTGTGTGCACACTGTAACCTTCAATGTGAACAGCAACAAACTTGCTTAATATTGTTAAGAGGGTTTTTATTCTATTTTGTGGTGATTTTCTGTTGTTGTCTTACCCATCTCTGTGTCCCTTTGCAGGGATTTTTGGTGTTTGAGCAGAGCAGGAGTCTTGCTCTGTAGAAGCAGGGGCAGGGTGTGGCCTTAGCAGTAACATCATTCCCTTGCCTCCTTGGCATTCCCGGAATTGTAATGATGGATACGTCTGCTCTGCGAGCCCCTTCTGATTTTCTTATGGCTCCCTCAGAAATTTCAACAGCAATTCTCACCCCAAGGGCTGCAATACAAAATCTTTTGGCTGCTGGGTAGAGAGAAGCACTGACTTTTCCCACTGATATCCTGTGCATCATCAGGACTGGAAAATCTTCTACTTGGATAGTATGGAAATTATGGAAACTCTATTCAGTCTCTGTTTGTACTGAGGACTTGGATTACACAGTCTTGTGTGTGAGGTTTTTTCCCTTAGGTAGGGTTAAAATTATACAGATTCATACTTTCAGTGGGAGAGAACAGTTCCACAGCATTGATGGTTTTGCTGTGTCATAGCAGAGATGCTGAACCACAAGATCTGATCAGTGAGAAACCATACGAGAACCTGGAAATTCAGCTTCTGTGAAGGTGACATCTTTAGCCAGAGATCAGTATATATTCAGTTTGTTTTGGTACCTTCTCAATTAAAATCGCTTAGACACTGAAGGTGGGTCTGCAAGACCATAGAATTGTAGGATCATTTGCTTTGGAAAAGCCCTCTCAAGTCTGTGTTGGAAAAGTCATTGAGTCCAACCATTCCCTCAGCCTGCCAAAGCTCCACTGATCCATGTCCTTGAGTGCCACATCCACACAGCTTTTAAATCCCTCCAGGGGTGGGGACTCCACTCTGGGCAGCCTGTGCTGGGGCTGGACAGCCCTTTTATGAAAGAAATCTTCCCTAATATTCAATCTGAAGTTCCAGTGGCAGAGTCTGAAGCCATTCCCTCTCCTCCTGGGAGCAGAGCCCGACCCCCCGGCTGTCCCCTCCTGTCAGGAGCTGTGCAGAGCCACAAGGTCCCCCTGAGCCTCCTTTTCTCCAGGCTCAGGCCCTTCCCAGCTCCCTCAGCCCCTCCTGGGGCTCAGCCCCTTCACCAGCTCCATTCACTGTCCTGGATATGCTCCAGCCCCTCCATGTCCTTGTTGTCCTGAGGGGCCCAGAGCTGACTCCAGGATTAGTGTAGTCTGTAATTACTGAATGTTTTTCTTGAGTCACAGCAGGTGGTGCACAGGAAACATGCTAATAGTTGTATATATATTTTTGCAGACAGTGTCACAGTTGTTACTGCTAAACATAATATCAAGGATGAAGAAAATATTTGATAATAGAGTCAGGGATTATGCTGGGGTGATAGGGTACTGCTAGATAAATTACATTCCTGCAACTGTAGTGTATTGTATATAGTAAAGTTTGGGAGGTGTGAAGGAAAAACATGAAGAAAGCTGTTTTCAACTGCTAATTGGTGGGTTTTTTCTGGCCATTTGCAAGATGTGATGTTTTGCTATCTTACTCTTCTTCATTATAAAAATATGGGGTTCTGTACATTACTTAACATCACATAGGCTAAAAAGAATAAGAGCCCCAAAGAAGCATTAAAATACTGTACGTGTGCTTAAATCTGGAGTTAACTATGAACTGAAACACAAAACTGAATGCCTGTATTAGCAACTGTATCCTAGTAATTTGTTAAATTAGTTCCTTTTTGGAGAATCACGTAATTGCTTCAAAGAGGGTCACCAGAAATCATCTCTAAGATACACGTTAAGGTCTACAGATTTCATTAGGTACTATTTACATTGCTATTAATACTACTGTTAGGTTTAATGCATAAATTGGAAACTTTGTCTTATATGAGACCTGCATTGCTCCTGATGGGATCCTGCTAAGTGGAAAAGGACTTTTTACAAGAGAATGGAGTGACAGGACATGGGGAATGCCTTCCCAGGGCCACAGGGCAGGGAGAAATGGGATATTGGAAATTAGGAATTGCTGGCTGGGAGGGTGGGCAGGCCCTGGCCCAGGGTGCCCAGAGCAGCTGTGGCTGCCCCTGGATCCAAGTGTCCCAGGCCGGTTTGGATGGAGCTTGGAGCAGTCTGGGACAGTGGACGTTGTTCCTGTCCTTGCCAGAGGGGGTGGAGCAAGGTGGTCTCTCTCCCTTCCAGCACAAACCATCTGTGATGGTTATCTTTCCGTGATAATTATCAAGGTTTCCGTTCTTGCAGCATTTACTGCTGTGTAATTTCTCCAAACAGTTTTGCTGGTGACATTTTGCAGCTAAGCTGAGTGTGTAGGACTGGAATCAGAAGCTTTTTCACTTGAGGAATGTCTTTACACTCCTCGAACTCTCCTCAAGGTAGATTGGTTCTCTTAATTAAAGTCTGTATCATGATGATCTATTTTACTTTTGTATGGTGGAGTTGGGGTTGCATATAGAACTTGTTCTTTCTTGTTTTACCAGTCAAACTAAACAAAATCTTCCCATACCTCTAGGGAATGCTACTTGGTTTCATGGAGAAATGGAGAAATCTTCATTTCCTTGCAACAGCAAGAAAACCTCATTAATATTTCAAGTACAGTATGACTAAATACAAATTCACAGTTTTAATTTTCTTAGTAGGAATGCTGTCATCTTCTAGTAGCAGTTGCTTCCCAGGTTTTGTGGGATCTTAGACAATGATTGGGTTCAGCTTTACTAAATACGGTTTGCATTCTGTTGTCATTGTTGCATGTCATGTAGTTTGGGAATACTGTCTTGGAGGGTTTGAGTTCCCAGTTGGGCACTCAACTGGGCATTGTGGTGGATTCCCTTATGCTGAAGCTTCTTGGTGGGCTTAGACCAGCCTCTGAAGCTTGACCCTGGATAGATGTCTTCCAGAGTAATTGACCTTTTCTAAGGTAGTTTGGGTGAAAATCAGGTTATTTGATTTGATTCATGGAGTCGTGGACCAACCTGGTCTAGTGGAAGGTTTCCCTGCCAATAAATCTTCCAAACCAAACCATTTTTGGTTTCCGTGATTCTGGGAATTGCAAAATCCTCAGTAAACAGGTAAAAAGGATACAGGACTATGAGAGTGAAGCATCACCAAGAATCAGTAAAGCACTGAGGGAATCTAGGCAGTTTTATAGTAATTTTTGATTGATTCTGGAGGCTGACCTTGAAGGAGGTGAAGGATAAGTTAAAATATGTCAAAGTGAAGTGGTTTAGGATTGGAATTTCAAACACAGGAAGAGCATGGATGGAAGAAGAGATGAAAGTGGAGGGGTGACCAGGAGATGAGCAGTGGATTAGCTGTAGGTCAGGTGGATAATAAACACTGTATGGTGAAGTCATGTAAGAAGTGTCCATGAAGCACCTGCATCTTCCCTGGGTTATTCTCATGTCCTCAGAAGTGGCTCATTGTTTCCTGGGCCAGTGCAAGTTGAGAAAGCAAGGTTTTGGAGCAGGAAAGCAGTGGGCTTGCTGCCTTGGCAGGTGTCCCGTGGTGTGTTTTCCTTTGGAGCAGACTGCTCCTGGGCCTTTTCCTCTGGGACAGGACACATACTACGGCATTTCCTCTAGTGTAGCCTTGTCGTGGGCTGCGGTGGGTGTTGGCATTGGGATACAGGCTGGAAACCCTGTGTTCCTTGTGGGAAGTGTATTCCTTCATGGGCTGGCTCAGTGTGGGTGAAAAGCTGTACTCTCAGCTTGCCATTTGCTGCGAAGGCAGAGGAGGAGTCAGGATGGACAGTTTATTTAGCAAAGTGTCTAGCAACAAACTTTGGTTTTGTGTGACAGCTCTGCTTTCATTTCTAAGCAGTGGTCAGAGATGGCAGGGTTAATTCTTGAGCCTATAATCACTACAGGCCCTGCATTTTTTCACATGATACCTACTTTACCAAAAGTTGTCTGAGCTTGACATAGAACAGCCAAAGAGTATTGCCAGTAAAAGAGATAAAGATAAGATTCTGGTCACCAAAGGCTTGGCTTTGAAGTTGCTTTGCTCACTGAGTGTAAGAACAGCTTTCTTGTAAGCTTCCTTCATTCCTCTCCATTCTTCCACTCCTTTGGCAGAGCAAGTTTATTTTGTTGAAGGTTTTCTTTTCTGCTGAAAGTGCAGGAAATTCAGACAGCTCTCTTGGAAGCTCCCCAAAGCTAATACAAACAAGATACATATGCTTCTCTTAAATGAACTAAAAATAAAGTAAATTATTTGAAAATATTTTAACTATAGATATTCCCCTATAAAGACAAAAGGTAAATTTACATCATTACAATTGTAGATGTTGATAAATTATGTTATCAAGGTGAAATTCCCTATAGCATCTATTGTTTATTCCTCACCAAAGATTGAGTAGTACCACCCTGAAATCTGGAATAGTTGCATTACAGACAGAAGTAATAACTACTGCATGTCCAAAAGTATAATTCATTGAAGTATTCTTTACCATGTATGAACCCAGATAAAAAAAAATGTAATGTAAAATGAACTGAAACTGTCTATTCAGCTATCTATACTTTATGTGGCTGCAGCTCATAGATCTGGAACAGTTTACCAAATTTTTCTGCCAGTTTCTCCATGGTAAAAAAATCACAGAACTTTTCTGTTTGGGGTTAATTTGGCATTCTTAGTCCTTTTGATATCTGTTAATAGTGCAGGGTATGTATGCTTTCTTTTTCCCATTGCTGACAAAATTGCCTTTATAGTCATATCTGCGTCATGAAGGAAGTACTTGTTTATGACTATAATTTTTTATAATTTATGTTCGCAAATTGTTGAATCTCACTGAAAATATTACAGATGAAGAACTATAGTGAGTCATCATGGACAGGGGCTCAGCATGGAGAACAGCCATAATTACAGTTGCCTGTGCATACTCCACCCTCACCTGCTCTCTATTCCTACATCAATATGCGGCCTTCAGCCTCAACTCTGAAGATGATGGGTGGTCCCACAGTATGGATGCAGCAACACAGACATGGTGCCGCCCTCCCTGACATTCCAGTGCCTCAGGGGGCTCCAGGAGAGCTGCAGAGGGACTGGGGACAAGGCAGGCAGGGACAGCACACAGGGAATGGCTCCCACTGCCAGAGGGCAGGCACAGATGGGAGACTGGGAATTAGGAATTACTGGCTGGGAGGGTGGGCAGGCCCTGGCACAGGGTGCCCAGAGCAGCTGTGGCTGCCCCTGCATCCCTGGGAGTGTCCCAGGCCAGGCTGGACAGGGCTTGGAGCAGCCTGGGACAGTGGAAGGTGTCCCTGCCCATGGCAGAGGGTGGAACAAGGTGGGTTTTAAGGTTCCTTCCAGCCCAAACCATCCTGGGATTTTCTGAGTTGCAAAGAGAGGCAAAGGGAGCAAATGTCCTTAAGGGGTCACTCAGAACTAGCAGAGAGAGTGGTGAGTTCAAGATGGTTTTCCTTCTGTGAATTGTAGAGTTCCTGGGAAGGAAACTATTACATCATGTCCAGCTGTTTTAAGTAGCTGCTTCACAGCTTTTGCACACTGTGTGCACTCCTGGCTCTGCTGGAGAGGGACCAGAAGTTTTGGTCAGAATGAGCGAAAGCCACCAAGCTTTGACACAAAGCAACTTGCACTTTTGAAAATTCAAATGTCAAAGCATTTTAGTACAGGCAGCAAGTTTCCACTCACTAAAAGCCATTCATTGTCATAAGCAGTTAAGATCAGAACTGTGTTTCCACATGGTTTTTTGACAGCCTGCATTTCCGTCAAGTATTTCTTTTGCAGTTACATATGACATTTCCATTTTATTTCATCAGGTTTATTTTATTAAAATTTCAGCACAGTGTGTTGTCCCGTTGTCTTCTTTTACCCTATTTACATTGTGCAGTTGTAGCATATTCCCATACCAATCCCTGCTCAGGTTTTGCTTTTTTTAGGCAGATAAGCTTCTTCCTGCTTATTGTGCCAACTATATAATTAGCAGTTATTTAGCTGAATGTATAATTTGGCTGGAAAATTGCTGTGATGTGAATGCACAGTGAGAAATGTGGCTTTTTTTAGTACACACAAGTGACCTGGGTGTCTGTGTCCATTGTCATATGATGCATAGCACCATTCACATGGATCTTGCCACAAAGGAAAAGTTGCTTTGTTAGATCTCAATTTTTTTAAGAAGTTAGAAACTAGACCTCTTTAAGCTAACAATTATTCATTGCTTTGGATTAGGGTTTACTGTACATCCAGATAAAAGGGAGGAAAACCAAATCATTGCATTTAAGTGAACTTCAGCTTGCTATAAAGAAATACATAATCATATCTGTAATGTATAATCTGAAGCATGTAATTGTCATGTGGACATGACACAAGACTTAAGTTTGTTCACAAATGGTTCTTAGAATCATGGAATAGAATCCCTGAATAGTTTGGGTTGGAAAGGACCTTAGAGCTGATCTTGTTTCACCCCTGCCATGGGCTGGAACACCTTCCACAATCCCAGTGTCCCCATCCAGCCTGGCCTTCTACACTTCCGTGGATGGAGCAACCACAGCTGCTCTGAGAAACCTGTGCTAGCTGTGACTGAGTGTGCTGCATATCTTCCTGGGTTAATGATCAAAAATGCAAAATATCATTAAGAAACTTGTCACCATCCATTGCTGTGCAATACCCTGGGTTCCACTCTGAAAAAGGGCAGTGCTTGATTTCCAGTCAAAAAATGGGCTAATCAAGGAGCTAATTTCATCATGGAAGAGAAATTCATGTCTACCTTTGCTTATTGATGCCATTTCATAGCATCACAAGTCACAAAAATTCTGATTTTTCAACCAGCTATTATTTTCTAGATAAACTAACTTGAGAGGAAAGAAAACAGAAAGCTGAAAAATTTTGTCTCTGTTTATATTAGACAGTACAAACCACGAGGGATGGTTATGCAACACTAAGCTGAATTACACAAGACATGCCTCCCTTTATCTCCTCAGAATTGGTAAACATTTAGAGGGTGGAGATTTGCATTCATTCATGATAAAACTTTTCAAATCAGTTTTTTATGGTCACAATAATTAAAATAAATTCAATGACAAATTAAATTAAAAGGATGAGCACTCAGAATGTTCTGTTGTGAGAACCAGGAGATGTGGCACCATAAATTAAACAGGTGTTTGCTGACACTGAGTTTTTGCATCCTGTCCTGACAGTGATTTGTTTTTTGATGGGTAAATATTTCTGTAAGGAACTAACAGTGAGCAAATGCCTGGGGTTTCATGGTTAGGCTGCTTGACTTCTCTTGATATTTAAAAGCCATATACTTTCCAAGTGGTTTTACACATTAGGATGTAAGTATTGAATTCTGTGGACGTTTGCCCAGGAGGATACCATGCTAATTATTAATTGTATTGCAGTAAAGAAAGCAACAATATTCCAAGATGGTCAGATCCAGGAACATCCAGCTCTGCCCATCGTTTGCCTTGGCTTTGAACTTTTGTGTGTTTCTTGATCGTGTTTATCAAACTCAAATTGTTTTTCCCCAGATAATGTTCTCATTCATTGTGTTTTCCCCTGCATCCTCTCAGCTTATTTCCATTCTCTTTTTCCTGGCATGATTACTTGTTTTTTCCTTTTAACAAAAGACTACCCAGACATGTACCTGGCTGTCTTTTAGCTGTCATTGGCTGTTTTATCCCTTGTGCATCTAGAACAAAACCGAACATCTGGTTTTTTGTCTTAAAAGTTAGAATCTCTGCAAAAAAGCACCACATTTAACTTCTCTCCTGAGAAGGAACATAAAGTGACTACCTAGAATTACCCACAGTAATATGAGGGCTGTGCCTACATTCCCATCCCCTTTGCAGGCATGATTTGAGTCTCACAGAGTTGGTATTGAGCTTTTACCTTCCACTTTTCTTTTTAATGATGGTTGTAACTATTTCTATGAGAATAAACAAAAAAAAAAAAAATAGGTGGAGGAGGACTGGTACACGTCGATGTTGACAGAGGCATTATCTAAGCCCCGTTTTGTAAAGGAATATTGTAGTAATTTTAAATGTGAGTGCCACACTGAATTTGTCAATTGTAAGCAACAGGAAACTTTTAACTCCTCTCCTTTAAAAAATGTACTGTTCAATAGATTGAAGCATGTCTGTTTCACAAACCAATATTTGACTTCTATTTTCATATAACAGCTAATCCAGTAAAAGAAATATGGTCTTACAAGGCTGCTGAGGATGATGTGTTCATCCTTGCCTTGGCCACACACATTCAGCGTTTCAGCTGTGTTCAGCTGCTCTGAAAGTAATACACAAGGTGATAAACTTCAACAACAAAATGTTAATGTAACTGTATTTATACCTGTCTTGATACTATGTCTGCATGAAGTAGGTCTGTAGCTTGATACTGATGATACAGAGCAACAAAACCGCATGACATTTTATCAGCATTTATCCACTGTCTCATCCAAATTCTGTCCTTGGATTTATGCTTGTTTTTTCCTTTGTTTTGAAAACTTTTAAACCTTTAAAAATTATTCAATCTCTAATTACAGGAGCAGACAGTTCTGATAATGTATGTGCAATACAGAGATCAGTGCCACTTCTCTGTCTTTTATGGAGATAGTTCTTCTTATAAATTATTTTTTGTGTAGTCCATTGTGAGTAAAAATCTTCACTATATCTCCTGTTTTTCTTCATGGGGGGGTCTTAGGTTCTGCACCTGCAATATAGTAGCTGAAACACAGATCGTTGTTTCTGTCCATCAGCTCTTAAAAATGTTAAATTTAATTACTGTGCAATAACTGCTGAACCTTTTCATTGATTGAAGCTGACCACTAGCAGAGTCTGCAACCTATTGGAAGATGGTTAGCAATGCTTTCTGTTTCAATTAGCTGTATCCCTGGGGTTTAAGGTGAATATCTTTTATTAAAAACCATTTAGTTTTTGAAAAGTAGGTGCATGGTTTGTTACGTTTCTGGTAACTGGATAGATCTCACTTGATTCAGAACTGTAGTAGTTCTGTGAAAGTCATCTTGTCTGTATTTTAGGATAGTGTCTTGGTCACTAGCTCACCCTGCTGCACTGGAGTCAGAAGTATGCCAGTGCTCAGAGCTTTTAAAGATATACCATAATACAGCATATTCTGCAGTAAATCTGAATTGATAGGCAAGCACCATTCCCCAGGTGAGTTAGGTCTGGATTTTTCTTCAGATGCCAGCTGAAGCAGTTATTTCTATTTTTGTCTAATATTTTCCATTACCCTTGACAACACTTACCTGGGATGCTGTTTCATAGCACAATAACTAGGTAACTACAGGCAGAGGAACCACCTGTGTTTTGAAAGTAAAGATGATTTCTATCATAGAAGAATGTGATCCCATTGACAGCAGTCAGCTTTGTAAGGGTTTATGCCATCATTTTTAGCTATACTACCATGCTAATTTAGGTGGCAAAGTCATTAAAAAATAAGAGATACTTACATTCAGAAAAAAATCTGTAACCTTCACTGTCAGGTATCATTGCTAAAGAAGGAATTTTAATAGAACGTATGCACAAGATACTCCTCTTCAAACAAGAGCTCCAAAAAGCTTCCACTTAAATCTCCCTTGTACTCGTAGAAGACAAGGGGATAACCAGATTGTAGTGTGGGAATAATGATGGGATCTCACTTCTGCGTGGTCCTCAGTGTCACAAAAGAAATGGAGCAGTAGGTTAGAGGGATGGTGCTGCCTTCTGCAGAGCCACATCTAGGAGAGGGATTTGGGATGAGGGGCAGAGAGATTGAACAAGAGGGAATGGCTTCCACTGCCAGAGGGCAGGGACAGATGGGATATTGGGAATTAGGAATTGCTGGCTGGGAGGGTGGGCAGGCCCTGGCACAGGGTGCCCAGAGCAGCTGTGGCTGTCCCTGGATCTCTGGAAGTGTCCAAGGCCAGGCTGGACAGGGCTTGGAGCAGCCTGGGACAGTGGAAGGTGTCCCTGCCCACAGAAGGGGTGGAACAAGATGGGTTTTAAGGTTCCTTCCAACCCAAACCATTCTGGGATTCAGTGAGCTACACTCTTGGAAGAAATACACCTTGCCTTCCATGAAAGCAGCCAGAGCAAAGTAGTAGCAAATAATTTTACTCTTTTTGAATCTAAACAGGGTAATGAAAATTCCTCTGTTCTCTCCTGCCTTGGAGAGAGCATACATCTTCCATGTGACAATTCCTACAGTGCTGCTTAATAGTAGAAAATAACTGTGTGCAGATTGAATGACAGCCCAACAAAATGCTCTTAAGTACTGCCTTTTTGTGAAGAATTTAAGTGCCTTATCATAACTCAGAAAGTGAACTTTGTGGGCAGTCAGCAAAAGGAAATGTCAGTGGTTTCATTGTTCATACCTAGCAGAAAAACTCAAGCTGGCTTAGTATGGTTCACATTCTTGCTAGACCTGTAAAGTCTGACAGTCTAGTGTTTGCTGTGATGGAGACAACATAAATGATACAAACGAGGTAGAAGAGCCCTTTTTTTACCCTATTCCAAGGTAGGACAGACAGCTCTGCAGTCAGAATAACTGTATTGGAGATATCCTGATGGATATCTCAAGGAGATGGATATATCAAGGAGGGAAATCCAGGCAGCTGGCAGGAGCTCACATGCCAGCTTGTTCAGCTTAGGAAGCTGGAGCTGTCAAATGCACTGACAAAATGAAAAGCTCTACAAGTTAATCTTAGACTGAAGACTTAGTGCACTACAAAACAAGGTTCCTTTTTTCTTTTGTTATGAGTGATCTTCAATGCCAAGCAAATAATTTTAAAAAAGAGTCAAAGGAGAAAAGTCTGGTAACAGTGACAGATGTTGAAGGTGCAGTGATGTTTGATACAGTCAGTTTTCCTTCTCCTGTCTTTGCTTTTCTGTTTCACCCACTGTTTTTAATCTTTTTCTCTCTTTTCCCTATCC
Organism: Lonchura striata; assembly: GCF_050655825.1. Lineage (NCBI taxonomy): Eukaryota > Metazoa > Chordata > Aves > Passeriformes > Estrildidae > Lonchura > Lonchura striata. The sequence goes on along the minus strand of NC_140740.1, from coordinate 85,883,021 downwards.
CTCCTTCCTGCATAGGGGCTCAACAGAAAAAGTAATAAATTAATTATATGCTTTTACTTAGAATAGGAAGGGTTGCAAAGACTGTGTTCACTTAACCCTGATGAATTTAACTGATTACAATAAGGTAATGCTTTATGTCATGGCTCCTGTTGGGAGAATCAAGCTATGAGGCTGAATACTAGTATGATGCGTTTCAATTAAAATTTTGGTGATTACTGGAGAAAACAGATTCCTTTCGAGACACATGGATGGAAGATTTGCTCACCATAGAGACATGACCAGCTAATAGCTTTATTAGTAATAATTACCTTTGCACTGCCTTTATTACTCATTTTACAATGGAAAAGGGCACACTGACCTTTCACTCCTTTCTTAAAGGCACAAGACCTGAATGTGATTGAGGAAGTGATCCGAATGATGCTAGAGATCATCAACTCCTGCCTGACCAACTCCCTCCATCACAACCCCAATCTGGTGTACGCTCTGCTCTACAAGCGCGATCTGTTCGAGCAGTTTCGGACTCACCCCTCCTTCCAGGACATCATGCAAAATATAGACCTGGTGAGTGATTCGTGACCTCAGAGATGGTTACACTTCCTTATGTGAGCTCTTCTTACTCTTGAGAGGTGGAAAATATTTATCACCTCTTAATAGTCTTTTTTTTTTTTACATGTTGAATTTTTCTTGTCTGTTTTTTGGGCCTGCACATGCCTTCTGGGCAGCATAGAAACACAGAGTGGTTTGGGTTAGAAGGGACCCTAAGGGTCATTTAGTTCCAACCCTCTAATTTCTTTAACAGCCCTTTCCCACATCTTTGACTAAAGAGAATCAGAGGGATTTTGAGATGCCTCTGGTAAGGAATTCCCAAGCTGTGACACATCTTTCACCCCCGAGAGGAGAACAATGTCAACTTCTCTTGATTGAGCTTTAAACAATGTCAGCTTCTCTTGACTGCCCCTAGAAATATACCTTTCAGGGGAGCAAAAGCTAATTTTCATCATTAAACAATCATTTTTCTTTTACTCCTCTCACCAGCCTATTAATGATTATAGGGAATTAATTTTAAATAACTGAAGAGCAGGCATTCAGCTAGCTGTCTTATTCCCTGTCTGCATCTGAATGTGTGTTGTTTCCACCTGCCAAGTGTTCTCTTCACAGCAACCTTCCCCTTGCATAGGGAAGGCAGTTTAGAAGAAAACAACTGTGGTTAAGAAGCAGTTACCAGTGTGACTCTTTGTGGAGTATGACTTTGGGAAACAATTGTTAATTATTTCTGCATCTAATAGTAGCTTTAATGTTCATATGGAGAGTCTGAGCTTCTGCTAGAAAAATTTGAAGCATTACAAATTTTTCTCTGTCTTCTAGTCAATATTTGCAGAGCTGAGCAATGTTTGAAGCCATACTATGACTACTGGGTGCAAAATGCTGGAAGGGAGGGCTGAGCAGGGTACTGAGTTTCTGAATGCAGTGAATGACATATTATTGTGCCTAATAATCTGCAGAGTTTTTTAATTACAGGAGAATGACAGCTACCTGATTGCCCATAAAGGAAAATAATTTAAAATGTTGAACTGAAATCCTGCTCTGTACCTCTTTGTTGCTCTTCTGTTCTCTCTCACATTTTCTGGTCAGGCAGGAGTTTGGGGAGTGGAGAACTTGAAGCTCAAAATTCTCCAAACTTTCAGCAGCTGCAGACTACAGGCAGCATGATACTGTCTGGATGATTAGAACAAGATGTCTTCAAGTTGTGTAAAGAGGCTTTGGTGCGCTGAAGATAACAGTTGTCTACATTCCTGACTGAGATAGGGACCTTCTCTGGTTACTTGCCCACATCCAGGATAACTGATGGTGGCCAGATCCTTCTGCTTGCAGCCCTGTGCCTCCCACAGACAGCAGCACGTCCTTTCCTTTGTAACAGTTAAATGTAGGTTTCCCTCAACAATTTAAACAATTCCTCCCCAAAACTATTTAATATTGGGTTACAGCATAATGCCAGTTACATTCAGAAACTATTTAAAGCTTTCCAAGGGAGCATGTTGAATTTTTAAATAACTCCTTTGTTAGAGAGGTGAGGACGTCAAAAAAAGAAATTTTAATTTTTTTTTTTTAAATGTACCTGTCACCATCTGGCAAGTGGTAAGAGCTGTCAGGCTTACAGATCTGAATAAAAGATGAGATTCATCTGACTTCTAGTCTACCCTGTCACGTCCTGCACTTCATACACAGTACTGGCAGCACCATAAACAGCCAGTCTTTGTTGTGTGTGCTACAGACAGAATGTTCTAATTGGTCTTGCTGTCCCTTGAAACAGTGGCAAATCTGTACACGTTGAAAGGAGCTTGCCTGGGAGCCATGTGGGCAGGATCTGAGAAAAACCAAAAGGAGTTTCTGTCTCCCAAAAACTTACCAGACTTTTCTCTGCAGTGGTGGAGCTGCGACCTCCATCCTCACAGCTGTATGGAACACTGTGGATGTCTGAAATATAGCTGTGCTCTGAAAGGAGTCAGAAAAAAATCTTAAAATATTTGTCTCAATAAATTTCTAAAGTGTATGTTGCTGAAAGCTGGAGGATATATGCCTGGGGAGGATCTCCCTATTCTTGGCCTACTCTTACATTCTTTCAGCATCCATCCCAGCCTGTTTTCAGACAGAATACTGAGTTGGCCAGGCTCTTTCTGTGGCCAAGGCTGGTTATTCAGAAGAAGATAGATCCACCAGCTTCCTGTATACTAGGGAGCTGTGTTGGCTTTCAGGCTGTTGTGATCAATTAAATTTTGTGGCCCCAAATTGTGTAAATTGTAGGTAGAAATGGTAAATGTTGCAACTTTTGGTAATGCAAGAGTGGTCAAGAGAAATTACCTTTCTGAGGCTCCCCAAGTATTTCTGCAAGGGCTCTGTAAAACCTGACTCTCCCTCTAGGTACTTTCTCTGGTCATAAACAGCAAAGTATGTTTGGATTATCTGTACCCATGCTGCAGTGGAACCAAGAGTGTAATTTTTGACAATGGCATGTAGTGACAGGACAGGACAAGGGGCAATGGCTTCCCACTGCCAAAGGGCAGGGATAGATGGGATATTGGGAAGTAATTCTTGGCTGGGTGGGAGGGTTCTGAGACCCTGGCACAAGGTGTCCCAAGTTGGATGGGGCTTGAAGTAAACTGGTCTAAGAGAAGGTGCATTGGGATAGGATAAGATAGCCTTTGAAGGTCCCTTCCAATCCACACCATTCTGGAATTCTATGATTCCAATAATCACATAGGCCTAGAGATTCACGTGAGCAGCAGGGGCCTGTTACACCGTGTGTCACTCTGACATCCCCCTGCTCCGGCAAATTCTGCCCACCAGCTGATGAAAGTTTCTCTGACTGGAAACTTTAATCCAGATTTGTATTTCATAGAGAAATACTAACAGTGTGGTAATGTTTAATGCTGCAGAAATCAGACCAAAATGCCGAGCATGTAAAGTCTGTAATGAGTTTTGGACACCAGAACAGTTGCCAGTTTGCCTTGTCAAGAATGTATAAAATAGATATGATGTGTAAATACTTAAATGCTTATTATTTTTACTCAATTGGACATAATGTACTCATCAACCAAAAGGAAGCATGGAAGAGGTGAAAAGGCTAAAAATTTGAAGAAGAATTAATTAGAGAGTGTACTGGGGATGTAATTGATGGTGCAAATAGAAAAAGGCATCTGCTGCAATTCTGTATGTGTATACAAGCAAAGAATAACCCAGATATGTCCTCTAAGCCCAACACGCTGGTGACATCTTAGCTGGATTATTCTGGGTTTAGAATCTCAGAACCATTTGGGCTGAAAAATACTTTCAAGACATTTCATTCCAACCATACCCCAGCAATGCCCAGGCTACCACCATCCCATGTCCACAAGTGCCACAGCCACACAGCTTTTAAACTCTTCCACAGACTGGGGACTCCACCACTGCCCTGGGCAGCTGTGCCAGGGCTGGACAAGCCTTTCCCTGGAGGGATTTTCCCCAGTATCCACCCTGAGCCTGCCCTGGCCCAGCCTGAGTCGTTCCCTCTCCTCCTGTCCCTGTTCCTGGAGCAGAGCTGTCCCCCCGGCTGTCCCCTCCTGTCAGGAGCTGTGCAGAGCCACAAGATCCCCCTGAGCCTCCCTTTCTTCTTCCCTTCCTTTTCTTTTTCCCTTCCCAGCTCCCTCAGCTGCTCCTGGGGCTCAGCCCCTTCCCAGCTCCGTTCCCTGCCCTGGACACGCTGCAGCCCCTCAGTGTCTCTCTTGTCCTGAGGGGCCAGAGCTGTCCCCAGCACTGGAGGTGTCTCAGCAGTGCCAGCACAGGGACGGGCACTGCCCTGGGGCTGTGTCACACCCTGGCTGGGACAGCCCAGGGGTCACTGCCCACCTGAGCACACCTCTGCTCATAATCAGCTGGCACCATGAAAGAAATTCCAGGTTTAAATAAGAGCTGTAGAAAACAACCTCTGAAGGTGCTGATTTGCTGAAGTGATGTGGTATTTTTCAAATAGAATGCTGCTTTGAAGGGAAATTGAATAATCTCTTTGACATATTTGTGGGTTTTCAGGTCATAAGGAAAGATTTTTTCCAAGGTTAGGAATAATGAAGCACTATGGTAGGTTTTCAGGGACTTCAGCATTGGAGACCTCTGGGGTTTGGCAGTGTGGCACCAGGGCAGAGGACAGACCAGCATAGATCTACAGGCACAGGTAGATGGGGATGCTTCTGCAGCAGAACAGGAATTGCCCGGGTTACCTTCAGTAGAGACCTAGTCACAATAGTTCTGGGCTGTTTCTCAAGATTTGGACCATTCCGTTTATTCTGGAGTTACATATAATCTCTGTGTGCTTCATCATGGCGCAAAAATAGGTGAATAAGGGTATCAGTGTGTAGGTATAATGGTCATCAGTATATTGATCACTTTTTATTGAAAACTACTTGTTTGCCTCTGTGTATTTATAAATAATCTAAAAATCACTATTGCCAGCTGAGTGGGAACATATGGGAACCATTAATGCTGAAATAAGAATAAACTGAAATCAAAATACCTTCTGCTTCCATTACTTTACCTTTCATTTTAAAAAGCCTTTTTAGTAGGAGATAGTGCATCTTGTTTATCTCAAATGGGATATTCTTATTCTGAATGGTGAACGAAGAGGAATGCTCTGGTTCCTCCTATGGCCTTGCGTAGACATATTTCATCTGGGAGCTGTCTATATGCCTCCACTTTAGAGGTGGTCTGTAATTTGGTCAGCTGCCTCAGATATGTCAGGAATTTGGTGGAGACTCTTCGCTTATCATTCCTAAAGATGTGTTTGGTTCATGGCCATGGTGAGAACTCCTTGGCTTTCACTGCTCTCATATTTCCTACAAGCGAGCAACTGATACCAGGTGGTGGAACAGGCCTAACTAGGAGCTGCTAGAATTTTGTTTGCTAAATAGTCTGATAGACATCAGGAGGTTGGGAGCAGTGACTTAGTGATGCAAAGGATTCAATTGATGCAATTTCCTACAAGGAATTTAATTCTTCAAAGACATTTCCCTATTGGATTTAAAATCAATCAAGTTATCTTCACTCTGGCATAGCAACCCCTGTTGTAAGACCTTCAGGACTTAAGAACTAAGTTTTTTATGGCTTTCCTTAAAATTAGAAAAACCTTGATCATGCTGATAACCAGAGCCTGGCTAAATACTCTTAAGATTTTGTGCGTTTGGGTTGGGGTTTTGTTGATTGTTGTTTGTTTGATTGGGGGGGCTCTTTTTGCCCATTTTTTTCTCCTCACTCCTAGAAGTGGAGAGCAGAATACCTGGAAAATCTCGTATGTCCTTGGACATGCTCCTCATTTCAAGGTGGTTCTGAAAAATACAGTACTTCAAGTTTCTGATTAATCTCGTGTTTCTCCTGCTATTGAATCACCTGAAGTGATTTTACCCCTTCTTAAATCAGCAAAGGTTGGCTTTGCCTCTCATTGGCTTCAGCTATGACTACTGGATACCAAATGTAGCTGTGATTTATGTTTCCCTATGGAAGTTAAGTAGTTGAAGTGCTAATCCTGTGGTACTTTACAGCAAGAGGTTTGTTTTCTTCTTTTCTTCATCATTCAGTTTGCCATCAGTATACCATATTACTCTCCCAGTAGTGAATGTGGCTGGAAATAAAATTCTCAAAGTGTTTCTTTCTATCACTTTCAAAGGGAAGCAAAATTGACAAAAACAGGTTCAAAACTTTTTGCCAAGTGATTTTACTCACTTTTTGCCAAGTGATTTTTTTCTGCTGTCTTTCAGAACTGACCTTTGCAGTTGCAGGCAGAGGAGGCAGCAATGTGTTGTACTGTTATTTTTAGCTGGAGGAGAAGGAGAGGAGTTGTCATGTTCATTAGGCAGCAGCACTGCCTGGGCTGCCGCCGGCCTCACAGCACTTCAGCATCTGCTGACAGAATCCAAGTGGAGAAAACATTTTGCCCTTGATAGCTCTGCTGTTGGCATGCTGTAAAGGGAAGTATTTTGTTACTTCAGCCTTGCAGCCCAATTGAAAACAATAGTTGGGTGAAATAAAAATCTCAAAAATAATCTCCAAAACCTAAAGTATTACCTTTAAGTGAAAAATGTTTCTAAATCATTCTAATTTTGTAGGACTTTTAATCTCTGGCAGTAACTTGTAAGTTTACTGTTCAGAAAACAAAAGGAGAAAGTATGAATTTCTCATGGAAAATTGATCTCTAGGAAAAAATTCTCACTGCAGGGGTGGGGAGGCCCTGGCCCAGGTTTCCCAGAGCAGCTGTGGCTGTCCCTGGGTCCTTGAAAGTGTCCAAGGCCAGGTTGGATGGGGCTGGGAGCACCCTGGGATAGTGGAAGGTGTCCCTGCCCATTGCAGGGATATGGTACTGGATGATCTTTAGGGTCCCTTCCCAACCAAACCATTCCATGAGTCTGTGATTAAAACCCAGTTTTATAAATCACTATGGAAAACTACAGGTTTTTTTTGTATAGAAAGATTAATGGTATTTTACAAGAAGCCCTGGCAAGGCCTGAGCTGGAGGTGGCCAAGCCAGGTCCCCTGTGCCCATCGTATGACAGGTCTGACTACCTTAGGATGGACTAAGGTACAGCCAGGATTAGACTCTGCACAGGCCAAGGCTCTCCATACGTTTTATCTAGACAGGGATCAGATATTCCTGATGAGGGGTTTTCTAATCCTGGATTAGATGTGCCTTTTAATCTCTGCTAATGTGGAAGCCAGACTGGAGAGAGAGCTCTTAGAATGGGTTATGTTGCTTCAAGGACAGGCCTTTCAGTGCTCAGCATGGCTAGAGGAGAGTAATTCACAGCAACTTGTGCAGTTTCTTCTTACTCTTCTTTTTAAGCAGTCTTTGCAGTTGTTTTCTTAGACCAGTTGCCCAAATAATTAAGAAGAAAGTTGATTTTCAGAGTATCAGAAATACTCTTTGATCATTGTTTATTTGCCCTAAGATCTGCGATTTTTCTACTCATACAGTCATATGCTCAGTTGGTTTTAAAACATGTACTAAAACCTGAAACTCATTTAATACTATTCAACCAGCTTATTTTTTTCTGGTTCATTTTACTTTCAATGGGACAAGGAGTGGAAATCTGTTAATTTTCATTTTTATTTTAAATTCACCTCTGTTATTGAAGTGTAGAAGATAATTAAAGCTCTTTCAAAGGAAAAGGCTACTCTTCCTTAATATGATGTTAAGCTTTTATATTTTTATATCTGACTACATTAGTAGGAAAAGTGTTGGACCCTGCTACAGAGGTGGGAGTTTGGGCATGAGAGATGTAATATGGATGCTTTTTGATTTTATTCCTGATCTGGAGTTAATAAGAAAATGCCTTCTTTAGGATCTCCTAATTAATCTTCTATTTTTTATTTTTGCTTCTGTTTTCTTACTTCATTGGGATACTCGTGGGTACCTCACTGTCTCATTGGGCTATTGTCCTCTCAGGATCCAGAAGAGAGGTACTTCATTTTTATTTTGTTTGAAGTAGCAAGGCAAATAACTCCTAGAGATAAGTACCATTATTAAAGTAGGTATTTTTAATTTTAGTCATCAACTACACATCAAAAATAGCCATTCTGAGTTCTCTAAAATGCTGACATAGCCTGAAAATACTGGAAGTCTGTCTTGCTTTTGTTCTTTTGAAATATAACCCAAAGAAAATTAGTACCTTTACCACAAAAACGTAAGCCTTTTAAAAACATGTTAAGATTGAAGGGTTTGACTTCCCAAAATAGGAAACATCATAATTCAGGGAGTATCTGTGAGCTTCATTCAGTTTTTTTTACATGTTTGCATTATGATAGTATTTTATCCTTTTGGTTAAAAGCTAAATATTAGATTTTGCTTTTATTGTGGTTTAGCAGAACTTGAGCTAACAAGGCAGTGCCACTGGGATGGATTCTCTGCAGGAGCCTGCCGTTGGCAAGGATGGGTTTCACCAGTGATTACTGACAACAGAGGAGTGTTGAATGCAGGAAGATGTTTTTTTCTTTCAAAGTCTGTGGGCAACTTGCTTGTTCCTCTGTGAGCCGTGTATCTTCCACCAGCAATTTCTCCTAAACTCTATGCCAAAACCGTGTCAGCTTCACTCCGAGGTCCTCATGCTCTTTGCACAAGCTGCTTCTTGCTGTTTTACTCTGTTATTTCTGGTCCCTCCCTCCAGCTCCTTTGCTTATGAACTCAGCACATCTTCCTACTCATTTTTTTCTAAGGATCAGAGATCACAGTGCTCAACAAGGTCCTTATCTGTAAAAGCCTACCTGCAGCATCTGCCAGAGGTAGTGAAATTCTCCCTTTCTGCTCAAGTATGGAGATAATCATAGGGATAACGCAGAAGATTAAACCTGAATTTTCTCTTGACTGGTTTGTGTACTTCTGTTGTTAGAAACAAAATAAAACAGAGAAAAAAAACAAACCAAACACCACAATCCCATGACAACCCCAAAAGCAACTTCCAGCAACTTTAGTCTGCCTCTGTCTCATTCACTTATTGCAAGATTTTCTAGAGATCCCAGCAAATCTTCCAGCTCAAAACAAGGGTTGGGCTTTCCGTGGGGGAAGTCACAAACAGGAACAACAAATTTGAATCTCACAGTAATCAAGCCATCAGCTGTCTTTGTTTTATGAACAGCAGCTGAGCTGGGAGGCATAATTAGGGTAATGGTTTCTGGCTCCAGCTGTGTCTCACTACAGAACAAAGAGAGCTCAGCAGAGATTTTGTAGTATAATACACTTTTCCCCCCTTCTACTTGAGAGAATTGTCGAAGATGACTCGATGGACTGGGACTGTGATTCAGATACAAGTGAACATCAGTATTTTTCCACAGTATGTTGAAAGCTCACAGGATTTTGCAGAATCTGTCATCAGCACTGTGCTTGACTCCAGCCCAGGAGTAGCCAGGTGCTCTGGTGTAGACAGACTCTACCAAGTGCCTCTTGTGGTACATCCAGAAGATTCTAAGTAGGTGTTGAAATTTTTCCCCAGACCCTTTTTTTGCTTTGATTTCTGGATGCCTTGTGAGACTAAGGAGTTTCCCTGGGATAAGGGATGGGATTTGCAAAGTGTGTTCTTTTTGGATGACAGGAGCTATAGAAATGGAAGTTTTCTGATGTCCCACATGGGTAACTGCCGGTGGGATGTCTGCTTCTGCTGTGACCCACTGAGCTTGGAGAGGGATAAAAGTTAAAGTCTGACCTGAGTTCTAGCTAACAAGGACCAGCTGTGTCACAGAAAAGGGGGTGGGAAGGGAAATATGGGGAAAATCAGCTTGGCTTTACCGGGGGGATGTCTGGAAGATGACAGGGAATTTGCAGGATTCCTTAGGCCTAGAGTCCAGGATGTAGAAGGTATGTGCAGCACTTGGGTGGATACTGGGTGGAAGAGGAGCTTTGTGAACTTCCTTCTCACCATCCACTTGCTCTGGCTTTGAGTGCTACACAACCCCCAGGAAATGTAGTCTTTCATACTGAGATACTTAATAGTTGTGTTGCCTTTTGTCCAGAAGTCAGTGGAACTATAATGATTTTACTTTAATACTTTACAGTGTAAGTAAATTTCTAGCTCAAATCATTGAAAGACTGGAAGAACTCAAAAGCCTGATGGGCAGAACTGACAGAAAGAAATATAAGCATATGTCAGTGCACAGTACTTGAAAATGTAAATTTATTAATTCAGCTGTGCGAGTTATGTTGTAAAATCATCTGTCTGTTAAAAATGACTGCAAGAGGATGCTGAGAGTTGTGCTAATTTGACATTAACAAAGTCTCCCTGGCTGTGACACAGGCAATAACGTGATTATTCTTTAAGAAGTACAGTGGTGCCAAAAAAGAAGATGACAGCTTTGTGTATAAATTGATCCGAAGATCTCTTCTATTTATTTATGTGCTGTGATGTTTCATTTCAGGTGATCAGCTTTTTCAGCTCCCGATTAGAGCAAGCTGGAGCTGAGCTGTCAGTGGAGCGAGTTCTGGAAATCATCAAGCAAGGAGCTGTTGCTTTGCCCAAAGACAGGCTGAGAGTAAGTGCTCAAGACCTCATCACTTAAAGTATACTCTTCCTATCAATTACACATATATGCCCTTTATATCTGTAACTTCAAAAATTCATCTCTCCTCTCAGTAGTGACTGATCAGTGATTACACTGTCGATTGCCATATGTGTATGTTTTCATTTCAATTCCTAATTTCTGCTAAGTGTTTGGGTGAGTTTTTGTGATTAGTTATTAAATTGAAGTGTGTGGAGGAATTAAAATTTGCTGAAGCTAAGGTTTTCATCATATCCTGAAGATGCAGGCTCCTCTCTCCATCTGTTGTTTAATTATGCTATAACCAAACACTGGTAATTCTCTCTTTTGATTAATTTCTTTTTCTGTCTCTAGTGTTCTAGTGCACCTCTGTCTCGGTCTATATTAAATACTATAAAGATAAATTTGGAGGGCTTTAGTTAAACCTAGTGAAAATCAGTTCAGGACCTGTAAGTCTGGTCAACATGATGATGAGCTTTCTGTATAATCCTGAGCAGTCCCTTGCATTCCTTTCTGAGAACCTCTCAAATCACTTGAGGGATTTACCAACTTGACAAGTTTTGTGAGGCTAAAATCCATTAATGGCTGTGTGATGTTTAAATACTGCAATAAAGAAATCTGTGTAAGTGGGTAAGTAAGCAAATGGGAGCTGTGTGTGTGTTTTTAAACACAATGAATCTTGTTTCTCCGTTATGCCAAGTGTATTTTAAATACTGTCTGTTTTCTGCAGAACTATTTTTGTTGCTACTCTGTGATTAGAGAATAAGAGCACCATTTCTTTGGTGGTAACTTTAGTAAAATATCCTCTGATAAAGTACACTGAGTCTTTACAGCCAGTGGCAATGGCTGGTAATTTATTTATATGCTGGTAATTTTAAAACACCCAGTGGGAATTTTCTAGCTGGCTGCGTATACTAATGTCTTTCCTGCAGTTCCCTGTGTCCCTGGGATGTCACATCTTCAGTCACTCAGACTGAATTCCTTCAGGAGAGGTTGGTCTAGGGTCTGAGTCCTGAGCCGCAGTACAGGAATAGCCTGAGTAACACCAGAGCAGTTGTTGGGTCCAAATCCATCCCTTCAGGTTGTCCTTTCAATGTGGCGATGCTGTGAATACAGAGGAACTTCGGCGGTTTCTATGACAACTTGTTCTGATGTGCATATAATTAAAAGCTCTTATGTTGAGGCTACACCCTTCTTGACATAGAGCCATCACTAAATCAATTCACTGCTTAGGAAAAAATGAAGGTTTTCTCAGTTGCTGAGTGTGCCACATTGACTGATATGTCAGGCCACAATTTACAGAAATGCTGTTTCTGGAGTGAGATCCCATCAAGTTTAAATTTTCTGCACTAAGAATATACAGTATTCAAAATTATATGTTTATATTGCCACTTAAAGCAACAAACCAGCAGTTTTTGGCATGTGCCAAGCTCTGTAATTCCTCACCAAACAGTCAAGTACTTGCAGTTTTAAGGATGCTTAGTGTTGCTTGGAGCACGTCCTTTTCCTGGAGCACTGGAGTTTTAGGACAGACTTACGAAGAGAATACAGCCAGCCTGGCACATCAGTCTTCTATACTGACCACTTACACCTACTGGGTTTTGTCTTTTTGTTTTCCTTTGGTTTCCTCTCTTTTTCTTTTTTTTTTTTTCACTTTTTTTCCTTTTATTTATCTTTTTTTTTTTTTCCTTTCTTTTTCTTTTCTTTCTTTTTTAATACTTCTGCTGAGCAGCAGTTTGGCCAGAGCAAGTTACTTTTCCATGTAGAAAAGGTGACACTGACCTTGGGATGTTTGTATATATATATAGATATATATGTTGTATTGTCATGCATCAATTTGTACATGTAAATAACATCCTTCCTTTGCACAGGTAGTGATGAGGAGTGGCACGTTTCCCTCCTACAGAAAGGGCATTGTGAGTCTTTGTGCCCTCTGTCTGTGTGCCTCTCTCTTGGGAGTCTCCCTGTTCCTCAGGTCTTCCCACTTAAGGCTGAGGTTTTCAGGGGAAGCTATTCTAAAGCTCGACAAACTCATATTAAGATCAGACTGAAGATATAGTTACACAATAACTCTGGCAACTCTGAGGCATTTCAGCAGCTAAATAAAGGAGAAAGCTTTAATCCTTAGGTCTTTAATGACACTCTCTGGGCAAGTCTGGATGGGTGGGAGCAGCCCTACCCTCTCTGGCTTTGATGGCACCTTTCAGGGAGCTCTGCAGAGCCACAAGGTCCCCCTGAGCCTCCTTTGCTCCAGGCTCAGCCCCTTCCCAGCTCCGTTCCCTGCCCTGGACACGCTGCAGCCCCTCAGTGTCTCTCTTGTCCTGAGGGCCCAGAGCTGTCCCCAGCACCAGGGACAGCTTGTGTTCAGCCAGTTTGGACAATGTCTGGAGGAATTGCGAATCTGGCACAACCTGACGTAATTCCAATGTGCAAAGCTGTGGAGTTCAATCCCCCCCCCCAAAAAAAAAAGGAAAAAAAAAAAATATGTATATATGTGTCAGCTTTGCTGTTAATTGCTAACTAATTTTCAAGCCATCCTTGCCTTTTGCCACAGCATTCTGAAGTGCTGTAAAGTACAAGAGACCCTGCAGAGATATTATTCCTGCCTCCTAGAAATAACCATCTTCAGCTGAAGCACTCTGGGGGAGGCAGTTGAAATATGGATATGATTTGGAAAATGAGGGCTGAGGCAGAGCTTTTACTCACTCACTTCCCTGCAGCTCAGACAATGGTGTTTTTTCTCATGTGTACCTAATGTATGCACAGATGTTTTCAAGTGAATGTTTTCAAGTTGCTTATCTTGGCCTTTGTCGAGGAAGTGAGCATTCAAGAGGTGCTACATGTATTCAGGTTCTGAGTCTGTTGCTTAGCCCATAGTTCAAACATGAATCAACGTCAACTAAAAATAACAGCACTTAGAGCCACGATCCTCATCTGCATAATGGAGTTTATCAGTTTGGGAGCACACCCTGGTACTCCTGCTCTCTTCCACTGTAGGAAGCATCATGGGATGCAAAGTGAGCATGTGTGGTAGCAGTAGGTCATGGATAAATATATATATGTATGTGTGTGTGTCTGTCTGTATTAGGAAAGATATCCTGCCCTTTCTTAGCAAATAATTATTGGGAAATGGGAGATCTAACTCAGATTTTCCTTCCAGTCCTGGAGCAGTCTGACTGGAGACAAACAATATAATTAACATTATTTTAAGCATATGCTTTTAGCTGTGTACTGTGGAAGGCCAAGAAAGTCCAAGCTGAGCAATTAGCCTTTTAGAAGACTTCTGCACAAACAGAGAGATAAAGGGCAGGTGCTGAAATCAAGAGCTGGTTATTTCTCCCTCAGTCTGTGGGAGGAGATAAATGAAGTTAATATGCCCAGGATGGAGGCAGAAGCCATGGCGTGGAGATAGAGCTGTCTCCTTTGGAGACGAGCAGCCCACAATCCAGGCTCCCTGCTATATTGCAGAGGCTTATTAAAGGCAATTTAGAGATCATAGTGATAGGTGAAAATTAGCCTCATTTTTTCTTTCTCTTTATTTTTTTGAAAGTTCTCAGGCTGCCTTCCTTCCCTTTGGTGACCTATCTGTACTTTCGGGACTAGGAGAGTGAGAGAAGCAGGACCATGTCTGGAGCCTGTGACTTATCTCAGGATTTCAAGGGGAGTTAGCCAGCAGATAGCAACAACTCTTCTGCAATAAGTGGGAAAACTTGTTTCAAATGCCAGCTAGTGCCTGGAAGCTGACATTTGGGTTCATGGAATGATCACACTTGGGAGGCCACGTTTAATGCTTTATAAAAGAAAAGTTCCCATTACCTAAGCCACTTAAGATGGAGATTTGTTTTTCATGTGCATTTTCTGATCTGCTTGTGTTTTTCCCCCACTCCTTTTCTCCCCATGTCAATGAGTATTTTGTCATCAGTGTGCACTCTGTCAGATGTTCTTTGTGTGCTATGCAGACATGCCATTATGCCATCAACTCTCACAATTTTGATATGGTACAAAATTTAATATTTATTGAAGTGCATTTGAGTTCGATAGGCATTAAAATTTCACAGAATATGTAAAAGGAGCAGAGGTAAAAGCCTTCAGTCTCTTGACAGAACAAGTTTCACTTTAGGTGTTAAAAGCACTTCTCATAGGTTTTCCCTTCTATTAACAATGTACTTCCAACTCCATCAGCTTCCATTTGTTTCACTGAAAAAAGCTGCTAATCACTGAAGCACCAGAGCACAGGGGAAGAGTAAATTGTCATGATGATGGCAGATACTGCCTGGGAGGTGGACCAGAGCAGCTTTATACCTCTGGCACATCACCCTGGGGAAGAAGCACCAGCACCACTAGAAGTTTAGCTACAAAAACATATCATAAAAATAAGATGGTTGTTGAGTGAGGTGGCAGTGAATTTGGCAGGGGATGTCAAGCACAGGTGCTTTGGTAGAATTACTGATTTATTTAGGCTGGAAAAGCCTTCCAAGAGCACCAACTTCCACCATTTCCCCAGCACTGCCCAGGTCACCACTAACCTGTGTCCCCTAGTGCCACATCCATATGGGTTTTAAATCCCTGCAGGGATGGGAACTACAACACTGTCCTTGGCAACAAGGGATTGACAGAGTTTTATGTAAAGAAATTACCCCTGATGTCCAGCCTGACTGTCTCCCCTGGCCCAGCCTGAGGCCATTCCCTCTCCTCCTGTCCCTGTTCCTGGAGCAGAGCCCGACCTCCTGGCTGTCCCCTCCTGGCAGGAGCTGTGAGAGCCACAAGGTCCCCCTGAGCCTCCTTTTCTCCAGGCTGAGCCCCTTTCCCATCTGCTTCAGCTGCTCCCCATCAGACTTGAACTCATGGCAAATCAGAAATCAGGAATGGCCATAAAAGAAAGTTCATGTCAAGTCCCCAAGACCAAAAGAACCTAAACTATTTCTTGGCTTGAGTACTGAGCTCTCTTTGGAAGAATTTTCTTGCTCCTGCAGATGCTCCTCCTAGGGAGGAGACATCATCTGTTGAGCAGTCAGTGGTGCCATCACACCTGCAGAGGGACAGGACACGGGCAACCCTGCATAGCACTCCAGGTGGCAAAGAAAATTGGTAGTATTCAATATATATGCACCCTGTTGATCCGAAACCATCCATTGCCCCATCTTCTTTAGAATTGCTCCTGATTACAATTTTTTTTCCCCCCACAGTCCTGCTGCTTGATATTTGGCCACAGCAAGATGCTGGATTCAGGATCCAGACCAGTGGTCTTTAATAATCCAAATTAAACCTTGGGGCAGATGTGTAATTGCTTTAAAAGCTATGTACAGCTTCCTTGCATTTGTTTTACTGTTGTGACACTTTTGCTATGGAATTTTTGGTGGAATAGTTCCCAAATTTAACTCTTGTGTGACACCTAAGGGGGTAGGGACAGCAGAGTTAAAGAGACCAGCAGCTCCATTATGGAGTTCTAGGACACAGCACTAAACAAGAGAGACCAAAAACTTCCTTAAAAATAAATTAATCCAGTTCTTCCTGATATTTATCTTTTCCTTCTTTTTTTTTTTTTTTTTTGGTCTAGCTCAAAGGTCAAAGGTCTTATTACAGTGGAAGTTGATTGTGTCTAATACATCCTTAGGTCTGACGCTAGGCAGGCGTCTACAACACAGACTTCCTTTTGCTGACCCTCAGCTGCTGTTAACCCTTACCCTGAAGAAGATCAGATTAGTGACAGAAGTGTAAGAAAGTCTTAAACAAAGTGCTTTTTGGGCCTTTCCAGAACACTGACCATATGCTAAGAATAAGAGTATTTATGGATTGTATATTTCCTTCTGACAATTTATAACCTCAATTAAGATGTCAGACTTCTCTGCTTCCGTGAGCTGACCTGTAAGTGATGGACAATAACTCATGTTTCTTTTGAAGGCATTTGTTTTAGAGGTCAGCTTCTCAGAGACCTCGAGTAGAGAAGAATATACTCTGCTTCCCTTGAGAAATATTATTTTGGGTAATCAAAATTCCAGGGGGAAAAAATGATCTTGAAAGTTTTGATGGGCTTTGTGGTCAGAAAATAACTTATCATTGTGAAACTGTGAGCAGTCAAAGACATGTCTGCACTCAGCTGACTCTGGCTAATCTTACAGTGGGATTATAAACCTGTCTGTCTGTCTGAGCCAGGGCAAACCCTTATGCAGGTGCTTTTCTATTAATGTAAGCCTCACTACTTAAATTGGTGAGAATGAGTTGAAACTAAACTGGATGACACCACTTTATAATAAGTATGTCCAAGCAGGAGTTTCTATCATTTAAATCTGTTTAATTAAATGGTGCAAACTTGTGTGTAGGCAAGATCTAAAGTATGTGAAAAATACTATGGAAAAACTGTGATTATTATAGTGCTTGAAGTTAGATACTTGCTGACATAATGCATTGTATGGTAACTCTTGGCTTTGTAGTTTGAAACCTTACAGGAAGAAAAATAACGGCATCGTCCCAGAAGGGAACAAAAGCTTTGGGGGTTTAGTTCAGAAATAAATACCACCCTCACTTTGAAGCATTAATGTGATAATCCACAGAAATGTGACTTTAGTAGGAAGTAGGGTTCAGTAGCTAGTTAGAATACATAGCATGTTAACAAAAAATTAGCTCATGTGCCTGGTTGCTTTAACACTGAATAAGCCAATGGCCAAATTCACTTTGCCACCCGTGGATTCAAAGTCGTGGAATCACAGAATTGTTTAGATCAGAAAAGCCTTCTAAAATAAATTCCCCCAAGGTGGCAAGGCTACCACTAATTCATGTCCGCAAGTGCCACATCTACATGGCTTTTGAGAATGTAAGTGTTTAGAAGTCTTTGAAACATGATGACTCCTGTTGTTCCATGATTAAAAGTGGATTTTAGCAGTCTTGTTTGTAGCCTTGTGTAATGCAAATACAGCTGATGAGTTGATTGAATCCCAACAACACTTCATTTTCAGAAGCATCCTTCAGGTAAAATGGAAGGAATCAGTTAACTTAGAGACTTTAAGGAAAGAGAAATAAATTCTACTGCGGTCCTTAGCAGTGTAGTTTGACTTGAAACTTGCTACCTACAAAACTTATATTCATATTGCTGAATTCAAGGTGTTTGAAATGTTGGCATAGGCTGGCAGTTATCAAGAATTTATCAAGCATATTTATTTATTTTTCGATGTTTGGTTTAATATTTTTATATGAAAAAGAAAACCTAACAAGAACTCTTCATACAGTTACCCATTCCCACAAGTGTTTGCATGGATTTTGACTGTCATACATGTCAAGATTTGGGTTTCTTTGATGTGGTGTAAGGCAAGTCCCTTTGCATACAAGATGTTAGTTACAGCTGAGTATTTTATCTGCTTGAGTGTTGCCAGGCCTAGCAGCAGTGGTGTGCACCATAGCACTGACAACCTCTCCCTGGCACTCCCAAAGAGAGTTCTCTCATGCTGTAACTGACACCATATTTACATGTTACTCTTAAGGCTGTTAGAAAAAGGGATGTGCTTTCCACCTTTCCCCAGTTGTCTTACAAGTGTGAAAATTATACAGTATCACATTCTTTAAATTATTTTTGTAGCATTATGGGGAAAGGAATAAAAAAAAACCAAAAACCACCTGTCAAATGATTCCAGGAAACTAAATTTTTCAAATGTGAATGCTTTTGAGAACCCAAACAAGTTAGGTTTGCTTTTACACAGCAGCTGTCAGTCAATTTTGGGATTAAAACCAGCTTTTTAACTTGAGTTTACTTCAGTGGTTATAAATTCTTTCATGGGGGCGGAGAAAAATAAACAGCAATTTTTGGCATTGTTGACTAGAACAAGAAAAAAAACACAGCTATTTTATTTTGCTTGTCTGCCTGGCACACAGTTAAAAACATATTAATGCTTTTCTGACACCTCCCTATTGAAGAGTAATATAAACATCACCGCAGCATCAACATAGGAAAAAAAGCATTAGCAAACTTTTGAATCTGATCTTTAAACTGTTTCTCATGTAATATCAGTTTCTTATTGTAAAGCACCCAAAAATCCCTTTGAACAGAAAATAGTAATCATGCTTTCAACTTAGACCATTTGTATAACAGCTTTTCTTCAGAGATGAAGAATAAACTGAGAACTTCAGTCTTGTTTTCTTCGTAGTCATTGAATCATTCATTTCCATGGGGAAAATCTTGCTTCCACTGGAAAGTTTTGCTGATAGCTCCAACGTTCTCAAGGTTGTCAGGCTGTATCTTCATGCTTAGGAGATGGTAGCAGGCATGACACAAGCAGGACACCAGGCAGGCCCCAAGGCTGTGTGTGTGTCCCATCGTGGAGAGTGTATGGTTCACAGTTTCATGTTCCCCTGCCCTGTCCCTCATTTCCCTGGCTGCTGCTCTTTGGGGATCGCACTGATTGCATGGTAGCTCAGAAAATGGAGCTGGTGCCATGGTCAGCAGCCTGGTGAGGATCTCGTGCCATGAGAGCTGTGTGTGAGCAGAGCACCAAAACTGCATCTGTGAGCTGCAGACCTTCAGCCACCTCAGCTGGAGTGGATTGAGAGAAGCAGCTCCAAGGAGCAATGGGGTGGATGAAGGTAGAGCTTTGTTAGCAGGTGCACAGTCAGCTCAAAGAAGCTGCTAATTACCCACATCAAATCCATCAGCTTTTGCTCACTCTCGTCCAGAATAATTTGAATTCTGTCACCGTTCTTGGTGAATAATTTCTCTTACACAGATTACAATTCAAATAAGACTCTGATGTCTGAATCCCTTCAATGTACCTTGATTGTTTGTTGTAAGTTTAGGTTAGATATTGGGAAGAGATTCTTGGCTGTGAGGCTGGTGAGGCCCTGGCAACAGGGTGCCCAGAGAAGCTGTGCCTGCCTCTGGATCCCTGGCTGTGTCCAAGGCCAGGTTGGATGCAGCTTGGAGCAGCCTGGGACAGTGGAAGGTGTGCCTCCCCATGGCAGGGGGTTGGAAAAGATGAGCTTTAAGATCCCTTGCAACTCAAATAGTTCTGCAATTCTATAATAGAAATATTAATCCTGTGCTGGGCTTTGCTTCTGTCAGCCAGTCTGTGGCACTCCATACCTGCAGTGTTATCCTCCACTTTAATGCCACGTCCTGAAGAGAGCAGGAGGAAGACTTTTTCTTGCTGCAGTGTTCCTTGCTCGTTATGCAATGCTGTGCACAGAATCATTGCAATCTTTGGTAGAAGCGTAGCAGCAGCCCGAAAAGGATCAAGGATGCTTTAAAGGCGGCAGAGTTGTGGATATCAAAATACCTGATTAGATACAAAAATCTTTTTTGTATCTCCTTCAGGTATTCCCACTGCTTTTCTCATTCAAGGTTTAAAGCATGTGTTAATTAACGCGAGGTAAAGTCAGGGAAGGAGCGGCAGGAACAGGGAGTTTGTTTGGTCTACGTGTGGGTGTTATGTCTGAAACAGTGCTCTGGTGTTCCTCCAAGGCCATGTACCTTCTTTGCAAACCTTTGCAAATAGAGAATGAAGAGAACTGTCATGTTTTTAGCTTGTATTTGCCACAGCCGTGAGCAGAAAGCGCCCGAGATCCCGCAAAGGAATGAGTAGTGATGCTGTGATAAAGGACAGACTTAACCAAGTCTCTGGCATTTTCTTTCAGAACAGGAAAGAATGTATCGTGGGCTTTCCAAAGAACTAGAACATGCAGTAAAACTAGATTCAGACACATTGAGAACAAGCATAATATTTCTTTAGTTTCCCTGCCTTCCCGTTTATTATTTTGTTTTTCAGTGATAGAATGTTGTGCATCCCCGTAACTCCAAACCCACAGTACTTTCTCCCTGTCACTGAGACATCTGGTTGTGCTGGGGGAGCTAATCAATTGCAGACATAGTTGCTATTATAAGCCTGCAAGCCGCCTGAAAACTTACCCAGGATTTTGGTAATGAAGGGCCTGAAGTTATTATTTGAGCTTTTTTTTTTTTTCTTTTTTTCTTTTAACTTCCCTTCAGGGGTCATCAGACTGGCAGTATTTTTATTCTTTTTTACAAGCTCAAATTTTAGACTTTTGAAAGTTCAATTCTGTGTATGTCAAGCTACTTGAATTTCCTGTAAAAATGTTGGAGTTGTGACTTGATTTGTAATAATATAAAAGTGAACAAACATCCAGGTTAACTGTCTGAAAAGTTGGCACATTTGTCATTTTGCTATTAGAACTGATATTTACTATTAACTTCCAGTAAGACTATTTGTTGCATTTATAGAGATAACTTTTAAAAAAGAATTTGTAGCTCAAAACAACAGTTTAGAACTTAAGAATGACGTTCAGCTCTCGAGGAGACGCACCCTATAGCTCCAACTGAAAACCCCTCCTTCACAGCCTCACTGATGCCAAAATCTAACCAATAATGAATGATTTATCATTCTGTATTTGGCTTTTTCCTGTTGGAAGGGTGGGGGCAAGATCCTCAACTCCAGAATACCGAGTCACTCCTAGCACTTGGCTCTGAAACACATAAACAATGCGGACGATTACAAGTTCCATCCCAACGCCCGTATTACACGGCCATGTGTTCTCGGAGTTCCTAGAGCCTGATGTCAGGCATGTGCAGGGGCTGGTGAATTTTCTGGGGGTCTCACGTGCGGCTGGAGCGGCTGTGCCGCGGCCTGGGCTCGCAGCGCGGTCTGGCAGCACCGGCGTTGCGCTGGTGCCGCTCGGCTGGGCGGCGATAAGCAAAGAGACAGTCTGGCTCCTTCCAGGAGCCTCTCGGTCATGTCTGAGCACTCGGCAGTTCCCAAAGCCTCTGGCTGACTTTCCCCTGTGGACCGTTCATTTATCAGGAAATGGAATTGGTTACAGGATTTCGCGCGCTGCCAAACCTCACTGACGAAATCGGCCCCGTTCCTGCTCTCAGAAGTAGGAAGAATGTGTTAACTCTTTGTGCTTTGTGCTTGTTTTTAGTGCTTTTGCTGAAAAAAAGCCAGGTTGCTTCCTAATTTTAAAGGTTTCTGGAAATTGCTGACACACTCTCACTCTTGATGAATGTACTACTAATGCAGGATAATTTTGCCTATTACATTTAGCTCTTTGCATCACAGTTACCACTGTATTTATAAATATTATTTTAGGGCAATTGAGT
Source organism: Lonchura striata (assembly GCF_050655825.1). Lineage (NCBI taxonomy): Eukaryota > Metazoa > Chordata > Aves > Passeriformes > Estrildidae > Lonchura > Lonchura striata. The sequence goes on along the minus strand of NC_140740.1, from coordinate 85,861,381 downwards.
TATGTTAATGGGAGATTTGCCTACTGAATTCAGTGTATTCTTGCTTTAAAAAATGTCTTCTGAATTAGAGGAGTGAAAATTAAGATTTATTAAAAACATAAACAATGCTTTGTTGTCTAAGGGAGGCTTTAAAGCCTAAGTTACACATTTAACTTATACATAACTTGTAGGAGCTGAACCAGAATTGAATAGAAATATGTCTTTAATTATGTATGTAGAATGACAACAAAAAAACCAAGAGCAGTTCTTTTTTACTGTGTTGCTGTCTTTGCATATAGTTACAAACCCAGCTGTGTAATGGCAAGGTAAACACCACTCTGTTTAGATCCTATTTGGAGGTCATTGTCTTTCATTATGGATCAAGTTTTCAGCAAACTTTAAAAAACAAGTGCACCTTTAAAAATGCAAATGCATATTTTTTTGTGACTTACCAGAGTCCAGATTGCTCTGAAGTTTTCAGGGCAAAGCTGGTTGTCAATCACAGAATCATCTGGGTTGGAAAAGCCCTCTTAAGACCATCCAGCTGTTCCCCCAGCACTGCCAAGGCTACCATTAACCCATGCACCAAGTGCTGCATCCACACAGGTCTTAGCCCCCTCCAGGGATGGGGACTCCACCACTGCCCTGGAAAGCTGTGCCAGGCTGGTCAACCCTCTCAGTCAAGACACTTTGCCTAACGCTCAACCTAAACATGAGCAAATTCTCAGTTTTGCAAGTTGCATTAAGAAACAAAGAGCCAATTTAGTTTTATTAAATTATTTATATTGGTAGGAGGTACTCCTGGGTATTTTTCATTTCTGCAGTGGTCAACATATGTGTCTTAAGACCCCCTAATATTGTCCCTAATCAGCTGAGCACACTCCTTTTGCAATACTCTTTCTGTGTCACACACTGTGTGTGTTTTAGAGAGGATGGAGAAATGACTATTTGCGGGTTGTCTGCTGGTGGATGCAGGTGTCTGTTCCTGTGCCACTTAAATTATTTTAGTTTGTGCAATGGTGTGTTGCACTGGGAGCAAGTCTCTCATAGCACATCAGTCTGTTTTAATGCAATCAATAGTTGTAACCTCCCATGTATGAAATTACTAAGCCCAGAGGTAAAGCACAGTGCACATATGGTAATTATTATGTCTGGAAGTGGTTGCTGCATTAATTGATAACAGTAGCAAGTAATGCAGCCTCACTTAATTTCATCACTTCTTATACAAAAATCCTGTAAACAGAATCTTTGCAGTCTAACATGGCAGAGTGTTTTTGCTCCTTTTTATTATGAGCCAATCACTGTGAAAGTATTTAGAGCTCTCTTAGTTCATTTAGCTTCATGTCAATTTGTGTTCCATAAACAAAAAGTGACTGAAAAAAGCTCATCCACAACCTGTGAAAGCACCATGTAAACCTCATCTGCGCTTTCTGAGATGTGACTGGTGTTGCAGGAGCTGCCTGGGGCTGGTGCCAGCGAGGGACCCTGGTCATGGCCTGCACCCCGTGAGCCTGAGCCACTGCAGGGGAGGATAAGTGGGTGATTTGGCCTCGTTACCAACATAACTGAGGGCTCGTAAAATTCAGATGTTTTCCAAGCCGTGTCTGCAGCTCAAGTTAACGTAAAAATATTACAAATTGAGCATTCCTTGCTTTTAAAAAAATGTGATTTAGTAGTATAAATATGATTTTCCATTTTAAAGTAATATGTCATAAATACTTCTGAGAATCGTAAGAATGTTGGTCCTTTCCATTGTGAACAAGGAAAGCCACGATGGCTAAGGGCTGTGCATGCTTGGAGATCTCTCATTCTGTCAGTGAGAGGCTGATGATGATCAAGGCCATCAGAGTACCAGTAACATTATATGTTAAAAAATGAGTGAACTTGTCACAATCCCAAAAAGACCTTTACTGTCATCTGGGGAAGCTCCAAATCCTTTAGAACCATGGTTTGGGTTTAGAACCAAGCCAGTGGTTTGGGTTGAAAAGGCTTAAAGCCCATCCAGTGTCACCTTCTGCCATGGCAGGGACACCTTCCACTGTCTCAGGTTGCTCCAAGCCCTGTCCAGCCTGGCCTTGGACACTGCCAGGGATCCAGGGACAGCCAGAGCTTCTCTGGAAGATCTGAGCCAGAGCCTCGCCTTTCTTGAGTGCTTGCTTAAAATCTTCATTTTCTTGAATACTTACAAGAGAAGAGACTGGGTGAAAAAAGACAATTTTGGAATAATAGGTAGTAAAACTAAATCATATAAATGCAAATATGGAAAGCCTCCTTACATGTAGGGTTCTCAGAAGCACTGGTGAGGGTTTCATTGGTATCAGGGTTGTGTTGGCAGTTGTAGTTTTAAATCAAGTAGGTTGCCTGTTTTTATTCTCTCCTTTATGTTTTACTTGTAGTTAGATTATAGTTCTCTTGGAAAGATGCATCCTGTTCATACAGAATGCTTGTTTATCTTACTGAAGTCCAGGGAAGCACATTTCATTTGAGGATGAAGGAATGCATCAGAGGATGGGTATTGCACAAGAATCCAAGGTAGCTTGGGAGGGTGGTGCTTGGGTGAGTGACTGGAGTACAGTGATTCTGCAGTTCAGGAATGAGGTGCATTGGCCAAAATGAGGATGAAGGGTGGGCTAACACAGGACACTCCTATTCCCAAGCTGCTGTCTGCATGGAGACTAATATTTACATGGAGGCTTACTGTCTGTCCCCTCCACCCCTGAAGATTATTCCAGTTACCTTCTGGAAGCTGCCTTCTGGATTCAGTCACTTCATTCTCGAGTCATTGCTTTCTTTGCAAAGCCCAGCAATTGCACTGGAATGAAATTACCTTATCCTGGTTTTACTATAGCTGCTTCCAAAGAGCTATTCCATAATACTGTTATGCAGGTTAGTCTCCTGCAGAAGGCTGGGCAGTGTTTCGGCTATCCCAAAGCAGTTTAAAAAAAAAAATAAAGTTTAAACAAAAATGTGCAGATAACAAGGTCCTACCTGCCCAGCCAGTACTACCATGGACTAGGTAACAGTAACAATTGAATTGTATAAATGCAAATGTAATAATATCAATACAGTGATACCTACTGTGATTCTGAGACTTAATTCTTCAAACCAGTAAAAATGGGAAAGGAAAAATAAACCGATTCTGGCAGCAGGCTGATCAGCAGTGCAGGAGTTCACTGTTTCTCTCTCATGGTGCTCTTCACTTTGCCATGACTGGAGTTCATTGCTCTGCAGAGCTGTAACTGCAGTCACAGCCCTGTACTCAGCTGAGCTGAATAATGCCTCAGCCTTGGCTGTGGCACTCTGTGGGTTGTAATTAACTAGCTCCCATTAAGGCAACAGATGAAAAGTCATGCAGTTACATGCAAAAGCTTTAGAAGATGAAGTAGTGTAATGTAACAAGAGGTGTTAAAGGAGGCTTTGTTTCTTTTTTTTTTGCTCAGGATAAGGGTAAAAAATTTTAAACTAAAAGAGGGTAGATTCAGAGTAAGGTATAAGGAAGAAACTTTTTATAATGAGAGTGGTAAAATACTGGTTCACATTGCCTAGGGAGGTGAAGGATGCTCCATCCCTGAAAGTGTCCAAGGCCAGGTTGGGTGGGGCTTAGAGCAACATGGGACCTGTGTCCCTGCCCATGGCAGGGGGTGGTGCTGGATGAGCTTTGAAGGTCCCTCCCACACCATTCTGGGATTCTATGACTCTGTGAAATAATTATGTAATTCTTTATGCTACCTGTAGAGAGCAGAAAAATATTTCTGTAAGGGACACAAGGGAAGTCTACTGCAAAGACCTTCTCCTTCCTTGGATCAGAAGAATCTGGTTGTGCTCTACTGGTGACACAGTCAGGGTGCGAGGGACCCATTCAGCATCTTCATCTCACATCCAGTGAAAGGTGCTCCTGCTGGTTCTTAGCCATGAGAATGCTGTTGGGCTGTGATGAGTAGAAACCATTGTTAGGAGTGAAGTTTTGGAGGAGAAGGATGTAACTGGTAACATTTTCTAACTGTCATCCATGATTAGGAATGTATACCATCCTGTTGCTGTCCATGGAAGAGCATCCATGCACAAGGCAGTAAATGGTGAAGAGCTAATGTTAGGTGGTCTGCAGGCTTTGTGAAGGGGAAGGGTCAGGAGATGACACAAACTCCAGTCACCAAATGGATTGTGGCTTGCTGAAAGATATTAGTGAAATACTTCTTTATCCACAGCTGAACTCTGGCTTTTTATTGGAATGTGAAATAACCAGAGAGGGTAACAGTAAGCTCTTCATGTGAGCTCTTCAGACACTGCATTGGCAGTCCATGCATCTATTTTAACTTAATTGTGCAATTTAAAAATAAAAAAGTAGTCCCGAAATTTAATTTTTCAGTGGCTCTTAGAAAGGTAGGGTAATTTAGACTAGAAGAAGAATGTTTAGACTAGGTATTAGGAAGGAGTTCTTTACTATGAGTGTGGTGAGGGCCTGACACAAGGTTTCCCAAAGAAGCTGCTCCTAGATCGTGTCTCTGCCCATGGCACGTGGTTGGAATGGGATGAACTTTAAGGTCCCTTCAAATCCAAACCATTCTAAATTCTCTGATTCTCTTACTTTGTAGGAAGGGAGGGCACCAGTAAGAGGCTTTGAGCAGAAAAATTTAAACTTTACTCAGATTATAACATGAAACAGTCTGTGTATCTCTTGTTTGACACCAGATACATTAGATTGTCTGATTTCATTGGTTTGAGGAAACTGCTACAAGAAAGAGATACCAAGTACAAGGCAGAAAGCAAGCTCTGGAGAAACAGGAGGATGGGAAACCAGTGCAAGAGTTTCCAAGTCACTCCCCATGGCAACAGAGCTCTGACCTGGGTAAACAACTCTCTGCACGTGTATGTTTTTCAAAGCTACTTCCATTCTGCTAACTGCTGGCCTGCCACATCATTTGAACTCTCTTAACCTTCAAGGGTGATCCCATTTTTTCTGAAAGAGAGAACAGAAGAGCTTCCCTGCCCAAAGCTGCAGAGCTTTGGCTTTGCAGGAGATTGGCAGAAGCCCCACACTCATGAACTGCCCAAAATTCCCTGTCCAACACATCTTACAGGAGGGCTCCCAGCCAGAGCCCAGCCCCTGCTCACTTCAGAGCTGTACAATTGCTCAAGCTAAATAACATTCCCCAAGTTTTCCCTCCCTAGAAAGCCTCCCTATACTTTTATTGCGTTTTTTGCTGTGACTAAATCTGCTTCACATGTGTTGTGCAGCCTATCCTCACTCCATTGCATATGTTGTGAGTCCAATGAAAAGTACAGTGCCAAAGGCACTGCATTCACATGACGTGTTGTTTCCAAATATCTTGCAACTTTGGTCAAAATAAAGTAAAATTACACTGAAGTGCCCTGACCCCTTTCTTCCCCTGCTCAGTTGAAAGCTATTTCCAACCCATGTGTTCTTTCTCTACTGCAAACCTTCAGTGTAGGCAGAGTAGCTGAAAAGTATAAAAAGTTGCATTTAAAATGAGTTTATTCATTTGTTTGATGAACAGTCCCACATTATCTCCCCTCCATCAAGAAAAATAAGTATTAACCACTTTTTAAATACAATATAAAATAATGTGTCATAGGCCAACAACTTTATCCCAAAAGGTGCAAAATTTAATGAGTTATGACAACTAAATACAAGAAAAGGGAGGAAAAAATCATGTAATTTTTAATTATGCTGATCCAATTGCTCTTTCCCTTTTAAGGTTTAGCTGTTTTTTCTGAATTAGTCTTTTGAATTAAGTTTCCATAATATGTGGCAGATTGAGAAAAACAGTCCTCAGAAAATTTCTGCCCTGGATGACAGATGAACTAGATAATGGAGTATAATCTCTTCCATTTTCATGATTTTGACACATTTTCACTTCTGTGTGTATGTTTAAATCAAGGAATCAAAAATAAGTTTGAATACAGAATATAAATCCCAGACAAAATTACAGCTTTCATTGCAGTGTTGGGTTAAATGTAAACAGCAGGAATGTTACAGATATCTTCTAATTAAATGCATAAATCAGAGGAATGTCTTGAATATTTACAGCAACTGCACCAAGAAGTGAGAATGAGGAAGAGATGTACTTTGTCAGCTGATGGCTGCGTCCGCTGCATTCCCATACAGAGTTTAATTTTGTCACAACCTTTGTACAAGTTGCAAAGCTTCTCTCCAGTTGATTTACAGGCTGTTTGTTCCTGCCGAGGATGATTAGAGATGAAATGGCTTTTTCCTGGCCAAGCAGGGGTTTTCTCTTATCTGTCATCATCACTGCTGAGGTCTCTGGTGTTAGGAGGGCAGCTGGTCTAGACCACCCTGCCTTTTTTGTAGCTGTAGATGTTCTGAAGTATCAGATGATAATATTGAATCTGTCCACATGGATTTAGGCTGGGTTTATGATAAGATTTAATTCTAAACCCACAATCTGTTGAGCTCACAAAAGCTCAAGGCTGATTTTTCTTGACTGGGTCCTCATGTTGACTCTTGTGCCTTAACAGACTGTACTGTGCTCCCTTCTACCCAGGTTTTCTCCTTGCCCTATAAGCTGGAAAACCCCTCTTAGACCATTGAGTCCAACCATTCCCCAGCACTGCCGAGGCATCACTGACCCTGTCCCCCACAAATGCCACATCCACACAGCTTTTAAACTCCTCCAGGGATGGGGCAGCCACAGCTGCTCTGGGCAACCTGTGCCAGGGCCTCACCACCCTCACAACCAAAAATTTCTTCCTAATATGCCATCTAACCCTGCCCTCTGCCAGTTGAAAGCCATTGCTCTGATGTTTAAACTGTGGGGACAGCAACCAACCTGTGGGTTATGAGCTGGGGTTTGAGGACAGGCGTGTAGCAGTGGGATGAGAATTTCCCATCTTGATGATTCTGCAGCAGCAGCATCCAAAGCTCCACAAGGAAGATTTCCCTTCCTTCACTGCAGCATGTGAGCTATCAAAAACCACAGCAAAGATTGTTTTTATAGATGGGAAACCAGAGGCTGGATAGTTCTGGGTAGGGAAGATAGGGAAGGTCTCTCAAGTCTACAGGAGACTGGCAGCTCCAAAACATAGAAGGAAATTTTATATTTGTGGAGTAGAGCGGGAGGAGAGCACAGACCTTCAGCTTACATGTTGTCCTTAGTGTAAGACACATGAGATCCAAGTGGTGCCTGTAGTTCTGAGCACAGTCAGGCAGCAAAACTTTATTTGAATTCCTGGTGCTTATCTGCCTCACCAGGACTTGCCAAGCTCCATCCTCCTGAGCTAAGACCAGCAAAGGTTGATTGCTGTCTCCAGGGTAAAAAAACCTGGCCTGAATGCACAGGGAAGAAGGGGCAGATAGGTTCAATAACAAAGGAGCATAATAGCATTTATGAAAGAATTCCCCAGCCTGAGGTGGGGAGTTCTGTAGAAATGTTTGATTCATGTCCTGAAGACAGTCTTTACCAGAATAAGTCTAAATACAAGTGAAGTGTCAGTGAAGGCAAACAAATATGGAAATGCTGTGTCTAAAGCACAGTGAAACAGAAAACACAAGTAATTTTCATTCATGATTGAAACAGCAACTCACTTGGGCCCTTTTTTCAGATTTTGGGTGATTGTTTGGATTAGGGAAAAAATGCAGTTTTACAATAGGAGAGTGCTACTTTAGATCTCTTTTGCAGTCAGCTCCTGTACTCACACAGTCAAAGAGATTGCCCAGTTGGCCAGGTTCAAAATTTGTAAAGAGGTCTTAACACCTTGAAGGAATCCTTGTCCTGCTCATACTTAGCCTTTCTCCTTTATACACACTGTTTGCCTGTATCATTTATAAAGGCATGTTTTCAATGCCTAATTTGAAATTGCTATCACAATCTTTATTATTATAATGGAAATATAGTATAAAATATAGTATAAAATATAGCATAGAATGAGCAACCTAAAAATCCATTTCAGAAAAGGCATCCTGGTTGTTTGTTGAGGTCAGATTAACACAACTCCCCTGATTTTGGTTTGTCTTCACAGGACTCTTGGCATTAGAGCATTTTTTTTTTATAAAGCTGTGAAGTCCACATTCACAAAATTACTGTGCAAACATACAAATTTGGCACCAGCTCCTTGGCTGGCAGTTCTGGCAGAGATAAGGCTGCAGTCTGGCACTGTGTGCTGTGGCTGGAAAGGTTTTGCTGTCACTTGACATTTCACTCCTCAAGACAAATAAATGGGATTTCCTGCATGCAGCGGGGCAGCACTGCTCATCTCGCAGCCCAGGCTGTCTTTTTGCAGAGGCTTGAAATACTTAAGAAGGGAGTATATCCACTGGGGTGTACATTTTCCAGTTTGGGGAGATTAGGGAGCCAAAGGTCTGCCGGCTCAATAAGGGTGTTAGTCAGCACGTCCTGAGCTTCAGGCAGATAAGGGTCCACTTCCTAGGCTGCCCTGATCTGAGAGTTAACAGTTGGTGACAGTGAGTCTGTCTCTGTTCTTAAGTCATTGTTATAATTTTTTGTAATATTTACAGGCCTGGCTCTCTCAGATTAAAAAGTACAAAATCAAAAGGAGGTCTTCCTCCGTGGGCGCTGGGGGTGGGGGAGGATGTTTGGGCTTGGCATGTGGCCCCACCGCCGCGCTGGGTGGGAGAGACCGGAGCAGGATGTCGGCGTGGGCCTCAGTTCTGTGGCTGCTGAGAAGGAAAACTCAAACCTTGTCTAACGACCTTCCAGGAGCCCTCCACACCACGAAACATGCTGTAAATGTCAGCCCCCAGGACGCAAATGAAAGGTGTTTAGCTCATCTGGGAGAATGGACCTTGTTTCTCTGGTTGATGCACGAAGCCAAGGTCTAGGCAGTGCATCAACCCTTGTACAGTGATAACGGAGAGGAGCGTGGTCCCAGTTGTCTGAAGGAATGTTCTTTTTGGCTTGGCGGGATGTTTTGGAGGCAGTGTTGAACCAATATGTAGTGAAAGCATGTCTGGGACCTCATCACTGGAAAAGTATGCAAACTGAATCACTGTGCTCTTCTCCTGCCACCTTTTGTGTTGGGGGAATATGTGCTACACAAATAAATGAGAAAACAAAACTGTGACATGGTAGTAACTCTAGATTTGGGGTGAAAGAAACAGGCAAATGAAAGCAGCACTTTGACCTCTCAATCCTTTGTGGTTCTGGTGGATTATCCAAGATTGTATTAGAGGAGGAAAAGGTCATATAATAGTTGCAAGAGGAAAAATCCTAAAACTGTGAAATTAGTGGGGCTTATTATTGTGCTTCAGTCCCTTCCCAACTCAGATGCTGAAGAGCTGAGAGGTGAGTGCTGGAAATTCCATAGATGGGTCACATTCTCCATCAGCAAGCACCATGTGGGTCTGAGTCAGATGATAAAATCTCCAGCTCCTTCTCTGGGTGGAAGAATAATCTAAACCTGGGCATGACAGTCCTACGGGAAAAAAAAAAAAAATAAAGGAATGTGAAAAGGGTAATATTTATATATTACTGGTTACTGGGTCAGGATATGTACATTGTCCATAGAGGGTTCCCAAGGTGCATCCCTCTGGCATCAAGGCAAAGTGCCAGAGTGACCTTACCAAAACGTGAAAGTGTGGGTCATGTCCTTAAAGTCCAGTAGTTTTCCTTCACTATCACATGTATATCCAACACCTTCTGCTCACTTTATGTTGCTGATTTTGCACAAAAGCTGGATCTCTGGTGGGAGTCAAAGTTGGACAGCAGGGAGAGGTTTATCTGGGGTTTGTTTCAGGACGGTGGGATGGTGCCGTAGCCTAGGTGGGGCAGCCATCCGTGATGTTATCTGGAGCACAAAGCATTTCCATGATAAACAACATTCCTTGTATTTTGGACTAGTCTGCTATCAAAGTCAAAACAACTGCTCTGGCTTAAACAGTAGCACTCACTGCTTGAAATGTAAAATATGTAATTGGCTGTAAGATTTGTCTAGAGCAAATTCTCCATGTCTTTTAATATATAGCTACACATATTAGTATACATTCATTATCTGCAGGGTTCTTTTCTGCAAAGCTTCCATTGTTCATGCACTTCATAGGCCCATTTAAACCCTTTCCAGTGAGTTTTTCCTTATTGGTAGAAGTTTAATAAATTATATCAGTTAGACTAAACGTATGTAAACATATGTCTTGCTTTTCAGAAAATAATTAGCAGATGGTTGTCTCTAACATGAGAAGTGGAATATTGTTGGGCATTTATAGTATTGGCTTCGTGTTTAAAAAAGGCTGACAAATATAGATCTGAAGATAGATCCGAATATAGAGCTGTCATTTTTATCCAGAAATTGAAGCAGACTTTGTGCAGATACACAACTTAATTCTTCTCTACTGCCTTCACTTACAATATCTTCAAGAGCAGACTTTGCTTTCCCAACCCTGCTTCACCATCCTTTGAGTTCTTCCACATTGTTGCAAATAATCAAATTGCCTGGGAAGAATTATTTTGGTGTTTGGCAAGTCCTGAACCATAAAACATGGTTGTTTATTTATTTGTTTTAAATAAGGGTTTCCCACTAACCAGGTGATATTGGTGCTCTGAGAACACCACGAGCTTTTTTCTGGAGGCAGCAAGCATCTCAGGATCTCACAGATCATAGAATCACAAAATCATTTGGGCTGGAAAAGTCCTCTAAGACCATCAAGTCCAACTATTCTCCCAGCACTGCCAAAGCTACCACTGATCCATGTCCCCAAGAATCATATCCACACAGCTTTTAAATCCCTCCAGGGATTGTTATCTGCTCCAGATCTGGTTGACTGCAGAACTGATCTTCCCCTGCCTTCTCTTACTTCCTAGATTTTATAAATACCTTTTCTGTCTTCTGCAGGGTGATCCAAACAGTGCGTGTGCATGTATGGACTTAGGACAACTTGAGCTTTTGCCCGATTTGAGACCTTCAAGGAGTTGTTCCTCATGAGATGTTCCCAACTCATTTATTGCTGCCAATTTCTTAAACTTTACCTTTTGCGCACTTGAAAAGTGGCAGAATTCATAGAAACACTGAATGTTTTCAACTGGAAGAAACCTTAAAGCTCAGCTTGTTCAAACCACCTGCCATGGGCAGGGACACCTTCCAGGTTGTTCCAATCTCACTCGTAAAATTCTGGAAAGAAAAAAATACAGCCTTGAATCAGCTTTGTTTGGCAAGTGAGTGGTATTTTGGGGTTTAGAAGGTCTACTAAGATGTGGGGTTTCATTCTGAGATTTTGGAAATTTGTGTATTTCTAAACCCTTCTTTGAGGGCACTGCTAAAGCATTATGGTCTTAACTGTGAGCTGAGGCATCTAAAATCTATTCTAATGTTGTAACCTTTTCTTAGTAGGTCTATAAGTCTTCTATATAAAGATGTCAGTGAATGAGTGATTTAAACGCGCTTCAGTTTTAACAAAAATGTTTGCTGAAAACCTACTGTTTTTCATGGTTGTGTAAAGCCTTGCACATTTATCTAGAGACGAATGGCTTGCAAGCTGAAGCACAGGAAGCCAGGGCTTAAACTTATTTGCATCTTCCTTATCAGTGGTAAAAATAGGGACTGCTCTTATGAAATGTGCATTTTCTGCAAATCTCGTGGTAGGAAAGGCTTATATGTCCGCTTCATATCCATAAAAGTTTTGTTTGTTGATAGACTCATCCCCATATGTGCTTTGATGCCCTTTAATGCCACTGAGAAATGGGTTCAGGGATTATTTGGTTTTTCAAATTTTAATTCCCTAAATTCAAAAGCACACAAAGGATTTTACTTATTTATCTGAGTGATTGGTGTATGTACATAACAAGTGCTTGAGCGAGGTCAGGACTAGAACTGTTTCTGTCAGCTGGGTCAGTAGCTTTGTTCATTTCATGTGTTTAACCCTCTTCTTGATAAGGTTTTTTTTCAATGTGAAAAACATCCTTTGTTTGAATTGTTGTCATTTTGAGGTTGTTCATATTTTGCTCAGACCAATGTTCTTTCTTCTAAAAGGCCACTGTATTGTAGAGTTATATTTTCTGAGAATTACTGTTCTTTCAGGTTAAGCCCTGAAGTGAATGAAAGTTCTGTTTTTTGTTGATGGTACCTCATTTACACATCCTGCCTTCATACTCATGCTTCAAGTGTAATTACATACATCAGTCACTTTCTTTTCTTTTTATTTGGTAAGGCCAACATGTATTGTATTTTTCTGCAGTGTTGCAAATGTCCTCATAGTGTTCCTGTTGTTTTCTGTTTTCATGGTCTGACAATAAGTCTGGCTCCTAGTTTTTTTTGAGCAGTCCTCTTGGAAATGTTCTGGAAAGACCTGTGTCCATCTAGACAACATGGCATTGAGAACAATCCTAACAGGGAAAGCAAATTCTAATTAGAGCTGTGAATCCTTGGACTGTGACTATAAACGTATAATGCATAAAATGTATGTAGAGATTAATGATACTTAACAGTGTGTGATACACAGGTTTGGTTCAGTCATTCATCTTGGTTATCTTTCTCTCATTCCAAAATTTATCCAGGAAGACACAGAATCTCTGAAGCTGAGCAGGGATATCCCTTTTTCCCAAACTAAGAGATTGAGGGATTTTCACAGAATCCTAGACTAGATTGGGTTGGAAGGAAGCTTAAAGCTCATTGCATTTCAATCCCTGCCATGGGCAGGGACACCTTCCACTGTCCCAGGTCACTCCAAAACCTATCCAGTCTGGCCTGGGACACTCCCAGGGATCCAGGGGCAGCCACAGCTGCTCTGGGCACCCTGTGCCAGGGCCTGCCCACCCTCCCAGCCAGCAATTCCTAATTCCCAATCTCCCATCTGTGCCTGCCCTCTGGCAGTGGGAGCCATTCCCTGTGTGCTGTCCCTGCCTGCCTTGTCCCCAGTCCCTGTGCAGCTCTCCTGGAGCCCCTTGAGGCCCTGGCAGGGGCTCTGAGCTCTCCCTGGAGCTTCTCTTGTGCAGGGGAACAGCCCCAGCTCTGCCAGCCTGTCTTTATAGCTGCTGACCAGTGGTCCAGTTTATTTTCTTGTGCTTTCTAGAAGTAGCCCAGAGTTTCTGGGTGTTTCTGGTGTGGAACCCAGCAGATCCTGAAATGGGTACCTGACCTTGTCCTAAGCTCAGATATATACATTCATATATTGCTTTTGGAATCCATGCAGATAACAGCCTGGTATGAAGACAAAAATGGCACAATCTGGGGTATTGACATTTATCAGCAATACTCCTTTCCTGGAAGGAAAAGAAACAAGTGTATGTATGTTTGTATCTCTGAATTTCTAGGACTAAAGCTCTGATTATTTGCCATTCTATTCCAGACAGAAAAGCAGCCTTCTTATGGTACCCTTGCAAAGCTTTGTGCCCTGGCAGGTTTGCCACAAATATTTAACTCGTTAAATCGTTGTGTTTTCACCAATAATTATCTAGGCAGGACTGTTTGATTGATTTTTCCCAAAATGACCTGACTTCTCAGTACTCTATGAAAAAATGGGTAATTGCTGAACTCTGACCAGAGGCACGTCTGCTCCTCTGGCAGTAGTTCACATTTGACACTGAAAATTCACTGCTGAGCATTTGTTTTCCTGCAGCTGTAGTTGTACAAACCTTTACTCAAAGAGATCTGAAAACAAAAATCACATATGAATGAAACTTGCTGAAACAGTTCTCTCTGTAGATTAATTCCCCTACCCTCCTGGACCTGGAAGATTGTGACCCATTAGAATGTGGGTTACTTGTATTATGGAATTTTGCTCCCTGGGAACAATGTTGTTGTCTACTACAGTTTGTGTAGTTCTGTAAACTTTCATAATTCTATTATAATAAATAATACTGCATTTAATATGTATTTATTAAATAATATGTAATATACTTATTATATTTAGCTTGTGCACAGATGGTTTTGAACTTCTTATTACCCTGAGTTTGCTATTTCTTTTTCCACCTCTCTGCCATGCTCTGAGCCCCCGTTTTCTTTACCGCCTTTCTGTTTGCACCTATTCCTTAGGCAGATCTCTGAACAAGATGTGTGGCTCACACTTAGTCTAGCACATTTCCTGTTTGCTTCCTTCATCTCCCCACCATCATCCTCTGTGCTGTGAACCCTAGGAGGAGAAAAAGATGGTATCAGGCAGGTGTGGTGTAGCCCATAGAGGTACTGCACCAGAGCCACACACTTTCTGTCTGAAGTCAAAGAGAAGCACCACAGACAACAAACAGAACCTGAGCAAGATTAAACAGTCTTAACACCCCACAAGAACTAAATAATTGCAAAAATTCAATCTGTCAGTATCTTGGAGCAAGCACTGAGACATTTTCTTCCACAAATTGTAGTCTGCTAAAGAACTCAAGTCCTTCTATTTATATAAAACCCAAATATATCAATGTTTCCATATATACCTATGTATCCATACCATTTACAAAGTGCCAGGCATGCTTGTTGAGTTGTTTTCAAGATCCTTAGCCATTAATTTGACTTAGATTGGTATTTTGGGGACCAGAGTTCCAAGTGGCGTTGAGGACTTTGAGCAGTCAAATACAGGTGTCATTCCTCTGCCCAAAATTCTCCCATATTGGTATGTTTGGTGCAAGGCAGGTTTTAGGGGCAATCCTTGCTGGGGTAAATATTCACTATAGACCCGATAATAGAGGCTTGGTACAGTGCTGAACCTGAGCCCTCTTTTTTTCCCCTGCCATTTGATGTATTTTGCTAATGAGGTCCAATCCTACAGATGCTCTACAGGCAATACTGCTATATTTAGCAGAAACTATATGAAACACGTAATTTGCCATCAAGTCATTAGGTTACCAAACAGGATTCATGGTAAGCCTTTCAAACACAGAGAAATCCCATTTTCAGAAAGACTTTGAAGCTTTGGATTGATGTAAAGTTCACATGAATTTGACTCTCAAATGTGTTCAGACTCCTTTGAAAACAGCACTTCTCTGCTCAAAGAGTCACCTGCTTTTGAAAACACTGACTCGTGCTTGATTGCTGTTTCAGAAACCAGAGTTTCCAACCAGAACTCGAGGAAAAGAGGGTTCTCCAGTTTTTTAATTTCTCCAGCTCTTTAATTTCTTTATTTTCCACAGTGACTGCCCCGTATCTTTGATGAATGCTGCTTTTCATCCAGCAGAACATCTAGATCAGGGAAGAAGCAAAGACATTGCTCTTAAAGCAGCTCCATCTGCCCTTGCCTGCGTTATCTGAGTGGAGATCTTCACTGACATAATACTGTAGCCTGAGAGCAGCTCTGAGGGTTCATTTGGAGGGAAGGGGATGTTTTATTTAATGTATGGCTCAAGCCTTATAGCTCAGATGCCACTGAGCTGCCTGGAGCAGGGCCAGGTGCACTGGCCGTGATGTTCCCTTCCTCAGCGTTAACTGAAAAAAAACCAAACCAAACCAAACAAACAAACAAACAAACAAAAAAAAAAAAAAAAAAAAAAACCAACGAAACTCCCCAATGTTGTTGAACCTCTGTGGTGGGTGAGTTACAGCACTTCAGTTCTGTGTCTGTTCATAGGACTTCCCGTGGTTTTTCATCTAATCATGTGATTGACAATGCAGACAGTCTGCAAAGTTCTCGGTCTGTCTCGTTTGTACCCTCATCCCAACCACAAAATCTGACTTCTGCTTTGTCTGGCAGAAGAAAACAAGATAGGGTGATGTGGTGGGGTGATTCACCGGAGCTGATAAGTGATGTCTGTATTTAAACTGTGCCGTTCAAACCGTAATGTTATGTCTGTCTCTCGCGTTTTCAAGGACTTTCTCAGGCTGGTTTATTTGAAAATATCTGGGGCTGTTGGTCCCTGTATGGGGTAGAAAGAAACGCAAATAATAGCTCCAATGGACCTGTTTATGTCAAGGCAAGGAGTTCAGTAATTTAAATAGTGAACTTTGTTGTATATTGGATCAAAACAGGGTTTGGACTGGGAGAGACCTTGAAGCTCATCTCATTCCATGCCCTGCCATGGGCAGGGACAACTTCCATCATCCCAGGTTGCTCCAAGCCCCATCCAGCCTGGCCTTGGACACTGCCAGGGATCCAGGGGCAGCCACAGCTGCTCTGGGCACCCTGTGCCAGGGCCTGCCCACCCTCCCAGCCAGCAATTCCTAATTCCCAATATCCCATCTGTCCCTTCCCTGTGTGCTGTCCCTGCCTGCCTTGTCCCCAGTCCCTGTGCAGCTCTCCTGGAGCCCCTTGAGGCCCTGGCAGGGGCTCTGAGCTCTCCCTGGAGCTTCTCTTGTGCAGGGGAACAGCCCCAGCTCTGCCAGGCTGGCTCCAGAGCAGAGGGGCTCCACCCTTCCACACCATCCATCCAAATAAACAGGGCAGTGAAGGAAAAAAGGGATGAAATTCCAAGGCTTTTCCTCTATCAATAAGATTGCCATTTAAGATGCCTTAGCACAGTCTCTCTTTTTAAGTGGTGCTAAAAATCTGGTTCATTGGAGTGTCACCAGCTAGGGTTCCAGTGTTTTTCCAGAAGTAAGTTGGACACAACAGCAGCAAGGCAGAAGAAAATAGATTTGTGCACTGCAGGTTTGACATGCCACTTTGGCAATTTTGTTAACCATTATAAAGTCCACACCAGTGCTGGCTGGGTTATTTCTGGGGGTGCCCTGAGACCCATGTGGCCTGGTTGCTTTACAGTGTCAACTCCTGTGTGTCTGCAGCTCTTGATCTCTCCCTTGAAGCAGGACATACAGGAGACAAATCACACAAATATGAATTCAGACATTCCTCGGACTGTCACCTGAAAATCTTGAAAAGCTTTTTGAAAATCTTAAAGCTTTTTCACATTGATCAAGCTTTTTACCTGGTGTTTAAATCCTGCTATTACAAATAGTTTAAAAGTCATTCTCATAACGAAGAAACTTTTGATGATTTTGTTTGTTAACAAATTCTGTTTTCAGTGAACACCCTGTTAGTTGAAACAGTGTGCATAGTTTTTTATCTCAGCAGTGGATGGCTGCCATGGTTAATCTTGCAAGTTACATCATAGAATCATTGAGGTTGGAAAAGCCCTCTAAGATCATCGAGTTCAAACATTAACTCAGCAGGACTGTGCTCACTACTAAACCATATTCCCAAGTGCTGCATCCACACCCCAAAGATACTGGTGCAGTTCTCTCCATGAGAAATCCTCTAGGATTTCTCATTTTAAATTAATAAGAAAACATGGCCAGCACACAGCTGTGGGTCATTGCAGTCATCTAAAGAATGTGGGTTTAAATTGCTGGCCTGGAGTTCTAAACATGGAGTTTTCATGTCTCATCAGCAATGCATTGAGCTGTCCTGAGCCTGCCTTCAGGTGGACCATCAAAAATCCATCGCTCCTAATGTTATCTACATTCTTTTTATACAGACTCAATCAAAACTGTGTATATGTAGTGGCAGTGTGTATTACTGCTCTCCTTAAAAATCTCATTCTCCTTGTCTGCATTTCCAAGACACCCCCCCAGGCTGTTCAAAGGATATGTTGAGTGTCAGAGAGTCCAGGCTGACTGCAGTGAGTTACAGCCTTTAATCTGAAATTGATTATTAAATTGCTATGGTACGATTGCAATAAATGGCATCATTGATCAGCCTGAAGAGAGGCTGAATAATAAAATCAATGCATGACTTATTGCCTGAAAATATGAATGCTACCTGAGCCATTTTATGCTGCCCTTCTAGCTGAGAGATAATGGGATAGCAAGACCTAATCATCTCAGATGCAGCTGTTGGAATTTCTGATGTAATTTTGCCTATTGTTCTAAGGCTGATGATGGTTTTTAAGCTGCCCAAGAGCCCAAGAACAGTCCCAGGCTACTGCCAAGAATGTTTGCAAAGCCAGTAGCTGCATCTGTGACCTGAAGGTGAAAAAGCAAATAGTGTTTAATTCAATTCAAATTAAAATCTTTAATCACTTTCCCCTCCTTCCCTCCCAGAGGGCTACCATGGGCTGCATCCCTGTTGTGAAGCATGCCACTCCTGGGGTGAAGAGTGGCAGCTGTGTAAGACTCCTCTGGCTGGAAGTGTTGCCATGGTGTAATCGTGAGGTCGAACCATTCATTCTGCTGATGCAGTGCTGAACAGAACATGCTCCTGTCTACACTGACCACAAGCCAGGAAGTTTTGGAAGGAAGTGGGGAAGATTACACTGAGGATAAACAGAGTAGAATGTCAGGGCTTTTCAAAAAAATAAATACTAATGAAAATATACATGAG
Organism: Lonchura striata; assembly: GCF_050655825.1. Classification (NCBI taxonomy): domain Eukaryota; kingdom Metazoa; phylum Chordata; class Aves; order Passeriformes; family Estrildidae; genus Lonchura; species Lonchura striata. Next base: position 85,843,236 of record NC_140740.1, on the reverse strand, counting down.
GGCTCAGTTAGGGGGGTAGCAGAGGGGGAAGACAGGGTCAACTTGAGAACTTGGAGCTGAGTTGGGAAGGGATAGAGAATGTTAATGAAAAGGGGGATCTCACAAGGCCAGTGAGAAAAGAAAGGTTGGGCGAGTACAAAAGAGAAAAGTATGCTAAAGAGAGAAGATAAGGATGCAATGGAAGGGAGTTGGTATGGCAGGAGGCTGGGAGATCTGAAGTGAGAGGTGGGGGTGAGTATGCCTGTAAGAGTGAAAAAGCCAAAGTGATGCAGAAGATTAAACAGGCTGGTGAAAACAGACTTGGAGAAGAGAGGTTGCAGAGAGGTGCTAGAAGGTGGTTTAGATGCACAGGACAGCTGTGGGAGAGTTCTCTACCACAAACTGCGTGTCTGACACAGGAAATTAAACTTGCTGATGTACCTTTGAGATTCTGGGCTTTGAACTCAACAGGGGTTAGATGCAGAAGAGCCTTTAACAACCTTAACTTTTAGCTGCCTCAGTTCCTTGAACAGAGATAGTGCAGAATCCTTTAGGTTGGAAAAGGCCTCCAAGATCTTGGAATCCAGCTGTCCTCCCAGCACTGCCAAGGCCACCACTAACCTATGTCCCCAGGTGCCACATCCACATGTTTTCTACAACTTTTCTACAAGTGTGCATGTTTTCTGACTCCAAGAGTATAAATAACATGGGAGCATAGAAATTAAATACCTAACCCTGAAAACCAAGTGTCCAAGAAATGCCCCCTCAAAGGAGACTGATCCAGCCAGAATTCTTGTACCCTTAAGGAAACAGGACACTGAGCTCAAGAAATAGGATAGGGAATCCCTTCATTATTAATGGGCAAAGAGGCTCCTTAGCCATTGCTGTGCTTGTTCTGATCATGTCACACAGTGGAGTTTATTCTTAGTCTTAGCCACAGCCTTATAAATAATAAAATGGGTCATGTTTTATCTTACCCCAGTGATCATTGTAATGCGGCTTTTGCCTGAGACTCTGCCAAGCTCAGACACAGGCAACATTTAGAAGTGGATAAAGTGAGGAGCACAATACAAAAGTAGACTCAGCTCTTTCCAAAATATGCACTTAACAACAGTGAACCTGGTGGGTTTGCAGTGTGCACTGCTTTGGGAGGGAAAAAATGAGAAAAATGGGAACTTGAGGTTGCAGCATGTCTGTCTCTTCTCTCTGGTGACTGGGGACAGCACCCAGGGAAGGGCTGGAGCTGTGCCAGGGAGCTTTGGGTGGGATATCAGGAAAAGGCTCTTCCCCAGAGGGTGCTGGCACTGCTCAGGCTCCCCAGGGAATGGGCACTGCCAGAGTTCCAGGAGCCTTTGGACAGCGCTGCCAGGGATGCACAGGGTGGGATTGTTGGGATGTCTGTGCAGGGCCAGGGAATGAGCACTGCCAGAGCTCCAGGAGCCTTTGGACAGTGCTGCCAGGGATGCACAGAGTGGGATTGTTGGGATGTCTGTGCAGGGCCATGGAATGAGCACTGCCAGAGCTCCAGGAGCCTTTGGACAGCGCTGCCAGGGATGCACAGAGTGGGATTGTTGGGGGGTCTGTGCAGGGCAGGAGCTGGACTGGGTGATCCTTTGGGGTCCCTTCCAACTTGGGTTATTCTGTGATCTTATGAGACCATAAACTGTGTTTACGCTTTCAGCCTTTTCAGAGGATTCTCCTGCTAAGGAGCCAAGTACAATTAATCACAAAATTTTTTTTAAGGGAAAATGCAATAAAGACTTTTGTACATGCACAAGCAAGAAGGCTTTTGAAGGGCTGCTAAAAATGAATTTTCCTTAAGACCTCTGTGCTTTGTAAAGGATTCACGTGTTCAGTCTGTTAACAGGCAGATGGATTGTGACCAACAGTAAAAGGCTCGATTACAATATGCTAATGTAGCATTTGATTCAAAGAAGAAATTACAAATGATCTCTTTATCCTATAAATATTTTCCTTGGGTTCTAATGGTTTAGTTCTTTCCATTATTTTTTACATCAAACCTCTTTCTTCAGTGTTTATGTGGGCCGTGTGTTTGTAAGCAGACATGCAAACCTTCCCTCACTGAACTCTGGCTTCTTGTTGCAGAAGTTCCCCGAGCTGAAGTTTAAGTACGTGGAGGAGGAGCAGCCTGAGGAGTTCTTCATCCCCTACGTGTGGTCCCTGGTGTACAACTCTGCTGTGGCCCTGTACTGGAACCCCCGTGACATCCAGCTCTTCACCATGGACTCGGGCTGAGGGATACCCCGGCCAGGCCAGCCCTGCTCCATCCTACAGGAATTGAACCTCTGCTCCCCTTCCAACCTGACCCCCTCCAACTGCCCCCTCCGACCCCAGAGCCAGTGTCCAGCCCAGCCTCATGCTGGGACAGACTGGTGTGGGGCACTGATGGCTTGTAGGCAACCTTGTGTTTATAGTCCGTAACCTAGAGCTTGTCTGATGAAAATGAGGCCTTACACATGGGGTATGATGTTACTACCAACCACAACCTGATCGTCCTTTTAACGTAACAGGCTAAATGAGATTGCAGGCTTTGACTTGGAAGCAGTGTTTGTACTTTTGGCTCTTCCGAGCAGGCAGCTTCCTTGGGTCAAGCTTTTTATGGTCTCTTGGATGCTGCCGTGGGGTGGTCGTTACCTAATCCTTGTTTCCACTCACAGCCCTTCGTTTCTGTGGCACTGTCAAGGCTGCAGCCCTTAAATTGCTGTCTATGCTGTCATCCCAGGGAACTAAGCAAACAGCATCCTAATCAGGTTAGCTCCCAGGCAGATTCAAAACACTTGATTTAGATGTTTGTGGGAGGATTTTCAATAGCAAGTCTTTCGTTGTTGTTGTTGTTTGACTGACAAATACTCTCCAGAGGGCAAGAAACACCTGCTTTTGGAGTCAAGTCCCTTACAGACTTGTTTTTCTGTGCTCCTGTGCAAAATTGTTCCTGGAAATTGAACGTGTAAGGAAAGAGGTGAAAAAATAGCCCAAAGAAAATAATTGCAAGATTGTAAAATAGACCAGTGTCCTGTAAATCTGTGCGTAATGGTGACAGTGTGTTTTGGGGATCCTTGACAAAACTCTGTGTTGAAAACCTCCTCTTGGCTTTTAAAGTTTTATGGCAGAAGTATAAATTTATCTGAATGTAGAATAATACTCTCTTTTTTGGTTGTTTTCAAGTGCCCTTTCCTGATATACCTGTTTCAGCAGTAGGAAAAGCAAAAGAAGTGGTGTGATTTTGAAAGAAATCTCATTTTTCAAAGTGGGGATCATATTTTGGGGATGCCTGTTGCACACATGTGCACCCACTCTCCTCGTCCCACGTGCTGCTGTGTGGGGGACTGTCAGCAGTGCATTGCATGCCAAAACTTCAATTTCAGTGAATTAGTTCTTGAAGATGCGTGGCAACCCTCTGTATTCACTGCCTGCTCCAGCATGTTCTGTTTGTTGACCTGAGGAATTGGGTGCGTTTGCTTTCAGAAAGTCCTTTGAATGGCTTTAAATAGAATTTCTTGCACCGTTTCATCCCTCTGAAGGATGTGCTAAGATTGTACTTCCCTTTTATCTGCTTATTTAGAGACAGAAGTCCATTTGAGTCCTACACAAATGGAAATGCTGGCTTATTAAAAAAGAAAAAAAGGCTTTCCAAATTTATTTAAATATAGCTGCAAAGGGATATATAGAGCCCATGAGCATTTAGAACTTTGAAATGGCAGAAGCTTTTGAGACAAGACGATGGTAAGACTGGAGATGCAGTGTTTTCTTAGGCAAATAGGAGAAATTAATGAACCATGACTGAGCTGCACATAAGTTGATCTGTATTTTGGATTTATTCTGTTTTGTTTTGGTCTTTAAGCAAACGTCAAAAGGGGATAACTATTCTTGGTTACTGTAGTGATTTGTAATTTTGTCTTTATTAAAAGACTAAGAGTGTTTGTGAGTCAACAGGGCTGCCCAGATTTGGAAAGGTCAGTCTGAAGATGCACTTTTAAACCGTGGATCCTAAAGCTGCTGGGCTGGCTCAGTGTTCATCTGTTTCAAACACTCCAGGGTGAGCAGAACCAGAGAGGCCCTGCCAGGGCAGACACTGCTCAGCCAGGTGTCAGGCTGCAGAAAACCTGATGTGTCTGTGAAAGGGCTTCTACAAGAGAGGAGTGCATAAAGCAGCAGTCTGATAGAATAGGTCTGACAGCTGTGGAACCAACATCGGTGTCGCACAGAAAATTCTCTCTTGCTGTCTTCCTGTGTGGTGACCCTAAGGTGCAGAGGGTTTGTTCTGATGGCGTAATTTCCCTGTGTGTTCCATGAAACACCCTGCTCCTGGGTCCCAGCTGGTTTGGAACAGCTGGAGTTACCATCTGAAGCCAAAACAGCAGAGCCAGACCAAGATTTAGGCAGAAAACCATGCTGGCCCCGTTGGCTCTCCCAAGAGCTGGAGCGTGACGTGGGCCTGGCAGTGTCCTGACATCTGCAGTCTGGTAGAGTCACAAATACTTCGTTTTTTTTCCTTCACCTTAGGGATCCTTTTCATTATTTTGTGTGAAAGATTTATTATGCATAATTACAAAAATAAAAAATATTAAAGCGTAAATACATGGTGGTGTGTTTTATGTCACGGGTATTGGCGTGGTCATCAGGCCCAACCTGATGGAGGTTTTATAATGTCCTCCATGATGCACAGCCAAGAAGAATGTAATTTTATTTGTTGTATAAAGTAAATCAGTGTTCAAGTGAGTGTCTGGTAAAAGAAGGAACATGTCATGCTGCAGTGTCATGTGGAATGTCACCTCTGGCCAGCTCAGCTTTAATGGTCAGTGGCCATGGCCAGGAGGGGCACTGGGAACACACAGTCATGGGGGAAGCAAGGGAGGGACAGGGTTGTCCACACAAGACCAGACCTGATGTGTTGCTGCACCCTCAGATTCCCTTTCCTGTCCATTTCAGTTAATGGTGTCTCTGGTTTTGGGGTGTGGGGTGGGTGTTGCACCAGGACCTTCTCCTGACCACAGTCATATTTGGGGTGCCCTGACTGTGGCCTTCAAGTACCTGCATGTAGGGAGGAGACAGCTGGAGAGGGACTTTGGGAAGGACAGAACAAGGGGAAATGGCTCCCACTGCCAGAGGGCAGGGACAGATGGGAGATTGGGAATTAGGAATTGCTGGCTGGGAGGGTGGGCAGGCCCTGGCACAGGGTGCCCAGAGCAGCTGTGGCTGCTCCTGGATCCCTGGAAGTGTCCCAGGCCAGGCTGGACAGGGTTTGGAGCAGCCTGGGTTAGTGGAAACTCCCTGCCCATGGCAGAGGGTGGAACAAGATGGGTTTTAACCCAAACCATTCTGAGAATATATTACAATATTCTTGCTCTGAGTGCTGATCACTGATGTCACCACCAGCCTGGGCTCCCTGAGCAGCTCTGGAGAAGGAAATCCATCACTTCAGGGCTGGGCAGGAGAAGGCAGGTCTGCTCTCAGGACCATCCCTCCCAGAAGACCAAACAGGCAGGAAACTCAGCTGCTGTGGAAGTTGTTGGTGAAGAGGGAGTTGTGGAGCCTCATGCACGTGTCCCTGGTGAGGCAGAAATCCTCCTCCCTCAGGCAGAGGAGTGAAACTCTGATCTTGCTGTGAAAGTGAGACGGCGGTGGGGGGGGCTGGAAGAGATAAATGCATTGGGCATCATTCACTTTGCCAAAGCAGTCCAAAAACCTGACAGATTTCCTGGCGTTTCTTGACCCTAATAGCCTAAAACCAAAGAGTATTGGCAAGGTACGGGGAGGAAAAAAAACCCAAGCTGTTTTGTACGTGCCACTAGATTGTTGATCTACCAGTTAAACAGGAAAGGAAGAAGCAAACAACTCCCCTCCCTTCTTTGGAAACTAAAGATTTTGTACAACCTTTTCTACTGGTTTTATCATTGCATATGTTGTCTAATTCAGCCAAGTAAAGGTCAAATCACATATTTAGTCAGCCCCAGGCTCTCTTGTAATTGACTGGGCTTGGTCTGCAAAATCTCCACCTTCTGTGCTGGAAGAGCAGGAGTTTTCTAATATATTTCACTTTCTAGAATCACCTGACCACTGAAAATCCTTTCCTATTTCTACCCATTTCCCCTTTGGCCACCGTACCTTAAAATTCATACCATTGGAACTGGCAATACTGAAAAATCCAGCATCCCAGCTGCTGTTGTGCTGGATTGTTAATTTTGGGATTCAAGGGAGTTACTATTACCATATTTATTGTCTGTTATTGCTAGCTAGCAGTGCTTAAGGTAACAGCTGCACATCTGAGAGCAAGACACAGCAGCCTCATCCTGAGCCCTTTGATTCTGCAGGCTCAGCTCTGGACAGGTCCTGGCAGAAGCCGTGGTGGCTGTGAGCTCTGGGCATGGTGCAGGTGTCCCTGGAGACTGACCTGTCCGGGCAGGGTGTCCCGGATGCCACACGGTTGGTTGTGGAGTTAGGCTGGATGGGGCTGGGAATTGTTCTGGGCTTGGGCAGAAGGCTGAGTTTTTAACTCTTAGGAGTTACTCATTGATGGTGCCTTTGCACAGGCGAATCATGACACCCAGATGTGTGTGAAGGGTTCAGCGAAAGGATCACCAGGCTGGGAGTTTCCCTGTTCTTTTCACTTTCAGAGAAGGAGCCTGTTGGCAGGACATCCCCAGGCTGCTGTGACATCACCAGAGGAGTGCTCCAGGCCATCCTCCTGCATGAGACATCAGCACACGTCACCAGCAGTGCTCATTGCCTGATAACAGCTGAAGATAATGGTGTTTCACAGACAGAAGGGCAGCTCTTGCAACCTCCACTGACCCCAGCGGCGGAGTTGAACTTCCTGGTGTGACTTTGGGAGCAGCAACTCATAGGGAGCAGGGCAGGGAGGTGCCGTGGGCAGTGGAGATGGTAATTTAAAGTAATTACAGTGTTTGGGTTAGAAGGGAATTTAAAGATCCCAGGGCTGGAGCCCCTCTGCTCTGGAGCCAGCCTGGCAGAGCTGGGGCTGTTCCCCTGCACAAGAGAAGCTCCAGGGAGAGCTCAGAGCCCCTGCCAGGGCCTCAAGGGGCTCCAGGAGAGCTGCACAGGGACTGGGGACAAGGCAGGCAGGGACAGCACACAGGGAATGGCTCCCACTGCCAGAGGGCAGGCACAGATGGGAGATTGGGAATTAGGAATTGCTGGCTGGGAGGGTGGGCAGGCCCTGGCACAGGGTGCCCAGAGATATTGATGGGGCCATGGAAATGGCTGCAGAGTTGCGTGGGCTTACTCAAAAGCAGCAACCCATGATCTGCATCCCTCCTTTGCAAGCCTCTGACTACAGATTTTGGTATCCCTTCACTGGGAATACCGGGGGTGTCCCTGGAGGAACAGCTCTGTAGAAATGCTTTGCACTTTGAGGGCAGTCAACCCCAAACTGCGAGGTTCCAGCTGAGACTACAGCTCATATTCATTCATTCATACAGCTCAGGTTCATTCAGTGCTGGGTTATCGCTGGTGGGTGCATTTCGGATGTTGGGGCTGTGCTGCCTGCACGTGAATTACCCCCAAGGAGTGTTTGGTGTTGGATGCTCTGCCACCCATGGAGTGTGACAGCACTTACACGTACTCAGATAAATGAAAATGTCACTACTGGTGAATCCCTTCAGATCATGACTCCAAAGCACCGTGGAGCTGCCAAACTGGGACAATTTGAATGAGAGACTTAAAGAGGAGAAATTATTCTTTTTTTTTAATGCTGCTGAAGCGCACGGCATAATCCTTCATCATCACTTTAAAAATTGTCTTAAAATTAATCCAAAATGAATATGTCTTGGCAGACGTGATGAAATGTTCAGCTGTACATAATGTTTTTGCCAGATGTCTTGGCAAACTAAATGGCAGACTTCAGTCTTCTTTGCAGTCACTTTGTGCTGCTGAAAGCCCTGAATGTGGTGGCACCCAGGGACAATTGAGGATCTGGAGAGGAGCAGTGACAAAGTAGGTGACGTCCCGATGATGCTACCCTGGCCCCTCCTCCTATTTATGAAACAACAAAAAAATGCTTTTCAAAGAACAAAACAGCTTATTAAAAACTGGGAACTTAAACTAGGAACAGCTGTCCTTGGCCTGCTGCTTCTATTTTTGTACCTGGAGCTGTTGTCAGGGTCCATCCCCTCTCCCCTGCATCCAGTCTGCAGTGCTCCCCTCCATGAATCCTGCTGGGTGTAGGGCTTGGGGTGCAGGGGACCAGTAGTGCTCTGCCCCACCAGAGCTGTCTATCCCTGTTTATGGACTGTATCAGCTTGAGAATAATGGGAATAAACCACTTGGGCAAAACTGTGTCTGCAGATTCAAAGCCTTTTACAAAACAGGTTCTTGAAGGCCTAAAAATGTGGGGGTTTTCCTAAAACAGCCTTGTGTGTTGTTTCGTTGGTCAGGTTGTTCCTAGAGGGAGGAAAGCCATCCTTCCTTGATGTGGGATATTCAGTGTCCGTTATATTTATTGGGCTGGGCTTCGGAATAAATGTTCTGCTTGGTGCCTTGTGTCCTGTCCATGTCTCTGCATGGTGAGCAGTGGAGCAGAGACAACCAACAGAAATATTCTCACCCTGAAATGAAACTCTTTGTGATGGGTCCAAGAAAAAACCTTCACCTTCCCCCGCCCCACACAAAAAAAAAAACGTCTTGCAAGCTTCTCCCAGAAGAAACACAAAGTGAAAATTAAGTTTAAATTATTATCTTTCTCCTAAATCAAATCTCACAGGCACCAATTGCCCTTTAAAAGGTCAAGCTTTTAGCCCACAAAATTGTAATCAATATATTATTGACTTAAACAACAGCCATAAACTACAGGCCACCTTTGTCTTCTTGCTTGGCTTCTCCTCCTTCCTGGTAGAGAACATTTGGGCCAGGAAAGTGTCCCTGGTGAAGGTGGGATGGAGAGGGCTCATAAACTGCATCCTTCCTTCCTTCCTTCCTTCCTTCTTTCCTTCCTTCCTTCCTTCCTTCCTTCCTTCCTTCCTTCCTTCCTTCCTTCCTTCCTTCCTTCCTTCCTTCCTTCCTTCCTTCCTTCCTTCCTTCCTTCCTTCCTTCCTTCCTTCCTTCCTTCCCTCCCTCCCCACATCCCATATGTATGTGCATATTGTGCACATGTGTATATGCAGTACAATTACACAGAGACAGGTATTTACACATACACATGCCAAAATGGCACATCACTGTTATTTATGATTGATTTTATGATTTATTATCTATAAAATGAGCCCCTTTCTGATGTACCACCCTGTGTGATGGAGGGCCCTGAGTGAGATCACAGCGTTGCCAGGGTTTGGGTGTGTGCCCTGTCGAACACCACCAGAGGAAATGGACACAAAGTAGTGGCCACAAGTGACATCTCAACTGCATTTGGGGCAGGACTTTGAGGTGACACGAGGTTTTTGCAGGCTCTGGGGTGTGCAGGGGGATCAGGACAGCACATCCCGAGCCTGGAGGCTGCTGGTGCCAGGTTCACCTGCTCCGTTACCTGGTGCCACGTGTTTTTGTTGTGGCTACAAGCATTAAGTGGGGGCAGATTAGCTGTGTTTGTGCAGCTACCAGCCTCGCTCTTGTGACATTTCCATCTGCCCCACTGTTGTATAACCCTCTGCTCCTGATGAAATTAAGAGCCAGAAAGAAATCCCTTCCTTCCCCAGCCCTCATGCCAGAGCAGCTCAACCCCAGCCTTGGGCATCAAGTTCCAAATCTTTCCCTCTAACACAGGCCTGAAATCCCCTGTCTTGCCCTGTGGCCTTGGGCTGCCCTGCAGTCAGCAGACAGCAAAAGCTTTGTTTGTACTGGAGTGCTCCAGCATCACACCTGGCTCTGGTGATCTTCAAGGGCTGACAGTCTTCTTCAGGTCCAAACAATTCAGAGCTGGTCCTGGGAATCCCATCTTTCACTTCTCTGGTGTGCAGCAGCAGCAGCAAGAGGAGCAGCTGCCCATGCTGTGGCAGACCCTGACCCTACGTCCTACCTCAGAAAAGATAAAGTGGGATGGAGAGCATCCCTCAAATGGTCTAGATCACGGCCTGCAGAAACCTGGCTGGCAGATCTAGGACTTCTTCCTTTGGTCTGGAGCCCAGATTTGGGTTCATGAAGTAGGGAATAATGGCCTACTACACCTCCCCAGTCAGTGCCCCAGCCCTGCGATGTACCCTTGGGGACCAGAAGTTGTCCATTGTGTCCTCTCGATTTAAGAGACTCAAAAGAGGATTTTCCACTTTGCAACTTTGCAGTTTAAGGCCAGGTGGAGGGGGGTGAGGCTCAGGAAAGGTGGAGGGAAGTTGGGGTTTTTAGTGATGCCTTTGCAGCACTGCCCTTCCAAGTTTTAAGAGTGACTTTGCTTAGTAGCTTTCTCCTACCTCGACAGTAACCCTTGGGATGGCAACTTGGTGGGGTGCGTGTGGGAGATGATGAAAGACAGGGAGATGAAGAAACTTGTACTAAACACTGTTGGCTCTTGGCCTGAGACGCTGGGCCTGCTCAAGGCCTTGCCAAGATCATTTTCTCTGGGAGGATACGCTGATGTTGACAGCCAGGTATTTCTTTGATGCAATTCTGCGTATTACTGGGGAAAGTACGCAAAGTCCCATTTCCCCGAACACCGCGGGGCCACGTCGGCTGCCACAGCCTGGAGCCCAAGCCCGAGCCTGCCTGGAGCCACCCTGGGTGCCTCCCTGCACCCTCGCCTCGCACTGCATTTCCCCAGATCCCTTTCTGGAACCTCCCTGGCACTTTGCTGGCTTGCTCTTTGCTTTCTCATCCCTCTGACATACTTAGAATACGCACACACCCCCTTTTGTGCAAGCAATTACAACACAGCCAGGGCCCTGGCAGGATGAGTAGTCTCTCCTCCATCCTCTACAGAAATTCCCAGGGAAATTTCTCACTTTTGAGTGATTTTGAGCCTTTTCCATGGTAGTTCAAGGCATGCATGAGTTCTTCCTGCTTTCGCCAAACAATGGTGAGAATGCCTTCCTTGTTTGAGTTCCAAGGCAAGGTAGCAAATTGGCCAACTGGATGCTCATCTTCAGCAGAGCAGGCCCTCAGATAAAAGTGAGGACTGATAGTGCCACAGCACTTGGAGGAGAGGAGGTGTCTGCAAGGTGCCTGAGTCCTGCCTGGTGGAAAGGATTGCTGGTCCCCTGCTCACAGAGCAGCCCCAGGGGTGTCCAGCCCACACAGACCCTAGGCATGGAGCAGAACCAGTCAGGGGATTCCTCTGGGGTCAGACAGCACTTGTGACAGAAAAAATTTTTTCCCAGATGCCCCTGGATCCCTGGAAGTGTCTGAGGCCAGGTTGGAAGGAGCTTGGTGCAGCCTGGGATAGTGGAAGGTGTCCCTGCCCATGGCAGGGGATGGGACTGGATGAGATTTCAGGTCTCTTCCAACCCAAATTGTTCTGGGGTTCTGTGGTTTTATGAAAAAATCTTTCTCAGGGTGGAGAGGAAAACCCAGGGAGAGGTTTGCAAAGACCAGACCACCCAGAGGCTGCCCAGAGCTGGGGGGAGCAGGAGCCTGTCTAAGCCATGCGTGGATACTGTTCTGGATGGATGCTCAGAGGGAGACAGGGACCAACAACAGTAGCAATGCAGTGAGGGAGAAAAGGGAGTTAGTTTGGTGGGGGGAAAAGTACCAGATTTGGGGTTCTGCCCAAGATAAATTTGTTCATGGGCTGTCAGGCAGAAAGAGGAACACAGGGAGCCACTCGGGGCATGGAGTGGCCCAGGTTTCCACCACGCTTCTCGCGTGACTTGTTTTTCCTGGGAAAATGAATCCTTCTTTTGCAGCATTCATGAGAGTGGCCCACGCACGGAGCAGCATCAGGAGGGAATGGCCTTTTTTGGCCGCTGTGCTGGGGACAGAATGTCTCGGAACAAAATGAATGAAACACAAATATGTGAGCGGCGCTGCCGCTGCCGCATGTTACCCCATCAGCATCCCGGCGTGAGCGGAGGGCCACGGCCAGCACGCTCACATGTGGAGCAGCACAATGGACATGGAGACCTCCTCTTCTGCATGACAGACCCCTGTGGCTCCTCTGTGGGCAGCGCAGCAGACACTGAGTGCACAGAAAGCACCGTGAGAGAGAGCAGAACATCTGGGCTGCTGTTCAGGAAACGAGACGTGGGCAAGTCTCGCCCCTCCAGATAATCTCTTGTTCAAAGTGAAAGCTCGCCACAGAAATTTGGAAAAGGAGGTGGAAGGAGCAGGGCAGGACTCCTATTATGCTTGGAAACTATTTAAATATGTCAATATTAAGGGAGCGTAATTACCACTCAAGCAATTCCAGCAAACAAAGTCGGTAACAGTGCCTGCTTTACGGGAAGTGCATTTCCTCTTGGCAGTCTCCTGGCTGGGGATTATTGAGTGTGCAGCTCTCCCTCCATCCACTTCACTGGGGAACCAGCACCTCCCAGCCAGGCAGGGCTGCGGAGCAATGGGCTGGGGTACTGTGACATGAGGGACCATAAGGGTCAACCTAACCCCCTTGCAAGTGATGCCCCACCCCTGGCAAGGTCTGCTGCAGGTCTGAGGACACTGAGCAGCCTCATGGTGCTGAGAAGCACCACCCCATGCTGTCCTTGGAGTCAGTGGTGACCATCACTTCTGTGGGCAAGGCTCCAGCAGCAGCCCAGCACTGCTCTGCTTCCCAGAGCATCACCTGGATCTTCCATTGCAGCCATGCTGTGGAAAGAGTCAGAGAAAGGAGAGGACTGTGGTTCAGGGGCTGGACTGTGTGCCCAGATCTCCTGAGTCAGCTCCCAGTGCCACCACCCGTGTCCTTGTCATGTCAGACAAGTCACCTCACCTCGGTGACACCAGCTCCAGCCTCAAAACCCTCCTGTGGCCCAGCTGTGTGGCAAGGCAGGGTCACTCTCTGGCCTGGGGAAGCTACTCAGGGCCTCAGACTCCTGGTTTGAAAACACTGAACCCAAAAGTCAGTTCCTTGAGCCATTAGTCACTGAAGACACAGCAGCTTCCCAAAGCTGCTGAGAACCTGCCCAGAGCTGCTGGGGGGAACAGCCTCCCCCTCCTGTCGGAGATGCTCGGGGTGCAGGCGGGCTGGAGACCATCCAGAGAGACACTGAAGCTGCATCATTCCCATGAGCAATGGGAATGATCTCATGGGAAAGCTGCTCTGTAGAGTGGCCACCCTGCAGCTATCCCCTCTGGGATCACACACAGGTGCTGCTGACCACTCAGCTACCCAATGCCATTTACACAATAACCCACTCAGGACACAAAACCCCCCAGTCTTCAGCTAAAGAGCTGCAATTAACCTGCACCACTCATTAGAGAGGGCCTGTGTATAATCCTCATTACTGAATCTGCATGTTTTCCATCATGTCTGTCTGCTCTGCAAGGCCTTTCATCTACACGTTGCAGATGGTGAACCAAGATCTCAGGAGTGTGGAATGAGAGGAGCTTTAAGGTCCCTTTCAACCCAGACTATTCTGGGATTCTGTGATTTTGCCACCCCTTTGACTAGTTTTGAATTGCACTGACTCAGCAATGCCCAGGATGTTCTTTACAAGCCTGATGTGAAGTGTACGAGTGCTCATTATTGTCCATAGCACATGGACCATGGTATGAACCCTTTTAAATTCGTTAAAAGCACTTGAATATTTTTAATTAATTCCTTTTCTTTTTTTTTTTTTTTTCCAATACCCACCCAATTTGAGCCCTAATCCCATCTCACGGCTGCAGAGGAGCTATAACAAAAGATTAGCTCATGTTTAATGTCTATTTAGTGCCTGAAGGGCATCTTTAAAATGTAAAATGACACAGAAATGCCCAATAATCATATTTTGTTGTCAACACTCCCCTTCAGCAATCCCTTAAGGGTAACAAATGCTTGCTGCAAGCAAAGCAAATGTTCCTCTCCTTATTTTTGAGCAATCCCACCCCCTGCCCTGAAATTTGGAGCAGCAGGATGATACCTGGCCAGCTGGGGACATAATTTTTTCAGGGGTTTGGGGTCTCCCCACAATTTCAAATCTCAAATTTCTGTTGCTCAATTGCTGCTCACAGTAGCTTGGAGGAGCCCAGCATGTGAGGGGATAATGTGCATGCCCCAAACACAGACGTGCACGGCTGTGGAGCCAAGGGTTGTTGGTAAGAGCACACGTGAGGAACACCAGGATGTGGCTGGAGATGGGGCCATATGGAGGAAGGACAGCTCTCTTCTGGGACAAACCTTGTTCTTGCTCCTGGAGCGAAGAACAGCCTGGCTCAGGGCAGGAATGAGGTCAAGAAGTGGCCATGGACTTCAGCAAACCTTTGTCTCTGTCTCCCACTTCATTCTCCTGGAAAAGCTGCAGCACATGGCTTGGACAGGTTCAGTCTTAGGAGGGCTCAGAAGAGGCTGATGGCCAGGTCCAGAGAGTGGTGGGGAAAGGGGCCACAACCAGCTGGGGCTGGGCACTCATGGGGTTCCCCCAGGGCTCAGGACTGGGGTCACCCCAACCTCCTGCAGCTCCAGGATGGGATGGAGGGGCTGAAAAGGTGGGAAAGGCCCTGGGGGTGGTGCCAGCAGCTGGACATGAGCCCAGGGTGCCCAGAAAGGGCAAGAGACCCCTGGGCTGTCCCAGCCAGGGTGTGACACAGCCCCAGGGCAGTGCCCGTCCCTGTTCTGGCACTGCTGAGACACCTCCAGTGCTGGGGACAGCTCTGGCCCCTCATGACAAGAGAGACACGGAGGGGCTGCAGCGTGTCCAGGGCAGGGAATGGAGCTGGGAAGGGGCTGAGCCCTAGGAGGGGCTGAGGGAGCTGGGAAGGGGCTGAGCCTGGAGCAAAGGAGGCTCAGGGGGACCTTGTGGCTCTGCACAGCTCCTGACAGGAGGGGACAGCCGGGGGGACAGCTCTGCTCCAGGAACAGGGACAGGAGGAGAGGGAATGACCTTGAGTTGTATCAGGAGAGTCAAGCTGGATATGGAGGAAAATTCCTTCTTGGGAAGGGTGGTCAGGCCTTGGAAGGAGCTGCCCAGGGAGGTGTTGGAGTCTTCAGCCCTGGAGCTGTCCAAGGAATGACTGGATGTGTCACTCAGTGCTCTGGACTGGTGACAAGGTGGGGATTGGTCACAGGATGGACTTGATGGTCATGGATGTCTATTCCAGCTTCATGGATACTGTGAATCTGTGACTGTAGAGGACACGGGGCCACCCAAGATGTCTGAAACCTCTAAACCATTTCCAGAAAGGTTCAAAAGAACTGGCTGTGCATGAGAACTGATTTGCACATAAAGTGAGAAGCTTCTCTCCAGGTGAGGAAAAGTTCTTTATGAAAGGTGTCCCCACAAAGTCTGGGAACTCCCAGGACCCTGGACATCCCATCAGCTGGATGGATCAGTGCTGGAGCCAATACTGGGGACTTCTATTTCTCCCTCCCTCCCTTCCTTCCTCCCTGTCTTCAGTTTATCTCTCTCTTCCCTTTTACCCTACCCCGTTATCCAAACCCCACAGCTGTGTGCTTACATCGGGGCAGCAGGGATTTGCACACCAATTTCCACGACAAATGTGTAACTCACAGAATTTTGTAAGATTTCACAGACCCTCTGACTTTTCTCATTCCTTTGATCACGATCACAAGTCCTGGGTGATCCCTTCTCCTTAGGGCTGGGATTCCTCAAAGCTGCTGCTGTGTGAGGTCCAGCCCCCAAAATCCCAGCAGAAAAGTGATGGACAGGATTCCCCATTCACATCTTTCAGGGGGAAACCTGAGCTGAGCTGCTTCATTTTCCTGTGTTTCACCCCTCATTAAGTGTGTCCTTGCTTGCGATTGTAAACTCTTGCTGAAAAGCCACCACTGGGAGGACAAATATTATTCAATGTTTTGTATTTTGCCCACTGGCAGGGGCCGGGGTAGGCTCATCTCTGCACTCAGAAGGCACCACACTGCATCATTTCTTTTGTTGCTTACCTCAGATCATACCCACTCATCCCAAAGCTGTGATTTCCTGCCTGTGATTTGCTCCACAGACAGCCCCAGGTGACAGAGTTTGGGGCTGCCAGTGCTGCAGGATCAGCTGCTGCCTCCTCCAGCACGACACGGTGTGCCATCGTCTGCTCCCCACAGCTGTAATTTGATAAAATAATGCCTGGAGCCCAGCTTTGGGATCCCATGGATGGCTCCCCACTTGTGCCAGGCTCCTTGCTGTGACGTGGGGCCAGGACCTGTGGTGTGAGGAGGGAGAGTCTCAGTAATGCGCTCTGGGAGTCAATTGTTGGGAAAAAAAACCCAAAAATCCTGAGGGGAAGCAGCAGAGGAAGGTCCTTCCCCTTGTCTGCCCTGCTGCTGTGGGGTGTGAGTGAGGACGGGACCTCACAGCCACCACAGTGCTGGGCCCATTGATTGTGGAGAGTGGACAGCAGCAATTCCTCGGCATGGGAAAGACGTGGAGCTGTTGGATCCAGCCCAGAGGAGGCCACGGAGCTGCTGCCAGGCTGGAGCCCCTCTGCTCTGGAGCCAGCCTGGCAGAGCTGGGGCTGTTCCCCTGCACAAGAGAAGCTCCAGGGAGAGCTCAGAGCCCCTGCCAGGGCCTCAAGGGGCTCCAGGAGAGCTGCACAGGACTGGGGACAAGGCAGGCAGGGACAGCACACAGGGAATGGCTCCCACTGCCAGAGGGCAGGCACAGATGGGAGATTGGGAATTAGGAATTGCTGGCTGGGAGGGTGGGCAGGCCCTGGCACAGGGTGCCCAGAGCACCTGTGGCTGTCCCTGGATCCCTGGAAGTGTCCAAGGCCAGGATGGACAGGGCTTGGAGCATCCTGGGACAGTGGAAGGTGCCTCTGTCCAGGGCAGGTGGGACAGGATGGGTTTTATCCAACCTGAACCATTCAGTGTTTCAAACCCTGAGTGCCTCTGTCAGGATGGAAGGTTCCAGACACAGAGAGGAGGTGCCCAGTGAAATGAAGACAAAAATGTTGGAGCTAATGGTGGTGCCTGGGGACGGAGCTTGCTCCTGGGTGGGGTGGCAGGAAAGATGCTGGTGTTCCACAGCACAGCCCAGACTGTTCTGATCTGATCCCCTTTGCTCATCAAAGTGTCGTAATACTGCCTGGTCACTGCAGATGAGGTGGAGGAGGCAGGAAAGAACAGCCACAGCTGTCCCAGCAGCACATCCTGGGCTGTCTCGGGGCTCTCTGCAGCCACAGCAGTGCAGGGATGTGGAGAGCCATGCCATGACATCCATGCCAGCTGAGGGGCTGGTCCTGGATGTGAGTGTCCAAGGCTGTGCTGGCCTTGTCCCTGTTGTAATTTAAGTTGTGGGCGATCACTTCAGCCCAGGGTTAAATTTTTAGATAAAATGAGGAGAGGCAAACCCCAGCCAAACCATGCATGTTTTGGCCCTACAGAATATGCTGTATATCATATTGCACCCCACCAAGCCATCCTGAGAAGAGGCTGGTGCATCCTCTTTGCTCCACCTTCATCACTCCTGGGGCCACAGGAGTCCAAGACAGAAAATGTGAATTGCTCACAGCTTTGTCTGGCTGACAGCTCCCTGCAGCTGCCTCCTTGCCCTCTTCTTGTGGGACACATGTCTTGGGAAGGATGGACTTTTTCAGGGGGAGACATTTGTGGTTGGTGGCTGAAACGGAGCTCCTGAAATTGAAGGGCTGTTAGGGAGAGCCCAGCCAAAACCTAATGTGGATCGAAATACAGGAGCTGGAAGCCTGAATCCTTTGAGATCAGTGAATCCCTCGAGGCTGATGATAAAAATGCTGTTGTCTTCAGCAGGGCCAGAGCACAAAGACAAACCCAGCTGTGCTAGGAGGAGAAATTGTTCTCCCAAAGCATCAGGTCACTTAAAAGAGTGATTCCTGGCTGCGAGCCCAACAGTATTGCACTTGGAGAGAGGACTGAGACACTAACACTGAGCAAGCTTGATACTTCATGTCTGGTTTATTTGTTTGATGAAAATTTTTCAAGGAACATATGAGAAAAGTCGTTCTTATTTTTTCTGCTGCATGAGTGTTGGAGAAAATAATTTCTCTTCCCTGTAATTACCGTTGGGGAGGAACTTCTGTGATGGGCATTTCACCCCAGCTGTCACTGAGAAAGATGGATTGGAAGATGTAGAGGGAAATAAGGAGATTTAAAAATAATCTAGATTCCATTTCTCTGTCAGATGTAATTTAAGGAGAGCCTAACTGTCCACATCTTGCTGCCTGCAGACAAAACACGGTGCAACGTAGATCCCTTTAGAAGCACTTGAGGTGATTAAAAGGAAGGCTTTCAAAGAACATATTTCCTTGAATAAACACCACTCTTAGTCCCAACTTCTGCCCCATGTACCCCACCACAGTGATCTCTGCATCTCCCAAAATGAATGGGAGGGAAAAAAACCCACAACCTGTGGGTGCAAAACACCAAGGAAAGAGGATCGTCCTCCTAGGTTGCACCAGGCTTCCAGGGAGACATGCAGCCAGCCTGGTTTTCATGGAAATGTTAAATATCCAGCTCTGAACAGCCTCAGACACCCCTGGCCTGGCAAGACCTGCAGAGGCAGAGCATGCTGCTTGTGCCATGTTTTCATATGGATGCAAGCTTGGCTTTTAACCACAGTGTCCTGATGGAGATTAAACAACTCCACAAACAGCTGCTCTGTGGTGATATCAGGTGGGGACTGGATGAATTTATCAGTTTAGATAGAACTGGGGAACTTCTGCTAATGCACTTGAACAACAGAGGTGCACAGATGGCAACTGAAATGCTTAGGGAACTTCTTAAGAAAAATCCAGCTGAGCCTTGTAAACAAATGCCCTTTGTAAAACAAGCATCTGAGGAGTGAGGGAGACTCTGTCTGAACCACTTTAATTAAAATATTAATATTTTTGCCATCAGGGACCTGCCTGAAGCGCGAGATGTTTAAATTATCAGTATGGCTGTAGGGAGTAAAAAGGGAAGGTAAGATTTGCATGTGGCCCATCAGTGCTTGTTAAGGGAAGGGCAATTGAAAAAAAAAAAAAGAAGAAAAATAAGATAAACCAGCTTTATACAATTCTTTCCTGCTCATTTTAGTGCAGGCAGAGGTGCTTTGTGCAGGCAAGCACCTTGTATGCATTCACAGAGGCCTTTGAAGCTGCCCAAATACAAAACATCAGGCCAGTGGAGCTCGCCTCGCCTGACACACACACACACGGGTGAGGGCAGGCGAAGGCAACAGCTTGGCTGGTGGCTTTGAACTCATGCATGTACTTTCCAATTATTTAAACGGCCTGGCCAGATAAACATCAGCACCCAGGGATGCACGTTAATATTCACCAGAACAAATGTTCCTGGTTTTCAGCCCATAACTTATTCAAACCAGTTGGTGGGGACAGGGCTGCTGAACTCGTGTTGCCTTTGCACCCAGAGCATCCCCAGGAAGGGACTGGGCTGACCCCACACTCCTGCTCGGGGGCTCTGAGGGGATTGTGCCCACTGCCCCACCCGCAGGGCTGCCTCCAGCCCGGGGTCCCAGCACAGGAGGACGTGGAGCTGCTGGAGAGAGCCCAGAGCAAGCACCAGGCTGGTCAGAGGGATGGAGCTGCTCTGGTATCAGGAAGGGCTGAGAGAATTGGGATTGCTCAGCCTGCAGTGGGCAAGCTCTGAGGTGACCTAACTGTGGCTTCCCAGTGCCTGAAGGAGCCAGCAAAAACATGGAGAGACTATTCACAAGGGCTTGGAGTGACAGGATGAGAGGGAATGGCTTCACACTGCCACAGAGCGGGTTAGAGTAGATAATGGGAAGAAATTGTTCCCTGTGAGGGTGGTCAGAGCCTGGCACAGGTTTCTTAGAGAAGCTGTGGTTGTTCCAGCCCTGGAAGTGTTCAAGCCCAGGCTGGACAAGGCTGAGAGCAACTCGGGATAGTGGAGGGTGTCCCTTCCCATGGCAGGGGTGGAACTTTAAGGGATGGGCTTTAAAGATTCCTTGAATCCCAAACCACTCCGTGGCTCTACAATATATGAGCAAGGAAAACTGCTGGGTTTAAGTGATGCTGTGTTTGAAAGGCCTGCAAGGGTGCTGCAGCATCAGAGAGCTGCTCTCCTGCAGGACCTGGTTAACCAGGGACAAGGGGTTTATATTTGGCTGGGGACTGGAGCAGGCTGCATCCTTGGCAAGCCTCCATCCCTGCTCCCATTCCAGGGTGAACCAGCCCATCTCCACCTGCAGCCTGTGTTTCAAACAGGTCCCATTAATGCTGGGATGATGCTGCTGTGCCTCGTGTCTCCTTGGGTGATCCCTCCTTGGGCTGTGCACAGATCCAAGGGCAGCCAGACCCTTCCAGGGGCTCTGCAGTTCTTGCTGCCCACAGCAGGGTTTGAGGCTGAGGGACTGCCTGAGGCACTGATGAGTAAATGCTAATTAAATATAACTCATATTCTGGCCTGTGGCTCAGCAGGACAGCCAGAGGTGATCTCCACCCCCAGCATGTGCCATCAGTGGAATTGGCAGCTGAGAGCTCATGCCAGGAGATGTGTCCTGGGGCAGGGGTGAAGGGCACACATTCCAGGGTGATGTCCAGGGGCCCAGCCTCAGCCAAGCCCACAGTGAACCCCTGAACCAGCTCCTCTGCTGGCCCAAAAGGCTGTGCCAGGCTTGGTGGAGGGATATGGAAGGAGGGAGGGGAAGGTGGGCTCTGCAGGGCACCAGGGGGAAGGGTTTGCTGTGGGTTACCAGAGTTGCCTTTTCCTTCCTGTGCTGGTTTTGCTGACCTTGGCAAACCCAACCAGCGAGGACAAAACAAGAACACACTGAAATCATGGAACCATGGGATGGCTTGGGTTGGAAGCGACCTTTAAAGGGCGTCCAGTCCTGCCCTCCTGCAAGGAGCACAGGCACCTCCAACTCACTGAGAGTCCCTCTAAAAACTGATTTTGCTATGCTTTAAAATGACACAGGCCAATGTCAGGGATGCATACCAATGCTTCTGAAGGCCATGTGGCATACATTGTGCAGGGACTGGGGCCAGTGGTTTGAATTTTCATGGGTTAAGGAGTCTGTGCCTTCACTGCTTAATCACAGACAGCTACATGTGGACAACAGGGACATCCTTGTCTTCTTTGGAGGTATAATAAAAATCATTCGCATACTGGAAGATGGATGACTTATGCCATAATAATAAAAATTACTATATGCGTTGTCCCAGTCAACTTCCCCTTAAAACCAATCCCTGCCATGTGCTTTTTTCCCTGGCATTCAATTTAAAAAGCATTTCCCATTAATTTTTTTAAATCAGGACAGAAAGTGCTGTCTTGTCAGGGACAGTCAGGTGATGCTTTACTGCACAAAACAAAATAATTTCACTTCCAAAGAGCCATGGGAGGCCCTGCATCAGGTGCTGTCCTGTTACCTGGAAATCAGCTCAACAAAAGGACTCCAGTTTCTCAGTGAGCAGGAGTAATGCACTTGGCCTTCCTGTCAGCTTGCTACAGAGATTGGAGGCATTTCACAGGATAGGTGGAGGCTTAAGGAGAAAAAGACTTATATATTGATGCTCAGCTGTTTCATATTTATATGCTAATGTATCAAATGCAGCATAATGGCCAAGAGCTGCAAACCTTGGCTCAAGCCAGGGCTTCCTGAGGCCCACAGAGCAGACCCACTCACACCAGTGGGAGGCTGGGGCTCTGCAGGAACCAGAGAACAGCTCAGAACACAAACAACTGAGAGAAAAACTTTTCAGCAATCCATTAAAGAAAAGGCTGGTGCCAAATCAATAAAGACTGCATGACGGATTAGCTGATGTATGAAACAGGAAAGAGTGAGTTGTGTGTTCACCTTTCCTGCACTCACTTTTGGCACATCCCACCTGCCCCCCATGGCCTGGAAGGAGATCAGGCAGATTTGTGGGTGCACAAAAAGTTACCCCAAAGGACGGGACTCAGTGGTTTTACCACAGTTTTTTTTCAATTGCATATAGTCACAAATCGATCCTTTCTCTTTCTTTATACACTGAGCTGATTCAGAAGCTAATTCACAGGGTATTTAGTGCAAATAGTTTCTGACAATAGTCAGAATTCCAATTCCATGGCAATTCTTACTTGTCATATCTAGTATGAACCTAATACCACGATCCTACTCTTGCACTTAAATCACAAAGTTTATACTTGGAAAAGGCTTTGCAGGTTTTAGGAACACACAGTGGTTGGCCTGATCTTATTTGCCAGCCATTCTTAGAAAAGAAGAAGATGTATATAATATTTTGCTGTCTAATTATGAGGTCCAGTGTAGTGGTCTGTCTGCTGCTCTCATGCACTGATGCTTGTATTGTAGTAAAAACTGAAAAATGCCTTTAGAGTGCATTGTCTAGTGAAGCAGAGGGATGAACTGGCCAAGCCACTCTGCACAGAAGAATTGTCCACCCAATCAGGCCACCAGTCCCCATTTTCTCCTTATCTGTCATTCCCACACAGTCCCCCTCCATATTCTGGGCTTCTTTGAGATCTAAGAAACCCCCCAGATTTTATCCTAGGAAGGAGGGTCTAAGCACATGGGTATATCATGTAGCCATGGAATAATAGAATTATTTGAGTGAGAAAGAGCCTTAAAGCTCATCCCATCCCACCCCCTGCCATGGGCAGGGACAACTTCCACTGTCCCAGGCTGCTCCAAGGCCCATTCGTCCTGTCCTTGGACACTTCCAGGGATCCAGGGGCAGCCACAGCTGCTCTGGGCACCCTGTGCCAGGGCCTGCCCACCCTCCCAGCCAGCAATTCCCAATTCCCAATCTCCCATCTGTGCCTGCCCTCTGGCAGTGGGAGCCATTCCCTGTGTGCTGTCCCTGCCTGCCTTGTCCCCAGTCCCTGTGCAGCTCTCCTGGAGCCCCTTGAGGCCCTGGCAGGGGCTCTGAGCTCTCCCTGGAGCTTCTCTTGTGCAGGGGAACAGCCCCAGCTCTGCCAGGCTGGCTCCAGAGCAGAGGGGCTCCAGCACTATTACAAAGGTCTGTATTTGTTGGGATTTTTTCCCTGGAATGTATTGAGCCCAGTTCTCATCTGTGTTTCACAGAGAGATGCCATGATCCAAAGACATTCAAGAGCCTCCCAGATCTAGGACAGGTTTCCAGGAAAGAGAGTTGAATTCCAGAGATGCAGCAATGGAAACAATAATCCAGTTTGGGATTTGGCAGACGGACAAAGGCTTATGTCCAGAGACAGGGTGGAGGCACGAGGGGCTGATGCCACCCAGCAGGGCTGCCACTGCTCCGAGAGGATGGGGATTGTTTGCTCTGGCTGCTTTCCAGCGTCATCCCGATGACTCGGAGGTGGGGGGATTTCAAGGAAACATTTGAGATGCTCATCCAAACCTTGTTTTAAAACATGGCTCAGCAAAATGACTTCTTGTTTCACATGGGAATGCTTCTCACTGTGTGGCAGGGCCAAGTGCTGGAGGCAGAGCAGAGGCCATCAGGTTTCTGGGGCCACCAAAGGCCAGCAGGATTCTCCAACACCCTCCACCAGGTGCTGGAAGGAATAATATGAAAAATCTTTGGGGTGCAGCATGACCTGGTTAAAATAAAACATAAAACAAATCCTTAAGTAACTCTGCTATTAAATGTCCATCCCCTTCTCTCGAGGAAGGATCAGCATCTTCTAGGAGGGATGCTTGCTAATAAATCAGGAGGGCTTTGTTCATCTGCCAGCTCCCTCACAGGCTGGCTGGGTGGTCTTCCTGTGAGTTAAATCTCTTTAACCTCAGTATTTCTATCTGTGAGATGTGTAGGAAAAATATATATTTCCTATATATTCCCTTTTCCCCTTTAATGTCCAACTCCAAAAGAAATTTAAAACAATTAAGAAATTTGAGGTGTTGCTGCTACTTTTTTTGCATAGCAAAAGCCAAAACTCCTGGGTAAGGAGTTCTTTTAGCCTTTGTTGCCATAGAGATTTTTTTTAAATATAGAGGGGATCCAAGAGGGGAGAGGGGCAAAAACTGCCAGATCCTGAATGGGTCCCCTTCTAAACAGGATTTGGGCAGCACTCTCCCATCAGCAGTCTGGTAATCTCCTGCCTAGACAGGATGTCAGGAACTGTCTGGAAACATCTCATCCTACCTTGGGTACAGCAGGCACAGGAACACCATGACCTGCAGTGGACAGCCAGGCTTCAGGGTGCTTATTAAACCCACTCAAGTTTCCCAGTGCTCACTAAGCCACGGCTCACTCAGTTCTCCTTATTGTTGTATGGTTTTACCTGATCTTGGATTTTAGCTGATTGCTTTTTACCTTTAATTACCTGGACAAGGTTTTTATGTAATAGTTCTTGCTGAAATGTAAAACATGAGAGAAGGGAACATGGGCCCTGCCAGTTGGTACTTAGGTGGCTCTGGCAAGAGTGTGGTCAAGAACATTGTACAAAATGGCAAATGTGAACATCCACAGTGTCCGCTGAGTCAAAGAGCTGTGGCTTAAACCACAGAGGAAACCATCCAGAGGGAACTGGATTTGTTTTGCCAAGTAGCCAGTCTAGACATAATTTTGCCACTTTGCACCTTTATATTTTCCTGCCCCCCTCTTACTGTGTTTCAGGGAAAATCTCAAGATTGCATTTTGTTGTGTTCTATCATCAACCCCACAATTTCCCAATGCAAACTGCAAGGTGTTAGCAAACAGTGGAAACAGAGAAAATGCTTTGCTGCTATTGTGAAGGCATAGGTATAATGTATCTTTTTGCTGAATTACAGAAAATTCCTTTCCTCCTGAAGCTGAGTGTTGGCAAAATTGGTCACTTAATTCTGAAAGAAATCATTTCTCTCAAAGAAAGTAACAGCAATTACTTCAATGTCATGGCAACACACACCAGCACTGTGAGAGAAATGTCTCTCACCATCTCTCACTGCAGACTTTCCCTGGAAATACAAAGGGGGGGCGGGGGGAAATCATTTTGGCAGCAGTTTAGCACTGGGTGTCCTGGGGAAGTGTCACCCATGGTACCAGGTCTGCTGGATTTGGGGGAGCATCTCCAGTGAGCACCATTGCCCCTGCTCTCCTCAGCCCAGGACTGCCGTCACAGGAGGCTGACAGCACCTCCCTGATGCTGCCAAAATCCTCCCCAGACATGCACAGAGCTTTTCAGAGAAGCAGCCTCTGAAACAGCACAGGACCAGCGTTTTGTGCCTCTCACAGGACTGAGGGCTTCGAGGGGCTTTTCTGGGTGTGCAGGGATGCACAGTGTGCGTGTGGGGGCCCAGGCTTTTGGCTTCCCTGTGTGAGAGTAAATGCAAATTATCTTGCTCTCCAAGCTAATGGGAATAAAATCCTTACAGGCCATAAATTACATTGAGTCTCTCTAGGATCCACAGCTCACCCTCCAAAAAATCAACTCTCTTGCCTTCAGCCAGGACTCAGTCAAATGTATGGGTGGAGTACGGGCGGGTTCCCAATGATATCATGGAAGGATGTGGGTTTGCCTGCAAATTCCTGTGTCTTCTCCTGAGCTAATTTCTCTCTTTGTTTACTCTTATCAGGACTTCTGCAGCCAAGAATTAATTAGCAGCACTGCCTTAGTACATTGGGGTCCTACCAGTTCAAGTCATTGTATGCACACAAAGCCAAGAAGATTTGCACAGCCTAAAACAATTTTTTAAAAGGAAGTCACTACTAAGCAATATTACTGGTTGAAAAATCAGCTAATTATACCAGCAAAAATAAACACTGAAGGAGAGAGCAACTCTCCAGTTTCGCCATATATAAAGCAAGCTGTGCTGGTAGTTTGGAAGAAGATGCTTTTGTAAGGACTTTGACATTTTATTTTAGCTGCTGAAGAGCTTTCTGTCTGCCTGCCCTCCACCATGCCGGGTACCTGAACAAGTCAGGCCAGATAGCCTCACTTAATGCATTGTCTGGGGCTCTGCATTTTTACTCTTATTCTGGTTTTTTTATTGTTTTTTGTGTGGCGGTTTTTGGTTTGTTTTGGTTTTTTTTTTTAATTTTATTTTTATTTGTTGGGAGTTTTTTGTTTTGTTTTGTTTTGTTTTGTTTAGGTTTTTTTTCCTTCTTGTCGGTTTTCTTAAATTATTTGTTTTTAAAGAAAGCTAAAAAGACTCCAAACAGAGTGATACTTTCTCACACAGCACTAATTCAGTTACTTGAAGTGAGACACGCAGAGGCTATTTGCTTCCTGTAGTTACTAAGTAAATAAATCGCGCGTAGATTAAGTGCTGGGTGATGAAGGCAACATTGTACAATATCCCCCTGCCGACGCTTACATTTCCGAGATAAGATACACGGCCGAAAAGGCTGATGAACTACAGGCTTTCACACGAAACTACTACAACTACCACTACTAAAAATATCACCTAATCATACTCGCTAAAATAAACATTTATATGCACAGATAATCCCCACGCCTCGATGTAGAAACCAGCGGGTGGGGAGCTGCAGGGAAAAGCTGTGCCAGAGATGCTGTACCTGCCAGGGCTCTGCTCCGGCATCTTCCCAAACTATTGACAGTGGCCGGGACACGTCGGGAATTGGGAGCGAATTCAAGCTGCACATCCCAAAACAACCAGCAAGGATAACAACAGAAATAAAGGGCCACGGAGCTGCTGCCAGGCTGGAGCCCCTCTGCTCTGGAGCCAGCCTGGCAGAGCTGGGGCTGTTCCCCTGCACAAGAGAAGCTCCAGGGAGAGCTCAGAGCCCCTGCCAGGGCCTCAAGGGGCTCCAGGAGAGCTGCACAGGGACTGGGGACAAGGCAGGCAGGGACAGCACACAGGGAATGGCTCCCACTGCCAGAGGGCAGGCACAGATGGGAGATTGGGAATTTGGAATTGCTGGCTGGGAGGGTGGGCAGGCCCTGGCACAGGGTGCCCAGAGCAGCTGTGGCTGTCCCTGGATCCCTGGAAGTGTCCCAGGCCAGGCTGGATGGGTCTTGGAATGACCTGGGACAGTGGAAGGTGTCCCTGCCCATGGCAGAGGGTGGTACTAAATGAGTTTTACTGTCCCTTCCCACCCAAACCATCCCATGGTTCTGTGACTCTCAAAGATATTGGGACATTGGGAATTAGGAATTGCTGGCTGGGAGGGTGGGCAGGCCCTGGCACAGGGTGCCCAGAGCAGCTGTGGCTGCCCCTGGATCCCTGGAAGTGTCCAAGGCCAGAGCGGACAGGGCTTGGAGCAGCCTGGGACAGTGGAAGTTGTCCCTGCCCAAGACAGGAGATGGGATGGGATGAGCTTTAAGCTCCAATCCAAACCGCACTGTGATTCTATGCAATTTCTTTTTTTTTATTTGTTTTAGTAAAATAAAAACTTTAGTAAATATTTTCACATCATAATTTCCATGCCAAAGAGAGCATCAGACCAAGATAACAGGAGTCTCGTTTCCTCTTAGGAAACTGAATGAGAAACGAGGCTTGGGAAGAAGCTCCTGAAGTCAGCTACTCTGTCACCCAGCTCCCTGCGGGATTGCCCACAGGAATCATGGTTTCCCTTTCCTTCACCTACAATGTGCTAGGAAGGTCTCCTGTTAATTTCTTCTTGAGACAAAGGCCGTGTCCCATGTGTGGTAGATAGGCAAGTTGAGCCATAAAGGTGTTTCAGGCCTACAAAAGGCATTTATTTGTTTTTCTGAAGTGTGGGAAGATGGGACATTGGGTGGTCCTTTGCCAGACAAAATCAGGTCCAGAATCCAAAGCATTTTAGTGTGGGACACCAGAAGCCAGTCAAGCAACTTATTAAAGTGTTCTATGTGATATTTTGAGTTCCAGACTGCTTAGGGTGGAAAGAGACCGTAATATCATCACTGCCATGGGCCAGGACACTTTCCTCTAAACCAGGTCACTCAAAACCGTGTTTCTGCTCAGTCAAGACTATGGATATTGTTTCACTTGGGTACTTTGCAACATTTTGACTCTGTTTTTCTGCCTATTTTTTTGTGCCTGGGGTGGGAAGACAGCACCATGGCCTCGAGACAAAACAGCATGGGCCTCTGGAATCTGAGATGAATAGCTCCAAGTGCATACACAAGAAGGGCTCACCAGGTAGCTCTGAATGAAAACCAAGCCAAAATCATGTACTGGAGCTCATTACATACAAATCTCAGAATAAAGATAAGCCAACCTAACCATCTGGATACAAATGTCATACAATAGTACATGCAATTTGGGTTTTACTCTTAAATCCTGTCCCCAAAAAAGAAAGTGAAGTTAACTCTAAACATGTTTCTTTTTCTACTAAAAACATCTAAATTGGAAAGTCCTTGAGCAAGCTGTTCCTTCTCTATTCCAAATCTTAAAGCAAATAAAATTATCAATGTCCCCCAAAAGTTAACAATTGAATTGCAAGAAGTAAATGCAAGGAGACAGGTCACTCTTCAATACTAGGTATTTATTTTCCTGTATTAAGTGTTCCTAGTAGACAAGTGAAAGAAAATAGCTCAATTTTTGCCTTCCACAATGTCACTTCTAAGAATCATTTTTGCAGTTCCAGGAAAGATCAATCACATTATTGCTGGCAGTAAGTAGCACTCCCACAAGCTGTTAAATTCTTTACCTGCAGACAAGTGGCTCTTGAATAGCTAAAAAACCCTGTTTCCTGCCTTTTGAAGATATGAAAGACACTCAAAAGGATTATGAAATCACTGTAGCAGATAACCTTCAGACAGCAGCATCATCAAAAGGCAAGGATAAACAACGAAATTCATCCAGCATCCAACTGTGTAATGTCAGTAAGTCCCAACTGGAGAGGAACAGCCTTCAGCAAAACCATGGTCTACAAGGAGTATTCTTGGTGAGTATAAAGAAAGGATGTATCATGAGTGACAGCAGCAATATAAACATTAAAAAAAAAAAAAAATGTATATATATATACACACGTGTGTCTTTAACAGTACATGACACTTCAGAGGAAAGAAACCACAGATCTGGGGTAAAAATTTTTAAAAGTGCCAGTGTGATACAGAAGTGTATTTCTCAATTTAAAACAAAAATATCCTGCAGTCTAGACTGAGAGTCTGGGGTCAAAAAACTCCTGGGGTCACCTTGTCCAGAAGAGACAAGCTTGCCTGCAAGGAAGTGCAGAAAGGGTCTGTTTGTTGTGCATATCCACAGTCACATATGGCCACCTGAAACTGTGAGATTTTTGATTATTTGCTCTTTCCATAAAGTCCTGAAATCCTCTGCACAAGGTATGCACTGGGACTGAAATTGGGCTGCCCCTCTTTCTTCCCTGGGCTTTCTCCCCAGGATTTTTCCCTTTGCTGCTCATTTCCCTCATAGCTGGCCCATGATCACCCATCTTCCAGCAAAGTCACCATGAGGGAAACAAGGTGCCTGTAGTGTTGCACAGACACCAAACATAAATGTCCAGGCAGGGACACCTCTATCTTTAAAGGTGTTCTAGCACAAAAGTACTTACAACAAAAGCTGTAAGTACTTTCAAGCTCTCCCTGATGCCAGTAAAAATTGAGGTTGCTCTACCTCCCACAGGAGCAAGCCTTGTTTCCAGGTGTAATAAAAGTGCTTTAGGTTATTTTGACACCTCATTTTAAATAATCTCACTGGGCACTTGTTTTGACTGTGCATACTGGGTTTGCACAGCATTCCACAAAACATGGGGGTACAGCATGAACACCAGGAAACTCAGCCTTCTGCTTTTGTCTTATCTCACCCATAACATTTTGAAAATTCAAAAGAAAATCATAATTGGTGTTATTTATGATCTATCAGTGTTAGCACCCCCACAGTCCTGGAGGATTTCTTCTTTCTCAAGAGGCAGGATTGGCCTCTTCTTCTCCCTCAAGAGGAAGGATTGTTTCATGGATTGCTCAGCATCCGGGTGGGTGGGCATGACAACAGAAGGCCAGGGACCAACACCTTGGAAATGAAAAGGAGATGGTCAGCTGGTCAGACTTGAGGTTTTACTGGCAGGGCTAATGAGTATCAGCAGAAACACCCCACCAGTAGTGTGGACTTTGATTTCCAGCACAGACAGATCATCCTCCAGTAATTGATTGTGACACTTGGGAGAGAGGTTTGAGCTACACAGGAGGAAGAGTTTAGAAGCAGTACCAGAAGAAGTTTAGAAGAGTTCAGAAGTCAGATCTATTTCCTGAGCAAGAAGTATCTGGGTGCCATGGTACAGTTCTGCTGCTAACTCCTCTGAGCATAGACAGCACCAATTTCTGCCCTAACCAACCTTACCTGGAAGGCTAAATCTGCTGAAAAGGTATTAATTAAGAACTGTTCACCTGGAGCCAAACTTGATAAGTGTTTACCCCAATGACCAAACCAAAAAAAGGGCAGATCAGGCACTCTGCAAACTCTCTGTGAGCAGAGCTACTCAGGGCAGTGAAACACATGACGGCAATCAGTAAATTTTCACATGTCCTTGGATCACAGCTCAGATGCTGCTCTGTGTCATCCACATCACTCCGTGACCCAGCTCTGGATGAGTGAAGCTGAGCAAAGGACAGCCTGTGCTTGAGTTCCCAGAGGATGAACCCTGTATCAACAGGTAACAGCAAGCCAAAAATTTGAGATTAACATTCTGATGGCTCATATTTTGACTGTCATCACTGACAAAGCACTTGTAGAAAGATGTCTCACCTGCAGTGACAAATGAACTCATGCTTTGAAGCTAACAGCTTCCCTTGAATTGCTGTCATTATTCTATACCTTAGACTTCCAACATTGTATGTGCATCTTCTTTTGAGCGAAACCTACCAGAACAACTGGATTTTATATTATATCACAAAGTGGCAGGATGAGATAATGATACGTGTCCCCTTCACATGCCATTTTCCACAAGGCCTAGAGGGGATCATCATACTTTATTTTATGATCAACGGGTCATTCATCTATATCTGCTTTGAAGCTACAATGGACTTTTTGCCAATCACTAATAGAAACTAAATAAACACAGCCAAACAGTGTCATCTATCTGTGTGGTGAGTAATTGTGAGGGGCTCCTCTTTAAATAGATGCTTAAGTAAATATAGAAATATCATTTTACAAATGAGGGGTCAAGAAGAGGTGTTGGGGAACTACAAAGAAGGGACATCTCACTTAGGTATGTATTATAGAAGTGCAAACATGGGCCTAATGACATTATCAAGCAAATACCAAAATAATTTAATTTGGCTTTAATTGCCCCCTGTGTGTGTTCTTCAGTGTTCACCTTGCTCATGATGTAAAAGTGCCTTTCTATTTCCAAAGCATCGTTCACAAAAGTGACCTTTTTATTGAATGTTTTCCTTCTAGCAGGCAGTACTTTATTTCCCAAGGAGGTTGTTGAGGGACTATTTCATATAGAAGAGCTTGTGTGAGGGTTACAACGCATATGATGACGAGTTATAATGCAGATGTATGATCTTTCTGGACCCTCTCTCTGCCTCTCCCTCCGTCTGTGTTTATTAATGACCCTGTAGCTGTGAGACTGAAGCACTGGGTGTTCTGGCTGACGCAAGTTATTTTGCTCTCAAGGGCAATCCTCCCTCTTGTGTCCTTGGGGCACAGTATTCACCCTCACCTCTACACCTGCCATGTCAGGCTGTGCCCTGGGTCCAGAGGTGTAGGTTTCTCGGTGCCATATGGAGCTCCCTGCTACCTGCAGCACAGCAATTTAAATATTAAGGATGCATTGGTTTGGCAAGTTCAGCTCTCGGTGAGCAATACTCAGTTAACTGCAGGAAGAGGGAAGTAGAAATCGGGAAGAGGAAGCAATGGGGAATCATAAAGGGTTTCAAATGCTTTTGTAATTGTCTGCAGATCAGACACGGGGCTGGTGACTCCCAGTGTTGCCTGCCAGCACAAAACCACGAAGGCTCACCCGGCCACCTGAGTGGGACTGAAAGATTTATCTCCAGACAAATAATGGAGATGGTGGTAGAGAGGGAGCAGGCAGACATGAAAGACAGTGGGGCACAGGAAATTGCTTCCAGGCAGGAAAGTTTGGCTCCCAGACTTGTAGAAATACGGAAACAGATCTCCTAGGGTTTCTGGTGTTTGAGCATTGACTGTCATTGTATTTCTGCTGTTCTTCTTCACTTCCCCTCCACTGCTCAGTCCCTTCAACCTCTACAACTCACAGCCTCCTCCATTCCTATCAGTAAAACTCTTGAGTTAGAAAGGAAGAAAAACACAGACCTTTGGCAATACCACTGCCACTGCAAAAAAAAAAAAAAAAAAAAGAAGTTGCCAGTAGAAAAGGGGTCAGGATTCCTCAGACTTGCACTCAGAGAAAGGAGATGGCAATAGGACACAGGTCTTTGCAAAAGGACATCCTGATTTCTTCAGCTGCCAGGGGCTCGGAGCTTGGAGGGATTACATGTTGAAATGGCACATCATTCTTTGTGCTCTATCAAATGCGGGAACTTTTTAAGCAAGATGGCTACTCTGTGGCACTCAGTGGGAGCTGTGGCCAGCTTAGACTGTGGGCAGCAGGGCAGGGGGGATTCTGCCCCTCTGCCCCTGTGCTCTGCTCAGAGCCCACCTGCAGAGCTGCCCCAGCCCTGCTCCAGCAGCACAAGGACGTGGAGCTGCTGGAGCCAGCCCAGAGGAGGCCACGGAGCTGCTGCCAGGCTGGAGCCCCTCTGCTCTGGAGCCAGCCTGGCAGAGCTGGGGCTGTTCCCCTGCACAAGAGAAGCTCCAGGGAGAGCTCAGAGCCCCTGCCAGGGCCTCAAGGGGCTCCAGGAGAGCTGCACAGGGACTGGGGACAAGGCAGGCAGGGACAGCACACAGGGAATGGCTCCCACTGCCAGAGGGCAGGCACAGATGGGAGATTGGGAATTAGGAATTGCTGGCTGGGAGGGTGGGCAGGCCCTGGCACAGGGTGCCCAGAGCAGCTGTGGCTGCCCCTGGATCCCTGGAAGTGTCCAAGGTCATTCTGGACAGGGCTTGGAGCAGCCTGGTCTGGTGGAAGAGGTCCCAACCCACAGTAGGGGGTGGAATGTGATAATTTTCAAGGTCCATGGCAGGAGGTGGAATGAGATGCTCTTCAAGGTCCTTTCCAACCAAAACCATGCTGACCCCATGAAAACAGCTGCTCCCAGCTGGGCAGTGGCACCATCTCCCCTGTGCAGCTGCAGACCTCCATGGATGCACTCATTTGTTGGGGGTGCCCAAAACAAACCTGTCTGAGCTGCAGTGCATCCCTTACCCCATGTCACACCTGGACCACCCAGGTCCCCGGGCATCCCCTGGGGATGAGCAGGCTTCCTACATGGGTGTATCACCCACACTGCAGTGGGTGACCAGGAGAAGGGATTGTACTCTGAAGGTTTTTTCTCCTCTCAGAGACCCTCAGGAGGTGCTAAAAAAATTAGAACTCTAGCTTTCTTCTATCATAATATATGTGGGGTGAGTACCATCTAATCCAGCCAGGCAAGTGCAAATAGTGAAATAAATGTTTTCAGTCAGTGTCAAATGGTGTATGAGGCATTGCATTTTTCCTATCCAGCCTGAGCAGATATGAAGTGCCTTGGCAGATGCTGGAGCAGAAATCCACACTGCCCTCAGGGGCACGTATAATGGCATGGGATTTCTGTACATTACAGCATTCCTTTAACACCATGTCATCTAATGACAGACTTTCTTCTCTTTTTTGGGTGGTAGGGAGATAGAAATTAAGTTTGTTATATGGTTTCCTCCCTTTTAGCTGTTTCACGGTTTAGTTTTCAGATAGACCGTGGATTATATGTTAACTGTGAATAAAAAAAAATTAGTTCTGCCTTGGAGTGGGTGCTCTTTGGAGTCTGGGAGGGGAGAAACTGAAGCTTCTGACTGCCAGTAGCTGACCTGCGCTGGAGTAATAACACAGAGGGGTAAAAACCTGGTAGTAAACACAGTCATAGCTGGGTAAACTGAGGAACAGGGTGGCAGAGGTGAAAAAGAATATTGTGGAGCAGAGTGGGCACGGGATGTGCCAGCATGGAGGTGGCAGCGTGTGGGGCTGCTAAGGATGAAGGGTGGCAGGAAGGGGAGAAATAGGAGGATGACAATGAAGAGGAAGAAGCAGCAGGGAATTCCCAGCCCCAGGGCTCCCACTGCGGCTGAGACTGTCATGGTCTGAGCATGACAGCACCAGAGGCTGAGAAGTTCTTGTGTGTTCTGTAATGTCCCCTGTGCTGGTAATACTGAGGCACCTCCAGTGCTGGGGACAGCTCTGGGCCCTCAGGACAAGAGAGACACTGAGGGGCTGCAGCGTGTCCAGGGCAGGGAACGGAGCTGGGAAGGGGCTGAGCCTGGAGCAAAGGAGGCTCAGGGGGACCTTGTGGCTCTGCACAGCTCCTGACAGGAGGGGACAGACAGGGGGTCGGGCTCTGCTCCAGGAACAGGGACAGGAGGAGAGGGAACGGCCTCAGGCTGGGCCAGGGGAGGCTTTAGTTGCAAACTGGTGAAAATTTCTTCCCTGAAAAGGGCTGTCCAGCCCTGGCACAGCTGCCCAGGGTGGAGCAGGTGGAGGACTCCAGGTGGAATCCTTGTCCCTGGAGGGATTTAAAAGCTGTGTGGATGTGGCACTTGGGGACAGGGGAGAGTGATGATCTGGGCAGTGCTGGGGCAACAGTTGGACTCAAGGATCTTGGGAGGCTTTGGCAATCTAAACAATTCTGTGATTTTCATTTTCATATTTCCCATCGTTCAACTGCAAGTGGCTCCAGAGCTGTGGCATGGCTCACGTCCTTTATCCCAGAGCTACACCCCAGCCAGTGCTCTGTGAGAGCCCTGATGGGGACAGGAGGTGTGATTTGCAGCAGGACTCTGTAGGCAGGGAGGTAGCACTTAAAATACTTCAGGTGTACAGAAAATGAATCCTTTCTTCTGAGACTCTGCCTAGTTTTGTGTTCCCGGTAAGTAAAAGCAATTAAGAGAGCTTTCTGGCTTTACCTAATCTAATTTACCACATTTTTCTGTAATGAATATGTTGCAGAATAGTTTAACTAGTCTGGACCAAAGGCACTTTCAGAGCAGTACCAATTTAGCTTACCTGCCATTCTGCAGGTGATGAACTGAGACTCAACTTGTGGCTCGCCAGAGGGATGGGGACAATGTGGCACGATGTTTCTTGCTGTGACCCAAGAAGCTGAGACCTTGCTGTCTGTCCTTTTTATCATGGGAAGTGTCCAAGGCCAGCTTGGATGGGGCTTGGAGAAATCTGATCTAGAGGAAGGTGTCCCTGCCCATGGCAGGGGGTGGGACTGGATGGGCTTTAAAATCCCTTCCAACCTGAACCATCCCAGGATCCTGGGATCTTCCCAACCTACCGAGTGCTGGTGGAGAAGCCCTGAGAGCTCTGAACCCCACTGACAGGCACCCTTTGGAGGTGAGGCTACTCTTGTGACTTCCTAGCACATCACCATAAACAGAGAGTAGTAGTAATAATAATAATAATAATAATAATAATAATAATAATAATAATACATTGTACGTAAGGACAATACCTGTCAGGGCTGTGAATGAGGTGGCTCTTGCAAAGCTCTGTTTATGGTGCCTGTGATATCAGAAAGTCTGGCAGGAGGTGTGCTGCTCGAATTTCTTAAGGGCTTTAGGAGGTGGTAATTGTCTCACTTTTGCTTTAAACACCGTGTTAATTATGGTTTTAGACAATGGCTATAAACCATCCTTTAATTCTTTGTGAAGTGCTCTTCCCTGTCTCTGTGATTTGGGAGGCAGGTGAGTGTTGGAAAGAACTGGGATGAGGTCACAATTAAGTACCCTCACTAGGACCAGCAAAAAAAAATCATTTTTAATTTTGCAGATGGTAATTGATACAATTTAATATCTAAGGTCTTTCTCTGAACTTGAAGGCACAGATAGCCTAGGACCCATTACAAAGAACTTTTCCCCTTTCCTGTAAATTAGTTTTAAATTAGTTTTCTTCTCTATTCCATATTTGCTGTTGGGTGGTGTGACTTTGTGTCATTAAATGATGCCAGCAGACTCCTAAAAAATCATAAAGTTAAAAAAAGTCTCCAATACGCTTTGGATATTTCAGACCTAAAATTACTTTTATGTCTTTGAAAAAGACCTCAAATATTAACACATATGGGAGATGGCAAGCCATGTTCTGCAATCTCTAGAAGAGCCACAGGTATCTCAGTTAGTACAGCTGTTTTTACCTCCTCACAGAATATGTAATTTTTCCTCTTAAATGAAGAGAACAAGTCTGGGCCTCCTTTGGATTAATCATTGCTATCAGATGGCGTGCCTTCTTCCCTCCAGATAAAATGAATGTGCAGGTTTGGGTAATGTGCTTTTGAAAATCCAATCTTTAAATTACACTTTACTTCTAATACTTCTTTTTTTTCTTCACTTTATGCAATTTGGATTGTGAAATCGGGGAAGTCAGTTCCTGCCCAATCCTATATTTCTTGTTTACCTGAAACTCCCTTAGATGAGGTTGAAAGAAATTTTTTCATCCTGAAGGCAGTGACTATCAGACAGAGTTTCAGTTTTATTTTTTTTTAGTGCTAGCTACTTTCCCATTCTCAAGCAATTTCCATCACTTGGAGATTTCAGAGAAAAAAATCAATTCCCAGCAGGTTGCTTTTCCTGGAACTAAGCCATGTGCAAGACTGTCATGAAAGCATTTCTGTTTGGTTTAATATTTGTAAAAAGTTATTAAAGAATCCCAACCCTACATTTAGACAAATGAGAACTTTTCAATTATCTGTTTTAATGCACTGGCCCTACTAATTCATAAATTATTGGGTATGAAGAGCTATTCCTACTGTCTAGACTACCCACCTGAGTAACTCGGGGCAGAAAGACTCCCTGCACCCGTACAGGTTTAAACCAGCTGGAGCTCATCTGCTGAATACCACCAAAACCTCATTTCACAATTATTATTGACAAAACATCCACCACAACCAGTGGTTAATTACTCCACCTGGATCATTACTGCTGAAAAATGGTGCTTCACTTCTCAATTGTGTCCTCCTACCACAGCATCTACCTTTCCATTTTTTTTTTTGTTTGTTTTTTTTTTTGTTTTTTTTTCAGCCATGCAGGTATTTTGTGACTAAGTCATTGCAGATAAAAGATATTGCTTGCCTCAGCTGTCCTGATTTTGAAGCATCTTTTAATTCTTTGCATCTTCTCCCTTCTCTCTCAAATGCCCCAAAAAGACATACCCTATGTAAGTCTAAAATACTGTAATCTAGACCTATAATGCTCACAGACAGCTGCAATATGAAGAAGCATCTCATAATTTTGTTATTTTAAGTGAGTATTTGTATTGAATTTTTGGACAAGAAATCCAACTGTGTTCCTTGAAGCAGACTGTTTTGCAGTTTTGGTACTCCAAATGTAAAAGGTCAGGGCTTCATAAAGTCCTTGATTGCAGATGTCTGATAGTTGGCTTATTTCTTTATGTCAAGCTGTTGGTCAGAAAGAGGAACACTGATGCTGAACAACTGACCATAAACATGAGAATTTTCTTTTTACAGCAGGCTGTTCCCTGTCTCTGACTGGACAAAATTCCCATTAGTGTCACTGGGAATTTTGCTTGGTAAAGTCTGTGAGAAGCATAGGCTGTTATATTGCCATCTGTGAGGACATGACTAATGTTTGAGGGAGAGAAATCAGCTCCATAGTGCATCTGGCCAGGCCACTGCAATAAATACAGAGAGACACATAAATGATGGTAAGGTTATGACCTATCCCATTAAAAAGGAAGGAACTCCAAAATTACACCCCTACCTGACAGCAATAGGAAATACAGAAGCTGGAGCTTTTCCTCTTGCTTTGCCTGCTACTCTCCCATCCCTTTTACAACTGTTTCCTTCTGCCAAAAATGGTTTGGGGTGGTTTTGTTTGATTTTAGTGAGGGTGTTGTGGGCTCCTCCCGCTGCTAAACTGATCTGCAGGGCAGCGACACCTCAGTCTCCTCTCCTGGGTAAGAGGAAGGGCACATCCCTGCCTTGTGACTGCACCTGAGTAGCCCATCTCTTAGAAGCTGATAAATCCCCCTAAAGCCAGAATTCAGGGATTGGCATGATAACGTTAGGACTAAAAACTGCTGCTTTTAAGTGATGGACACCCCACCCTTCCCCAGCGTTCCTGGGCATTGGTATTGCGATGTTATATATGCCGGAGTCCAGGAGGCAGTGGATCCTCACTTGGGATGCACCCTGAGGTCCTGGAATCATGGAAACACCGAGTGGTTTGGGTTGGAAGGGATTTTAAAGATTGTCTGGTTCCAATCTCCCTGCCACGGGTAGGTCTGCAGGCAAATGTGGCTGAAACCAGAAAGCCTGGGTCTCCTCTGAGGTGTCAGGAGGAATCATAGGGTAACAAATACTCCTATTTCTCATGTCAGCCCCAGCTCTTTCCATGCACCCTGTTGTTACCCCATAGCCAGCTACAGGTTACTACAAATAAAACATTTCAATTCATGCAAATGTACTTACTTGAAATAAAGAGGATTTTGATTTACACTACTGAAACTGAAATACTGAAAGAGGGATACCAGCTATACTGTCCACTTATGCTTATCTTTAAAGTGTTCCAGCATAGCCATTTTGCTGTTACACAAAGAAAAAAAAATAACTTTTCTGAGATCTTACACACCAAAACAAATAAAAAAAAATTATAATACTGATTTGGACATCTGAGACAAAGAAGTACAGGTACAGTACAAGTGAAGAGTCACAAGGAAGGTGGTGCATTAACATCACATATTTTATATTAACATTGAGTCAGACTCTGCTATATCCTAAGGAGCTAGGTGCAGGCAGACGCCAAAGGCATGGGGATCTCTAGGCTGGACCGCTGGAGGAAGAAGCCAGCATAGCACATTCCAGCTAAAAGGATTGTCAAGCTTTCCTTTACCAGTAAAATCAAATATCGCAGCTGCCTCCATTCCTCCACTTTACATCTTCCCTCCAGCAGCCCTGCATCTCCTCTGCCTGGCCTGTGGCTCCCCAATGACACTGTTCTCTCCTGCCCAGCTCCACCATCATCCCCTCCCAGACTGTCTGACCTAAATCCCTCTCACCTCCTGGTCATAAATCCCACTGACACAGGAGCTGGGCTGACCCTTGGGCCCACTGGTGACACAGCACTGCTGCCGTGGGGTTGTTTGAGGGACAGAGGTGTGGCAGCTCTGTGGACACTGAGTGTGTCAGTGAGTGACCCCCAGAGAGGCCATGGAGGGCAGGCACTGCTCCCATGGCCCACCTTGGCTTGTTATGGCCATGGGACACCAGATGCTTTTTGCCAGCAGCACTTTCCCTCTGGCAGCAGCCCACATTCACTCTTCCTTCCCCTGCAGCACAAGGGTCCTGATCCCTGCAGCACCTACATCATCCCACTTTGATGGATGGAGCTACGCCAGCATCTTACATTGCAAACAGCAAATTCTCCTACTAAAATTAGGGAAACACGGAGTTTTAATATGCTTTTATATATATAATTTCCTTTACGTTGGCATAATGGAGACTACCCTGTCTTTAACCACTTTCTAGCTACCCACATAAACACGGCAACAGCTGTGTAGTCAACTCATAAATCTAGCAAAATTTCAGCCAGCAAAGCGCACAGTCAGAGTCAGGCATGTGTGAGTGCCCTGGTGAATCCAAGTATTCCCATGTTGGAATGAGCTCCCCAGGACATCACTGGTGGACATTTGATGAGGATGGTCCAACCCCCAGGGCTCAAGAGAGGAATGGTTTTCCTCATGGCTGGTACAGGAAAGGCAACATCTCATCTCACCAGGCTTTTTCCTCATTTTTGTCACCAGAATGGTGTTGGCTGGAGGAGACCTTAAAATTAATCTCATTCCAACCCTTGCTTTCATGGGCAGGGACAACTTCCACTATCCCAGGTTATTCCAAACCCTATCCAGCCTGGCCTTGGACACTGCCAGGGATCCAGGGACAGCCACATCTGCTCTGGGCACCCTGTGCCAGGGCCTGCCCACCCTCCCAGCCAGCAATTCCCAATTCCCAATCTCCCATCTGTGCCTGCCCTCTGGCAGTGGGAGCCATTCCCTGTGTGCTGTCCCTGCCTGCCTTGTCCCCAGTCCCTGTGCAGCTCTCCTGGAGCCCCTTGAGGCCCTGGCAGGGGCTCTGAGCTCTCCCTGGAGCTTCTCTTGTGCAGGGGAACAGCCCCAGCTCTGCCAGGCTGGCTCCAGAGCAGAGGGGCTCCAGCCTGGCAGCAGCTCCGTGGCCTCCTCTGGGCTGGCTCCAGCAAGCCTGTGTCCCTCTGCACATCCCAGGGGTGGGTGCTGTGAATTCCCCCTTGTACCCACATTTTTTTGCATCCTTTTCCAACAGACCAGCCTTGGAATGGCTGCCAGCAGCCAGAAGCACCTGCACTGAAATGGTGATTTTAGCTTGCAGGGCTGTGTGACAGCAGTGAGCACGGGATCCTTGTCTCCCTGTGCCACTCACCACACAGGGAGGTTGCTTGAAGAATGTTTTTCTTTGCAGACCTTGGGTTTCAGCTTTAATCTGCTCTCCTGAAATGAGCTGCTGGAGTGGAAGGAGACTGGCTACAGCCAAAACGGCTTCACAACCCAGACTTTGAGCATTGCTTGAGAGCTCTGCTCTCAAAATAATGCATAAAAATAGAAGCAGGGCCACAAGCTTAGCTATTCCTAATGTGCACAAAAGGATGGGAGAGTGCCAGGAGCCAGCCTGCGCTGCCTCTGCCCCTGCCTTCAGCCTGGCTTGTTCTCTCCTACCTCCCCTGACTGGCTTTTCACTGCTGTGAAAAGGAGAGACATACCCCCAAAAGAGCAAAGTGTGTTTGTTATTGACCCTCGCCTGGAAAGTGTATGAAGAGGGATCAGCTCTGTTTGTTTGTACCCGGTAATGATGTCAGGAAAAGGGCTTTTTTTTTTTTTTTTTTTTTTTCCCCAAGTCTGGTTTTATCCCCTTTGTTGGAAGTGCCTTTGGTGAGTCTCACACCCTGGTGCTGTTAGCAAAACAATTAGGTTAACAGTGCCTTGGCTCCAACTGTCTGTCAAAGGTTGAATTGCAATGCAAATCAACCCGGCTTTAGCTCTTCAAAGCCAGCTGGGTTCAGCAGAGGTCCCCAGAAACCCCCGTGAGAACGGAGGTCTGGGGCTGGGGAGGGTGGGCTCGCCGGGATTTTACATCCAGGACCTAATGTGTTTGGCAGGAGGGATGCAAAACGTTGTGCAAACACATTATACAAATGTAACACATTGTATAAATCCTTTCAACACTCAAAAGGGGCTTAAACCGGGAGAGACTTTTTTAGTAGGGCCTGAAGTGTCAGGACAAGGGTTGATGGTTTTAAACTAAATTAGGGGAGATTCAGACTATGTAGGAAGAAAAAAATCCTTGGCTGTGAGGGTGGGCAGGCCCTGGCACAGGGTGCCCAGAGAAGCTGTGGCTGCCCCTGGATCCCTGGAAGTGTCCCAGGCTGGGTTGGACAGGGCTGGAGCAACCCGGTCTGGTGGAAGGTGTCCCAGCCCTGACAGACGAGGTGGAACAAAATGAGCTTTAAGGTCCCTTCCAGTCTAAACAATTCTTGAATTCTATGACTCAAACATATTTTATTTCTCCTCGGGGATTAACAGTGCCCTTCATGCATTTCAGGACAGGTTTCTGGCCCAGGGTGACATTTGAGCAATGCATCCAGAGCAGGGCAGGCTGTGGGTATCACCCTGCTTTCCAAGCGTCCCCTCGGCCCAGGTCCCCTTCCCAGATTTATCGGCTTCATTATGCTTGTTTCTGTATTTTCCATATGGGCACATACATATGGTCTGTTTAAACAAGTTTTCAGGGTTAATTGGAAAGCAGTTCTTTATCAGTTATTTAATATTTAGCAATTCTGGGGCAATTTCCACTGCAGAGATCACAAAACCAGGCAAGCGCTGATGGCCCAGCTGTACCTGTGGGAAATCAGAGGTGCCAAAGCCCGGGTCCCTACTCACAGGGAAAGGCAGGTGTCCCAGGTCACCTGGAGAACCTACGGCAGGGACAAAAAATTATATTAACTCCTGGACCCCATTCCTGTCCTCCACCTCCTCACATCACACAGCATACTGTACTTTTTGTTGCTTCCTTCATGACAAAAGTAATTGTAGCTGTCAGTGATGAGGCAAGTGGAGCTGCAATGGAGAAAATTTAAAAAAGGAGATTTTAATCTCATTTATAATAGCCTGGCAAGTTTTGAAAAAT
Organism: Lonchura striata; assembly: GCF_050655825.1. Taxonomy (NCBI): domain Eukaryota; kingdom Metazoa; phylum Chordata; class Aves; order Passeriformes; family Estrildidae; genus Lonchura; species Lonchura striata. The sequence goes on along the minus strand of NC_140740.1, from coordinate 85,801,166 downwards.
TAAAAAGTATAACGTATGGATTAATGAATGTGTCCAACATGTCTTTCACCAGCAAATATTGGAATGAGAAGGAACTCTTTTTTCCCCCCTCCTGATTTTCTATATTCATCACAGGGAAAAGAAATTGAGGTTCTCTGAGGAAGTGAGGAAATCAGTTTCAGTGTATGTGAGGTCACTCCAGAGGCTGTAGGACAAAGTGTTGAACTAAAAATATTACCCAATTTCCATTTTTCAGGGTGCAGAAGGCATAATTTTAAAAGCAATGGGACTTTTTTTGCAGGTACAGACCCAAATGCTGTTGCTATTATGATTTACCCCAAGTTATCACCTAAAGACTGTAGAGCTGCGCCCTGGACTCCGCTCCCACCTTTAATTACTTGGAGGTGAAGGAAGGAGCCAAATTGCCTTCCTCAAACTCCAGCTTTGTAACAAAGCTTCCTAAATTATTCTTTCTGATGCCAGCAAATAACATTCTTTCCTCCCCAGTGTTTTTTCAACTATTTATCTGCATTTTGAGCAGATTTTGTACCTGGCTAGGTATAGTGTTGTTAACATTTAACAAGGCTACGCCCAAATCTAGCCACTTTGTGACTAATTTAGGTGCAGATTCCTCAAATGCCAGGCCCGTTTGTGGCATCCCCGACCTGCTCATGTGAATATATGCGCAACTGGGTGCTTAAATTATCCCTGCCCTCCTGCCCACCCCAAATTTAGGGATCCAGAAGATACACCCCAGGGATGCCCTGCCTGCACGGGACGTCGGTTTTATATGTGCTCTACCCAGCGTCACATTTAGCTGGGTGCAACATTTGTTTTGGATGTCTTTGCCTTTGGATTTGAGCTCGACTTGGTTACAGCAGCCATGATTTAAGAGTCCCAGCTCCTACTTCCGACACGATAACTGCCTCGGAGAGTGACCTTAAAGCAACCCATCCGCCCGCAGTTATTCTGTGAAAAAGGAGCTGCTCCTCCGTGGGAGTGCGTGCAGGACGGGGACCCCTGGGGACTTCTGCTGCCCTGCCAAGCCTGGCGCTAGGAAGTCTGGCCGGACTTCCCAGCCCGGCCGCAGGGCGCAGCAAGGCTGGACGAGAGCGCAGCCTCTTGGTGGCTCAGCTTTCCTCACCCTCTGCCGGTCCAGAATTGGAATGGGGGAAATCTGTGGAGCGCCCAGGGTGCCAGGGGTTGTTACCGCTTAGTAGCACCCGTAACGCGAATACCGGAGTGCTACTCGCCCGTCATTGCTGCTTCGTGTTTGGAATCGGAGCGTACCGAGCCTCCATGGTGTATTTTCCTGTCCTCCTGGTGACAGGTGCTGTAGCAGCACAAATTATTATTATTATTACTATCATCATCATCATCATCATTATTATGACTGCTTTTTGTGATGCGCCCTCGTTCTATACCCAGAGCCATATCAATTTTTTTTTAAATTTTTTACGCTGATTTGGTTTAATATTCCAATGTTTACAGCGAGCACCGGCACACCCCAGTCCCGGGAGCTCCCCACCCTGTGCCCCGCGGGGTGCGGGGGGGACACCCCAGTCTCCCCGCACCCCCCACCCAGGAGCAGGTACGAAGGGAAGCATCGGGAGCGGGGCGCGGCGGCGGTGGGGTGAGCCGGGGAGGGGACGCACGGACCCACAACCTCTCCGCAACCCGAGCCGCCTCTTGCGCAAGGCGGTTGGAGATAAATATAATATATAGATATATTTATTTATTTTTTTTTTCCCCCGGAGCGACACGGTGTCTAGACGCCCACGTGACGGGGCCGGGCCGGGCCGGGCCGGGCCGCTGCGCACTGCGAAGCCGCCGCCGGTGCGGGGGGGCCGGGCGAGGGCGCAGGCACCGCGCCGGCTCCGCTCCCGCCCCGCGCCGCCGCCGCCGGGGGAAGGCGGAGGTGCGGGGAGGGCGGCTGACTGCGGAGAGCGGAGGGGCGGGAGGGGTGGGGGGGAAAGGGGGAGGAAAAAAAAAAAAAACCCACGAAAGGAGGAGGAGAAGTAGGAGGAGGAGGAGGAGGGGAAGGAAGGCAGGAAGGAGGAGTGAAGAGCAAAAAAAAGGCACCGCGGCAGAGGCGCCGGCAGCAGGGAGAGGGTCGGCGGCCGGCGGGCACCCCCGCACCCATGTAAGCTCCGCCGGGAGCGGCGGGCCCGGCTCGGCCCGGCGCGGCTGCTGGGGAAGGCAGGAAGGAAGGGACGTAGCCCCACTTTTCTCCTTTTTTATTATTTTTTTATTTTTTTATTTCCTTTCTTTCTCTTCGTAGCAGCCGGATCAAGACTCCGTGTGGATTAAACCTTTGGAAAGAAGGAGGGAAAAAAAAAATAAAAGCCCACCCCGAAACCCCCACATCAGGACGACCTGGGCTTTTTAAAAGGGATACAACACTCTGGATGCGCTCGTTCGCCTCTTTTGTGACAGATGCTTAAACCGACGTCCAAACCTTAGGGTTGGTGTTTTGGGGCTCTTTTTTTTTTTTTTTTTTTTTTTAACATTTTTTTTAATAGCCTTTTTGGCTCGCTCTTTTTGTTTTTGCCTGCTGGCTCTGCCCTGCGCCGCATCCCTGCCGCCGCGCCCGCTCCCCGGCGTGGCGGGTTGATGGGCGCCGCGGCCCCGGGGCGGCCGAGGCTCCCCCGCGGCTCGGGCCGCGCTCCGCACCCGCGCACGGCGGCGCGGCGCCGGCAGCCCCCGCCCGCCTGCCCCCGCGACGAGCGCCGCGGGCTCTAGACGGGGATTTTTTTTTTTTTTTTGGTTTTTCCTTGCTTTTTTGGGCAAAGCCGGAGCAAGCGGCGACTCTCTCCCTTCCCTTCCCCCAACCTTTATTTTACCCCTCCTTTTTTTTTTTTTTCCTTCTCAGTTTTGAATTTTTTTTTTTTTTTTCTTTTCAATTCGATTTTTCTGTAAATTTTCTCGCAGCGGGCGGAGGCGCGGCCGGCGCATCCCCCCGCGGGAGGCGGCGGGACCCGCGGCCCCAGCGCGGAGACTGGCGCATGCCACAGCCCGCCTCGGCTCCGCTGCCCCCCGCCGCTGCCCCCCGCCGCCGCCGCATCCCGCCTGCCGGCCCCTTCATGCTCGGCGGACGACATGCCCGTTTTGTAGCCGGGGGCCCCTCCTCTCGTCCCGCATGTTCAGGACCAAACGCTCGGTGCTCGTCCGGCGGCTCTGGCGGAGCCGCGCGCCCGGCGGCGAGGAGGAGGAGGAGGCGGCGGCGGGCGAGCCCGGCGCGGCGGCGGCGGTGGCCGAGCCCCGGGCGCACTTGGGCGGGGGGCGCGGGTGCTGCCCGGGCAAGGCGGGCCGCGGCGGGCGGGCGGCGGCGGGCGCGGAGGCGGAACTGAAGGCGCTGACCCACGCCGTGCTGAAGCGGCTGAAGGAGCGGCAGCTGGAGGGGCTGCTGCACGCCGTGGAGTCCCGCGGCGGGGCGCGGACCCCCTGCCTGCTGCTGCCCGCCAAGGCCGACTCTCGGCTGGGACAGCACTGGTACCCGCTGCCCGTGCTGCTCTGCAAGGTGTTCCGCTGGCCCGACCTCCGCCACTGCTCCGAAGTGAAGCGGCTATGTTGCTGTGAATCCTACGGCAAGGCTCACTCCGAGCTCGTCTGCTGCAACCCGCACCACCTCAGCCGGCTCTGCGAGCTAGGTACGGCGGTGGGGATGGCGGCGGATGCGGGGGCTGAAGGGGTTAGAGGTGTGTAGGGCTTGGAGGGATGTAGGAATATAGGGGAATGGAGGTCACACGAGGTTGTAGGGGATTCAGGGGTGCAGGGGCTGGAGGGCATGCAAGAGATGGAGGAGATGCAGCGGCGCGGGGGCTGGAGGTGTGCAGGGGATGGACGGGATACAGGGATGTGGGGAATGGAGAGGCTGGGGTGCAGGGGATGGAGAGGATGCAGGAGTGCAGGGGCTAGGGATGATCCAGGGGCTGGAGGTATGTAGGGGTTGGAGGGCATGCAGGGGATGCATGTATGGAGGGGATACAGAAATACGTGGATCCAGCCCCACTCACCTCCCGGCCCACAAAACTTTTTTTTCCCCCTTCTGGAGGGGAAAAAAACCCCAACAAACAACAAACCAAAATCAACCCACAACAAACAACAAAACCCAGAACACGCACAAAAACTTTCAGTTGCCGTGGTTTATGTATTTCATTTTGTATTTAGGGGAGGGGGCGACGCCCCCACCTCCGGGACCCCCTCCCCTCCCGGGGGCCCCGGCGCTGCCTCCCCGCCGTCCCCGCGCGGTGCCGGGGGATTAAGGGCCGGGCGGCCCCGGCGCTGCCGCGGCTCCGCCGAGCCAAGGAGGCCCCGATCAGACAGCCCGAGCGGCAGATAGCAGGGAGACTGGCGCCAGACGGCCCCTTTTGTTTATCTGACAGCTAAATATCAAGGCAATCACCGCCTCGCTGCCCTGCCTCCAACCCCCAGAGCTAAGACAAACAGTTTTGCTAAAAGAATGCCACTGTTATCATAAGTTCCTATCTTTTTTCTTTTTTTTTTTTTCTTTCTCATGGCTCTGCCTTTATTTTCTCTGTACTTCTCTAATTCCAGAGTCTCCCCCTCCACCCTACTCCAGATATCCAATGGATTTTCTCAAACCAACTGGTAAGTGGATTTTTTTCAATGCAAGTGTAAGAGATAAAAAATGGCAAAATAGTTCCTTTATCGGGGAAACAGCCTCCTGCCTTTGTCATGCATTTTGCTTTTGGGTTGCTTGTGTGCCGTGCCTCCTGCTACCCCTATAACAATTAGCATATAATTTGTCTAAGCCACCTTGTGCACAAAGTAGGGGTTTAAAACTATGGCAGTAAACTTCAGAAGGGATTGCAGCACAGTGCAGGCCTGTGCTGCTTGAATCAGCCAGGAAAACCATAGGCTCCAGTTGGAAATGGCAGTGCTTCTTCACCCCTGGGTGAATTTTTAGGGATTTAGGCTGGGATCCAGCACAGCATCTCCCTGATGCCTGGGAATCCCAGTGAACCTTGACAGATGGACTGGTTGGTTAAAAATCTCTCTAAGTTTTATAGAAGCCTAATACTACATCATCTTGGAAAAAAAAAAAAAAACGGGAAAAGAGTTTGAAATGTTGTTTTTTTAACCTTTTTAAAATTTAAATTTCTTAGCACTGCTGTGCATGCCTGTCGCTTGTAATTGAATGTCAGGGTGCCAGGGGAGAAGCCCATTTGAGGCTGGCACCAGCTCTTTTGCGGTTGTCTGCATAAACTCTTGGTTGGCAGCGAGCTCGCTGGGTGTGAGATAAATGAGGCTGGGAGAAGGAGGAGAGGTGGGGAGAGTCGGAAACGTGGGGAGCTCGGGAGGAGCAGCTCCTGGCTTCCTGAGGATTAGTGGCTCTGGAGTGGGCTGGAGCACGGTGGTCTCTGCGGTCGCGTCCCGCGGTCGTGGCAGACAGGGGAGGCACGGCACTGCAGGGTGGCAAGGGTAGATACACAGATATTTCTGAAGAAAAGCATCAGAGTGTTTGGTTGGGGTTTTTTGGCCAAAAGAACAGTGCCTGTGAAATCACCTCTCTGCAGGGTCTCAGGGCTAAAAGAAACCCCAGCCTTGAGGCTGCTCTGGTGTGGTGGTGGGGTCTCATCCTGCCAACTGCTCCCCAGAGGCTGGACTGTTGTTTTCCCCCTCAGCAAACTCTTTGGGAACACTAAGGAGTCTTTTTTTGCCTTGTGAAAATAAAGAAAGCTGTTTAACAAACAATTGGGTTGCAAAGCATGAACTATCTTGACTTGTGAAAAAACCAGGAGATAAGGGCTGGTGAATGCAAGAGGGACATCGGAAGTAGGTTCAGCATCCACAGCATGTGCTGGGATGCAGAAGTGTTGTTCTGCAATAGACTCTGAGGGTCTGCTGGGTTCTTTTTGTGGGTTTTGCATAACTGTGGCTGCATCCCTGCAGTTCTCCCCCAAAAGTTCCTATTTTTTTTGCCTTTATGGCTTTTCTCTGCACTCATTGATGATCCTGGCATGGGATGCAAAGGGGGTTTGGAGCTGGAGGAGACAAGGGTTAAAGCTTGGTTTTGCTTTCCTATAAAGATGTTAGGATAAAATCTATTTGCAGGATTTAAACATCCAATCTGCCTCTGCCAGGATCTCATTTTCAGTTAGCCGAATGATATATTTATTCATTAGCAAGTGTTGACATAAGGTAGCAAAATGTGTGTAAACAGAAAAGCCGCAGAACATGAATGTGCCATTTCGAAAGGAAAAGTTATTCCTATCGGCCAATAGGAAGTGATTAACGCTGCCCATCGGAAACACAGAAACGACTGGGTTACTCACCAAAAAGTCCTCCTTTTTTTCCCTTTTGAAAGAAAAATCCTCTTGGCAGCTGAGCTCTGACTAATGGGGCTGTGACAGGCACCAGCGGAGCCTGGAAGTCTGTGGTGGCAGGTGGGTTTTGCAAGCTCAGGGTTTCTCAGCATTTCCTCTGCTGGGGGACTGAGGGTTTCCCATCCCAGCCTCGGTGCCATCTCCTGTGGCTGTTCCCCAGCTGCATGTTGAGGACTGTGGGAAGGTGTGAAGATTTTTTTACCTGGCTGGTGCCCATCAGCCGCCTTCTCAGCTGGGGCCTTGGGTGGGAGCAGTCCCTGTGTTTAGGCTCTGCCAGTGGAGCTGGGAATGTGCATCCAGCAGGAAACTTCTGTTTTTCCATTAAGCATGATAGTGGTAGTAAAAGTTAAGTGCTTAGCACTATGTCTTGTAAGTGCTTCATATGGAGAGACAGGCAGATAATAACCCTGGACTGGTGTGGGCTCTGGCAGAGGTTGCCAGATCACAGAATCAAAAAAAGGATTGTGTTGGAAGGAACCCTAAAGACCATTTAGTCCATCCCTCCTGCAATGAGCAGGAACAACTAGACCAGTTTGCTCTGAGTTCCATCCAGCCTGACCTTGAATGTGTCTGGGGTGGGTGATCTACCATTTCTCTGGGCAACCTGTGCCAGTGCCTCACCACTGCCTTCATTAACCATTTCTCTCTTCAATCTTGTCTAAATCTCTCTTCTCTTTTTGTTTAAAACCTTGACCAATGGGGATTAAATCAGTTTTTCTGGAGGTGATAGAGGCTGAGGCAGGCTGCAGTACAGGGTGTAGGAAAGCAGGGTTGGACAAAGAGCTGGGAATCCGCTGCAGGCAATGAAATGCCACATCAGGCTGTGTTGGTAGGATAGAGCTGGTAACTGTGTACTTGTCATAGAACAGAAAGATGTGCCCTTGATGGCTGAGTTACCTGAGGGAAGGCTGTGGGTCAGCCTGGCTTGCTCATTCATAGAATCCCAGAAAGGTTTGGGTTGGAATGACCTTAAAACTCATCTCGCTCCAACCCCCTGCCTTGGACAGGGACACCTTCCACTACACCAGGTTGCTGCAAGCCACCTCCAGCCTGGTCTTGGACACCTCCAGGGATGGGGAGGACTTTCACCAAGGAGAGAACTTTCCCTCTTCCTCACACAGGATGTTGGCAGGGATGGATGATGGAGGTGTGTGGGTGCTCAGCATTCCTAATATCCCTGCTGGAGCTTCCAGCTGTGCTGAATGTGAAGCGGATAGTAGCACCCTCAAATAATTTGGGCAGAATTTTGACTGAGCTTTAAGTGGGACAAGTGGCTCCGTTGTGCTCTGGAGTGACTGGACTTGGTGCTGCTAGTGTATGAGAGTGCAGGAAGCTCGCCGAGATGTCGCTGTGGGGCCGAATGCCCTCCTGTGGTGTCAGCTTTCAGGGGAGCTGGAGGTTTGGCAGCTCCCAGGAGCTATTTGACACCTTGCAAGGTTGGGCTGGTGGCCACAAGGAATAATTGTGTGTCTCCGCAATGGTTTTGTGCTGTGGGAAGGCAGTGTTGGGAGGAGACTGATGTGTGCCAGGCTTGGACAGATGTCTGATCCTCCACCTTTACCTTGCTGAAGGTAAAACGAGCCCCAGTGCCCCTGACTAATGAGAGCCCCCCGGGCAGCTCTGTGGGTGGTAGGACGAGGGCATCAATGAATCCAGCCACGCACAGGGCATGGACCCCGAGAGGGTTCTGCCCTTGGGCTCATCCCACGCCTGACTCTCTGGTTGGTCTAGAGTTGAGCTGCAGCAGCCCTGAGTTTTGGAAAGGGAATTCTGGGGTGATTCATGGGTGAGGGGAATTGTCTTCTGGGTGATGGGACATGGGAAGGGAACTGAGGAAGAAGTGTGATAGCACATTGCCCCATTGCTAGGGTTATGTATTTGAAGTCTGGATAGGAATCTGTTCTGCCTGATGTGGTAACAGAGAACCTGGTCATGTATGATCTCTGCAGCAAGACAATTATGGCCCTTATCTGCAGGGAACTCCTCAGGGTGCTGTAGCTGCAGGCACAGGGAGCCCAGGGCAGGGCAGAGTGGCCCAGCCTGTGTTCAGAAAGAATCTGTAGCTCAGGCAGTTGAAGTGATCACAGGGGAATGGCGGGGAAATCGCCTGTCTGGACTAGAAAGAGTTAAAAAAAGTAAAAACTCTATTTCTTTAAAGCAGAGAAAGCACGACAAGGCATTTAGAGAGCGTATCATATACAGTATTTCACAAGTAAGTCTATTTCCTGTCTGCCCTATTGTTTTCAGTTTGATTAAGTATATCCTGTTAAACTGTATATTCCTGTTAAGGCTTTTACTTTACTGTGATAAAATGAGGTTATGCAGACAGGAATTTCTTATTCACTGGTATTTCAGGGGTGGGATCTGGCAGAAGTGCTTCATCAGTAGGGAGAAAACTCCTCTTGGCTCTTCTGGTGGTGGTCCTTGCTTTGGGATACAGATGTGGAAAAAATGAGGGCATAGAGAGCCCAAATCTGGTGAAACACAAAGTCTCTCAGGACCAGAAGTCTACATGAACTTCACAGGTCTTCTCATGCTTTTTCTTCAGCTTGTGGTCCCACATGGTAGTGACCAAAAGTTGGAGTTGTTCTGTAGGACCAGGAGATTGGTGTTGGCTTCTGACTGTTGTCACCTAGAAGAGCAGGCTTGGGATAGAGAGGTTCAAATCTTGATCTCCAGCACCTGCATGCATCAGGAGAAACCTCTAAAGGAGAAGCCAGTCTTACCCTGCCCTTTGGTGGTGCACAGAGGCCTGGGTCCCCTTGCCCAGGAGGTGGCAATAAGGTCTGCCAGCTGCTGGTGGTGACGAAACTTGAGCAGGGCACCACAAAATCAACCTGTTCACTGCAGAAGGGCGGCAATGAGATGTTTCCCTTTCTGTTCCCATTTTGGTGACTTACAGGTTTTGACTAAATTGGGTGCATAAAGCCACGATTTAAGCATTTTTGGAAGCTCGCTTGCATCAGAACGGCGACAACCTTGATCTCCTTAGCCGGTGACTTGTCCAGAGAGGTGGCAGCCAGCCTGTAATTTTTGCCAGTCTATAATCAGCACTGGCTGGTGATGAAGCGCAGCCTTGACTGAGACAACGAGTTAGGGTGGATGCTTCTTGATGAACTACCGTCTCTGCACGGACAATTAGTAATCGCTTCCTGCTAAGCCCTTTGGAATGTGTGTTCTGCTTGGGGCGATGCTGGGAGCTGGCAAAGAACCACCTATATACTGACTTTTGTTTTTTTTTTTCCTTCCTCTGCTCCAGCAGATTGTCCAGACTCTGTGCCTTCCTCCACTGAAACAGGGGGAACTAATTGTCTAGCCCCTGGGGGGCTCTCAGGTAAGACATCTCCTGCTGCCCTTGATCTTGGCCGTGGATCGTGTTGGCTGAGGGTGTTGACAAAAGGCGAAGTGATGCTGGGGGAGTTTTGGGAATGCAGATCACTGAGAAGGGCGTGATCAGAGCGGGAGTTGGGTTTAATTTCAGTAGCAGCCATGTACCTGTTGTGCAGAGGATGTGTTGAAATCCCAGACAAAGTTCTCCATCCCTGAATGTGTCTGTACTTCCTTTGGATTCCAGCCTTTTGCTCCATTCGTTTTTGGGCAAAGGCAGGAAGAGGCAAAAGGACTGAGGCGGGGGAAGGCTAAGCAATGTTGACCATTCATTCAGGTGTGTGGATTATGGGCGCAGGTGCAGTTGTACCTTAAAGAAGGATTTGGTGTCATATCCTTGACTCAGTGGTGAGGGCCTTTTGTCTCTGGGATGAGCCCTGCTCTGAGCCCTGGTCAGGTTTTGCTCACGGTAAGGTCACCAGCATCCCTGGTGCCTGGGGAGGAAAGGTGGCCTGTGTTTTTGTAGAGGATGCTGTAGGGAGAGCTGGTGATGCTTTTACTCCTTCCTGATAGATCCAGTGATTTCCACTGTTTTCCTATTTGCCATCTCCTTCAGCCTCCAGTTGCTGTTACAGGATGGAGGCTTGTAAGGGACTTTCTCCACTCCTCTTGGAGTTTGTGTAGAGACAAAGAGTGGATTGGGTTGGAGAGGACCTTTGAAGGTCATCTAGTCCAACTCCCAACCCCATTTCCAAGGTGTGATGTCGCCAGCACCTCATCTTCCACCCCAGACCAGCCACCTCAGTGTCTCTACCAGGATTAAAGTGTCTGAAACCATGTACCTGCAGGTAGTGGCTGATGTTTGAAGGTGCTTGCCTTTGTGGGGATGTCTCCTTGATTTATGATTTATTCATCACCCTGAAACTGGAATTCGGAATTAGGTCGGCGGCGGCTGCACGCGCGCGTGCATCTGCCCCTGCCTCTCTCCAGGAATTGCGTTTGGTGTGGATGTGATGTCTTTAAGTGAGCCTTGTTTGTTTTTCTTTGGGTGTAATATATACCCTGTCTGTTATTTGAGAGGGGAGCATATTGTTTGTTCAAAGGCCCTAATGAGAATTAATCAAACGAAGAGGGAGAGGGAACAGGAAAACTTGTTGCTGTTTGGGGCTTTTTTTTTTCTAAAGGCAGAAGGATTTGCATTTTTTAAAATTTTTTTGCCATTGGAGCCTATAGCTTCAGGGAATTAAAAAAAAAAGGGGGACTGTAGAAAGAAAAAAGACAAGAAGCAAAACAACACAATAAGGATGTTGTTAGATCTTTTTTTTTTTTCCTTTTTCCTCCTGAAATACACCCGTTGCAGAGGGGAGGAGAGAGTTCAGTTCCACAGGATACCACATGAAATAAGCAGAGGAAGTACTCGCTTTTAAAAGGGGGCTTTCTGTAAGGTTCAGCCTATTGATAACATCTCGTCTGGCAGCTCTGCTCCCGAAGGGAAGGCAGGAGGTGGGGGCTTAGGCTGCAGGAAATAACATGGCTCGTTCCTGGTGCCTCCCAAAAGGCTGCGGGAAGGGGACCCCCTAGCTCCTTAATTGAGCTTCTTCCCCAAATGAAAGCACATTTCCACGTGAAAGTACATTTTAAACTTACTTTATTCTATTGCTATTATTTCATTGGATTTGATTTTTTTTTTTTGTCTCCCTTATCAAAGGTTCCCCCCCTCCCCAAGCCTGGAAACAGAACCTTTTTACGATCATTAACCACTCTTTTTTCCTCCCCAAATGTAATTGTAGCCATTTAGTTTAATGAGGAGCTGATAGGAGAGTTGACTCTTGAAGGGATATGGTTAGCTACCCAAGCCCTGAAACAAAGCCGAATGCCTCCACATGAAAGAGCATTTGTTTTGAATTTGCTCTGATTTACTGGCATCTCCCTTCCGCGCGCAGAAGTGCAGTGCTGAAAATTCCCAACTGGAGAGACCCAGTCAAGAAAGGAAAATAAACGCACTTTGGAGCAATCCTCCAAAGCTCACTTTCTCCTCTTTTTTTTTTCCTACCCCCTCCTGCATATTTTAGTTAGCAGAAGAGTGTGTTTGAAGAGGGCTTTAATGAGTTATTGGCAGGGTACATGGCCAGCGCTTTGGCTTGGTCTTATCTGTGTTTGGGCAGATAGGGATGGGTGATGCTGGCTGGAGAATCCAGCATCCCTCCTCCCCTCCAGACCTGTACAGAGTTGGATTTGCAGCTCCTTGGTGAAAGGATGGCTTAAGAAAAGGGGAAAAAAGAAAGTAGTTATTTTGCTAATTTGGAAACTGGAGTGGGAGTGTGAGGAAAAAGTACATCACAGGTGGTTGTTGTTGATGTTGGGATCCTGCAGCACTGCAGCCTTTGGTCATTAGTGATGTGTGGTGGATGCTGGTGTAGCAGCAGGATCAGTAGACCTGCTCTGATGTCTTACAGAGCAGGATTTGTCAAGGAAGATCACTCTCAGCAATAAAAATTTGGGAATGAGGCCACCCTGGGGTTCATGGTCGCTCCGGCAGGGAAATGCATGAAGAGAGGATGGTGGCAAGGGGAGCATTGAAGGGGCTCAAAGCAAGTGTTCTTGCAGCTCTTTGTGAGGAGACTTTGATGAGAAGTCTCAGATCAGCCACTGCTGGGGTCTGTCTTTGCTGGGGCTGCAGGCAGTTGTGCTGATGGATACCAGAGGCTCTGGAGATGTGTGGCTGGGGGGACGTAAGGGGAGTGTTTCCCCCTTGTGATAACCGCTCTGAGCTGCTCTTTCCCTCCCTCCATCCTTCTTCTTTCTGTTCTCCTTCATGACCCAGGAATGCAATCCTGGGTAGTCCTTCACACCATGCTGGTGTCCCCTTCTCATCCCACCTCTGCTCTCTTCCCCAGCCATCCCCTTCTCTGGCTGATGTACCCCTCGCTTCCCCTGAGGCACTGGCTCTCGCTTCTGTATTCTTGGCTTTATTTATTTTCTTATATCATCTTTATTTTTATCGGTGGTCAGCCTGTGGGTAGGTCAGGACTCCTTGCTCACGGTTGCTCCCACTGACATGGCTGTGCTCAGGTATTACTAGCCAGATCCTTTCTGTCCTCAGCGTGGTTAAAGAGCAAAAATATCCCATTGGGGATAAAAATAATTCTCGTAAGTAGGAGACAGAGGGTGGTTTTCCTGTGTTTTGAGCTGACTTGTTCTCAACAGATGTGTTTGGTTGTGACTTCTTTCAAACAAGCAAAGCCACGCTTGGAGTGCCTGAAGGTGTCTGGCGCATGGTTTGATGGCATCAGATTGGTGGGAAGCAAATTCCTGTATGACCCATGGAGAAGACCTGCTCCAAGGGTAGAAGTGAGCTGGTGGTGTTGGTGCTGGGTCTTCATGGAATGTGATCCATCAGCCCTGGACATCTGTGTCCTGACGCATGTGTGGCGTGGGGCTGGTGGCTCTCGGCTGGTGGAAGGTTGTGGTGCCCAGGGTGGGTAAGGAGGTGGCCCTCCAGCAGGACGGGTGAACAGTGCTGGATCTGCTGGCAAAGCAGAGCTCTCAAGAAGTCCAGAGCTTGTCCTCAGAGAGGGAGAGCAAGTTGAGCTGGCTTGTGTCCTCGCCACATCCACACTGAGGTTGTTCCTAAAATACCAAACCTGAGAGGTTATCTGGATTTTGGCCCAATTCTGCTGATTTGCCCAAACTCTGGAAGCACCTCAGGGTTTCCAAGAGCCAGTGGATGTTAAGTGATGGTGCTTGGTGTGTGCTGGGTGAAGTTCTGCAAGCCTTGAGTCTGGGAAACCAACAAGGCTCTTCTGTAGCAGGCACAGACTCAGTTTCTCCCTCCCAGCTCCACACCAAAAACGCAGGGAAAAGACTTACCCAGGCTGGAAGAGCATTGGCATCATTCCCTACTCTGACTCCCTGTGCTGTGGGACCTTGTCTGGTTTAAGGGACCTCTTGGATGATTGACATTTCATTCCAAAATTGCGGACAGGCCGGGAATGTTTCACTATGCCTCTGATCCCTGCTGGTATCTGCTCAACGGGGAAGAAGCACCTTGTCCAAATCCGGAGATATTTGCCCCCCAAAGAGGCTTCCCGTCGCTCTCCCCTTGCCCATGTAAACAGGATCCTGTGCTGTTTCTCCGCCAGAGCCCTGCCTGTGTTTTCCCGTTCCCCCTACTTCCACCTCCCTCCCCTACGGAGTTTATAACCTCCTGTGAAATGCCTTTATTTACAAATTGGCATCCTATTATAATCTGAAATTGAGACATCTTCCTGTGGAACTAGGATTGTATATTTGTCCCAGGGATAAACAATTGCTTGGGAATTTTTTTTTCTTTAAGTCACTTATTTTTGGTTTATTTTTGAGCTTACGTCGTTTTAATATTTTTCAATTTGCTTTGAGCATCGCAGGGCGTTGCACCCTTTCCTTCCCAGCCACACTGGGAGACATGACCCCCTTGCTCCTTGCTTACCTAAAAACCACAGTCCCGTCCTGGAAAGGACAAGGTTATCAGGGGTTAATGCCAGGATGACAGCACTGGAGCCTCTGGAGCAGAGCAGGCTGCCTGCCAGACTAGGAGCCTCCCGGCTCGCCTCGCACATCATCTGACCGTGGCCGACTGGGAGGAGGGAGCTGGTGCTTGGCACTGACCCCGGGCTCTTGGCTTGGCCACCCGCTCCAGTTCCTTCAAGCCTCGTGAGGTCTTTTTTTTTTTTTTTTAAGGGGGTTCTCACCCTGTGGGGACCCCCTGGGATCCTCCTCCCAGCTCCGGGCGTTTCGCCGATTAAAATCCTTCCAAAGCAAATAGAATTCGTTTAATAATTTCTTTTAAGTGCTCTAGAGCCTCTTGAGCCTTTCCTAGATACTCTTGTACAATGTGTTTTATAGAAGAAATGATAGCAGAGGTGCTGCCCCCATTAGATGGTTTCAATCCATACCTGTACAGCTTCATTGAACCCGTTTTTCCAGACGCCAGTAGATTTTCCCAGCCAAAGATTGCCTTTGGAACAGCTGATGACAAAATGCAGAAGACCCCAGAATCAGCAAGTCCATCATAGTGGGGACGGTGGTGGAAACAGTGATGGGGGACCATGATGGGGTCACCTGCGTTTTAATCCCACAACATGGCACGTTTTAGGGAAGAATGAGGCTAGGAAGGTGAATTTTGGAAGTTGAGTGTTGGTTCAAACCGCGCTCCGCTCACAGTGGCTGTCCCGATGAGCGCCGGCAACTTGATCACTGGGGACATTTAAAGCTCGATGGGACAAAAACACTCGTAGAGGAGCAGCCCCGGGCTGGCAGGGATGTGGCTGCATCGTTTCCATGCCCGCTGCCTGCCAGTGGGTATCACTTACACTAAAGGAACCAGTAACATTAGCCACACGCATTTCCCTGCCATGGGCACGGGGGGATGCCTGTTTCCAGCCACGGTGGCCAACACCCTAAACCTCCCTGCTGGCTTACAACGGGGTGCAGCACGTTTTAGGGTGTCCAGGAGGAAACTGTGTGCAAGGACCCTGTCCCCAGCCCTCGCTGTGCTCCAGCAGGGTGACGGGCTGGGTGGTGGGTGGGTGCCAACCCCTCTGCCGTCCCCCGCCGGCGTGAATGACCCACGCCGCAGCCTGGCCGCCTGCCTACTGTCACAAAGGAGCTTCCTTCCCAGTTTATTTTCAGTGCTGGGATATTATTAACCGCTGAGGCACAGTCTCTGTTCTAACCACCCTCGCTTTTTGCCTAAATCGCTTTGTTTTCGCCCGCCGTCGGCGTGCCGGGGCTGCGGCGTGGCCGTGGTGCCGCCGGGGTACCGGCTGCGTCACGGCTGCTGTTGAGGAACAGAGGGCACGGAGGAGCCTGATCCTGCACGGGGCTGAGGGCGGGCAAAGGAAGGAGCTTGGCGGCTCACAGGATTTCCGCCTGCTGTCTTTGGATTAGCCCCTGGGTTTTCTTTTTTTTTTTTTTCTCTTCCTCTATTCCTCAACTTCTTTTAATAAATGCAGCATCTTGGGTGTTGCTGTGTACCTCTTTCTCTGCAAGTTATTTTACTTTATTTTATTTCTCTCTTTTTTTTTTTTTGCCTTTTTCCTTCCATTTTCTTTTCCTGTTTTCCCTCTTTTTCCTCCTTCTTCTTCTCCTTATTTTTCTCCTTCTTCTTCTTCTCCCTCTTCTCCTCCTTTATTTTCTCTTTCTTCTTCTCCTTTTTCTGTTTTCTTTCTTTTTTCTTCTTTTTCTTCTTTTACTTGTTTTCTTCTTCTACTTGTTTTCTTCTTCCTGTTTTCCATCTGCCTTGTTTCCCTTCTTCTTTTATTTTCCTTCTTAATGCAAGAAAAGAGCTTTTCTGGGCAAGCATTGCAGGGATTTTCCATCTCCATCCAGGGGAGGGTGGGGGCTTGGATCCCCTGTGCACGGACCTGCTGCCACCCTTCGGGGGGTCTTTGCCCACAGACTCAAGTCACCAGTTCCAGAGAGCTTTTTCCAGGGTATTTTGTGCTGCTGGGGATGTGATGTGGTTCTTGCTAACAGACAGCAAACTCTCTCATTTCTTTTTTCTTTTCTTTGTTATTTTTCCTCTGTTTTTTTTGGTTTTTTTTTTTCCCTCCCTTCTTTTGGGTTGCCATTTAAATGCATGATGATAACTTTCACCCTGTTAATTAACAGGAAACATTGGGACAAGACAGGAAATTACATCAGTCTTTTATGAGGAAAGAGCCAAGAAAAAAAAAAAGCAAGAAAACATAGTTATTAGTGAAAGGGAAGAAAGTGCCAGGGGAGGGAAAAGAAAGAAAAAGAGCAAAAAGGAGGAAAAAACACTGTCTCATAGGCCCTGCTTTTCCAAGGGAGGCTGCTCCAGTACTTGATTTTATTTTTATTATGTTGAAAAATATTTGACTAGCAGGGTCACCTTTGCTTGAGCGCGACGGTCCAGCTTCCCGAGGAATTTTTTTTATTTTATTTTCATGCTTTTTCTCAGCTTCCTTCCCCAAACTGTGAGGCCTAGGAAGCTCTTGGCCGGGAGACTAATTTTGGTTTGGCTGCTCAGCCCTTCAAATTGGTCCCCACCCAGTGTCATTATCTTGGTTTTAACTTGCAAGGGAAAAAAAAAAAAAACACCACCCTGTAAGAGCTGGCTCAGCCCTTCTCTACCCTTTTAACCTCACTACATAAAAAAACCTCCTGGCTTCAGCCTCTCTGGTTGGGCTGTGCTGGCAGTGCTGGAGCACCGTGGGCTGGTGGCAGGAGGCCCTGGTGATGCTCTTGGTGATGCTCCCCATGTGTGGTGACCTGTGCCTGGCTCCGTGGTCCTTCCTCCTCCTCCCTCAGCCATCAAGTGGGACCCCTGTTGGGATGCTGGGGTTTGGCTGAGCCAGCTTTGGGGTGAAGTCCTGGCTCCCCTGACTTTGACCATTTGGAAAGGCAAATTTTGCCATTAAAGGAATAATTCAGTACTGCTCGGGCTCTTAACTCTAGCTGCAAATATGTATCTTGCAGATGTATGTAATAAGTGAGACTGTAGATGGTTAAATATTGAGCCAAATCTATTCAATCTATGTATAGGTTGAATATGTATGGAGATAATTTATTCAATATTATATATATATAACTATGTAAGATATAATCAGCATATGATGTATATATTCTATAGATAGATAGGTTGAATATATTCAATTTATTCATTGTATATTAAATATATAAATATTAAGTTTATATATATAAATATATATATATTAAATATGTTCCATATTTGTATGGAATTCTATATAATACTTACACAAGTTAAAGATATTTTGTTCACATAAACCAAAACTTCACCAATAAGAGGTGACTTTGTGGTAGACAAACTCAGCTGTTAGGAAGGTGGTGGAAAATCAGACATCTGTCACTTTTGCAAGTGGTGAGGCTGGCTGTGGATCCAGTGATTTTTGGTGATGAAGGCTATGGATCAAATTTATGGCTGATAAAAATTACCAGGTGTCACTGCTGAGAAGCCCCCACTGTGGTGGGTAATGCAGAATAATACCAGAGCTGAGCGTCTGTTTGCACATCGGTGTGCAAGGTGAGGTTTTGAGTAGAAAACCAGGGAAAATGGCAAAATAGTCAAGAAATTAAGCCATGGGATGAGGGTGTCAGTGACCTCGTGGCTGGGCTCTGGCAGCACCTTCCCAGGCAGAGCGGATGGAGTCAATAACTCCATAAAATCATTCTTCAAGCAGGAATCAAGTAACAGGAGTTTTATTTGGAAAAGGAGCTGGGAGCCTGAAGTTACATCACTGCATTTGAACTGATGAATTCATTTTCTTTGGAAGCCAGTCTGAGGCTTTTTAGCTCATGATAAGGAACAAACCCATAAATCATAAGCAGAGACCTGTAGTTTTACTGTTCTTTGTCACAGCCAAGTGTGGAAAATGTATCCTGGGTGTCAAGAGCATGAAGCCTTGGCTCACCTGAGTGTTGCACTGCAGTTATGTTCTGGAGAAGCTGGTGTGGTGCTTGCCAAGCCCCAGATTCCCTGGGCTTTATCCCCATGTGAGGATGCTCCTGGGTTTTAGTGATGCCCAAATCCCTTGGGTTTCAGCCCCATGAGAGGATGCTGCTGCATCCTGATGATGCCCAGTTCCCACGTGAGGATGCTGCTGGGTGTTGGTGACACCCCGAATCCCCAGAGTTTTTTCCCCACGGGAGGATGCTGCTGGGTGTTGGTGACACCCCAAATCCCCTGAGCATTGTCCCCATGGGATGATGCTGCTGGGTGTTGGTGATGTGATGCCACCCTAGTCATGGGTGACATGGTGGGACATGGCTCTGCTGCTGCCACCAGAAGTGGGGTGAGATGAGCCACGAGGAGTTTTGGGGCTTTTTTTTAACCTGTGAGCTGACAACCAGCCCCGTTTTATAGCCCAGGGCAAACCTCTGCTGGCCTCTGTCTGCAAGAAGGGGGTGCCAGCTCCGCCGGAGCGCCGGGAGGGTTAATTACTTAATGAATATAATATTCTCTATAATTGCTGTGCGTTATTAATCCAGAGCAAAGTGAGAGGCGAGGGGAGGGGTGTGTGTGCATGGCCAGGCTTGTGAACTCCTTCCCAACGCCATCCATCCTGTCTGTCCATCCCTTGATTGCCCCCTGCCCGGGCTGGGGCTGGTGCTGTCCGTGTGTCCGTCCGTCCATCGCTGGGCGGTGACCCTGGGATGTATATATTCCATGTTCGGCGTGCTCCGCCGCCTGCTCTTAGGAATAGGCGTGATTAGATTATGAAGGCAGACAGAAGTAATGATTAACTTTTTCAGTCTGCCTGCTGTCTCCAGTCTGGCGCTGGGTGTTTTTTTTTCCCCCTAAGTAGGCCCTGGCCCCGCGTCGACAGGGTATTAGGTTGTAAAGAAAGCCAGGAGGAATGAAGGCAAGGGAGGGAGGGGAAAGGGGAGGGAAAGAGCCTTTTCCATCGGATCCGGGACTGGAATTTATTGGCAGGAATGCAGTAAATGCTCCAAATGCCAGCCCAGCTAAACAGTTTTCATAATTGTTACGGAGCGGGGCACGATGAACGTGAAAAGGACTTTTGTTCCTACTCTGCTTTTTCCATGGGTTTACATCCCTGCGAGGGAGATGCTGCTCTGGGAAAAGTTGCTAGGAGAAGTGGGCTTTTTTTTTTTTTTTTTTTTTGGTGTGGGGAGAAACATCTATTTATGTCTGTTTTCAGTCTTTAGGGGAGAATTCTGGGTCAGTGTGCTGAGGGAGAGGGTAATTTTTTTTTCTTCAGTATTGGAATAAGAACAGCAGTGATGCTGCGTTGTGTGTGTGTGTGTGTGTGTGTGTAATGTAGTTGTTGGGGGGGAAAAAATCCTAACACACATCTGTGTATTAGGTATCCATTTGGAAATCCTGAACTGCTCTACTTCAGTTTTTATTAAGGTTTTAACAAGGTATTTAATGTGTAACCCACATGGCTACCTGTTGTCAGTGGAGAGCTGTGGCTTTCCTGGGGGCTGTATCCCTGGGTGCTGGATGACCTTTTCTGCCTTGCAACAGTGAAGCTTTATTTTTCATTGCAAAAGCTTTTTAAGGTCATCCTCTAAACCCCAGCTGGGTGACTGCATTGAGGGGGGCTGTTACCCCATGGCTAGCACGGCCCTTTGGCCTCTGGTGGCTTCAGCATCTGTGGTGTGATTTATCCCAGAAGGGTGATGGGCAGGAAGCTGCCACAGGAGCCTCCAGCACAGCCAGAGATTCTTGGCAAGCTCATCCTCGGGTCTGATTTGCATCGCAGTAAGTCAGGAGCCCTTTGTGTGCTGGTTTCTCTTTCTCAGAAGGTTTCTGGTTGGGATCTGGGTTGGGTTTGGGTGGGGAAGAGGTGTGTCCTGGTAGCCAAGGCTGAAGCATGGAGGTGGCTGCTCCTCTCTGGGAGCTGGGGCTGGTACCAGCCCTGACTCACCTGGAGCTCCCAGGGCAGCATCTCATGAGTGCTGGGCTGTGTTTTCCAGACAATCTTGGCTGATTTGTTACAAAAGTGAGATTATTTTGGGTTGCCTCAAGGAAGGGGAGAAGGTTGGAGAGTGCACAGGGCAGTGGAGCACCTGCACCACCTCCTGAGCCAGCAAGCCCCCACAGCACATGCAGCAAAAATAGGATTTCTGGGAGGTTTCCACATGGATCTGCATGCCCTTGTGACTCTTTGGATGGCCTGGGAGTGTTAAAAACCCCGTGGATTTTGTAGGCAGGGCTGCTCTGGAAGGGTCTCACCTCTTGCAGCATCCCTTTGTCCCACCCAACTGTCGAGTTGGAGCTTGGGGAAGGGATTCCCGTCCTACTGCTTTTTTGAAACAAGGGAAAAGTTTTCCCACACCTTTGAGGGGTGCAGAAGGAGAGGCAGATAAAGAAGGTTCTTTAAATTAAAACTTCAAAAATAATTAGGCTGACTGTATACTAAACAACAGCAAAGAGGCCCATTTACTGTAAATATTATGAATGGATTTGGCTGGCTTCTTCATCCCCACCCTTCCTCTAAGGCTTTTCTCTGAGCTGAGTCGAAATTCGGCCTTCAGACAGCACGGTACTCTATAATTTGCATGGCTGATGAGGCCTGAAGCCTGGTATGGAGGAAACTGGAGTCAGCTGGCTCCTCTAACCACTGGAGACAGGCAGACAGGCATTTTTGGTGTGTGCCTGCATATTTTCCCCCCCCACCCCACCACCTTGTAGCTCCAGCCTTGCTTGGCTTTTAAGGAGAATGGTCACAAGAAAAGGGTTCTTCTCTTCTAGAGTCATTTTTAGCCGTGGTAATTGATTAATCACTGTAATTAGACAGTAGCAGTGACTAATAGGATGTTTATGAATCAAATTTCTGGTTTGGTGGACTCCA
Source organism: Lonchura striata (assembly GCF_050655825.1). NCBI lineage: Eukaryota > Metazoa > Chordata > Aves > Passeriformes > Estrildidae > Lonchura > Lonchura striata. The sequence continues at coordinate 85,780,165 of NC_140740.1, read as the reverse complement.
TGAACTCGGCAGTTTCACTTGGGTTCTTTCTCTGCCGTCCTGTAAATGCAGGGGGCATGCATCACCCCATATTTTTTAATGTATTTTTAAAATATTTTTGGACATTACTCCTGGTTCAGACTTGGCATCTGCCATAGTGGTGTTTGCTCTTGAGCCTCTGAAGGTCTGCAGCAAGATGCTTGCAGGGCTTCTCTCTTTCTTTCTTTATTTCCTTCCTTCCGTCTTTCCTTCTCTTTTTCTTTCCTTCTCTTTTTCTTTCCTTCTTTCCTTCTTTCCTTCTTTCCTTCTTTCCTTCTTTCCTTCTTTCCTTCTTTCCTTCTTTCCTTCTTTCCTTCTTTCCTTCTTTCCTTCTTTCCTTCTTTCCTTCTTTCCTTCTCACTTTTATGTTTTTGCTGAATTAACCCTCAGAAAAGGTCAGCGCTGAGTCCCAGGCTGGGGGAAGGCTGACTCAGGGCACCACTGAGCAGGGGTGGGAACCAGAGGGGATGTCCTCAGGGGTGAAACATCTCTACCCACCGTCTCACCTGACCTCATTTTTGCCCTAATTTCACAAGGGGGTTCTCAGCCGTGTGGAAGGTGATGGGAATTTTGGGTTGGGTTACCTGGGGACTGAGCAAAGCCCTCCCAAACCTTCAGGTCACCATTAATACAAACCTGAACCAAAGCCCAAGGAAAATGGGGAAATATGAGACTCCTTCCCCTGATGGCTTCTGCCATATTTCATCCTGCTTGACCTCATCAGGCTCAATCTTAGTAAACATCAGCAAATTGAAATCTTGTGGTGAAACTTAACATTTATTTTCGTGCAAGGTTGACTGATTTTGCAAGGAACAAGGAGCCATTTGAGTGATTGATTGGACAACTTGCTAATAAATTAAAAAAGTAATCTTAAGGCTCTTTAGCCAGCATGACTACCGTATATGCTGAGCAATAACAGCCATCTAATTAGACATAGACACAAATTTATGGTCTAGCCTGTCAATCCACGGATTAAGGACTGCGTAAGTACCTACTGACACGATGGGCTGTAATGGTTCCTGAAGAGATGTTATGGTCTATCATGTCAATAATCCGCAGATTAAAGGCTCCCTAAGTAGGTGTTGATGTGATGGACTGTCTCAGCTCTTGGGGCTCTTCTGCTGGGGAGGTGGAGGGACCCCCCAGGCCCCCCAGGTGGTGCCATCCCTGCAGAAGGTGAGGCTTTATTTCTTCTGCAAGCTTAGCACAGGAACATGCTTGAAATTAGGCTTTCAGAAACCGTCCCAGCCATCAAAAGCAGGGGCTCCTGATGGAGGTGAAGCTGTCTAGCCCATGTGTGCTGGGAGGTACAAAAGGTTTGGGGCAAACACTGCTATGGGTGGAGTTTCCATGCTGCCCACAAACTTTGTTAAAGGCACAAAGCCCCTTTTCTGCAGCAGGATAGATCCTTTAATGTGGATTTATCCTTTAATTTGGACATTTTTTTTTTGCTTTGCTTTTGCTGAATGTACCTGGAAATCTGGCTTTTAGAAATTTTCTTTGTTTTGTTCTTTTTTTTTTTATTATTTTTTTTTTATTTGGTTTGTTTGTTTTTTGGTTTTTTTTGTTCATTCTTCCACCCTGTAAGTCACTTGAGAGACCAGAAAGGAAGAGGGATTACCCTTTTGGGTGCCCATTTTTCTTTTTTTTGATGAGCACACTATGCTCTGTGTTCTCCTCACCTTGATGTAATGCCTTTCTCTTCTCAAGTAAGGGGTCACAGGGTTGTTTTTTCTGAGATCCTACAAAATTAGCACCTGCCAGTAACCGGGGGGACAAAACTGCAGCTGGAGAAGTCCTGAGGACCCTCCAGAAGAGCATTTTAAACCCCATTAAAACCTCTAGGTTTTGTGTCTCCATCTCTTGCACCTCCAAGAGTAGGAGAAGATGAGGGTCATGGCACTGTCCCGGACACACAAATGCCACTTAAGGTCAGCCAGGAGAGATTATCGGGCGCGAGACGTGCTGAGCTTGGTCTCAGCCCTGGCCCCAGCCAGACACGTTGTGCTGACACCAGTCCAGACAATTTTTTTTTAAGCACAAATACCCTCCATGTGCGCTGGTGGATAAAGGAGCAAGGACTGTGTGTGCTCATCTGCTCCTTGGCAGTGCCCATGGCACTTCTTTCCCAGCTGAAAGCTGTCTCCTGGAAAGCCAGGCAGGGTTCTCTCCAGGTCTTTGAGATTCCCAGCAGCACAAGGACGTGGAGGTGCTGGAGCCAGCCCAGAGGAGGCCATGGAGCTGCTGCCAGGCTGGAGCCCCTCTGCTCTGGAGCCAGCCTGGCAGAGCTGGGGCTGTTCCCCTGCACAAGAGAAGCTCCAGGGAGAGCTCAGAGCCCCTGCCAGGGCCTCAAGGGGCTCCAGGAGAGCTGCACAGGGACTGGAGACAAGGCAGGCAGGGACAGCACACAGGGAATGGCTCCCACTGCCAGAGGGCAGGCACAGATGGGAGATTGGGAATTAGGAATTGCTGGCTGGGAGGGTGGGCAGGCCCTGGCACAGGGTGCCCAGAGCAGCTGTGGCTGCCCCTGGATCCCTGGAAGTGTCCAAGGCCAGACTGGACGGGTCTTGGTGCAACCAGGTCTGGTGGAAGTTGTCCCTGCCCATGGCAGGGGGTGGAACAAAAGGGTCTTTAAGGTCCCTTCCAACCAAACCCTTTTTGAAAGTGAGACTTTTGTTAGCAGATCAGTGTTAATGCTACCATGGTGAACATTGTGCCAGGGCTGATGGGAAATCCAGACCCAAGAATGAGGGAGAGGAGGGGGTGAGATGGTGAAAACTTTAGGAAGAGCATGAGAACATGCTCCAGACCAAAAATGCTTTTTGGAAAAATAAATGTATATGTATATATATTACAAAAAGTGTACATACAGAGTTCTGAATACTTCTACATTTGGACAGTTTAATTTGCCTCTAAACTTGATGTCATTGACAAAAGATCCTATTACAGCCATTTAAAATCCTTATCAGTAAGGCCATTTTATTCCTATTTTCATCTTTGGGTTGTCACAGATACTGGTGATAATTTTGACAGCCCTTGATATGGTCAGCTGGGAGCAATCCTGGTGGTCAGATAGCTCACTGTGTGCTAAACTTGCTCTTTTCTTTCAAGGTTGGTTGACTACAGGAAAAACTTTAGCTAAAAAAAACAGAACAAAACTCAAAGATCCCCAGCCTAGCTCCCCTTTACATTCATGAACCTGGCACTGGGACAAGGCTGAGATCAGAAGGACAGCAGGGATCTAAAACAACCCCAGTACAGGAGCTGTGTTGTTTTAATTTATTATTATTATTTTTAATTCAATTTTTCTAAAATGCTTTGGTTCTCTGTGAATTAAAAATAGAGAACTTTTTCCTCCCAAACTCCTAATAAAACTGCTGGAGCTTGGAAGAAAAAAGTATGGATGACATGCTTTCATCAAATTAAAACTCACCATGTGACACAGAGAAGAACCACACCAGAAATTTCCTGTCACTTCCATGCGAGGGGAGGTGTGAGTCCTTCTGCCATAGCTTGGAAGAACCAAGTGTGGGACTTGAAGAATTTGGGTGTTTATGTGGTGTGAGTGTCCCATACCCACTGCTGTTTCTGCAGCTGTGAGATTTTTATGGAGTTATTGATTCGGTATCCCATCCTGTTGGATTTCCGTATGGATGAAGCATTTTCAGCAGGAGCAGGACCATGCTCCGAGCCCACAGACAGCGTGTGCACCCCCAGTGTGGAGAAATCCTGACTGTGGGCTGTTATTGAGAAAGTTCAGGTGGGACTTTATGGTTTTGCAGGTCAAGGCAAGTGCAGGGGACCCTCATAGCCTCCTGTGCTGATTGGTGAGTTGAGCTTTAGCTGGGATGATGCTTTTATGGACAATGGATGCACTGGCAAAACTGGGGCAGCCCCTGAGAAAAATCCAGGAAGGTGTAAAAAAACATGGAAAAAAGTAAAGAGTTTTCCAGTGGGAATGGGATATGGTGTAATTTGGCTGTGCTGGGGCGTCACTGGTGACGAACCATCTACACCAAAATTACAGAAGAGGTTACTCCAGGGGCTTTGGGATATTGCCTTGATTTCTTCCCTCTGTGAGGAGCTAATGTGAATGGCTGTTCTCTGTGGACCTGACTATGAGTGATCAATACAACTAATTCTCTAAATTCCTGAGGGCAAACTCACTTTATTTTCAGTTGTTCCTATACTATTATTTTTTCACTATGAGCTTGCACAACACGCTGAGGGGAGCCTGCTGGAGCCTCAAGGCAGGCTGTAATGGAAACCATAGAAAATCCTAATAACCCAGTGATAGCAGCAAATGGAGGGATCCTTAATACTGAAATAATAGCGCAGATGTTTATAGCATTAAACATTATCATTGTTTGCTGGGACATGGGAACGTTCCCAGTTTGCTGGGAGTTTTCCAGGCGTTTAGAAAGGGATGTGTTTGCACCGAGGAGCTCGTAAAAACCATGCTTTTAACTCAAAACAGGGATCCCAAAGGGTTTGCAGCCGTCTATGGGCTGTCGCACACGAGGATGTGTTGAGGAGGATGTGGCAGCTATGGGTTTTCCTGGGATCTGGGTTTTTGTGTGAGTTTGCAGCAGGCAGAGATGGGAGTTGGGTGGTGGGTGCCTGCCACGACCCCAGGTTACACAGGGTGAACCCAGCAGGGTGTTTTTGGGCATAATACTTCTGTTTGCTTCATTTGCCCAGATCCATGATTATTGCCACCAAAAAAAGCCTTTTGGCGAAAAAAAAAAGTCTGTCACTGTAGGAAGCATCTCTTGAGTCACTTTTTCCTTCTCTCCTGCCATCTCCTTTGCTGTCGGAGTGATGCCACTGGCTTTTCCCTCCCCTTTTCCTGGTGGATGCCAGAACCAGGGAGGTGGGTGGGAGCCAGGGGGCTCCTCTGGGGTCCCAACAACTGCAAAAAGCAGCTTTGGTGGTGGCTGGCAGGGAGGCCTGAGCCTGTTTATCCGAGCTGAGCCCTTATATTCTCATGGATTTTTGACTAGACATGCAGTCAACAGCTGAAGCCCGCAAACGGAAGAGGCTCTGGCATATTTATACTGTGTGCTGGCATCAGCTCCTTAAAAAACACTCAAACATCCCAGATTACCTAAGATTCGTCCTTGAGGTCTGGTCACCCCATGTCATTCAGAAACCTAGTGGGATTCATTCATGAACTTCCAGCCCTCCATAAAGGTCCGTTGATTCATCACCAAGGCAGTTTTCTATTTTTTCTTTTTTTTTTAAATTTTAATTATTGGTAGGTTTTTGGTTTTTTTTTCTTTTCCCTAAATGCTCTAGCAATTGAATAGCTCTCTGTAAGCAGCAGTGAACTAGTTGTTGCATGGTCTTCACTAATGCAAGCACAAATGCCAGGTGAAAAAGTCCTTTTTTTCCCCCTTGCCACCTCCTGAAAGGGATGGTTTTATGTTCAAATCAATAAAAACCTGTAGGAATTTCAGCAGGGGTCCAATGGCTCCAAAATTCCCCCAGCTGCTGTAAAACAAAACCAAAAAGGCTCTGAACATCACTGGCAGGATGACAGTGAGGAGGGAGGTTGTGGGTTGTCAACAGAGATCCCCTTTGGATTGAGGAGCATCTTTCCCCTGGATCCACAAGTAACCCTCCCAGATTCTCCTCTCTCCCAGGCAGGTGGTAGAAACTCCATCCTGGGGGTGTTTCTTGCCCCTCTGGATGCACTTTTGCATGGATGGCACCCCATCTGTGCTAGTGGGGAGGAAGTAACCAAACTGTCCCTCCTGCCCCTCCTCAGCCCCAGGTTTCAGCAGGACATAAAGTTCCCCACAGCAGAGTCTTGTGAGGCACCAAAAAAGGGAGTGGGAGGACAAACTGGGGTGCACCTTGACAGATGCTGTCCCAGGGAGTACCCCAGCATGACCAGAACCCCCATCCCTGGTTGAACCTGGGAATCAGGGTCCCTATTTTGAGACATCCACAGTCAGGCCCATTTTTAGTAGCTGCCTCCAGCAACTGGAGAAATATTTTCCTCGCTGGCATAGAAATGAGGAAATTAAAAGTGTGTGGCTGGGCTTTTTTTTTTTTTTTTTTTTCTTTTCTCTCCTCTCTTAAAAGCACAGCGCAAGGCTTGAATGAGATGGGAAAAAAAACTGGGGAAAACGGGTTTATCAATAGCAAAAAACAGAGAGAGCAGGCAGCCAGCATGTTGCCCTGGGGAGGGAGGGGTTGGGGGGGGTTGCAGGAAGAGTTTTTGGTTGCTGGGTCACCCACCATCCAAGCTCCAGTAGTTTCTCTCATAGTTCAGGGGATTATTTTGGTAGTGCTCACTAACTTGCATTCCCAACTTGATTTTTTTTTTAAATACTATTATAGAGATGAATAGTTCCCAGGTCTTAACATGCCTACTGAGGCTGGAAGGAATTACCCGCCAAGCCAGTGCCAAGCTGCTTGGGATCCTCCATCAGGAAAAGGGGCTTTCTCACATTTTTACCCCTCCTTCTGCCTTGCTTTTTCCTCCTACATCATTGCTATGCTGCATGGGGTAATTATGGGAAAGGGAGTTGAGAGAAGGGCCGCACGAATGAATTCCTACTTTTTTTTTTGCAAGTTTTTACGCTGTTTTTTGTTAACCTTTGTGAGATTTTTTTGGTTCCCTCTGTCTTTTGGTGTTCTCCATAGGTTAGGGTGGCATCTCATACTGTCCATCACCCAGGCCCTGCAGGCAGGGAAAAGCCCCACACACCAGGGCAGTCAAGTTCTCGTCCCCTCTAGTTCCATGGGCTGACTTTCAATATCATTTTCCTAGCAGCATCTAATTTTTAAATTTTTTTTCTGTGCACATTACATTGTCATTTATGGAACTAAGTCCATCATTCAGGAGGTGCAAATCAGGGGGTTCAGGTGTTTGGTTGCACAAGCAACCAAACCTCTCCTGTTGGCACTGGAGGCGGTCCTGGAGTTGGTTTGGATGAGGGTGGCTGTGCCATTGTCACTGACTACGTCATTCAGGACCTGTAAATCTAACCAAAACTAGGCACTGAAACGACACAGGAGTGCCCCAAACCTGGAAATATTTTTTTTTTTAAATAGTGGATGCCCTGTGGGCATTGATGTATTCGTGGAGAGGATTGTGTAGATGAGGGCAGGCAAGGTTCTGCCGGTTCTGTGTCGGTTTTGGTTTGTATTGATTCTCCTGTTGCTAAATCTCTCCTTTTTTTCCCCCCATGTTGTTCTGCAGATTCTCAAGTTCTTCAGGAGCCAGGGGATAGGTCACACTGGTGTGTGGTGGCATACTGGGAAGAGAAGACACGTGTGGGTCGGCTGTACTCTGTCCAAGAGCCCTCCCTGGATATCTTCTATGATCTACCTCAGGGGAATGGTTTCTGCCTCGGACAGCTCAACTCAGACAACAAAAGCCAGCTGGTGCAGAAGGTGCGCAGCAAGATCGGCTACGGCATCCAGCTCACCAAGGAAGTGGACGGCGTGTGGGTGTACAACCGCAGCAGTTACCCCATCTTCATCAAGTCGGCCACACTGGACAACCCCGACTCCAGGACGTTGCTGGTCCACAAAGTGTTTCCAGGGTTTTCCATCAAGGCTTTTGACTACGAGAAGGCGTACACCTTGCAGAGACCCAACGACCACGAGTTCACGCAGCAGCCATGGACAGGATTTACCGTGCAGATCAGCTTTGTGAAAGGCTGGGGCCAGTGCTACACGAGACAGTTCATCAGCAGTTGCCCCTGCTGGTTGGAGGTCATTTTCAACAACCGATGACTCAAGACAGAGTGAACTCATGACTTCTATACTACTTTGCTGCTATTACTTCCTTCTGAGTGCTTGCTTTTCATGCAGACTTTTTTTTTTTTTTGGTTTTTTTTTTTTTTTGTTTTGTTTTGTTTTGTTCACCCTTCTTCGTTTTGAGAAATAGCTTATGAAAGATATTTTTTGTTGTTGTTGTTGTTTGTTTGTTTGTGGGTTTTTTTTGTTGTTTTTGCCTTTGGGGTATTTTGATAAATATATGTATTTTTTAAAAGTGTGAATGACCAATAACTCTCAGAAGGGCGAGAGAAGGGTGCAGTGGGGATAGATCACATGAGATAATTACTTCACGCCTCTCAAAAAGGATTATTCAATGGGGATCGATGGATTTGAAAGCCACTAGCTCTATGTTACAGCTCCTTCCCTTGGACAACACAAGGAGATGACTGTATTTTTGTACGCACCACCTTCCCAGTGACGGTGACACCGAGACCCCTTCCCCAGCAGTGCTGAACCCCGCGTTGCCGCCGAAGGATGGTGCAAAACCTTCCCAGACAGGTCTTTTACCGACCTTTTGTGTTTCTCTTGTTGCTGGGTTCATGTCTTGTCACTGTGTTTGTTGTTCCACTGCTTTTTCTATGTTTTTTATGATCGTGGATTGATGTAAGAGGGAGAAAACAACAGTGGAGGGACTCCGGGCATGGCCCGTGTTTGATCGTTTGAGCTGAGATGCGAAGTGACAGAATTCTAAACCTAAAAAAAAAAAAAAAAAAAAATTAATGAAAACTAAAGAAAAACAAGTGGGAAAAAACAAGAGAAAAAGTGTTCACAACAGTCGGTGTGTCGTAACCTGCTTAGATCAGGTTATCCAGGTACCATCTTATCTGGAAATGCAGTTGTGCTTTCATTTCTTCTTGAATTCATACACGAGTATGATACTTTTACACTGTTCTTAGCTCAATGAGCATGTTTAGACCTTAACATAAGCTATTTTTCTAAATATAAAGGTTTAATTGAACAAGAGAGCATTCTTCTTGGAACTTTAGCATTGTAGTGCTTTGGAAAAACACCCACACAAAAGAAAGGACTCCTTAAAAAAACCTGAGATTTATTAAAGAAAAAAAATGTATTTTATGTTATATATAAATATATTATTACTTGTAAATATAAAGACGTTTTATAAGCATCATTATTTATGTATTGTGCAATGTGTATAAACGAGAAAAAAGTAAGAAAGATGCACTTTGCTTTAATATAAATGCAGATAACAAATGCCAAATTAAAAGAAAAAAAAAAAGAGAACACAAGATTGGTGTTTTTTCTATGGGTGTTATCATCCAGCTGAATGTTTCTTTTTCTAAAGGAGTCTATGTTCCATTAAAAAATAAAAATGTACACTTGATCCCAAACTGTGCCAAGTGGCTTTTTTGGTGGTGTAGATGAGGGAGACTGGAGAGGTGCTGCTCTGAGTGGGTGTGCGTGGGGTCAGTGGTGAGAGCACCCACAGGACCCACCCCAGCCCTGAGTGGGGCCTCTCCTGGGTGGGTAACATCTGGGCTGGGATCATCCTGAACCTTGGGCTTCGCTGGCCTGGTTTGGTGCCCACAGCTCTCAGCTGCCCATTTTGGATGCACCCCATCAGCCCTCCAAGGCTGAAGGGACTGGCTGCCCAAAATCCACTGGGTTGCTTTTGCTGTTCCTATTTCTCCTGATTCCAGCCTGAAAGAACCCCAGTGCTGGGGACACAGCTCCTGTTTGACCCTGTCCCTGTCTCACAAATACTGGGCCAAGCTTGTGCTCTTTGCTGGGCCACAGGCAGCCTGTGCCAGCAGCTGAGGAGGGAAATACCAGAAGGAAGACAGTCCTTGGGTTTTCCTTGGCTATATCCTACCCTTCACATCTCCCATGCCTGTGGAAATAAAGGTGGCTGCTCCTTTTGCCCCCCTCACCCTGCCTTTAGGCATTCCCTGCTCCACATTCCTTGCACATGTGCTCTGCCAGGGGAAAGTCCCTATAAATTGTTCCTGCCTTCTGTGGAGCAGGATGTTGAGTGGAAACCACCGGAGTCTGGAGACTGAAGAACATGGACAAGAAGAATGTCCAGATGGACTACTGAAGTGCGTGGATCCCAGGAATGTGACTTCTGTCCTCCAAGGGGTGGGTGGGCATCCCAGCATGTCAGTGAGCATCAGCTCGGTGCTGTGCCTTCTGTCCAGCACAGATGTGCCCTCCCCAGAGGAATTTACTGACACACAGCATTTGGGTGTTTCCAAATGGACCGTGCCTTCAGCTGGAGCCACGGCACATGAACCAGCTCCAAAAGGGGTTTTGATCGTGGGCGAGTTTCAGTTTCCAGGCTCTCTCCTCACCCTTCAGGTGGGAGTCAGCATGGAAAGCTGAGGCAGCATGGATGCACCCATCCTGTGTCACCTGATGTGCACTAAGACACGCCTGGGAGGACAAGAGTTGAAGCAATCTCACCTGTGCTACAATCTGGCTCATTTCTGTTCTGAGCCACCAAATGTGAGCCACCCAAAAATCACACGATACCGGCGTGGTGCAGTGGGCCAAGCTGGCAGTGATGGCATCCATCAGAAGTTCCAGGATCGCCTTCAAAGGCACTGAAGGATGAATAAGTGCCTCACAAAACCCTTTGGTTACTGCTCTTGAGTTTTGTAGCACTGATCTGTGTGAGCAGGTCTCTGTGGGCAGCAGGACCTGGGTTGGAAAGATCACTCCAAATCTAGGTATGTGACCAGGTGCAGGGTCGAGTTGGGGTTGCAGCTAGCTGTCTAAGAATCACAAAAATCAGAAAAAAACCCATGAAATTATTTGGTTTGCAGGGGACCTGAAACTAGTTCCAACACTCTGCCATGGGTAGGGACACCTTTTATTATCCGAGATTGCTCCAAGCCCATCCAACCTGGCCTGGATCACTTCTAGGAATGGGGCAGGAACAGCTGGGTGGGTTTTCCTCTGGATTAACCAAGAGATAGGGAATATATCACTTGTGCTTCTCCCACCTCCAAGCTGGGCTGCTGGGTTTTAAGACAGAAAGGATGAGATGATAACTTTGAACCTGAGGCATGACACCAACTGAGCCACATGGACAACCACAGAAATCTGCATTGCAGAGGTGCTCTCGTGTGTTTTCACCTTGTCCCATGAGGTGCATACTGTGTCTTGATGGCTAAGGCCCTGAAACCAAATTGTAGCATAGATGTCTTTGTCCCTTGAATTGAGATTTGATTTTTGTCCCTGCTCATTAGTCCATGAGATGTGACCAAATCATTTAACCTTTCTGTTTTCCAGGACTTCCACTCATAAGGTACATAAGTTTGCTCATCCTGAAAGCTGAAAGCAAAGGATGAAAGTACTGTACCCCTGAATAAACTCTTCACAGCAGCTTTCCAAAATACATCAGGTCACAAAAATACTCCAAGGGCTGGAGCCCCTCTGCTCTGGAGCCAGCCTGGCAGAGCTGGGGCTGTTCCCCTGCACAAGAGAAGCTCCAGGGAGAGCTCAGAGCCCCTGCCAGGGCCTCAAGGGGCTCCAGGAGAGCTGCACAGGGACTGGGGACAAGGCAGGCAGGGACAGCACACAGGGAATGGCTCCCACTGCCAGAGGGCAGGCACAGATGGGAGATTGGGAATTAGGAATTGCTGGCTGGGAGGGTGGGCAGGCCCTGGCACAGGGTGCCCAGAGCAGCTGTGGCTGTCCCTGGATCCCTGGCAGTGTCCCAGGTCAGGCTGGACGGGTCTTGGAGCCACCTGGGATAATGAAAATTGTCCCTGCCCATTACAGGGGGTTGAACAGGATGAGTTTTTTAAACTGTTCTGTTGTTCTATGAAAATGATCCAGCAAAGCCAGAGTCTGTCTGTGGAGATGTGCCCGTGATGTGGGCTGGGCAGTGCTGGTGGGCTCTTGTGTCATTTGCAGGGTGCAGTGAGGGTCTGGGAAATCCTCCACAACCTCCACTTCACACCTCTCCCTGTGTGATTTCCCCTGGCCATGGCTGTGACACACTGAGCTGCCTGGACCTCCAGCTGGATGTGCCTTTCCAGGTCAAATATTAAAATCATCTGGAGAGTGACCTGAAAAGCCTGGCAGATCACTTTATTCTGTGACAACTTTGCTTGCATTCATCTGTCAAAACACAAGGCCAGGCAAGGCTGTTCACAGTAAGAAAGCTGAGAAATAATCAGCAAAACTATGGCTTTTCAATACTATGACAGTTTTAGCTGAAATGTTCCAGCCCTCACCTCCTGCTGTGCTAATTTTAGCCCTCATTCAACAAGAAAATAAAAAAGAACATGACAGAAGGATGCTGAGCACCAGTTCATATGTGTTCCCATTCTCTCGTTCAGCTCTGGGGCTGGTGGATGTGGGGCGAGTGGGAGGTTAAAATAGAGACTAGAGGCTAAGCAAGGAAGAATTTCCCCTTGTCAAGAGTTTGCCAGTGCTGTAATTCCATCTTTAGGGCTCAGCAAAGCTGCAGCCTCACAAAGCAAAGTGCTGACCTGGTATAAACCTGGTCTGAGCAGAAACACAGATGAAGGAGCTGTGGAAAAGGACAAAGCCAGCTCCTTCCAGAATGAAAATGCTGATATCCAAGTCAGTCCTGGACAGCAACATAATGTCCTTCTTGCTTCAAGCCTACAGCACCTAAATTCAGGCACACCCCAGCTCCATGGACATCTTCCAGCAGAGCAGTGGTGGGCCTGGGACCTCACCTATCATCGTGCTCTGTACAGCTTATCTCTGGATTCCACTCTTCCCTCCTTGGGAATCACCTTAGAGAAATCTCATCTGCTTAAGAGGCTCAGACATGAGGTGGTTGAGACAGTCTGAAGTCCAGATTTACCAGCGGATGGCAGGACGTGTCTCCCTCCTCTCCTCCTTAGAAAGAATTTCTCTAGAAATTTGGGATGACTGAAATCCGTCTGTTCTTGATAACTGTATTTTTACTTTGGACCGTGGCTCCAGAACTGTAAGTGCTAAATATTCTAACAATACACTGCAACATGTTAAATTACAGCACAGTTGGACCTTTTTCCCCCAGTGTTTCTGAGCAGTAATTGAAGAGTGCAATAAAGAAGGGTCAAAGAATGCAATTTTTGTCCTAAATCACACACGAAATGTTGCCAAAGTGTCAACTGCTGAGTTACTGCAAGGGAAGGGGGTGAAATTCCACCCTCTTCAGATCATAGTTTTCAACATAGGAAGGCCATTTGCAGGAGGTGCAAAGCCATGATCCCAGTCCCAGGTGATGCTCTGCAGCCTCCTCACTGCCCATCCTCCCCAGGGCATCTGCAAGCCCAAAAGGGGAATGAGTCCTTCTGCCCATGCAGCCCTCAGGACAGTGTGGTGGTTATGGTCTGGCTGCTCCAGGCAGCTCAAACCCATGGAAAAGCTGATTCTTTGTGCTGGTTGTCTTTTCACTGGTGTAAAGTTGGCCCAGTAGATTTTACCTCAGCTTGCAAATGGTAGCTCAGCTGAGAATTTGTCTATATCTATCTATCTATCTATCTATCTATCTATCTATCTATCTATCTATCTATCTATCCATCTATCCATCTATCCATCTATCCATCTATCCATCTGTCTGTCTACCTATCCCCTGGTCTGAAAGGTCTTGTGGAGGCAAACTGGAGAAAAATTGGCTTAAGAGGAATTAATAAGGCACATCCACACAAGCATTTTCTTTGCGTTGTCTACGTGCATTTAAAAATTCAACTTGTTGTATTGGGCACATGTTGGAAAGAAGATACCAGGGTAGGGACACACCTCTGGTGGCTTGGGGCTTGGACAGCCAATTGTGAGAAATATTCAGAGCAAGAAGTGAAGATGGAGCTACTCCCATGCAGTTTATCTGTACAGTATCATGGACTCACAAGGCCTTTTTTTGACCAGGTATTTTTGTAATTTTGCAACAAGCAGCAGTGAGAGGTGCTGTGTTGGGGGGTGGACAGCAAGACCAGGACTGGCCCTGAGTAACCATTGTTGAAGAGCCAACTCAAGGCTGGAGAGGTCTGTCCCTCATGACCTCACTTTGTCACCAGACTTTGCCAGGAGCCCTGCTCAGCCTTGTGCAGAGGAGGCAGAGGAACATCCCCAGCCTCTCCAGCGACTCAGTACAAATTTTGTGTGGCTTAAAGATGAAATGAAGCACACCAAAATGCTTGTGAGGCTGTGGTGGTTGTTGTGGTTAATGGGGAAGTCACTACTCTGTAATATTTGCCAGCCCAGGTCCCTGCCATCAGCTTCAGTGGAAAAGCCCAGGATGCTTCTTGCTGCTGGGTCACCACCATAAACTGCCAAAGTGCTCCTGGTGATGAATTTGACCTTCCCCTTGGGCTGTTTTTCAGACACTCTGGTTTCTGAAAGCCAGGAGGCTCCAATGCTCACACACTAGGTCTGGCTGCCAGCTGCACACGAGGCTGGACTTGATGGCCTTGGAGGTCTTTTCCAGCCTTGAGGATTCTGTGATTCTAAATGTCTCCTGAGCCTGTTGACAAGGTCCAAATCTGAAAACGTGGTGGAAATCTGAGTGTGAATTGAGTTCCCACTTCCAGAAATGACAAAGGCTGGTTGGAGGGAGGAGACCTGAATGAGCAGCTGTCCTGCAGCAGAGCAGCTCAAGCTGTGCTGTAATTCCTCAAAGGACCCCGCTGTGGGAACGAGGGTGTGCTTTGTCTGGGCTGGGGCAAGGTGCTTTGGTGTCCAGGCTTTTGGGATGCTCACTGGGTTGGTGAGCAAGGAAAAGCAGTGCTCAGCAGGAGCACAAACCTGCTTCAGTGGTTAAGACATTGTGCAGAGAGACATTGGAGTTCATGTCCTCAGCCTGTGAGTGCCCAGTGCCATCTGCAATATGACATATCTACATCTGGGCTGAAAGAAGAGGTTAAGGGTCCCCTTGCACCCTTCACACACAGCTCAGCCTGTAGGCACCACTGGGAGGTTGTGGGAACTCTGAATTCCTTCAGCCAGGAGGTGTTGAGCCCCTTTGAGCTTGGCTGTGCCCCTGCTCAAGGCTCTTGGCTCCATCCCTGCACCTGACCAGGGTCAGGGCTGAAGGGAGGGCAGTTGAGGTCCTCAGGGTTTTAGATCCGCTCTGAGAGTCAAATCTGGGTGGTTTCATTAGCTTTCAGCGTGGTGAAGTGTTTGCAGCCTTTTTTTGTACCAGACAGGAACAAAGCAGTGCGAGTCAGACGTGGTCGGTGCGGGTGCTGTCGGTTACCAGGGTTACAACACGCATGGGAAAAAGGGAAAAAAAATCCCACATATTGCAAGAAACTAAGTACTAATTTTGCTGTTGAGGCGATACATAGGACTGGCATTACCATGGATGTATTTATATCCTCTGCCCTGTAGCAAATATGTAAGTTATTCTGAGGCATATACGTACTCTGTGTTTGGAGCTGGACCACCAAAGACCTCCAGGGAGTTATTGTGTGAGAGCTGAGGGGGGTCTCTTGTTATTCCCTGCAGCTGCCCAGATGAGAATGTCAGCATGAATACGCCTAAAATAGGAAAAAACACATTCTAACCCCAAAGATATCTGCTTTGCACAAGGCATGCTGCAAAGAAGGGAACAGGACAGCTCTGGCTCCAACCTTCAACCAGTGAAGGGACACAACTGGGCCCCAGCACCACAGCTATCCAAGTTGGTTAGCTCAGTTTAGAGACAATTTCCAGTGGAAAATGGGCCAGAAAATAAGTTTTGCCTCTCATCAGCAGGGTAAACCAAGGCTTACAGGAGGAAACTGGAAAGTGAAGACAATGCAAAAAGGGTCCAGTGAAAGATAAAGATCTGATGAAGGTGAAAGAAGGGAAACCAACCTCTTGATGAGCTGGGTGGTGGGGTCCTGCAGAACAGTGGGTGGGCACAGTGCTCACCTGCGGGGGCTGCAGAAGCCACGGGGGACACTGGCACAAACAAAACCAAACCACTGGAGCTGGTCCAGCACCCCAAAATGCCCTGCTGGAAGTGGTATTCACTTCTTCCCTGGAAGCGTGGGCCCTGCGGTTTGGTTCTTCCAGCCCGGCGTGCCATGGGGAAGCTGGGATGAATTTCATGGTTGGAGAATTTTCTGGTTTTAATAATTGATCAAGAGCAAGCAGTGGGATGGAGAGGCCTCGTGCAGCGATGTGCTGCTTGTGGGCTCACCACTTCCAGCCCATAGACAGCGTGGAGAGGGGCTGGAGGCAGGGAATTGCCTCCATCAGAGGGGCTGTTCAGCCTCCACCACCGGGCAGAAGGGTTTGCTTTCATCTCCCTGCCTACAACATCTGCAGCCTGGCCTCGTAAAACTTCCAGTGCTGTTTTAACCCTTCAGGCTCTTTTTTTTTTTCTTTTAGGGTGTTTTCTGGGGACAAAAGGCTGCAGTTGAAGCATTAAAAAAACCCCATGCAGCAGCATCCCTAGCTGGAGGAGCTGCCAGCTCTGTCTGCTGCCCATGGAGAGAAGGGAAGCAGGATCTCAGCCCATAACTGGGATCATTCCCTGGAGGCCTCTATCCTGAGAGAGACTGCTGGACTGGGACAACACTGGCATTTTAGTGTGTATACTACAAAAATAACTTTTCTTGGGACTTTCTTTTACAGAGATGCATCACCACTCTTGGCAGCAGCGAGGCTCTGGGTTTGGATTGATTTTCAGCACAGTCAAGCTCAATACTCCTAATCCAAAGCCTTTCAGCTCTTGGGGGTCACTCTGAGTTCAGGAGGCAAATTTCTCACCTGGGGCATATTTTTGTTGCAGGAAAGCAGATCCCTAGATAGGGACCGGATTTGTTAGAGGAAACTGATCTCAGATACAGACCTGCTCGTGGCTTGGGAAAATCCAGGGAAATGGAGCCAGAGTGACTCTGGCGTCCAGAGCTCAGCAGCCTCAAATACACCCACCCCCTTCCAGGGGAGATGAATAGTCCAGTGAAACACCCTCAGCTGGAGCAAAAAGGGGCACTGGAAAATGGTAAAACCTGAGGAATGTCTAAAAGAAAGATGGAAGTGGAGTTGGGCGACATGAAGAGCAGGAAACCACAAGGAACAGCAACAGATGTTGGTTATACATGGCCATCCAAAGTCTCATCTGGCTTTTGAAGCTCCATGAGAAGTTCCCACTTGTGGGCTCTGCTTGGGGTTTCCCAACTGGGTACAAGAGTCTCACAAGCATCTTGTGAGCTCCAGGAGTCATGTAAGAGTAAGAGAGTGCAAAGCACAACTGTGCAGTCCTCCAAATGCAGGAGGACTTTGGCAAGTGCAGGATGAAGACTTGGAGCCTGGATAGGTGAAACGAAAAAAAAAGAGGTTATTAGGAGTTGTCATCATTTTTAAGTCAGCTGAAGATTTGGGTGATTCTTTTTTTTTTTAATGATTGGGTTGGCAGGTCTTGGCTGGGCCCTGGGACTCCTGCTGGGAGGAGCTGAGGGACATCCCCAGGTTTGACATGCCCAGGGGTGTGCAAAAGCTCCTCCATCAGGCACTGAAACATCCAAACCTGGACAATGTGAGAGATCCAGCTAGCCCAAGTAAGCTATGTGGGGCTAAGTGCTGGGGGAGGAGGAAAAATGGGTAAGTTGTGGTGGAAATTGATAGAAATTTCCTTACATAAGCATCATTCCCTGGAACAACAAATTTCTGTCCCTTTCTGGCTTTGCTTTAAGTAGTACATCAGGGTCTAAAAACCCCAGGGTTTTTTTTTGTTTTGTTTTGTTTTGTTTTGTTTTTTTCTTAAAGTTCCAAAACCCTAAAAGCTGGACTTTAAGCTTGGATTTTGGTGTGTGGCCCATGGATGCCATCTCTCTCTCTCTCTCAGAGTTGCACAGTGGTCTGCAGTCCATGCTGGCCTCTTCCAGCTGCTGCAGCCTTCCAGGTACACCCCTGGGCTTGGCACGTCACAGAAACTCTCTGAATGACCTTGGGCAGATGGCTTCTGCCTCAGTTTCCCTTTCCTCTCAGTCACCAGCCCCTGTGCCTTTGGCAGCATCTGGAGTGATTTTCCTCCATGTTGTGGTTTGACACGGAAAAAGAATTTTCTCGGAAGGAAGAGATCAATTTGGATATTGACCAATTGAAGGTGGACACGCCTCTGAGAACACAGAGGGATTAAAAGCAGAATTCCCAGGAATTCTCAATTACATTTTGCAGCATTCAATTGAGAAGTTACATTTTCATGAAAGTGCCAGCATTGTGCCAGTGTCAAACCATGACACTCCACCAGCAGAATTTAATTTGGAGGCTGGGGATGGCTTCTCCTTTTATACCCCCATGGCCTGAGCGAGTTTGGGAGAGGCAAGCTGAGGGAGAGCCCAGCACAGGGAGAGGAGCTGCAGCTGGGACAGCAGTGCCAGTGTTTGCAGCACCTCCACAAGCCAGGAGACATCAAAGAGGGCATGGCACCCTCAGCTCCCAGGCAGCGGGGAGCTTAAGTGCCCTTCCAGTTCAGGCACGCCTCACCGTTTGCTAAAAAAAACCCCAAAAAACCCAACAAAAACCCGCTTCTTATTAATCTGCGATTGAAACTGTAATTATGTCATCGCTCTCAACAGCCCCATGGACAAGTTCGGGCAGGGGACGGGGCTGAGCCGCCTCTCCCGCACCTCTGCCGGCCCTGCCCGGGCTGGCACATCCCGGCCCGGGACACGGAGTCCTCTGCAGGGAAACTGAGCCCTGCGGGGTGGGCAAAGCTCCCGTGGGGATGGGGCACTGTGTGCCCTCCTGCACTGCTGCTTTGTGGCTGTCCCCACCCTCGGGACACAGACCTGAGGCTGTCCTGGGTGCCCTCACCAAGGTCAGGCTCTTCATTCCTTATGGGCATCCCTTGGGAAGTGCCGGGCTCAGCTGCTTCCGCAGGGGGTTTTATCCAGACAGCAGCCCCCCAGTGCACCCAGTGCCTCCGTGGGGTCACAAAACAGCCTCAGTCTCTCATGCTGCTGGTTCTCTACCTCCATAAATGTCCCCTGGGATGTCCCTGCACTGCCACAGCCCCAGGAGCCTCTCCCACACCACTCTCATCCGCGCTGCAATCCTCCCAAAACCACTTTTCTCTCCCCAGAATCTTCCACCTCTTCAAGTGCCCCCCCACCCCCCATACCCCAGCCCTCCTCTCCCAGCCCCACACTTGCCTCTGTTTGCTCCAAAAATGCTGGTTTCAGCTTTCATTGCTCTCAGATGTTTTTTTGGACCCTATTAAATAACATTGCAAACGTTGATGTTAATTAAAATTCCTCCTAACCACTCCCTGCTCACCCTCCTCGTGTAACCCCTCCTTAAAACCTCATTCATTTTTGGGATCTTCCCAAACAGAGGCTCTCCAGGCCCAGCTTTTTTTTTCCATGCCACATCCCTCCTCTGTAAATAAACTCTGGGGTGCAAAGCACTGCCTGCTTTTTCTTTATTGCCATTTCCCCCATCATTTTATCCGCTCCTGGAGCTTAAGCGTGAGGAACTTCAAAAGGATTTATCATGTTAGGCTGGTCTTGTGCCAGGGATGCTATCAACAGACACGCAGCATCTCATGAGAACAAATCTCCTCAAGGCTGGTGTATCTCTCTGGAAGATAACATTTTAGGAACTGAGCTCACGCCTGTCCAGCACTGGACCTTGAATATCTGGAGCAATGTCTACTACATCCCCGGGTTTTGCTGTTAGTAATCCCTCCTCCAGGTTTGTCGCACCCCTTTGGATATTTGCTGTCCTTGTTGGAGGGGAAGACATCCTCCTTGGAGGAGGATTGCTCTGAGAAGAATGCCAAAGTGAGGTATCATGTTAAACTTCAAAACACAACCCAGTCAAGGAAGCAAAATAAACCAAATTTATTGAAAATGGTGCTGGAAGATAGCACTTAAAATCAGCTAAACCCCTGCTAATCTCAAGGACAATCCAGACATCCTTAAACCACCTGCAATTGGTGTTTTTCCAGCCTGTTCTTAGAAATCTTTAGTGCAGCCTTACTATGTTTTTTTTCCCCAAGCCTTTATTATCTGTCTGTTATTATTATTACCCAGGCTGCATCTTCCTTCCTGCAGGTTAAGCCCACAACTTCTCAGCCCTTCTCTTGTGGCAATGAAGGGTTTATTTCCTTTCCCTCTGTGGCTGTGATTTATGATTTACAATATCCCTTTGTCTTTTTTTTTTTTTTTTTTATTCTATAGACTAAACATCTCCAGGTCCTTCAAGCTTCCTTTTTGGGCTATCTTTTGATTTTCTAAGCACTTTGCACACCATCTTCAGACTCCCTCTGTTACCTGTATTATCAAGTCATTATCCAGGATTCATTAGACACCACTTATTCGGGTTAAATGTTGTTTATTACTATATCTTTTTTGTTCTCATTACTCCAGAATGCAATAGCTGTCCTCCAGCCATCTGCCAGTCCTTCATGGCTTTGCAGAGGTGAGGGAAGGGTGTGTAAGGGCAGCTATTCTCAGCACCAGGGCCACAAGGATTTGACAAGGACCAGCCCAGTGGTTCCCAACTTCCCAAACATTGCTTGGATGTCTTTGAGTACCACATTCCCAAAAAGATGTAAACACCCATCAGAAATCTGGGGTTCCTCCGAGGTCACTATGGTTTTGAAACCCTGGACTGGTCCAACTCCAGCTCACAGGATACTGTGGAAATTCAGAGTGAATTCTCCAGGTTTGTGCTGGGCAGGGAGCAGCCTTGCCAGGCATTAAATTAAAATGGGTCAACATGACAGTTTTATCCATTCTGAAATGATGGGTTTTCTCCCACAAAGACATTTTGTCATATGTCACAGCATTTTGTGCTATTTATTACAATCATCTCAGAGGGTACAGTTGATTCTGCTGAGGATGAGGAGGACCCTGGAATTCCAGGAACAGCATTACCAGTGAGATAAGCATCAGCCACAAGTGATCTGCTTCCAGACAGATGACATCAGACCCCCCAGAATCTCCAGCCTTACACAGGCATTGCTGGGAATGTTTTTTCCAGTTGAAGACCTGGCCTGGGATCTGTATGGCAAAACAGTGAAAATTGTGCATGAGCTGCATGTCTGCTGAGGGAGTTTTAAATGCAAGAACAACACAGCACACTTATTTTCTGCTTGAAAAGTCTGCACATGTTGCAGAGATTTTTGGTCAAAGAGCTCCATTTACTCTCTCGCATGTTTTAATTCAGGCCGTTAGAGAATGAAATACATACTGACATAAATTTAATTGTATTTTCATGAGTGTTTAATGGTGTCTGCTTCATCAAGGGTGATGATCAGAGAAACAGAGAGTGTTTTGGATTGGAATGGACCTTAAAGACCCTCTCATGCCATGGCCAGGGACACCTTTCCCTACTTCAGGTTGTTCCAAGCTCTCTCCAACCTGGCCTTGGACACTCCCAGGGATCCAGGGGCAGCCACAGCTGCTCTGGGCACCCTGTGCCACACCACCCTCACAACCAAGAATTTCTTCCCACTTTCTGATCTAAATTCTAAATGTTCTTGAATCCAACTTTCTGGGGCTCGGTTTCAAGCCCATCATTGCTTAAAACAGTTGGACAAAATGAGGTGCGCAGGGAATGGACATCACTCTGCAATCAAGACACCTCCACTGAGGATGGGCAAGGTAGGGAGTTTCCCAAAAAGCCCTGCTCCTGGAGCAAAACATGCTGGCTCTGGGAGGAGGTGACTCCCAGGGGAGTTTGGACATCTGTGGTGCTCAGGTGTGTCCTGTGAGCCCCTGGGCTGAGAGGGAGAAGATGCTCTGGCATTAGGGAAATGGAGGGGAAATGTGGGGATTTAGGGGTGAGGAGCAACATGAACGTCCCTGAGGCATCCTGGTGGTGTTTCCACTCCTTGTTTTACCTCCTGTCTCTTTTTTTCTCTCTTTCTTCCTCCCTCAGTCCAGGCCAAGGTCTTTTCTAAGTTGCAGACGCCTTTGTGAAGTGACCCTTAGACCAGGTTGTTTGAGGTGAGCAGAGCCCACGCCAGCCACTGTCGATTAATTATTACTTCCAACCTTCTGCTTCTCAACCTTGGGAAACTGCTCTGTATTGGGTAATTCTTCATTTTTATCTACCCCCCCCCCCCCACACACACACACAATGGGCAACAGTCAAAATACAACTCGGTTCAAATAAAACACCTCCCACCAAAGCTGCAGGTCAGAGGCAAGAGCCCCTTTTGCCAGGGGGTCCCTGGGTAGAAGGGTGTCCACGGGGATGTCCCTCCTCAGGGCACAGGTTCAGCAGCACCAGGGCCAGCAGTGCTTGGGAATAAGGTCTGTGGTAATGCTGGTGCCCTGGCAAAGAGACAAGGTGGAGTCTGGCTGTTTCGACACAGCTCTTCAGCCCTCGGCACGGTTTCCATTGGCACCTGTGCCGGCAGCCAAGGGGGAGACCTTTGCTCAGCTTCCTATTAACCATTTCGTTTTAATTACAGGCATTCATCAGTCAGCTGCCACTGACCAGCTGGGAGGATAAAGGAGTGGTCCCCGACCATCATGGCTTTCTATTTCTGTCACTAATCTGGCAATTTTTGGTATTGCAGGGAGGGGAGGAGATGGGTGCAAGGGGGTGCTTTGGGAAAAGAGGTGTGAGGCTGTGCTTTTGGGGAGGAAAAGGAGGAATCCCCCACCCTGCAGCAGGCACAGGGGTGAGAACTGAGTTAGGCAAAGCCCATCTTAGTCCTGAACTTGAACCCTCTCCCTGTATATTGCTGTGAATGACCACTTTTGGTTGTGCACACCCCAGAAGGGGGATGAGTTCACCCCCTCAATCTCCCCCAAGTGCTTCAGTCGTTGTACCACTGAGCTGTCCCAGCAGGCTGGCACCCCTGGCTGCCCCTGCCATCCCCACCCACCCGTCCAGGGCTGCCACTGCTGCTCTGACAGCGTCCCCCACCTGTGAGTCAGGGTGCCCAGCCTGCTGCCTGGCCCTTATCTCCTTTCATTGTCTTATCTCCTTCCAGTAGAAATTGGACTGGGATTGGGCGCCCCGGGAGCTCCAAGTGGAGCAGCCGATGCAGGCAGCTGATAATGGCATTTCCTGGAGGCAGAGCTCTTGGGCAAGCACTCCTAGGAATAGCTCACAGGGACTGTGAGGGCAGGGCTGAGATGGGTGACATGAAAAAACCCCTCTGCAGCACTGGATTCCTCTTCTCCCCACAAAACAGCCTGTGCTGAGATCCTACTGGACACCTTGGAGGAAAAAAGAGCTAGGAGAGACCATGGGGACCTGGGATGACCCCACCAGGCTGAGCAGCACGGACGATGCTGGTGGCCAAGCTGCAGCTCACACGAACTGGGGGTGAGCAGAACATCTCCTGCATCTGGAGCAGCACAGGGGCGTCAGTCACAGCTGAATATCCAGCCTTGCCCTAAAAAACACCCACCCCAAGGCAGCTGCCCCTGGGGTGAGCCTGGTGAGAACACCTGGTGGGGAAGCACGGGAATGGTCCCTTGGGAGCAGCGGTGCAGGCACAGGAGGGATTCACTCCAGGCTGCCCACTGCCCACTGCCATCATCCCCTGCACAGCTGGCGGGCTCACATCCCACGTGGTGGCTCCAGCTCGCCCCACCAAGATTTTGGGGTGACGTGGGGTTGGGGTTTGCATGCACAAGGGTGGCAGCAAGGGACAAAGGCCACCAGCTGTCCCCCAGGGAAGGCTGAGTGCCCTGGGTGGAAAGCACGGCGGTGCCCTGCCGTCTGGGCTCCATTCCAGGCTCATCATGGGACTCCCAGCAAATCCCCTGGGGCAATCTGATCTCCTGGACGCCAGGCACCTATCCCTCCCTCTGGCACGTCGGGCTTTCCACGGTTTAAGGTGCCAAAGTTCATTGACAGTGGTGGCAGCTCAGGCACACCCACAGCCCGTGCCACCCTCCACGGGACAAGGCAGGTCACCCCGCAGGAGGAAGGAAAACAAGGTGCAAAGGGATAAAGTCACTTTGCACCCGGCTATAAAACCTTGTTGGGGGGAGAAAAAAATCACCCCTGTGATACATCCCACATAAACCCCGGGAGTTGTAGGGCTGCTGGTAGACATTAGCTAGTTTTATTTCACAGAACGGTCAGAATTGATGATGAAACTCTGTCTGAGGCCTTACAGAGACAAATGACAAGTTTCCCAGTACTCCTTGAATGGCTATCAAATGTGTCATAGTTAGAAGCCAGCCTGGAGGGACTTTTCCTCCAGTAGATCGTATTCCAGGAAACTGGTCTACCCTACACATTCCCTAGATTTGCCAGTGATCTAGGAGGCATCTTTATTTAAAAAACTGGTGAAGTTTCTACAAACTCTTGAGTAACTTCGGAGGTGAAGATCCATGTAGTAGAAGCCTCCTGTCTGTTCTGGGAAGGGATGGTCAGCAGGGAAACACAACTGGCCGTGGAAGGATGCAGTGCCTCTTGTCCCTCTGCAGCTGTGCCATGGGTTCAGAGTGGAACCTCCACCACCACCACGTCCTTGTGCTGCTGCCTGACCCACCTCCCCTGGCCCAGAGGGGACTGCCGTGTCCCCAGAGCGAGTGCAGGGCTCTGTACGTGCTCCCTGCACTGCCCACACACCTCAGCTTGCACAACCCACGGGGTCAGGGACGGGGAGCACAGCTCTGCCTCACGGGTCCCACAGCGTGTGGCCAGGCGAGCAAATCCATCTCCACTACGGGGTGGCCACACGGAAAATACAGATTAGGAGAAGTGTCGGTGGTGGTGCAAGGTTGTCTGCAAGCCCAGGTGGTTGGCATGGGACAAAGACGTGCCCAAAATCCCTTCAAGCACCTCCAGTGCAGAGTGCTTGGTCCTTCTGCAAGTCCACTCCCAGTTTTCCCCTTTATCTTCTCATCCTTGGCTGGGCTGGGACAGACCCAGGGCTGAGATAGGGGAAGGCTTGATTGGCCCTGCACTACCCCAGCTGCAAACCCCTGAAATGCATTAAATCCAGCCTGAAATGGAATACATCCTGTGGCAGCATTTGAGCCACCACATCAGCACCTCGGACTAGGAATGCCATGAGAAGAGCCTTTCCAATGCGAGAAGGCAGTCAAACTGCAGTGAAACCACAGAAAGAGCAAGTTAAAATAAAATAATGCAGCGCCCCCCACTCGTCTCCCTCCCTGGGAACTCTACTGAACTTTGAAAACTAAAACAAAACAGGGCTGAGTTCAGCCTCAGTTCAAGCTGTAGATAAAGTTCAACCTACTTCTAATTTTGTCCTGACAATTCCCACCAGAAAATGAGCCCCAGCACAGTGCCCTGGAGGTAAGCCAGCCCTGACCCTCACCAGCCCCCCTGGATGTCCCCAAAAATTCCTGCCCAGCTGCAGGGGGGACAAAAAGCATGGGGCCAAGTGTCCCAGACCCCCACAAGAGCATCCCCTTGGGGGTGGCCATGGTGCATCACCACAGGGCTGGCTGTCCCTCTCCCTGTCTGGGCAGGGCCACCCCCTGCTTGTCAGACTGTTTTTTTCCCCATTGCTTCCCTTCGGAATCCAGCACCACGGAGCAATTAGGAGGGGAGAGGAGGGTAATTAGGGGAGGAACTGGCAGACAAGGGGCTGTGAGTGGAGGGGTGGGGAGCACAAGAGGAGATGAGGCTCCCTGCAACCTCCCCCTGGCATTTACAGGAGGGTGGTGGAGATGATTCCTAGGGGGATTTTGGGATGCAAATCCAGTGCACCCCAGGGAAAACAGAGGTTGTGGATTCCCCACCTCTGGAGGTGTTGCAGGCCAGGTTGGACAGGGCTTGGAGCAACCTGGGATAGTAGAGACCATACCCACCCATGGCAGGGGGTGGAACAGGATAATTTTGAAGGTCCCTTCCAACCCAGACCATTCTGCAGTTCTGTGATTCCACAGTGCTTGCAGAAGGTGTTAACAAAGGGAGAAAACCCTTGCACAAGGCTCAGGGGACCCAGATGTGAACTGCAGGGACCCAGGATGGTCCCCAGATCCCAAAAAGGTGAGGGCAGGTGGTGACTGGCAGAAGGACAACTCATCTTTCCCAAGAAGGAGACACCCTCAGCTGAGAAAAGGGAGCTGGGGTGGCCAAAAGTGACAGCACAGAGCTGGAAGCTTGCCTGCAAACACAGAGGGAGCAAAGGGAAATATAAATTACATGACAGAGAGAAAATGGAGGAAAAAAAAGTGTAAATTCAGCTGAAAAACAGAACTCAGGCAGCAGCACTGGGTTATTTGGGTTTAGTCCTTTTGGGAGAGCAGTGAGCCCCTGCAGCACCCTTCAAGTGCTCAAAAAAACCAATGGAAATGCAATTTTATATAAAGAATATATACAGCAGGATGTGTCCACGCAATGATTGTAAAAATTAATTGCAGTCACCACATGAGAAACAATCCCTGCCCCAAAAGCTTCATCACTCCCCCAAAAACAAGACTGCATTTATCTCTAAGAAATCAGCACAAACACATGGTTTCTAACAAATACCCTGCATTTTTTTGTGCCTGAAAAGAAGAGCAGAGCAGCCCTGCTAACTGGGGGTTGGTTTCTTACACAAGTTGTAAAATCCAGCCCTGGGGAGAGAAGTTACCTTTGCTGTAAAACAATCTGCCGACTGGATTTCACAATCTTTGTCGTCTTTCTCTCCCCATAGCAATATTTTTACGGTGTTTGCCCTCAAACCAGTTTTTCATCAGCCGACATGTGTAATTACCACCAGACAGGTTTTGGATAACCCATCCCCCGGTGCAGTTTTTCCTCCTACCCTAATCTGCCCAGTCTTCCAGCATTGCTTTGAAAACTGACCTATTTTGGACCTCAAAACTTTAAACAGCAAAAAAGGTAAATTTGAAGTTGCTTTCTGAGCTTGAACATTGCCAATCCCCAGAAATGTCCAAGGCCAGGCTGGGATGGGGCTTGGAGAAACCTGGGATAGTGGAAGGTGTCCCTGCACATGGCAGGGGGTGGAATGGGATGAGCTTTAAGTTTTCTTCTAACCCAAACTATTCTGAGATTCTGTGACTCTATGATCAAGACAGGGAGTAGTAAATGCTGAACAGGATTTACTTTAGGGTTTTATCCTAAAGGAAGGAAAAAAAAAAAAAAGTGCCAGTGTCAGATAATTTGTCTGTGGTTGACAGATGGGACCTGGGGAAGCCCCAGCTCAGTTGACACCTGGCCATGGTGCTCTCATGACCCACCTGGGCACGGCACCCTGGATCTGCTCATCTGATGCCAGAGCACAGGAGTCTGTGCCAAGCCAGCTCAGGCTCCTGCAGGGCTCACTGCTGTAAGTTTTAAAGGCAAAAGAGCGCTGCTTGCTGCCCACCTCCATCCACAGGACAAGCCAGAAGGAACCCCTCCCTGGCGCCTGCATGAAGCAAGAGCAGATAGGATTTTTCCCTTGGATTTTATTGGGAAACCTGGCTGCTCCATCTGTACTTTCAAGCACCCTCCAAATAAAACCCAGCCTTGGTGCTGCCTGTGGAAGTGTGGAAATGGTCTTTGTAACAACCCACTTGGCCCTTGCACAGGTCCCAGATGCCAAAGAATCTCATGGACCACTGGCTTGGCTTGCCCATGGCAGGGGGTGGAATGAGATGATCTTTAAGGTCCCTTCCAACACAAGTTATTCTGTGATTCCATGACCCCTCCTGCCCATGCAGACCCTCACTGCAGCCCAGCTCCTCAGACAGCTGCTCCCACACTTCCCCCAGTTGCAGGGATCTGCTCCAAGCCCTGGTTTCTGCCCACAGCTCCACCACCAGTGACTGCCCAGGGGTCACCAGCAGGATCTGTGCAGTCCTACCCCATCTTCCCAGGCCCATTTTGGTTGGGAAAACCTTCCAAGAACAAGGAGTCCAACCTGTGACCAATCCCCCCTTGTTACCCAGCCAAGAGTGGCATGTCCACTCATTCCTTGGATGCTTCCACGGATGGGGACTCCACCTCCTCCCTGGGCACCCCCTTCCAATGCCTGACCCCCTTTTCCATGGAGAAATTCTTCCTGATGTCCCATTTGACGTCTTGGCTGCAAGGCCAAATGTGTCAGGCATTTGGACACCCAGAATGACAGGGGGGGACAGAAATGCTGATGCATTTACCCTGGCAGGGCTGGAGGAGAGAAGCATAGGCTAAGACAAGCCTAGGACCATGGCAAAGGTGGTTTCTCCCATCAAATCATTGCCATCTCCTGGCGTTGCTTCCCCAAAGTGGAAACTTCTGATGGGAAAGCTCTGTGGGAAGTTATTGAAAAGGCCTGAGCTAATAAAATCCAATTTGTTTAAATGTTATTGCTACAGCAACACAACATACATTGAAACAAAACACTTTGCTGAAAAACTGGGATGATTTAGGACAGAATGCAATTCTGAAATCCTGGCATTTCTCTTGAGAGGGACTCTGCATTTTTTTCCCATTGGTTCTGGGCAGACAGAGCCAAATTTGGCCCCAAATTTCTGGGACCATCCATCCCTGAGACCCCACACTCACCTGTACCATCAAGGATAACCACAGTCACTCCTCCAGGAGGTAAAGGCAGTGCCTGCATTCCTGAAAATGTTTGCATCAGTAATTTACAGACCAAGGATGCAACATTTCTTGCAGAAATCTTTCTCCAGGATTACAGAGAAATCCTGGGGAGCAGGATAAACACCAAGCTAGGCTCAGCAGTCACATTTATGCAGCCACACAAGTCTCCAGCTTTATTACTGGGGATCACAGTGTAGGATACAAGAGGAAGTGGCTACAGTCTTGTAATGTGCATTATTGTTTTAATATCGCTGTTTTTCTTGCATCCCTAGCAGTAATCACTTAAGGTACAGTTCAGCTGGCAAACAAAGGACCAGTGTAGTTACATTTAGGTTACTTACCTTTGCTGCCCATTTTACCACCAGCAGGAGCATGTAAAAACTCCCCTTAAAACTCAGCAGAGATATGGAGCTGACGGAAGAGGAGAACATCCTGCATCCTGGCTATTTGCAGGTTTCCCATGTTTTAGGGAAGCCAAGCAATCTTACTGTGATCCACAGAGTCTTGATTTGCTGCTGTCTGGGTTTTTGGCAGACATTAGGAATTCACAGAAATACTCCTGCATCTTGAAAGCTTCTGCTCTGTAGTGATGCCCACCCATCTGCTCCTAATCTGGTGTTACTGCAGGTTGTTTTTCCATTTAATACATCTTGGTGGTCCCAGGGGCCCCAGCGATTGTCTCTGCTCTTGGCTTGTGTGCTCCCAGCCCAACCTCAGTGCAGATAAACTCTTCCCAGAGCTGGTCCAGATGCTCAAACCCCTGATTATGAACAGGCTGAACTCCAGCACACCCCAGAGCTGTCGGGTCTGGCTGCAGGTGGGGGCTCATGATGGAGATGTTTAGGGTGGAAAGGGTGGCACAGGGTCAGATGTGCTGTTTCATAGAATCACAAAATGGTTTGGCCTAGAAGGGACCATAAACATCCCCTTTTTTCATGCCCTGCCATGGCCAGGGACACCTTTCCCTACCCCAGGTTGTTCCAAGCTCTCTCCAACCTGGCCTTGGACACTCCCAGGGGTCCAGGGGCAGCCACAGCTGCTCTGGGCACCCTGTGCCACACCACCCTCACAACCAAGAATTTCTTCCCACTTTCTGATCTAAATTCTAAATGTTCTTGAATCCAATTTCTGGGGCTCGGTTTCAAGCCCATAATTGCTTAAAACAGTTGGACAAAATGAGGTGCTCAGGGAATGGACATCACTCTGCAATCAAGACACCTCCACTGAGGATGGGCAAGGTAGGGAGTTTCCCACAAAGCTCTGCTCCTGGAGCAAAACATGCTGGCTCTGGGAGGAGGTGACTCCCAGGGGAGTTTGGACATCTGTGGTGCTCAGGTGTGTCCTGTGAGCCCCTGGGCTGAGAGGGAGAAGATGTTCTGGCATTAGGGAAATGGAGGGGGAATGTGGGGATTTGGGGGTGGGGAGCATCATGAATGTCCCTGAGGGATCCTGGTGGTGTCTTCATTCCTTGGATCACCTCCATCTTCTTTTCCCCTCTCTTTTATCTCCCTCAGGCCAGGAAAAGAGGCAGGCACTTCAGTTAGCCAAAATTTAATTGTCTTGGGCTTGAGAAGGGAGGAGAACCTGGAATAATTTTCCAGAGGAGACCTTGGAGTGATCCTGTTTTTTCTGAAATTGGTAAGTTGGTCAGAGCATGGTGCTGGTAATGCCCACATCATGGCTTCCTCCCTGTATGGGCCACTCACTGAGGAGCTGGACTTAATGGTCCCTCTAGGTCCCTTCCAAGTCAGAATATTCAGTGATTTTGTGATAAACATCTTAAATATCATTTTCAAGGCTACTTTTAATGGGCAGCAGTGGTTGGCAAGCCCTTGTTGCTGCAGCACGGGGTGGAATGTATGTGATTAAACTGGGGAGGGTCCTCTACCAGACCCCCAGGCCCAGCTGAGGTAGGACACAAAGAGGTGGGAAAACCACTTTGGGAAGAGGATGGGGAGCAGGGGAGTGGGCAGATCAGGAAACAGGCTCAATCCATCATCCATGGAGCTCTGAGCCTCTGCACCACTCCCACAAGCTTTCACCCTCGCTCCTGTGGGGAGTGACAAGGAGAGGGACCAAGCCTCACAGGGGGAGCAGCAGGATGTGACTGGAGCCAGGAGCACTGAGCCATCCCCACAGAGCCCCCCCGAGCTGCGTTTCCACCACCAGGGATATTCTGCTCCCACCACCCACATCTTCCTCTCCTTCCACCCTGAACTAAAGGATGGTCCCTCCCAGAGCAGGAGAAGCGACAGCGCGTACCCACAAAGAGATGGGGAAATGTCAAGCTTTAAACATTTATTACTCAGATGATGCATTTCATAGCATACAGTGGGTCTGGATGTTCTATAAACAAAGACTGAATTGCCACAAAGAGTTATGAGCTCCCTTGTTTTAACAGTCTCTGAAATGCTGAAAACAATGAGTTTGTGATTTCTCTAAGTATGAATATCTAGTCTTTACTCTTCCCAAAACCTTTTTCCTTTTTTTTTTTATTTTAAGATTTTTTTAAAGCGCTTAGTTTAACAAATATGATTAAATTAAAAATGTTGCTTTTTCAAATGCAAATAAATACATTAAAAAAATTGCTAGCATTAACTCAGTGTTCTGCAGGATACTGCAGCTCCCTTGGCTATTGACAGTGGACTTTGCAACCCTTAGTATAATTTCTTCTGAAAAAATACTGAAAATATCACCAGGACTGCTTAAGAGCTACCACCAAGAAGAGCAAAATTAGTGTAAAGCCATAAAATACCCAGCAGGGAAATTAAAAAAAAAAAAAAATCATATTTAAGATTTTGAGCGATTTCCAAGTGAGGGGTGTTATAAAAATAAGCATGAAAATAAATCATAAGTTATTCTGACAAGTTTTCTTTCAAAGCCATCAATCATGCCAAGAATAGATACTAATTAATCTCCTTCAGGGGAAGAGGGGAACCAAGCAAATCACTTACTTCTGCTGTTTTTTTCTCCCCATTTTTGTTTCACCTCCATGTACACGAGACTTCTCCGAACAGCAGTGGGATTCCTCATGGGGGGAACCAAGCAAATCACTTTCTGTATAGCAAAACTCGTCAGTTTGGAAAGATTTTTACCAGGAATGAGGTGAATAAGCTGGGGAGCCTGGCAGGGTGTCAGCAAACCTGCTCTGCATCCCAGGGAGACGGGCACAAAGGTGATGCTGCAGCCACTCGCCTCCACACCACCCTGAGGTTTGGCCCCACACACATTTGGCCCGAGGGGTTTTTATGTTCCCCCATTGCTGATGTAGTTTCATGGGGACAATGCAGTAAAACCCCACACAAACACTTTTATTGAGCAGCAAAGATGGAACCTGTCTGATTTAGGGAGATGTAGCTGGTGGCTTTGCACCCAAAAATTCACGTTGGAGAATTACGCTCTTTGTGTAAAGTAAGCCAAAAGATTTAAAAAAAAGTAATAAAGGAGAGAGAAGAAAACACTCCAGGATCCCCAGATGCTCTCACCCCCAAAAATTCCCCAAAACCGTTCCCCATCCTGCCCATCAAATGTCCTCATGGTACCCCTTTTCCCAACATGGTACCCTGGTGAATGATGTCATGCGCCTGCCAGCTTCCTGCTGATGGACTTCAGAAAGACACCACTGGCAGCATGTAATTTTTGGGGAGAAACCCCCATTTTTGGTCAACATTTTGATTCTCGGACATCAACAGAGTGACTGATGTATCAAAGCAGTTAATGGCTGGATGAATGTATGCTAATAGCAGAGATAAATGGCAAGACATTAAAAAACGACGAATTTCACATGAAAGTTCTTCATTTCCAGTGTCGGAAGGGAAAGTCATGGGCCAAGCCTGGTCAGTGCGGGTAGCAGGAGTGCCCACAATGAGAAAATTGAATAAGCTCTCACAGCAGGTAGGGGTAGGGAAATGCTTTAGGAGAAACACTGCCCTGTGGCTTGCACTTT
Source organism: Lonchura striata (assembly GCF_050655825.1). NCBI lineage: Eukaryota > Metazoa > Chordata > Aves > Passeriformes > Estrildidae > Lonchura > Lonchura striata. The sequence continues at coordinate 85,748,019 of NC_140740.1, read as the reverse complement.
GACTCTGTATGCCTCCTGATGCACTGATGGGTGAAATTCAAGTTTTTAGAAAAAAAATCCCCAATTATCTGTGTTTTTATTTTCTTTTTTCTTCTTTCATTACATCCCAAGAAAATATTCTGTGGGAAGTGAGAAGCTGCAGGGGCCAGAGTGGCAGACTGGATCACTGCTGGCAGGATCCCTGGCACCCCAACCCATCAGGTTGCTGTCCCTGCTATAGGACTTTGCTGTTCTTCAAAAAAAAAAGAGAGAAAAAAAAAAAAAAAACAAGACAAAACTGTTTTTCAGGCCTTCTCCCAGAAGACTGGCACTCTGCCTGAGTGCACTGTGATGGGTGTTATATCCCCTTCTCCTCCACTCCTTGAGAGTTCAGGGAGCAGAAAAAACAAAGAGCAATGGGCATAGCCCTGAGCCTTGTAATACTGATGGGCTTTGCCGTCCTAATGAAGTTCATCTGCTCATTAATACTATCAAACCACGTTGCTACTAATGAAGCTGACCCAACGCAAGGCGCCGTCACTGTGCGAAGCTCCTGGGCTCGAGTAAGTGAAGCAAAAGTTAGTTCTTCCAGACAATTCTAGTGAACTCAGCCATCATTTTGCTGCTTGCTAGGTAGAGAGGAAAACTGAAGCTCCTGTTTCAAGCTCCTCTTGCTCCAAGTGCAGAATGAAAACTGGATCAGCGGACAACCAGATGAAAATTTGGGTAATATTGAACTGCAGCATCACGACTCTCACCCCCCTTGCAATGCATCTTCTGCTGAAAATTTCTGGCCTTTAAATTTTGCAGCAAAAGCTTCCTCCCCATCGCAGACAGACCAACACATTCATAAGGCACCCAAGAACATACTGCACATCCAAGGAGGTCAGGGTGAAATCTCTTTTCTCTACAAGCCACCAGAAATGCAACGTTTCCAAAAACAGGTTTGAGCTGCTGAGCTCAGGCCCAGCCTGCCTGGTCCAGGGTCCATGTGCACCATCCTTATGGCGTAAATTCTCTTATCATAAAAGGAATAAATTGAACAGTGAGAAGAAACCATCATGGGCTGACGGCATCATGCCTTCCTTGGCACCTGCAGGCAGGATGGGGCAGCCTGCACCTTTGCTAGGTTTCACTGGAAAAATCACCTGGAGGGACTTTCTAAGTCAAAGTGTTGCTAGATCAGCAAATTAGGAGCCTTCCACGTCTTCTTCATGATTCATGTGTTGCCCCAGACCAGCCTCTCACCCTCTGGAGGCACCTCCCCACTGTCCCCCACAGCCATCCTCTCCCTTGGGATGCTCCAGCACGGAGCCACGAGGGGATCCTGGAGCACCCTGGGGATCCCTGAGCACACCCTACCTCTCTGAAGACATTCCCCATCCCTCGACGGCACTGTGCCACTTACACCAAGCATGGGACAGAGCAGCTCCTCCACACTGCACACCTAGGAACGCTGGGTAGCATATTCAGCTAGTTAGAAGCCAGGCTCAAACTTCTATTTTTGGCTTTTTCTATTTTTCCCTCTTCTTTTTTCCTTTGTTTTTTTTTTTTTGCTATACGCTGCTTGTCTTCTCTTTACCAGTCTCCAAAAAACATCAAACCTTCATTTCTCCCTTGCTCTGTACATTATTAGGCCCAACTATAACAGGCCTGGATTTAAATGTATAATTACAACCATGACAGTAATAACAATAAAGCACTCCTTCAATGGAAAAAAAAATTATTACAAAAAAAAAGTTAAATTATTATAGTGGCTGAGGAATAACGGCGACTTGAACAGCAAGAGCCACAAAATCCCCTGTTTTTAGAGCCCCCAGCTCAAAGGACACATTTCTCAATCCACCGAGGAGGTTACTGGCAAGATGACGGTGGCTACGTTAACTTCTGCAGTGGCTTCAGGACTCCTTTAAAACACTCCTTCTGCTTCAGTATCTTCACATAAACTGTTACCCAGCTCGCGGGTAGGCGCTGCTCTCCCCGTCCCCGAGCTGCTCACAACTGTCCGTCCAACAATACAATACGATAGAAGAAATTACGAGCGCTCGAGGAAAAGCAAACCCAGTGCAAATAAGAAAGTCGTCCCGCTCTCCAATCTGCCTCTGAAGGGGTGGCGGGTAGGTGGGGGAACACACAGAAAGTCGAAAACAAGAGAAGGAGGGGGGGACCTAACGCAAGCCCCGCTTGACAAAAGCCATCAATTATGAGCGTCTGGTGTAGTGTGTGCCTGGCTTTGTCCTCCCGAGACATCTGCTGCGTGCTGTCTCCTGCCAGTTGGCCAGGGCAAGGCAGGAGGACGGCGTGAAAACAATACTAGCCCCCACTTAGATTATTTTTTTTTTTCCCCTCCTTTTCCAAATTCTCTGTCTTCTTTCGAAAGCCAAACAATAACCCGGCGGGATGCGCTGCTGCTGCTTGAGCAATGAGTTCAGAAAAAGAAACCCCTAAAACAAAACCACGGCAGGGAGGAGGGGTGGCACTTGGCGACGCGGCTGAAAAAGAAACATGCTGCTCCCTCCCCACCCCATGAACGTATTCTCGAGCATGCTGGGGGTTTGGTCTGCTGGGGGATTTAAATCAGAAAAGCTCTTGCCGGGTCCCGTCAAGGCGCACGTCTTCTTCTCGTCCCTCACCACCCCACCTTGCCCTGCCCCTCAAGCCGTCAGTTTTTGGATGGTCTTGTTGTAGTACTGCGTGATGGTGGGCGTCAGGGGGTTCCAGTTGTTGGCGTGCAGCTCGATGACCTCCAGCAGCAGGGATCTGGTCAGCATGGACTCGGAGGGACACAGCATCTTGTCGCGTGCTATCGCCAGCAGCTCCGTCATCATCTCAGGCAGCTGCTCCTCCAGCAGCCGGCCAGTGCTCTGCAGCTGTCGGGAGAAGAAGGGGTCAACCATGGATTACTGATCCTTGTGGGTCCCTTCTAGCTAGGATTCTATCACTCTATGATGTTAAAACACCCCTCCAGCTTTTTACAGACACCTCCCGTCCCTTCGATTCTGCTCGGCCTGGTGCAGGCGAGGTTAAAGGCGTCATGGCTTTTGAAAACCAAAACCACCCAGCAGCAGGCTCCAAGTGCTGAACATGAAGGGTGAGGTTTTCAAAAGCATCCGCACCAGGCTGCTGGAGGAGTGAATGGTTCAGCTCCCACTGACTTCAAAGGCAGCAGCGACGGATTGCTTTTGAAAAGAAAAAAAAAATCCCACCTAAAAATCATGCTATTGTCAAAACAAAGTGCAGGCTGTGATGTGGTATTCCTGCCTTCTACCTGGCCCTTCATTTACTCGCTGATTCAGAGCTCCCAGTGACTCCCAGTCATTAGGTGGAATAAGCAGAACGCGCCTGTGTGCATAACAAATCCTGCCCTGCCGAGATCTGCATTTATACCTGTCGTGCTGCTTTGCTGGAGGCAGACAAGGGCTTTTTCTAAAACAATTACTCCTTGGAGAGCCTCCATCGTGTAGCACAAACCCTAGGTGGTTCCACAGAGAAGGTCCAAGTTTGGGGTGGACAGTGATGAGTCTGTGGGAGGCTCCCTAAAGCAGAGTTCCCCAAAGTCCTCACCTTAAAAATCAAATCCGCCTCCTCATCTGCTTTGCTGAATTGTAACTATTCAGGCTGCAACTTCAACTGCGCTCTGCATGAAAAGGATCTGTCTCCATGGGCGCATCACTTCCCCAAAAAAAAGTAACCAATAGAACTCTGCTGTATTTCACAGAGTCATAGAATCAGGTTGAAAGAAACCCCCAAGGTCATTGAGTCAAACTTGAGACTGATCACCATCTTGTCAACCTGACCAGAGCACTGAGTGCCACGTTGTTTCCTTCTCTGCAAAACTGCTCCTTGAGCACAGACAGTCATGGGGCAGCTTTTGCTCCCTTACAGCTTTTTTTTGTTTCTGTGATTAAAACCCCAATGAAGGGTGAGATGTGAAGGAACCAGGATGATGTAATATTGTGATGGGACCCCAGGTACCAAACTGGTACCAAACTGGTACCTGGGGTTCCATCACATTGACATGCATCAGGAGCCCAGTGACAGAGTCTCAAGGGCTCTTATCTCACAGTGGTCTTCTACCTAAACTGTTCTTGTGAGGCCCCACCTGGGATCGTGAATCCAGCTCTGGGGTCCTGGGAACAGCAAGGGCATTGACCTACTGGAGCGAGGCAGGAGGCCACGGAGCTGCTGCCAGGCTGGAGCCCCTCTGCTCTGGAGCCAGCCTGGCAGAGCTGGGGCTGTTCCCCTGCACAAGAGAAGCTCCAGGGAGAGCTCAGAGCCCCTGCCAGGGCCTCAAGGGGCTCCAGGAGAGCTGCACAGGGACTGGGGACAAGGCAGGCAGGGACAGCACACAGGGAATGGCTCCCACTGCCAGAGGGCAGGCACAGATGGGAGATTGGGAATTAGGAATTGCTGGCTGGGAGGGTGGGCAGGCCCTGGCACAGGGTGCCCAGAGCAGCTGTGGCTGTCCCTGGATCCCTGGAAGTGTCCCAGGCCAGGCTGGACAGGGCTTGGAGCAACCTGGGACAGTGGAAAATGTTCATGATCATTGCAGACAGATTGGACTAAATAACCTTGAAGGGTCCCTTTCAATCCAAACCATTTGACCACTCCAAAATGCAGAGAGGCCACGCAGCTGGAAACATCCAACAGCTGTTTGTCACATACATGGGCAAGGATGGAAGGGGCAAAGCAATGAGATCAGGGCAGGTGTAGAGGTGCTTCCCTACCTCCATGGAGCAGCAAAGCACGGCATCCTCCTTCACATCCTGAGATTGCAACAACTGCAAAAGAGAGAAGAGACAAACAGTGAGAAATGCACAATCGTCCTGCTCCTCCTCCTCCCTTATGACTTTTCTTCTATGTCTTTGTCCAGCTTGTCTTTTGACACTTCCAGGAGGAAAAGACACAAAACCAGGAGGGGAGAAAATATATTGTCCACACAAAAGTTTAGAGTAAGCAGTGACAAAACGTGGGGTAAAATTTAGATTAACAACTTTCATAACAGATTTTGTTTAGGTTAGATTGCTTCTTCTATCCCGTGGCAGGCAGTGAGGAAACACTCGTCTCACACATACAGGGAGTAAGTGCAGCCGTCAGCCAACAACACTGGAGCAAAAACCTAGGAGTGGTTGTTTGGAAAGGAAGGGCTCTGCCACCCACCCCTGAACCTCTCCATCCCTGTGGGGACACTTCTGACAGCCACAAAACTGCCTGAGCTGCATCCAGTTCACTGTAATTAATATGGCTCCTTCTAGGCTGGTTACACAAGGGCAAGGGGTGCCAGCGAAACTATGGAATCTCAGGTGCACCAACTCCAACCCTGCTCTGCTCTCCATGAACTCTGTGTTACAAACACGAGTCTGCAAGCAGAAGCAGCTTTCAGAAAACACCCAAAATGTTGCTGGGCAATGGTGCAGGAAGATGCTCATCTCTCTTGGTTCAGACTCAGGGTGTGCAATGAGGGTCAACAGCTCTGCCTGACAATGGCAAGGTGTAGGAGCTCAGCATGTCTCATCCCACAAACGCTGAAACCACACACAAGGACCCTCAAAATGGGACCAAAAAGATGTATTTTTCTTTGTTCTCATCTTTATGATAATTACACGTACCAGGAACACTTGAAGCTATAGCCACTTCCATCCCATCACTTTCGAATGAACAAGCCCTAATGGCCCTGAGCTAATCCCTGTGTGCAGTAGCCACTGAGTAAAAGGAAAAAAGATAGGAAAACTGATTTTACTACCATCTGACATTCATTAGAGAGAAGCAGACTTTTTAAAAGCAGTTGAACTGATTAAAACTGCCGATATAGAAATTGCTCATTGTAACTTAATGTTACTCCGAAGTCAAATCCATTAGTTAAAATCAGAATTGTGACTCTAGGCCTTACCGTCTTTCTTTCCCATTCTTATTTTTCCACATTTCCTTTCCTCTACAAATAAATGTCTGTTTGCCAGCTCCATGTTGGTTGAAAAATAGACATGGGAAAGAAAAGGTAATGCAAGGAACTACCACTTCTCTCAGAGTTTTGTCTTCTGTTTTTGGCAGACAGCAGATTCTTTGCTTTGAAGATGGTGTTCACAGCATCTCACTGAGCACGCTGTCCCTCTTGTTAACCAAAGCTTCAGCCAGGGTTTTCAAATCATGCAACAGGCTTTTTCCACCCCCACCCCCCACCCCAGTTTATCTTCCTGCAAAGTTGTTTGGAAGATGTTAGTTAAGCCCAAGCCACATGCTCTGAGATAAGTTCTCACAAACAGTTCAGATTCTTCACAAGAAAATGAGATTATTTTAAACCCAACACCAACAATGAAAAAAAAAAACAGTTAGGGAAAAATATAAACAGGCAGTAGTCCAGATATTCCCTCCTGGGGTATTTAGCTCATGAGCATGGCATGAAGCAGGGCTGCAAATAAAGAAACAGACAATACCTTTTAACAACATCTTTCTTATTTTTGGTATTTTTTAGTAAAGAATATAACATGAAAATTAAAGCATGAAAGCAGAATTAGGACTGACTCAAGTCCTTCCTCTGCAATGGTCTCCTCAGTGATCCTGCTCCCTGCCCAGGATATGTGCTCACAGAAATGCTGCAACTTCACTAGCCCCAGCTTCCCACACACTGGGTTGGGACATGCTTCCCTACCCCAAAAGGTGTTTGTGAGGATGAACATGCCCCTGTCAAGTGCTCAGATACTTGGCTAATGAGGAACAGTCTCACCTACCTATGATGAAACAGAGAACACATCCTACCCCCAGCCCTGGGCACGCACCCACCAATTTCACGCTGCCCTTGTGGACACTTGATCATCATCTGATGTGACTGGGCTGAACGAGGAGAGTGTGTGTGCTCCAGTGCGCCCATCAGGGTGCCATGTGCTCCACCTTGTCCATGGAGACACCATGTGCTCCACCTTGTCCATCCAGGTACCACGCACTGCACCTCATCCACCCAGGATCCACCAGCTCCGTTGCTCCAGAGGCATCATGTGCTCCACCATCCCTCCAAGGCACCATGTACCCCACCTTGTCCATCCAGGTAGCACATGCTCCACTGCTCCAGCAGGCTACCAAGAGGTATCAGTTTGAGGCACTACAGGTGAGCCTCTGCCTGAGACAGGTAGGCTGGGCAGGCCCACAGCCTGCCCACCAAGCCCAGGCACATCCCACATCCCAGATGTCCACGAGGGACAGCCCAGCAGTGAGATCTGAACCAGAGTCCAAATCCATGGCCACAGATGGCTGCCAGCCACTTGCATCAGTGCAAGGGACTGAAGCCTGGGGGATCAGAACCAAGTCACTGTCTCTCTGTTTCTGGCTGACCACATTTGCAGCATGCTAGGGTGTAGGCAGTATCTGCTTCCAACCTTGCATGACACAGCAGGAGGAAATCAGGGAGCCTGGCGTGGGCACTGAACCTTGCTGACTGCAAGGACTGTGCTGCTTGGGGGCCCATCATGGATGTCCTCACCCATCAATGACAACTTGCATGTATTTCTCAAAGGGTATTTCATCCCCACTGATGGTGCCCCATGTGAGCACCAGACACTAGAAGCATAGGGATAATTCCTTCAGCTAGAGCACAATGTTTCCCAAAGTTCCAACACTCTGTGACGCCCGAGTCAAACCTGACCAGGGCTGAAAAAAAAAGTAAAAGTGAAAATGTTTTGAGAGCTCCAGGGAAATCACAGCCCCAAAGTCCCGGCACTCGTGTGACCACCCAGCCAATTGCATTCACTGTTTGCAATCTAATTCATATTTACTTGAAATATTTTAAGGTAAACACTCTCTATATCCATTAAATTAGCACTCCCACATTGGAATTATTATTTATTTAACTATTTATAGCTGCTCCTCCCTGCTGTGTGCCTCTGCCCAACTCCCACTGTGGGCACCATCCCATCCCTCTCCACCAGGTTCCCACAGGGTTCAAACAGTTGGTGGATGTGGACGAGGGATCTGAAAGAGGAGCATGAGGCAGACAACAGGGCAGGTGAGCTGGGACTCACGCGCTCCTCAGTTTAACCTGTAATCATCCCCTGGAGGCTGGGGCTGTCTGCGAGAAAAACTTCCCTTTGCTCTCCAGCCGGTTTCCCCTGTATCGGGCGAAGCTGGGCAATGAAAGCAGCAGTTCCTGCTGGAAAGCAGACAAAGAGTCTGCCTGATTTCCTAAGAGAGGAGGCTGCATGCCAGAATCTGCCCGGCCGGTCATATAATACCCAGCCTCAGTTGCGAAAGGCTTCTCACTTTTTGTTTCTGGTGCTGGACTTGCTGCCTCGCAGACTGGTGTGAGATATCAGGCGCCTTCTCATTCAAATTTCTATGTCACTCGGAGAGATGAGCACTGGGCAAGGTCCTCTGCAGAGCCAGCATGCCCAGGTGGGCTCTGCGTGCTGGACATTTGCATAAGCAACCCAAACTAAGTTTTAGGGTCTGCTCCTGGAAGTGCTGTGTGTTGTGGTGAGTTGCAGTGCCTTGCAAGGCAACTCTTGAGCACAACTGGTATCCATGACGTGCTCTTGGAACCCATCTCCCCCAGCCTCCATGGCCCCAGAGCCTTCTCTTCACGTCTCTGCACAGATAAGCATCATAAACTACACAAGGTGGACATGCAGCCGTGGCTGAAGGACCAAAGGACCCCTAAAAATTCAGCTATGTCTCACCACAGACAGAGCCAGCTTGGTCCTCCTGGACAGCAATAGATGCATGTGTGTGGGGTGCAGGCCACCAAGAGCAAACCAAAAAGCGAACACAATGGGACTCACCCCAAATATTTGGGTTTATTATCTGCTTTCTGAGATCACCTGGCCTGCTGAGAAGCTGAAGTGCTTACTTGGTATTCTCAGGGGTGCCCACACCACGAGGAGGACAGGAGAACCCGTCCCACCACCCCTTATCACTAAACCACACAGGTTTAATTGTGTTCTTCAGCAACTCTCCCCAGGATATGAGCTGGGAGCAGCCCAACGCACGCACTACCCTTTCCAGATGCAAGGATGCTTCTCCTGCAAGGCACAGCGATAATTACTGTGTACGATATCGCTTGCAAAATGACACATAAGCAATGCTGGCCACTAACTACCCCTTAGCATGCAGTGTTTTATGACGCTTTGGTGATGACTCCAGCGTGAAAGCACAAGAAACCTGGAAAATATCCACCCAGAGCCATGGAGAGGCTGGGATGAGACCCAGGGAAAGCCGGGCTGACCGCAGCCCACGCGCCGCTCCCTGACGGGCATCTCGGGGTGATGTGTCCGGTGGCAACACGCACGGACAGCCAGGCAGCCTCGCGCCTGAGGCTGCCCACAGGTATGCTTTTCATCCACACCTGGGTCACCAGGAGGTGCCTCACAGTATTCCCCCATCCCAGGGACTGTGGAGCATGACCTCAGGGGAACCAGCGTGCTGCAAACACATGGCCCAGGTGCAGCAATCGGCTTGCTGGTGTGGAGCAAGGCCACGGGGGAAAATGGAGACACATTTCCATGAGGAAGTGGAAGATCAGTTATTTGTGCCACTCGGAGCTTAAGCAGAGTGGACGTACTGTATTGGAAGTGCTGGAGAGATGGTGCTTCCCAGTGCTGGTTTTAAGTAGAAAGGGCCTTGGGAAGGGCCATGATAGACTTGGTCCTCTGACAGATGGATCTGTTCCAGCTCTGTGGTTGGGACCATCATGGACACCCCCTTATGAAGGGAGCTTATCAGAAAGACAAGGATTAAGTTTTTAGTAGGGACTGTAGCGACAGGATAAGGGGTGATAATTTTCATCTAAAAAAGGGGAGATTCAGACTAATAGATGAAAGAAGTTGTTTACAATGAGAGTGGTGAGACCCTGGTACAGGTTTCCCAGAGAAGCTGTGGCTGGCCCATCCCTGGAAGTGTCCTAGGCCAGGGTGGATGGGGCTTGGAGTAACCTGGGCTAGTGGAAGGTGTCCCTGCCCACGGCAGGGGATGGAATGCGATGAGCTTTAAAGGTTTCTTCCACACCAATGCATTCTGTGGTTCTGTGATCATCCCCTACATCTGACAGTGCAGTTCAGGTGCTAACACAGCTCTGCAGGCAGTCTTAGTGCTCTAATGGACCACAGCTGGAGATGTCTTGCTCCCAAAACCTCCTGGAATCCCCACAATCTGCTAGGTGGGTCCTCCTGGGTGCACAGGCCAATTCTGCTTCACAAGCTCTCTGCAGACAGACATCAATAGCAATTTTCTGCCTTTCCAGCAGCCCCTTATTGACCTGCTGTCACAAGTCTTTAAGGAAGATGCCTGAGATAAGATCCATGGGACTGCATGGCTCTGCATGGGGAGAGTTACACATTTCTCTGAAACACAGGCAATGGTACAGCTCCCCTTGTTCTCTGGTCACAGGGCACAGGGTGGTGAAAACAGCTGGGACTTGGGAAAATGCAAAGTACAAACAAGGCTGTGGGGATGAGTGATTGCAAAATGCTCCACAACAGGGCCACTTTCAGGATTTCTACAATTTGCTAGCATCAGATGTATCAGTTCCTTGACCCAGGACATCAGAAGGTCAGCTGAGCTCATCTGGTGCCCACCAACAAGCTGCGCCAGTACCACCCCTTCTAAAGGGGTACCAAGTACCCCTCTGGAAGTGAGGGAAGTTGAATGAGACTGACTTTCTCTGTAAGAGAAACAAGTGAGCACATGGAAACCGACTTCTAGGCATAGGTGAAATCTTTTCTGTTCACCCATTTGATGCTGAGGTTGCCCAAACACAAAGTCTTGGGGAAAACCTTTCCCTTACGGAGCTGCCTGTACTGACCTCTGTACAAGGCACAGGCTCTGCCATGCTCCAAAATGTGATTTTTTTGAATTGAAAAACACAGCTGAGCTGTGAGAGGCACTCTGTGTCCAGCTGCTTACACTAGCAGTGGTGCTCCTCTCCCCATTTCCTTCTGCTCACACTTCTCTGGGGATCTGGGAAGTCTTCAAGGCTACAGAAGATGCACAAGGTGCCACCAGATTATGTGTCTCATGGAGAGAACCCTCTTCTCAGCTGCCTGACTGGGATGTTGTGGTCTCAGCCTGGTGAGAATGTCTGACAGCAGCTCCTGCTGCTGCATTAGGAAGAGTTCACCAGCACAGGCCACTGCTGATCTCACTAGCAGCTGCCCAGATGAAGTGGTGCAGGGGAAAAAGTGCTCTGTGCTGAACTGCTTGTCCCAGCATGGCTGCAGCAGAGCCATGTCCATAGCAGACATTTTCTCTAACATACTTTGGACAACCTAAATGAGTTTTGGTGGCACCAGCTCCTTTTACACTGATGTCCTCGCCTCAGCTCAGGAGGAGATTTCTGTTCTCCTATTACACAACCAGGACTCCCTGGGAGGATGGCAAGAAGAGATTAGTTTGTTTATTGCATTGAGTAAACCAAAATGTTGGTTATCCTCCTTGTCAGGCTCCTGAGGAACTCAGAGATACTTAACAGCAAATTGAATTAAGGCCAGAGGAACAAAATCCTGTACCCAGTCGTGGGAAACTCCTCCTACTCCTTTCCACTGTAGGCAAGGGAAACCATGAAACATGACACTCTCTCTCCCCGGATCTGGAACGGCAGAAGAAATTCCTGAGAAGATGGAAACCATTAAGAGGCAATTACTGGAGACAATGATGAAGAAAATCTGGTCACTCATCAACCCAGACGCTGCAATCCAACAGTAGCCTGGTGGTTACACATCCCCTGGCTGGAGGTGGACCTCCAGGATTTGAAGGTGAGCAGGACAGACGACCAGAGCCACCCGGTCTGGGTGCACGGGGAGTTCAAGCCACCCAGACGACTGGCTTCATCCTGCCCGTCCGAAGACATAATAACCCTGGGAGAGGAGGATGTGATCTCATCCCAAGGGTCCCGGGGAAACACAAAACATGGAAAGAAACAGCGGCGAGACCATGGTGCTTGATTGCAGAGGGCTCCACCCTGGCTGGCCGGAGGCTCTGCGCTTTCCTGGCTCTGCAGAGGCAGCAGGCGCGCAGCGGCAGACGCAAATAGTTGTGTTTACATCCCATTGAAAGAGTTTTTGGGAACTAACAATGCCTGGTATGGAGGGCGAGGGAGAAAAACAAAGCCACGCGAGGAGGAGGGACCATCCTGTCAGATGGTATCTGACTTCACTTCTTTATCTGCACAAATTACTTCCTCTGACTACTCCAGGGGTCCCAGAGAGACGAGGGTGGCATTTTCCCTCCTCTATTTAAGCTACAACATCACGGTTTCAGTGCTGGAACTAAACGAGTCCTGTGGATTCCCAAGAATGTTCCTGCACATATAATACTCAACAAGGCAGATGGGCTAACAGGCACTGGACAGCCCTCCCTGGTTTGGCCTGTCTTCACCTGCTCCTCAAATAACACCTAACCTCCACCTAAATAATGCCCTCTGATCAAAATATCCAGGATTAAAGGAAATCTGTTGTTTTCCACACAAGCTGCATTCATAGGAGTGTTTTTGCCAGCACAGCTATGGGGGTCTGGGGGCGTGGGAGCTTTTTGCATGGCTAATTATTTTTTTTATGTATGGCAGGTTAAAGGAACATCCATCCCTTCCCTGTGTGGTCCTAGAGACAGGCATCCACCCTTGCTCTCTGCAGACTCTGCTCCTGCACTCTGCTTCCTGTCATGGCTCTGGAAGTCCATATCCCCTTTATATCCACATGCCCCACTTGCTCCAAATCCCAGACCTTCCTCCCAGATTTTCCATGTCTTCCACCCACATCTCCTGGACTCTCAAGACAATTCCCCACTTGTTCTCATTTCTCCTTCCTCCCTGTGTTCCTGAGTCCCAGTCCCCCATTTTCACTCCTCTGAAATCCCTTCCCTCCCATACTCACATTCCTCATTCCTCCTCCATCCTTTCACCACACAAAACACTTCCCAATTTGTCCCAGTCCCACTGGACTGGAGACCAAATATTTCATTTTTCTGTGGAACCACATAGGGGGGGACCAGAAGGGGACTTCTCTGAGGATGTGAGCCCCATTCTTCATAGAAGACGTATTTTCTCTGTTCAGATCTGGCCTCATGGAGCTTCCTGAGTGGGAGTGTGGTATGGGGTCAAGATCTAAGCCCCTAGGAGCCTTTGCTCATTTGATAAAGCAAAAATTCTGTTTCACTCTCTGACTTGGAGAGTAATATTAAAAATCCTAGCATCTCATTATACTGTCAAAGACCCTTTTTCCAACTCAAAAGGCTGATGCTTAAAAAGTGAGAGTGATTAACAAAACACAACCCACGTTAAAAGATACAATTTTCTTTTCCAAAGAGCACCACCCTCCTCTCTCATCCGATTGCAGCCGGGAAGGTTTTCCTTTTTCTTCCTCTGAAGGAGACAGTGAAAAGGCAGTGCCCTCCTGAAGTTCAGACGTTAATTACTGCGTTAGAATATTTTGCTAAATTACGCAGCATGGCCCCAGGAGATAACAGGCACTAAGAGAAGGGAGGGGAGTGGATACCCGTCTACACGCTGCACCGCAGACTCAGACGTAGGGGGAAGGCAATTAGACAGGGAGTATTTATCCTCCCTGCACCACCCCGAGGCTTTCAGTCAGCAGCGTGTACCAAGGCAGGGAAGCGATGGGAGCGTGCCAAGATTTTAAACGATGCTGAAATGGGACTGTCTCTGCCAACCAGACTGGAGGTAGGAGACAACTCCTGCAGAGAAGCAACTGTCCTGCCTGCTGCCAGCCTGCTGGGTCTGTTCCCTGCTGATTCACAGCGCCTGGGAGCTGCCCTCGGTCCTCGGGGTTTGTATTAACACCCTAAAACCATCTGTCTTGGGCCAGGTCAATGACTGCATCCCTCTAAAGGGGATGGATACCCCTGGGGTACACAGCCTCAGAAGCAATGACCCCCTCAAGCTGGAGGGGTCTCTGTGAATTGGTCCTGCTGCCTCCTGCGCAAAGTTTTGCAGTTTAATTAGCCTTTCTGTGATGAGCTGCTTCCTGGAGCTTGCTCTGAACCTGCCCCAACAGCCCTGTCGAAAGCTCAGAGTGGGATGGTGCCAAGGCACCTCCCTGTCACCCCTTATATCCAGTCCCTTTGTATCCAAGCCAGGACAACCAGATGTAAAAAAATGGGTTGGATGGCTGGGCTCAGAGTGTTTTAGCCATTGGGTTCCAACCCAACTCTGCCTGAAGGCCAGGAATGGTAACAACTACCAAGCTGTTATCCCAGGACCTACCCTATTTAGCATCCTAATCCGTGACCTGGAGGAGGCAAAGAGCGTAATCTCATGAAGTTTGAAAGTTGACAGCAAGTTTGGAATGTACTGAAATGTATTCAAGGAGCTGCCAATGAGAGGGATCTCAGCGGGGTGAAGCAGAATGTCAGGAGGAAACCCAAAACTTTCAACAAAAGATCAGCCCTGTGCAGGAGAAGAGCACAATGACGTGGGTGAGGAGTGGGATAGGGTTATTATGGGGAGTGAGAGGGGGCAGAGCCCTCCCTGTGTTCCCTGCCCTGTGTGGGACACAGCTGGCGAGGTGCCTCGAGAGACCACGGTGCCATTATTGCCACATGGCACCACCTTGAGCCTGAGTCCCTAGAGCCAGTTTTTCCACCTCCCTGCTCTGCTGCCATAGGCAACTGCTCATGTTGCCTGGCTGCTAAATGGCATTGTAAGAACAAACAAATGCATCCAAAGCGGCACTTGGCACCAACCACCTGGGCTGGAAGTGGCTGCTCCTGGCAGGGGGCTGGCACCTCCCAGCCCCAGGGGCACCTCCTGGGTTGGTGTCCCAACAACAACCACTGAGGATGAGACAGGAGGCAAACCTACCAGGAACACCCATCAACAGCTGTGATCCCTCATCCCTGCAGACCTCAGATGTCACCTAAAACTGGGCTGGGCCCCTCAGGATCCAGTCCTAATGTTCCCCGTCCCCAGCAGCACCAGGGGATGGAACTGGGAGGGCACTGAGCTGACTCACACAGAGACATGGGAGCACAGAGCTGGATGAGGGACAACCAGCTCCAGCCGTGCTTAGGGAAAAGCCAGGGAAGGCAAAAGTGGTGACAATCAGTGAACAATAGATGGCAAATAATGTTATTTATTATCTCCACATCTTCAGTAGCCACGGGGCACTTCTTGCACTGTGCACAGGCTGTGATGGTTCAACTGACATTTGCTGCTCTCCCTCGCCTTAACCACCCATTTTGTCTATTTTGTTGACTCTGCCAAAGGCCACAAAAAAGAAGAAACATGGCCAGGCTGCAAGAACCGAAGTCCCTTGGTTCTTCTCTTGGTTTTAGTTGGTTTTGGGGGACATGCAACATGAAGCATTGTTGCAGCATGGCTCAGCATGGTCCTTGGTATTTGGAAATGGGGCAGAGGCTTTGGAGCAGGAAAGAAGTCAGCATGTTCACTTCTCACATCCTGGAGGGAGATGTTCAGGGACAAATTTAGAGTGGTTTTGTGAAATAAAGCAAGGCCATAGTCAAGAGGGCTTATAGGGCTGGAAGGAGAGAGTGGGGCATCACTCTTGCTTAAGACCATCATGCATAAGAGACAGAAGAACTTTCTAATACTGCTAAAAGTGTTTTCACCAGATAAAAGGCTCATGGAAGAATGTGGTCTTGCAAGATGCCACCACTATTCCCAAGTGAGAAGAGCCAGGTCTGGAAGCAGGGAAGGGTCAAACCCACAGTGCCCTGGCTGCAGCATAACCATCCCTGGGGAAAGCCTTTATCCCAGGAACAATGCCCTTTTCCAGCTCGCCCTCGATTCCCTGAAGCTCTGAGGGAAGAATAGGAGGAAAGCGCTTTTATTTCTATTTAACATCTCTCTTTGTTATTCTTTTCCCAGGCTTCCCAGATCTGAGGGCTGCAATAGTCCTCTCGTTCTTATCTGCAAAGGGTGCTCCCTTCTTTCCCCAGTTGTCTCCAGGTCTGATCTTTGGGCCAACCTTGGGTATCCATTGCCTTCTCCAACCTAAAATAGGCACTGTTCCACTGCATTTATCTTAGTCCAAACTATCATCCAAATGCACTGTGCTCCATTAAACCATTTTAATGAGAGCTGGACTCACCTTTTACTTCCCTTGGCAAACTCTCTCTTTGCCTAAAAACCCAACGCTGACCTCACCAGATCTCTCTGTGAGGACACACTCTCAGCCTGCACAAACCTCACCCCATACTCCTCAAAACAGTTATATAAATTAAACTTTTTCATTTGGTAGGGATTCCTAGGAGATGTCATCACAGTGTTGGATGTGTTGGCAGTCCCTTCCTTCTCCCCCCATTTCAAGTTCAGTGATGGAGGAGGATGCAGCAGAGATCCTTGGGATGGGAATTTGGCTGGACTGTGCTTGAGCCAAGGGGCACAGCTACTCCTCTGGTTTCCAAAAGGCCTCCTGGGTGAGGTGGCAGCTCTGACCCAAATTTCCTTTGCCATGGTTAAACACTCACTGCCTTGTCTGACATGGGACCTGCCTGCTTCCCTGAGGACAGTGATGGGTGCCGGGTCGATCAGCCAGCAAACCCCAGCACTTATCACTCCAGCCTCACCTGAAATGAACTTGCAATTTTTTTTCTTCCCCAGCCCACAAAACCAGCCCATCCACAGTGATCGATAAATACCACTGGCATTGTCACTCAATGCCCCAGCCATGTCCCCAGCTCTTCCCCACCCAGCACTGATGTCCTCATGGCCACCCTCACCCCCTCCCACCCAGCTAATGATGGCGTGAATAAGCTTTTATTTGGGGGAAAGGAGCTGGAGAGAGGAAGCTTTGCAGGGGGAAGGGAAGACACATTCCTGCCTCAGTCATCAGGCAATTTTTCCCTTCCTCTTGCTCACTGCCTGGCTGACCTTTGGCTGAGACTGCCAGAGCTATAAAGGAAAAGGGAAAAAGATAAAAAAAAAAAAAAAGAAGAGAAACTAAAAAGCAAGTGAGCTGAAAGGACAGGCAGAGGGAAAGATGTTATCTTGCCTCTGCTAATGATTTATGGTTTAAGGATGGGTGGATGGAGGCAGAAGGAGCCATGCAGGACTGTGGGCAGCACAGAGGAAGCTTGAGGGGAATACTCAATATGAAAGGAATTAGGGGTGAGGTGCTGAGACTCTATTTGGGGATGGATGTTCTGATCAGCAGAAGGGGAAAAAAAACATGGTAAGTGCTTCTACACCTTGTGAACATGTCCTGAGGCATGTGGGAGTCCCAAACTTTAAAGGCCATTGACACGCCCACCTCTCCTGGGACACCACCCCAATGTGGTTCATGGGGAACACCAAGGGATAAGCACCCTGTGCAGTTAGGGACTTTCCACACTCTCACAGAGCACCCAGCAGGGCCAGCCTGTGCAGATGTCCCTGTCCTCTCTGGGGTGCAGCTGGAAAAGCACACCCCCACCTCCTCGGCTGTGTCTGCAGTCCAGCCTTGGCCCTGGCATCCATCTGCCAACCAGAGCCTGGTACTGCTGATAGATTGGTGGCCCTTTCCCCCGGGCTGGCCCTGTGCAGTAGGATAGCTGGCAATGACAAAAACAGGCAGCAGAATGAAAACCCATTCCAGAGCCATGGAAGAGGGGTAAATCAAGGTCAAAGCACTGCTGAGAGAGCAGGCAAGCATTTTGGGGCAGGGGAGATCAAGCATTTTGGGGCATGGGTGTCAGAAGGGTCAGGCTCATCTATGTCAGCTAAGCTTAGAGTCTTCTTAGGATCACAAGTAGCTTGGGTTGGAAGGGACCTAAAGATCATCTTGCTATTAAAGATCATCTAGTAAAGTCATCTGTGACAAACAACACCACAGGGACAGACCTGTCCTGCTAAGGAACAGAGATGTATTTTTAAGAGCAAATTTACGCATGACATCTTGATATAATTAGTGAATCTTTTTATGGAGCTGCCCTGTAGCAAAAAATATCCTTGATATATGAAATTCATGTCCTTCCACACACCTCTAACTCTCCACCGTGTCCCCACAGAGCAGAAGGGCGACAAGAGGGACAGTGACAGCATGGCGAGGGCAGACAGGAGTGGGCAGGGAAAAGCTCTGACAGAATCAGGGCTGTGCTGTGTCACGATTACGATGGGAAGCGGATGGGCACGGGGGCTTTGCTAGACGTCAAGATCTTCCCCAGAAGGTGACACATACCTCTGTGGGCAGAGATTTTGGGGAAGTTCGGCTATTCTTAGAGTCCCTCTTCCATCTCCTCCTCTGGATATGTCTGCCTTATCATGAGGCCTGCACTCCTCACTGCTCCAGTCACCATCTGTGAGCTCTGCCCACAGTATTACCGCCCAGACAAAATGTTTATGGCGCGTTTGCATTCAGAGGAAACTTCCCATGCATGTAAAAAAATCATCACCAGCACTTTCTTTATCCTTCCCTTGCCTGAGATCTAGTGGAGAACTTATTTTACAGAGAGTTATTTATGGCCTGACAGAAGCACCACTGACAATTTGAGATTCACAGCTCCAACCCTGGGCAACAAGGAGGGTTTTTCTGAGAAAGTCTTCCACAGGCACCAGCAGGGGACAAAACCACCTTTAAAACAGAATGGAGGGAAGCCCTCTCCTCTTCTATGGAACATTAACACTTGAGTTGTCTTTTCTGTATGCACACACCAAGGTTTCTGCCACCACTCTGAGCCATAGGGAGCTGGACAATGAGCTCATCAGGAAATCAGGTGCTGAAAAATCCCCAACCCTGGTGACAGGGCTGGGTTTCTGGTGCACTGGGTTGGGTCTAAGACATTAGGGACTTCCTTTCTCTCCCTCCTTTCTCCCCTCAGTCTGTCTCATCTATTCAGGTGGCTTCACCTGCTTTAAGAAGCTGTTTAAGCTGCTTAGGTGGGGATTTTCATAACACTGGGATTTGCAAACTCCAGTGCTTGGTTTGCCATTCCAGCTTTGGTCCTTTCTAGCCACCGGACAAAGGGAGTGTGTCCTTTAATTATTGTGTTTTAACCAGCAGGAAGAGCCAAGCATGCTTGCAGATGTAAGTACTTTTGAAGTACAAGGTGTTGTCAGAGCAAACCTCTGAGAAATATGAAGCAAAGATGAAATCCCAGAATGGTTTGTGTTGGAAGGGCCTTAAAGAACCTCTGTCTAGTTCTGACACTCTGCCATGAACAGGGACACTTTCCTCTATCCCAGGTTGCTCCAAACCCCATCCAGCCTGGCCTTGGACATTTCCAGGGATGGAGCAGCCACAGACTTTCCGTGGACTATAGACCATGGGCATCTCCACAGAGCAGCCAACAGCTTGTCTCACTGGTAGGGAAGGATGAGGTGGGAAGGCATTTACCTCCCTGAGGCAGGTATAGATGGGGCAGACGAGGACTCGGAAGGGCTCCCCGGTGCTGCTCCTCATGGTGCCGAAGACCTCGCAGAGGAAGGTGATGAACCCCAGCCAGCGCTCCACATCCCGCTGCTGCAGCTCCTCCCGCATGGAGAAATCCTTCTGCAAGAGGCACAGAGACAAGAGGCTGCATCAGCAACGTGGCACCACCACAGCAGAGGCAATGGCTCTCTAGAGAGGGAATTAGGAGGAGATTGAAACTCGGGGTGGGGGGAGGACAGACAGACAGACTGACTCTTTAGTAACAGTGGGGAGATTACTCAACGCGTGCAGAGTGGCTGCAATTTCAACAGAGTAAAGCACCAGAAAGCAGGTACTGCAGAAATATCACCAACTCCTGCAATAACTGCCACAGCTTGCACCAGAGATGGTGTCTGTCCCCTGCGCCCTACTGTCCCCCACAACAGACAGGGGGTCACTTTTCCAGATCCACCACTGGGTTGGGTTTGGATGGCTTGATTTTTTGGTGAGGAGGGAAGAAACCAGCACCACCACGACTGAATAAAAGCAGCAACAGAGAGGTGAAACAAAATGCAGGGGAAATGCTGGTGGCCATGCTGGGCTTGGTGGTCCAGGTTGACCTGCCCAGCCCATTCATTGCAGTGTCTTCAACAGACCCAGTGTCTGGCCAGGAGCATACTTATGGTCTGGCTGCTCTCTGGCGTCTCACAAAATAATGGCAGAGATTGGCTCCCTGCCCGACCAGAAGATCAGGGCAGCCTGGGCTTGGCATTAAAAGGTCACCCTGCGCCTGAGCTGATGGTTGCTATGACTAAGGATTATCCCAGTGACGTGATTTATGGGTCAGCATCAGGAGGAAACACACAGGGAGATGGCTGCTTCTCCATCAGATCTCCAACTGGGAGAAAGAAGGGGTTTGTCCAAAGGCAGGATATGAAAAGGGATGCATGTGATGGAAACATGTGGCAAACAGCACAAGGCAACATAGAAAACCATACAGAAAACCTTCTAGAGGATGGCACAAGGGAGTGCATCGTGCTCAGAGTCAACAAGGCTTCCCCGGGCTCTGAGAGATGCTGCAGTGGTTCTTGCAGGACATCTCACACGACTTTTATTGTCTGTCTCCATAGTGACCTTTCCTTGATACTAAAATTTAATAGACACTAAGTAGGAGAATACTGCAGAAGAGGACAAGTTCGTTCTCCACACCATGTGTTTCCAGTGCAGGTTGCACAACCTTTGAAATCCAGCAACTAAATAAATTACCTTCTATCTTTCTCATCTCAGTTTATTCCTACTGCCTGAGACAAAGGGCTTCGCTGCTGCAAATACTCTGACCTGCAGCTGCTCTCTGCAAAGCTGGGGAGATATAAAAGCCACCACACCAAAGTTTGCCCTCTTGCCCTGGACAACACACAGGAGATCTTCCTTTTAGAACAAAGCTAAGTGAAGCAGCTGCTAAAGAAAGCCAGGCAAAAGCACTGATGACTATTTTCATGACACAACTGTATGCACAGAAGATCCAAAGCAGGAGCTATTTATATGTTTCATTACAAAAGGAAAAATAAAATGTGTATTTGCATATGCAGGAAAAAAGACTTGTAAAATAGCCGAGGCACTTATTAACCAAACAGCGATGACTAATTCCTCTCTACACCCATTTCCATAAGTCAGTTGCCCAACTGTGTCTGCGACTTCGAAGTCAACCTGCAGCCAAATCCTGTTGGGTCTCCCCAGACTCTCTGGGGGAGTTTCCAGAGTTCATCCTTTCATTAACCAGCCCATCCCTGGGCAGTGATGAGGAGTTATTTGCCAGTTCTGGTTATCACCCCAAGGTTACCTAATACCTTGTTCTGGAGCTTTCAATTGAAATTTAATGAAAAAAAAAAAAAAGGGTCAAAGAGACATTATTAATCATTAATGATAAATTAAAAACACAGGCTAGAGTATCGCATACCCCACATCTGCCCCATTCACCCATACAGTGCACAGGAAGTTTCCTTTGAACCCTGGTGCTTTCCCTGGATTCCTCTCCATCTCCTGGCACTGTCTCCCACATCTCATGCAGCATCCCAGCCATCTCCAGCCCCCAGCCCATCCTCCCTCTCCCAGCCTGAATGCCCTCCAGCACCTCCTGTCCTGTCTGGACCTGGAAGCTCCACAGTCATGTACCTGGGGAGCTGTGCTGTATTTTGGGATCCCTGGGTCATGCTGTGAATTTCCTAGCAGCTTGGGATAACTACACAGGCTCTGCAGTCCCAGATTACTAGGAAAGAATAAAAAACACTGCAGGAAACTCTCCTCCTTCCCACTCCTGCTTCAAACATGCCCTGCTCTGCACACCTGCAAGAAAGAAAACTGACTCTTCAACATTTTAAAAAAAGGTATTTTCTGTAAAAAAAACCCCAAAATGTCAAACCCACCAACCACCTGGAAATTCCATAAATCAACCAGCAAACCAAACCAAACTCATCAGGCTTGGGATAGGAGCTGGGCAGGAAGGAATTCCACCACACCATCCTTTTTTCATCCTCTGGCACCCAGTGGGTGATGCAGAGACATCAATGAACGCTGCCCCACCTTTGCAGATGGACAAGATCCTTGTAAAAGAAAGGGGTTTGTGATCCCCCCCCCCTCCTCCAGTCACAGAAAAGCTTATGCAGACCTTGAGGGACACCCATGAAGGACAGGAGAGGGGAATGGAATGTGGGATGGATGCAGAAGGCACAGCAGGCATTTCCACACAGAATGTGATGCTGCAGTGGGAATAATTTTGCTCCATTTGTGGACTCAGGTTGGGCCAAACTTTGTAAAATGAGGTGATTTGCACATATTCTGCAAAAGGACAGGAGGGACACTGGTTTCTCTGACTAAGTAGGAAGAACATATTGCCAGTGAAAGGAATTTTTCTGGACCACACTTGCCTACAGGCCAGAGTAGGAGCCCCCACAGCAGCTGGACTGGCAGTGCCAGGGGTATTCTGAAGCATCCTGAGAAATCCACATACCTCAGGATGGTAGTACTCCAGAGTCCCAGTATGCACCAGGAAGGTGGTCCATGGAGCTCTGTCCTTAAATTTGGCCTTCAGACTGCAGGTTTGACCTGTACCATGGTGTGCACTGGGTGCCACGAGTGCAGAGGTGCCTCATCTGCCTTGTGGAGTTTGAGGAGACCACTGCTGTCACTGAGGCTCACTGGGCTGCTCAGCCATGGAGTTACACGTGTGACTCACCTGCTGCAGGTCAGACATGCCCACAGCAGGCTCAGTGACCCTTTGAGAGCACTGAGAGCAGCTCCAAAGGCTGTGCAACCCAAACGGATGAACCAGAGCCAGGACGTGGGAGAGGTGTGGAAATGGCCGGCAAAGAATGAACCCCACGTCCTGTGTGCCTGGGGCACATCCGATGGAGCTGTGCCCTGACCCACAGACCTCCACACACTGATGACAAGCCTTGAGGGGGCTGAAAAGCTCTGGAACCAGACAGCCGGGTCACTGCCCTGCCCACTGAACTTTATTTGCTCTGGAAATGCCTCACGAAGTTATATAAAAATAACCTGTGGATTGGCTTGCCCCATGTTTAGGTGGTGATGTCAGGGCAGTAAGCAAATTATCTTTCATCAGTTTGGCTGTATTTTTAAACATGAATTGTATTACTAATTTGGGGGTGCTCTGGCCTGTAGATTATCTGGGTGTGTCTACTGGATGACCTTCCTTCAGTGCCTATAGTTTAAAATAAAATGTATTTATACCAGGTAGGGTTGGCCTTCCTTCTCTGCCTGGTTTGGGAGAAGAATTCATTAGGAACCCATGTGGGAAGTGGGGGGATGCCAAGGGGACCTCTAAAGAGCTCTCATATAGGACAAGTTTGGGGCATAAATCAGAAGGCTGAGCACATTCATCATGCTGGGCCTTGCCATGGGTAGGTGAGGGTGGCCTGTGCTCACACACATCACAGAGATGGCCCAGGGCTCAGCAAAACCTCTGATATCCCCTGGATCCTTTGTAAGCCTGGATGAGGAAATCCAAAATGCCTTTTTCCCAGGGGTGTTCAGTCTTGTAGCCAAGAGAAAGCCCACTCCTCATCCCCGTGTAGATGCAGCTCATGCAACACTGGACTATGACAGTGGACATGAGACCTTCCCAAGCCTAGGACCAAGCCAAAAGAACCAAGAGGAATGGCCACTCTGTAGGATAGGAGGCAAATCCATCCTCTAACATTTTTGGTGGGCAGCAGAGTCAGGTGGGATGAGAAGCAGCATTTTGCCATTGGATCTAAGCCCTCACTTCAGCTCAGACAGCTGCAGCCGAAAATTCTTCCCTTGGGAGTTTGCTGCACTTTTTTTAAGACACGTTCCAAATAACTTTTCCCCAGATCTGGGCCCACCGGCCCATGGCTGATTCTGGTAGCAGCAGGTTCAAGGGCAAAAGTTTAGTGAGGGATAAAAATGAGGGTTAATTTAAGCATCACCACCTTTTGATGGGGGAAAAAAAAGGCACATTTGGGCTTGTTGCTCTGTAAACACAGGGCTCTTCCTCTGGCAGCTCTGCTGTTTATTCAGACATTGTCAAGGAGGCAGGAAATACTGAGTCAGAAATACTGCACAAGAAGAAATATATGATGCTTAGATATCTGTGCTAAGAGCTATATAAAAAGCTGAGATAGGCTGTGCTAAATAGTTGATCTTACTGGCAATGTTCTGTGAAATGCTGGAACCCTAAATGGCTTTTTGGAAAGGGCTAAGACAAATCCAATAGGTTGGAGGAGGGAACTGGTGGGTAGAGTTTGGACAGCCACTGTCCCTTATTGCTGTCCTGGAGAAGCATAGCCTCTGCCTGCTTCCTTCCCAGACCTTCCTAGAAATGGCTCCATAAACTACATTTTGCACAGTTAACATCAACTGCAATATTCCCTGCTTAGAATTTAAAAACTGTGTGAATTTAGGTCCTGGCTTGGAGGAGGCTCTGGTGTGCAGCTTTGCTTCCTGAGGAGTATAAACCAATGAGATGAGTGGTTTGGAGCATTGGCATTTGGAAGGACTCAGGAGGTGCTGGAGAACCCTATCACAGCACTAGGGAGTGATCAAACACCTCTGTCCATGGATTTGTCTCACTGAGTTCCTCTGTACCACTCACAGCTTCATTGGGAAAGTCTCATTTCATGAACACCACTACAAAAACTCCTCTGCTGGAGGTGGTGGGACATGAAATGGGATCATCAGCTTTTCCACAGGCTCTGCTCTTCCTCCAGCCACCCACTCCTGGCCTTTCTGCATGCACCCAAGGACAGAACCTCACTGAGATCCTCTCACACCATCCCTGCCCACGCTGGAGACAAGACAGAGCAGAGTGAGGTGATGACAGGACAACCTGCTTTGAGCCTACAGCTTCCACGCAGAACCTGGAGAACAGCAGCACAGGAGACTGAGGTTTATTTCCAGCCCTGTGTGGGCTCCAATCACCTCTGTACCCTGATTTCCCATCCGGCAACAAATGGGAATGATTTGCTCATCTTCCTCTGAGAAGTGCTCTGGGGCGTGTGACTGAGACATGCGAATCATGGCAATTATTATGACTCCAACAAAGGAGCTATTGACATTTAAAGCAGATAAAGCTTTTAAATTACAGATGACACCTTGTGCCCAGCCTTGCAGAAGTTCTGGCTTCACCCAGCCATGAGGCATTTCACTCCCACAGGCTTTCATCATGTCGCTTCCTCCAGGCTGGGTTGGCACCACTTGAATATCTGAGAATATATTCTCAGGATGTTTTGGCCCTTTTGGGAAAAGCAGGAAATCCTACCAGTGACCTTCAATGTGGACCTGACTTCATGATGGTCACAGCTCTGTGAATGGTTTTAATCACAAAGGGCTCTGAAATGCACCACATGGGTGAAGGTCCAGGCTACTAGGACTGTGACGCCCAGCCCACAGACACCTACCACACATTTATTTGACCACTGGGTGATTTGTAGCTTGCATTAGATGTCACTGGCCAACTCACAGAATCACAGGATGTTTGGGTTAGAAGGGGCCCTATAACTCATCTCTTTACAACCTCCTGTCATGGACAGGGACACCTTCCACTAGAGCAGGTTGCTCCAAGCCTCCCCAGTCTGCCTTGAACAATTCCAGAGATATGGAATTCTTCCAGTTCAGCAAGAACAATTCAACAAAGATTCTGCAGCCATCAGGCAGACACACAGTGCTTATTCCTCTCAGAAGGATTTGGGCACGAAGGGGAAAATAAGGTCAGAAAACTTTTTTTTCTAAAGCAGAGACTAGGCAAACTCCCAGGACAAGAAACAATCAATTTTACATTCCTTGGTGTGGGAAACTGAGGCAGCTGATGACCAGAGCCAAAAGTAGTTGTGAATACTTCTCATGTCTACAAACACCTGGAGATGACTGGACAAGTGGTCACTTGAACCTCCTGCCCCTTGGTCTCACCCTGACCTCTCCATCTGGCTCCAAATCTGGGATCAGCAGCAATTACCCACCCAAAGTGGGCATCTCATGGCTTCAGTCAGTGATGTCTGAGAGGTCCTTGAGGGGCTGCAGAGGTACAAGCAGTAAATTATTGATTTAGCTGAGGCTGAAATCACCCTGGTGGGAGCATAATGATGGATGTGCAATCAAAAGTTTTGCTGTTAACTTTGCAGTTGCTAGAGATCTCAGAGCACTGTCTGGGTGGAAGCTCTGAGAGGACCAGAAGGGTGAATTCAGCATCCTGGTCTGCACACAACCAACCACAATCACCATTTTGTCCTGGATGTTTGCCAATGCCTCCTCCAGCACTACTCATGTGACAGAGTTGTCTTCCTCATCACTTAATTTTTAGTTCTGCCCTTCCTATCTCACACCTTTCTGGGTTCCCAAACACATGCCAGGGTGTCAGCTCAGCTGGGTAACAGCAATTTATCATCACCTTAAAGACCTGTTATCCCATGAACCCAGACACAGCAAAACATCATTACCATCCTCAGCCAGACCATGCAGTGAGAGAGGGACAGACCTGCCATCTGCAGGACACACGGACGAGGGGAATTAATCACCTGTCTCAGAATCACAAGCCTATCTCTCAGTCCCACAGAGAGGCACTGGAAAGGAGACAAGGGACCACAAAAAACCCCACATTAATCTCCTTGCTGTGTTGCCATCAGAGCAGCAGGGACACCCGTTTGACCCAGCCCTGCAGACACCCTGTGCAGCTCCACCTCGGCAGTTTTGCTCTTCTGCAGCAGTGCAGGAGTTCCTTGTTGCATTCATTTATTCCTGCATGTCCCAGTACAGTGGGAATCTTGAGGCAGCAATGTGTCCTTTGCCTTTAAGAATGTGCACAGGAAACCTTGGGTTGCCTTGGGAATTTTGGAGACACTGAGAGTCCTCTCCCTCAAAAGGAGGCAAGGAATCCATGTCCTCTAGAGCATCCCACCCCTAGGCCAGCAATCCCCTCCTCACTACAAGGAGGTGGTAGGAAGAGAGAGGATCAAGCACAGCAAATCCCTGCTCATCCCAGCATCCAGAGCAGTGCTGATGCCCCCACTTCATGGAAAAAATGTATTAGTATAAATCTCCCATCCCATGGGCTGCATTTCCCATAGCACAACTTCAGTGTAAAAGCATAATGGTTTCAAGAAATCTCACAAAATCCTATTTTTTAGCTACTTGACATGGGTGAGGATTGTTTGATAGGCAGTTTGCTAACCATTCTCCACAATATGCCAGGGTCTAAGCCCCTGCACCATCCCCAAATCTGCTCAGAGGCCATTTCTGTTCCAGAGAAAATGCTCATCCTATTCCCAATACCAGGCTGAGGTGATGACTGGCAGCCCAATTTTGTCTGGTACATGGATCTTGCTTGCAAATGCCATGTCTGGAGATGTCCAGCCTTGCAGCCCAGAAGAATGCATCATGGACCAGCTGGATTTTGCCAGCAGAATGCATTCTTATTTTAAATTCTGCACATGCAATGTGTCCTCTTTATAAGGTGGAGGTGATGAAGGATCTATGAGGACAGGCCAAATTTGGAAAGAGGGATATGAGGAAAACTGACAATGGAGGAAGGTGCTTCTTTGTCCAGGCACCAGGGCTGGACGAATTCCACTTGCACTGGAAATGAAGCTGTTTCCATTGAAAGGCCAGCTTGCCTGTGAATGAATGAAACTGGGCAGGGAAAGGCAGGCAGCTAATCCTGTTTGACATCAGGAGCTTTACTGCACAGGCACTCCTGGCTCACATCAGTTCAATCCACAGAGGGATTTTCCTGGGTGCCTGGTAGCTGGCAGCAGGATGTTCTGTGGTATGCTAAGACCTTCCTAGGAAGTGCCCTCTTGGTGGTGTTCACCATGAGGTGGAACTGGGACCACATCATGCTGAGATCATGCTGAGATGGGCAAGACACTGAGGTTTGGTCTCTGCTTCTCTGCAAGCCAGGACCAAAGGATGAATGAAGCCTTAGGGGCTTTTCCCCTCCCCAAAACCTCTCCCTGAAGTGGACATCCCTGAGCTGGGTAGCACAGGAAAGTGAACAATCTTCAGATGAACACTGGTGCACACAGATGGCTCCAAACAGGTCCAAGGGGCATGAGACATTATAGTGTCAGGGCTTGAAAGGACTTTTAAAGGTTATCTAGTTCCAATCCATCTGCCACCTTCCACTGTCCCAGGTTTCCCCAAGCCCTGTCCAGCCTGGACACTTCCAGAGATCCAGGGACAGCCACAACTGCTCTGGGCATCCTGCGCCAGGGCCTGCCCACCCTCCCAGCCAGCAATTCCTAATTCCCAATATCCCATCTGTGCCTGCCCTCTGGCAGTGGGAGCCATTCCCTGTGTGCTGTCCCTGCCTGCCTTGTCCCCAGTCCCTGTGCAGCTCTCCTGGAGCCCCTTGAGGCCCTGGCAGGGGCTCTGAGCTCTCCCTGGAGCTTCTCTGGTGCAGGGGAACAGCCCCAGCTCTGCCAGGCTGGCTCCAGAGCAGAGGGGCTCCAGCCTTGGGAGAGTCCTCCCTTGGTCCCAATCTAACAGGTCCATGTCTATCCTGAACTGGAGGACTCCAGAGCTCCATTATCAGCAGAGTTCTTGGCTCTCTCCTTTAAAGGAAAGCAGAAAGAACCTCAGAAAGATGGAGGCACAAGAACTAAGTGGGTGGGAGAGCATGGGGGGTCCTGCAGGCAGCTGGCCAGATCCACGGTGGCATGGGTCTCCCTTTCATCTGCCCTGGGACCGAACCGCGTGGATGATCAAGGAACTGGAGGAGTTAACAGACTCCCAAGCCTGAGATATTCGTGGCACCCAGAGTTCGTGTAAAGTTTCATACTGGGACCCTTTACTAAATTCTTTCGGTCATGGGAGAGAAAACACTGCAACTGTTTAGTCTGCAGGGAGGTGGTGGCTCTGGCCCAGCACTCAGCATTGCTGAGCAAACATGCTGGAGAGCAAAGGGGCTGTCACCCTTCTTATCTCCTCCATCTGCTTTTCACCACGTCTCTCCCACCACCAGGCACCCCATGGGCATTGTGTACCAGTGCAAGATCTCCCTGCTGGAAATGCAGCCCTGGGATGGGGGGACGAGCGACCACTTGAAAATGGAGACCTGGAGGTGAAGTGCCAGTCTGCTAAAAAAATGTTATTTACACAAAGGAGCTCAGAAAATCTTTCTCAGAGGCTAATATTTACAAATTCTATGTAGCCAGGGAGCTTTTGCTGTAAAAAATGTTGTATTTGGCTGGTTTTTATTTTTTTTTTAGTGGATGTGAAAGATGTATTAATATTTTTTGCTTATCCCCTGCAGCATATAGGTATGGAGCACCCTACAATGCCTCTGAAGCTGCCTATCCATGCTGGGAAAGCTAAGATTACAGAAAGATTACACACTGCAGAAAAAATCAACCTGGAAACACTCTCAATTCCTCCATCCTTTGTATCTCTAAAGGGATGTCCATGATTACCATGATGTATTTTGCTACATGTTGGCAGACTTTGAGCATCACTGTGTAAGACCACTGGATGGCATGGGATGGAATACTAGAGAATCAAGGAAACACACTTTACTCAAAACAAAGCAGAAATGGAAAGGTTTTGTTTCTCCATCCTGAAACTGTCTCCTTAGCTGATGGACACTTTGCTGTTTCTGTCCTCACTTTCAGTTCTTGCTGCTCCTGGACTGGAAATGTTATCACAGAATGGTTTGGAAGGGGCCTTAAAGACAATCTTGTTCCATTTTGTGCAAAATGAACACCACAGGGGAGGTAAAGGGAATGTGAACTTTGTTGGAAGCACTCATTCTCCAAATCCAGATTCTGACAAATAGCTACACACCAAAATACCCAGCAATGAAAAAACCCTGAGCCTAAGCTTGCCTGGAGGATGCTGAGGGTGCTCAAGCTGCAGGTCCCATGGGACCATCACTCTGGGTGCCACCACAGCAGCCATGCTCACTTGGCTAGAAACTGAATCTGGTACAGAAACTTGTGACTCAGCTAGAAAACCTTCAAACAAGAGATTTCCTGTTGGTGAGCCCAAGACCACCCTCTGTATGCCATGGGCCCGCATCCAAGTAAAGCCAGGGATGGGCAAAGTTTATGTTACCTCATTTCCCCCCTTCTTTGGGGAGAAAAGAGGTGCTTCCCTCTCCAACATCCTTCTAACCAAATCCCATCTTTGGGCTGATGTTGGCACATCCACCTGCCCTGATCTTGGCACAGGAGGTCGCTGGCACCTGCTTCTCCAGAGGTGCTCCTGTGTCAGCAGGATGCTTCATACCCTGACAAAATGACTGGGGAGTGTGGGGTTTGTGGGATGAGTCCCAGGTAGGGATGCATCACAGGGACTCAGTGAGCCTCCAAAACTCCTGTCCCCAGGTGAGGTGAAGGGAGTCAGCTAAGAGCAGGGCAGAGCAGGGTGTCTGTGCGTATGGGGAGAGGGGATCCTCCAACCCAGCATCATCCCAAAATCCCCACCTTGGGGTGGCTGCAACAGTCTGAGCTGGATTTGGGCTGGAGCAGGCAGGAGCAGATGGCCTGTGAGGAGGCTGCCATGGGCCAGCTGAGCCCCTGGACTGACAGGAACATACTCCTACATCCCATGGGTTTGAGCCTTTTGGGAGTAAACAAGAGAGCAGGAGCTGATGCCAGTTTAGTTCAATCTGGAGAGGTCTCAACACTGAAGTGTCTGCCTGCTTTTCCTCACCTCTCATCAATGGGTACATGGATTTTGAGTCTTTTTTTTTTTTTTATTTCTGCTTTTTTACCAGGACCCCCAGGATCCTCACCCACCAGCAATGGCTGGGGGCAGCCAGGAGCCCACCCCAGCAGAAGGCTGCTGCCTGGCTCTGTCCCCGGGATGCAGGCAGGCTGAGCAGTCTGCAGTCTCCACCTAGAGACCAGAACAGCCTCTGCTCCACACTTGAGCCCATGCACAGGGTGTGCACGGGTCCCACACCCCAGCTCCCAGCTCTGAACTCAGCTGTGCTTTTAGCAGGCAGCAGCAGTTTTGCCAGGGGTGCTCCTGACACTCTTCACCACCAACACACAAAAGCAATAGGATGGAGGCTCTGCTGGGTCTCACCATCACTGGGAGATGCCCAGAGCACCCAGTGCCTGGAGAGACAATGAGACACTAAGTACCATCCCTGTGGTCCCATCATATGCTGGAGCATGAGCTGGTCCCCACTGTAAGTTTGAAATCTTGGCCCCTCCAAGGTGAAAAGAAGAAGCCACACATATATTTATGAACTAAAAGTGATGGATATTTTTGCACAACACATCCGAGCACTGCAAAGTATAAGGTATAAAACCTTATCAGCACATTGAATTAAAATCAAATATGCCAGATATGCCAGTCTTTAAACTGGAAGGGATTTTTTTTTTTAGAAAATTAATCCTGCTTCCCACCAAACTCTCAACTGCACCATGTACTGCTAGTCTAAACCGAACACCTTTCTTGTGCAGAGCCATGAGCATGGCTGCATTGGACAGACTCCAGACCCCAGAGACCTGCACAGCAGTGGGGACAATCCTCTTGTCATCCCCCTGTGACACTCACTGCTACATCAGTGGCCCTGTGGCCACCTCCAGCTGCAACTCAACATGATCCCAAAACCTACCCCTGGACTCACACTGAGCACTGATGTGCAGTGCAAACCCACTGCTTGTTTAATTTAGGATCTGGATCAACTATCCCCAGTTCCTAATGCTTGTGTGGCACAGCTCCTGTCCTCATCCTCGCCTTCCTATCAGTGCTAAACTGTCCCTTTTTCTGCACTTCGTTAAAACCTGTCCTCTTGGGTTCCATTAACCCCTCCCTCACCTCACCACGGCCCTGCAGGGAGGTGCTGCCCAGTGCCCCCTGGCCCCCACCACGTTCCCTTTGCCATGGAAGGGCCGCAGAGGAGCTGGGTGGTTCCTACAGTCACCGTTCCGCTTGGGAGAAGTGGCAAGCTCAAAGCACGCAGCCGGACATTTAATCCAGGGCTCTCCAGTAGCTCCCAGCCCTGCACGGGACCCATGTGCCAGCGGCTCCTGGAGCCTCCCGTGGCCAAGCCCGGCACGGTTAGGACGGGCAGGCAGACCCGGCTTAGCCGGGCTCGGGGTAAAAGCAGGGCCAGCACGAATTGATGCCCAGCCCTGCCCATCACCTGTCGGCTCAGGCAGGCTGCCAGCCCGCTCCCCGGGCTCCCTCTCCTGCCTGCTGCCGACACTTGCACGGGTGTGTTTGGCTCCGGATGACTATGCAAAAGAAGGGGGAAAAAAAACCCAAAACAAACCATAGTCAGAATTAAAAAAAAAAAAGTTACTAACATTGTAACTTACATAATGCTAATATGTACCATTAGCAAATATATAAAAATATAAATATATGAAAACAAACATACAAATATAAAAACATACATAATTAATATTTATGCAATAAGCATATATATTGACATATGAACAAAATAAGAAGTAATTGAATACAAGAATCAAGTGATAAAAATGGTACAATAATAAATAATAAAAATAAAATAGTAAATACACTGCAAAAAATCGGAGAATGTCTCCAGAGACACAAGCATGGGCAAAAACTAGGGAATGTTGTCTCCTTTCCACTATTTTTCTCTGTGCTTGAGAGCAGGAGGATGCAGCAGCTGGGGATGCTCCTTGGAGCCACCCACGGGCTGCATTCCCCATGCCCCTTCAAGCACTGCATAGATATATGAGTGTGCACGAATTTAGAACTGCCTTTGAATTGCCTGGGCGTATAGAAAATAAATCTCTTCAAAGCTACACAAAGTTTTTGCTGGGGGAGTCCCACAGTGATTTACAAAAGCAGGATGGTTTGATAGTTATCAATATCAGAAATGTAAGGGAAGAAAGGTTTCCAAGCTCTAGAAGTTTCTGAAAACCCCTTAATGAAACTGTCTATACAAGGGCAGCATCATTTGCTATTTCTGTGCTTGTGCTGGGCTTCTGAGGAGCTGGCATCCATTCTGAG